>NC_085141.1:223617592-224817592 GCF_024139115.2 Armigeres subalbatus | reverse complement strand
TTGCGGTGCTTCCAATGGCGAATCGAATATCTCTCCAGCCATCTTCAAGAGACGCTGTGCCTAGCTGCTCTTCCGTTGGGAGTGCCACTTCCAGCTGCTGCGCGTATTCCTGGGCTAGTCTTGTAGCCGCCCAATGTTTAGCCGCGGCGAACGACTCCGACGCGTGTTGTACACCGTCGAGAGTTTTGAGAGTAAAATATACTGCAATGAGGTAGTGGTCGGATTCAATATTCGCACTACGGTAAGTGCGTTTCCGTTACTTGATTAGGTGATGTCCATGTGACCGGTCTATACTCCTCTCCCACCTGAGCTTTCATGTCACCGATGACGATTTTGACGTCCCGCAGTGGGCATCCATCGTATGTCTGCTCTAGTTGTGCATAGAACGCTTCTTTCTCGTCGTCGGGTCTCCCTTCGTGTGGGCTGTACACGTTGATGATGATATAGTTGAAGAATCGGCCTTTTATCCTCAGCTTACACATCCTTGCGTTGATTGGCTGCCACCCAATCACGCATCTTTCCCAGCACTATGAAGCCGGTTCCCAGCTCGTTGGTGGTGCCACAGCTTTGGTAGAAGGTAGCCTCTCGATGCCCGCTTTTCTGCACTTTCTGTCCTGTCCAGCAGATTTGCTGCAGCGCTACGAAGTCGAAGTAACGGGGATGTAATTCATCGTAGATTATCCTGACGCAATCTGCGAAGCCTAGCGAATTGCAGTTCCATGTTCCAAGCTTCCAATCGTGATCCTTTATTCGTCGCCTAGGTCGTTGCCGATTCTATCGAGTATTATTATCTTCTATGTTAAAGGCGGCTTATTGGGCCTGCGCAAACCTTCTGTCTCGTCGCAGGGCCGTCGTGTCAGGGCTGTTTAGCGTCCCACCTAACACCAGGACTTAGGTTTGTGCGCTTTGAGCGGCACACGGTCGTTTTGGCGAAGCCTACTTGCGGATACATGCAGTTTTTTTATAGAAGTTTAACAGGACCCACTGTCAAACCCCACCACATCCTAGGCAGGCACCACAACTCGCAGATGGCCTGGGGAGGGATCGTCAAGCCCTTGGACATAGTCCCTGCTGCCCACTAACTTCACCAGGAGATCCTCCGAAAATTCCTCCCGAAATACTTCCAAGAGTTCCTTCGGAAATCACTTCAAAACTGATTTGGAAATACTTTGCTTTGCTTATTTTTTTAAAAATTCTTTCAGGAGTTCGTCCTGAAACTCCTCGAAGAGTTCATTCAGAAAATCCTCCGGAAATTCATCCATGACTTCCAGAAATTCTTCTAAGAGTTCATCAGAAACTTCCCGATGAGTTCCTTTGGAAGTTTATTTAGGAAATCTTCAGGAAAGTTCACCCTTCGCCTGGAACTTTTTTATTTTAATGCAGTAATGAACTAAGTATTCTTACTCCGTAAAATCCCGTTCTACTTTGAATGGCGCCCTTCAAGAGGCATTTGCGGTCCACCTCAGCATGGCTACAAGGGCAACAAGGTTGAAATTGTTTCTTGCTCGCTGTAGTAAAAACAATGGATCCTAGATGGAGTGTGGTCTAAATCACAGAATCGACGAGTGGGTGAGTGAGTCAGTAAGAGTTAATGAGTGTGTAGAGTGAGTAAGAGTGAGTGAATGAGTAATAGAAAATGAATGAATGAGGAAAAGTGAATGAGCGAATGAGTAAGAGTTAGCGAGTGAAAGTCAGTGAGTAAGTGAGTGAGTAAGCACGTGAGAGAGCGAGTGAGTAAGTGAGTACTCACACTCACTCTTACTTATACTCTTACGCATGACTAAAATTGAGTGAGTGGTATGAATGAGCGAGTGAATAAGAGTGATTCAGTGAGCAAGAGTAAGTGAGTAAGAGTAACAAAATACCTCCCTTACCCTACTCGGCCAATTATTTCGATTGTTTTTTATGGGCATTTGTATGAACCTCATGTAAAGAGTAGCTCGGTCTCTGCTGGACGGTTGCAGCTGTAATGCACATGATTTCATAGGGTACACCGAAAACAACGATTCTGTTGATATTTCAGGGTGGAACTCGTTGAACTTTTTCCTGGGCTCAATTTTTTTTAAGTTTAGGAATGTTTATCGCTTAATATTTCAACGAATTTAACATTTCTGTTCCTCGCTTCCTCGTCTAACTCAACTGATTTTTTGTTTGCAATACAATATTTTTTGCTTAACATTAGATATTTAAATTACGAATTGTGGCTACCTGCAGTAGAAAATCCGTAGGAACGTTTTATGGACCTTATCATTTGAGGTTAATTTCTGATTGATTGCCTAACTATTCATATAAGTTTTTAAGCATATCGTAATAGATGTGACTGTTCTTAATCCATGCAACACTCGTTCACATTACAGGGACTATATACAGACACTTTTATGTGCAGAATATGCTAGAATACGAATTTTTCAATTCAATTTTTGTCTACGAATCCGAATCAACCCACTGTGCGCCGCTGCCGGCTATACAAAACAGCTCACGTTGTCTCTATTTGGAATTTTTTTTTTAAATCAGTGCCGCTGAAACACTCACCACGTGAAAGCAGATGATCTCCTCTTTCATATCGTGGGTAAAATAAAATGTTCTATCGGGGGATCCAGATTTTTTTTTTACTTATTTTTTTAAACTATTTTTGGTGCAAACTCCATAGAAATCTCAAATGATAGCGATTTAACCCCCCCCCCCCGCAAATTGTATGGAAAATAACCCCCGAAAGAACATTTTAAAAATGCACCTACGTGAAAGAGGAAAGCCTATACTTTCGTGTAGTGGGTATTTTAGAGATACAGAATTTTTGAAAATAAACCTCTTCGGACGAAGACACCGTAGGCTTTCGGTGTAACGATTTTCGGACCGACGTTAACCTCTGTGAGTTTGTGACATTGGAGCTTTTGGAGCAATCGATATCCAGCTATTGTTCATTTCATTTCCATTTATTTAGTCTACATCTAAACAGATAACATTGAATCAACAATTTGACGCCACAATACACGGTTCGAGGCCGCATCTCTCCATCCTCGAATACGCCCCACGCTCGCCAAGTCGTTTTGCATCTGGTCTGCCCATATCGCTCGCTGCGCTCCACGTCGTCTCGTACCTGCCGGATCGAAAGCGAACACCATCTTTGCAGGGTTGCTGTCCGGCATTTTTACAACATGTCCTGCCCATCGTACCCTTCCGGCTTTAGCTACCTTCTGGATACTGGGTTCGCCGTAGAGTTGGGCGAGCTCGTGGTTCATTCTTCGCCGCCACACACCGTCTTCTTGCACACCGCCAAAGATGGTCCTAAGCACCCATCTCTCGAATACTCCGAGTGCTTGCAAGTCCTCTTCGAGCATTGTCCATGTTTCATGACACATTTGGTGCGGTGGCGAATCTTTTTTGACCGCAGTTTCTTCTGGAGTCCATAGTAGGCCCAACTTCCACAAATGATGCGCCTTCGTATTTCAGGACTAACATTGTTATCAGCCGTTAGCAAGGATCCGAGGTAGACAAATTCCTGTCGTATGCCGCCTTGAAATCAACGAACAGATGGTGCGTTGGGACCTGGTATTCAAGGCATTTTTGAAGGATTTGCCGTACAGTAAAGATCTGGTCCGTTGTCGAGCAGCCGTCAACGAAGCCGGCTTGATAACTGATATGTCACCTGTCACCATTAGTGATAACTAACCCACGAACTCATTCACTAATGGTGACAGACGACGGAAGATGATCTGGGATATCACTTTCACTTTGTAGGCGGCATTAAGGATGGTGATCGCTCGAAGGTTCTCACACTCCAGCTTGTCGCCTTTCTTGAAGATGGGGCATATAACCCCTTCCTTCCACTCCTCCGGTAGCTGTTCGGTTTCCCTGATTCTGACTATCAGTTTGTGCAGGCAAGTGGCTAGCTTTTCCGGGGCCATCTTGATGAGCTCAGATCCGATACCATCCTTCCTTACCAGCTGCTTTATTGGTCTTTAGCTGTTAGATGCCATCCTTAACTTCCCTCAAGGTGGGGCTGGTTGGCTTCCATCGTCCACTGAACTGACGTTGTCATCTCCTCCGCTGCCTTGACTTCCACTGCCTGTACTCTCAGCGCCATACAAATATTCCTCGTAGTGCTGCTTCCACCTTTCGATCATCACACGTTCGTCCGTCAAGATGCTCCCATCTTTATCCCGGCACATTTCGGCTCGCGGCACGAAGCCTTTGCGGGATGCGTTGAGCTTCTGGTAGAACTTACGTGTTTCTTGAGAACGGCACAGCTGTTCCATCTCCTCGCACTCTGCTTCTTCCAGGCGGCGTTTCTTCTCCTGAAAAAGGTGGGTCTGCTGCATCCGCTTCCGTCTATGACGTTCCACTTTCTGCCGGGTACCTTGCTGCAGCGCGACCGCCCGCGCTGCGTCCTTCTCCTCCAGGATCTGTCTGCACTCTTCGTCGAACCAATCGTTCTATCGACCTCGTCCCACATACCCGACGTTGTTCTCCGCTGCGTCGTTAATGGCTGCTTTAACTGTATTTCAGCAGTCCTCAAGGGGGGGGGGGGTGATCGAGCTCACACTCTTCCGGCAACGCTGCCTCGAGATGCTGCGCGTATGCAGTGGCGACATCAGGTTGCTTCAGTCGCTCTAAGTCGTACCGCGGCGGTCGTCGGTAACGAACATTGTTGATGACGGATAGTTTTGGGCGCAGTTTAACCATCACCAGATAGTGGTCAGAGTCGATGTTAGCGCCACGATATGTCCTGACGTCGATAATGTCGGAGAAGTGTCGTCCATCAATCAGAACGTGGTCGATTTGTGATTCTGTCTGCAGTGGTGATCTCCAGGTGTACCGATACGGGAGGCTGTGTTGGAAGTAGGTGCTGCGAATGGCCATATTCTTGGAGGCAGCGCAATCAATTAGTCGTTCGTCAGCCGGTGAGCGCTGAACTTCCCAATAGTCGGTCTAAACTCCTCCTCTTGGCCAACCTGAGCGTTCAAATCGCCTATGATGATTTTGACGTCGTGGCTTGGGAAACTGTCGTACTCACGTTCCAGCTGCGGGTAGAATGCGTCCTTATCATCATCAGTGCTTCCGGAGTATGGGCTATGGACGTTGATTATGCTGAAGTTGAAGATCCGGCCTTTCATCCTCAACCTGCACATTCTCTCGTTGATCGGCCACCACCCGATCACGCGCCTTTGTATATCGCTTATCACTATGAAAGCTGTTCCCAGCTCGTGTGTGTTGCCGCAGCTCTGGTAGATGATATGATTACCTCTAAACGTTCGCACCATTGATCCCTTCCAACAAACCTCCTGCAGCGCTACGATGCCGAATCCACGGTCCTTGAGCACATCGGCGAGTATGCGTGTGCTCCCGATGAAGTTAAGAGATTTGCAGTTCCACGAACCGAGTTTCCAATCGCTAGTCCCTTTTCGTCGCAGTGGTCTTCGCCGATTGTTCTGATCCGTACTCTCTTGTTGATTGTTCGTTGCGTGAGTTTTTTTTTTTGGCTGGCTTGCAGGGCCTGACACCAAACCCCCTAAATTTCCGGGGACCATCCTCCTTATTTCCGGTGGACCATTGTGCACAGTTTCACTTAGAGTCCCTCGCTGGCACTAGGACGATGATCAGCCGCCCCTAACATGGAGAACAGACACTGTTGTGAGTCGATCCTGACATGGAGAACAGACGCTCAATGAGATTTGCACCACCGGAGAGGAGCAAACCCCCCCTTCCCTGTCAGCATACGACCATAGTTCCCACCGGGGTTGGTTACCCGATCTTCCCTAAGGTTGCTCGTATCCCGGCCAGCACCACGGGGAGGTAGGGATAGGAGTTGCTGGGTAAGTAAGAGGCTAAGGACCGCGAGATGGGGTCTATTTTATTCCTTCAGATACGCAAAGTACCAATGGTACGCTTTACCCAGCATTTGCCGTGCCAATCCAGCTATTGTTATTGTTGATGTTGTTGCATTTTCGCGTTTTTGCTTGAGAAGCAGTGCTTTGTCCAGACTGTGTTTGCCAAGTCAAAAGGTAGATTTTTCAGGATATTGATGTCTGCAGCGAGCTCTATCTATTGATGAAGTACCGTCGTGAGGGGCTTCTTTTAACAAATTGGGGGCTACTTTGGACATTTTGAAACAAGAATTGTAACGTAAATTATTATCAAATCGCCATTATTACCATTCGGGTGTCTTGTTGATAGTTGGATGCTAACTTTCTGTTTCAAATTTGGTATTTTTTTCGCCTAATTTTTTCAGAAAATCCAAAATCCAAAGTAACCCCTGAAGTCAAAAGAAGCCCCGCACGACGGTATTCTTTTTGCATGCTTTGACTTGCAGATATTTTTTCTACAACATATTTGGCCTTATTCTTATATCAGTACTACAATAGTCAAGAAATTCACAGCAAGGTGATGCTAAACAATCGATTCTTGCATGTCAATTACCCGTTAATTGAGAAGCAGCATAATTTAATTTTGACGCACTTGATACCCACCAGGTTTTTTTTTCTGTCGGTTACAGCGCTGCAATCAGTTCTCTGCTCTGTCCGACTCTGCGACCCGGCAAAGTTGAACGAGACATGATTAAATATGCGGTTGAAAATGAGCTATTCAAAAATGATGTCCTCGAGCAGAAGAAAAGTGAAAGGACGGTCTGACCACATATCCTTTTTTCCCATTTTTATTGTCTGAAATTATCTCACGGCGTATCGATAAAGCGTGTACATGATTATTATACTGATGGCGACGAGTTTACGCGATCCGACACCAAAGCTTGACCTCCGTAAGCAATTCGATTGTGCGCAGCTGACCGACCTGACATGACAAGCTCGAATAAAACGATACGACAGAGGTTGCGCAAGTCGCTACAGTTTCTCGCACCGTAATTAAAAATGATTTGCCAAAAATATCGGATCTTAAAACCAAAAAATAATAATAACGAAAACACTACTTTCCATGTCGCGAATCAAGTAAACTATAACAATAATTGAGCAATAAAACTATGCTGATGAAATCGGGGTCTTCCAATGTGCTGCTGTGCACCACGCCCATGGTAAGCGGGAGCTCGCGCAATGGGTCACCATCAGCGGCTTGAAACGAAATCGAGATTCATTGTTAAGCCATTTCAGCAATCGAAAGACGCCAATTTGTTCTCCTACATTTAATAGTTTAGCCCTTTGAAGACCAATTGAGTATTGTTTTTGGAGTAAACTTTTAACATTTTATCTGCGCAAAAAATCTATCACAGCATGTGATCTGGAGTAAAATTTTAATTATTACAACCTTTGGAAAAGATATCTGCACATTGTGATACTGCACATGTCATAATGAAAACTATTTTTCAGCTCTGTCTGATATGCACCTCCATTGTGGATGAACTTGACAAATATTTGCCGTTAAGACAAAGAATGTACGACGAGCAATACTTGACAGGTTTTTGGGCATTATCACTTATCAGTGCCTGATGGAGCCACGTCACACGTGGGCGGATACCATGCGGGATGTTCATGCTCATGTTCATGACCGTTTGACACCACAAACTTGTCCACAGTTGTCCATCGAGACTTACATAGGTAGGTATAGGCTTTCACATAATAATGCAATGATCATTTCAGTATTTAGTTTTTGGGTAGAGCTCACAGCTTACAGCAAGCAAGATTTTCAACTATTCTGCATTTCATAATTCGTCATCACAGGAACATGGATGCTAATAAGACGATAAAGTTAAGTCAGGACTATCTTCTAAAAAACAATATAGATAGGAATTCTATTGCTATTGATAATAAAATTGGTGTGACATATGAGGACGGTGAATATCATTTGTCATTATGGATCATTATTATAAGCAAACCGTCCTGCATGGGTAAATTATACACCCAGTGATAAGGAAAGCGTCCAAAAGAAAAATTAAGACATGGCACAACACTTGACCGCATCAACAACAATTATGAGGCAAAAATTTGCTCGCCCTAAAGGAGCACGGGCATGCAAAAGATCAATCCTGCAGACCCCAGGGAAGACTCCCGCGATGGAAATACCAAAACCGAAAAAAAAGGAACATGAAGAAAAACGAAGGATTACGCACGGTCGCCGGGTCACAAATAGCCTCGAAAAAGTGAAGGGATTTTTGCGCTCATTTATAGCTTGACACGATATTATATTTTTGACCACCGAACACCACCGCGCGCACGCTGGCTGGCGCGAAGATCCGCAGCGTAGCCCTTCTCGGTAGCCCATCAGGTCGGGGCGCATTGCATGGGGCCATCATGCCATTGTGGCCGATTTTGTCGTTTTTGTTTTCTTGCTTCGGGGCTCTAAATATATTGTCTGTGGTACTGTAGCTCTGCACTCTACATATGCGAGGGACCCGCGCGGACTGAGGTTGCAGGTTTGTTGCTCACCTTATTCACGCGCGCATATCCTTTGCGTTTTGTGGTTCAGCCCTCGTGTGATAAATGAGCCAAACAGACGACTCGGCAGAGAAAAAAAGCGGCCAGTGCAAGACTTCAAGACGAGTGCGAGTGTGTTATTCCGCAGCGATGACGACGACCCGGTCGCAGTGAAAATGAACAGAAATTTCAAAGGAATCCGCTGAGCTGGTCCGATAATTGTATGCGGTGGAGAAATTTAGGACCAATCGCCGCCAATCGGGCGGGTCGCTTAGGGTAATGTTGATGATTTTGGGTCTGATGTGCTTGTCATTGTGTTGTTTATATATTATGTTTGAGAGAATTAGATCCATAGCTGAACTTGGTGGTGGATGAATGCATCAGCAGGTGTAAAGCTGGTCGATCTAAAACTATCATGTGGGTTATGCTAATACACTTATGCCCAGGAAAATCGAGAAAATGTCCAACATAAATATTTCCTAGAATAGATCGGGATCGAATCCACTTAATTTGTCCACAAAATCCACTGTAATTTCATTTGATTCCCCGGAAGCTTTTTATAATTTTATAATTATTTTATATAAAAATAAAGCAATTCGCCAGGGTTTTATTAGTTCCATCAAGAGATATATCCCTCATGCTTCAACGCTGCTTTCAACTGATCGATTATTTTGGAAAAATATGTATTCAGGGTTGGCCAAATTAGGCACAAAGTTGGCCAAAACTGGTGCACTTCCTCTACTTTTCTAAGAAAATTCAATTAGTTTCTGAGGAAAAATATTACGATTAATTTTGAAAGAAATTCCTCTATTATTTTTCTGGAAAATTCTTTTGCGTTTTTGTGGAATAATTTAAAGAATTTCCTGGTGATTTTTCTAAATTTCCTCTAAATATTCGTTTGAGTTTTTTTTACAGCAAATTCATTGGTTTAACTACAGGGTGCTAGGGGGGGGCTTTACCCCCACTTGGATTAAATTAGCCTCTCCTAGAATTGTTGCTACTTTGCATGATTTCTTATTGAAACTATTTTATCTAGTTTTCTTATTTTGAACAATTGTTATATCTTGCGATTATAATGCTAAACACGAAGGATATTAAGGTTCCCCCAAACACACGCGATGCGACGCGATTCTATCGCTTGGCGACAGCGATTCTGTCGCCATTGGTATGGAAGCGTAAATAGAACATTGCCTGCAGCGACCCAACGACAGAATCGCGGCGACTAATTGTCGCCGTCGAGGCGATGAAATCGCTTAGGTCTGGGGGAGCCTTTATGCTCCTTTGATTTCAAGCGCCAGATGTCATTGCTTAATGAAGTTGGAGTAGGAACAATGAATGCATGCTGTTTCAATGCTGAAAGAATAAATAATAATAACAAAGAACAGACACAACTTCTGAGATTTTGAGAGGAAGAAGAAAATTCAAGTAAAATACTAAACTGCTTATACGGTCTTAATATTGAAACAATATTAAATTTTAGAAAAGTATTTAAGATTCACAGAGACTCTTACTCACAAAGATATCCTAAATTTTTCAATGGATTTTCTCAGCAAATGATCAATCCTTCAAGATTTTTTAGTTTTTCCAGTGTAACCGATCGTTACAATCATTCCTTTTGTTGGCTCCACCACAAAACATAAAATAGTATTTTTCGGTGAGGTTCTCACGTTCTCTTTCTCAATCCATTCGCATTGGATATTTGTTGTCAGCGGTTTGAACATCAACAAAAACAAACGCTTGCCCCTATCACAATTTTGTGATACCCATGTAACGCTACCGAGCATACATTCAAGAGAATATGAATTAAGGTATAGGAGGTAAGTTGTAAATGTCAACCATCGGTTTTCAAGATGTCTGCCCTCGATCTTTTCCTTAAAAAAATATATATATACATGTATATATCTCAGCCGAAGAAGGAGAAAATTCTTTCCTGTTCGACCTGTCAAGGAAGCAGTGCGCGACGTGTCCAATCATTTAAAATTTTTGGTTAGAAATCGAATAGCCAAATTAGTGAAAATTTTAATAATTAATTTGTGTCTCGTTAAAGATAATATTCGAAAGCTATAAAAGTAACTATAACTAATAGTACGGTCAGTGCTAACTACGAAAAGTTAGTCCGGTTAGTGTGCAAAAATTATTATAAAGAATGTGCACAGCAAAAAGTAGTCACTGAAAATGGTTCAACACAGTTTTCTCAGTGCACGCATAGTTAATACGAACACCACAATATGAAGATAAATTTATATGTGAAATGGTAAAAATGTCATTTCCAACATGCCTCTGTTGCTCTGAAAAATGGCGTTGAATCAATAACACGTGCGCGAACTTAATTTGCACAAAAGGTGGAAAATCCGAATATGTCGCAAGGCGATATTGCAAAATCGTTGAATATCGCTAAATCTGGGATTATTGCTTTATACCTCGAATCAAAGGATAGGCTGACCATACGTTCCGTATTCAACGGGACAGTCCCGTTTTTTAGACCTTATTGGGTTGTCCCGTCGTATTCTAAAAAAATCTCAATTTGTCCCGTTTTTTCATCGATTTTCCCAAAGAGCTCCAATATATGTATCATTCAATATTTTAGGCAGGAATCTAAAACCAAATACTAGGAAAGTGGAAGCAATTCATCAAAAGAGTTTAAGATGTTATGTTATTAGTGTTGCTTTTAAAAGAATGCTGTCTATGTCGCTTTGGATTTTACATAGATCGACTTTTCTTAAGGTTTTTAACAGTTACTGACAACAGGTGACAATAGGAGATTTTTTATACACTTTCATTTTAATGATTTTTTTTTGTTTATTCCGGACGTATTAAAATTTGACCAATTTCGTCAACGAATTGAACGGAACCGGTAACTTGGTAGGCAAGTATATCCAGAAAATTAGGTCACGCCTCAACTTCAATAAAATGAAGCGCAAGGATAGACTTTCTAATTTCCAGATTAAGTTCATTTTCGATTTTTTTTTGCGAAGTATGAAATTTTATTTTTTTTATTTACTTTACCCCATATTTTTCAATCATTCGAAAAGAATCGTAACATTAAGAATCATTCAAAGTATTTTTGAATAATTCTGAATATTTCGAAATCACTCATTATAAAAAAACGACGACATTGAAAAATAGTTTATAAATCAGCTGACCAAAATCGAGTTGAAGGCAAACCGAGGGAAAATTTGTTCGGATTTCGGTCCTCACGTACTTAAAGGCCAGTTTACAGATCATGAGCTTGTCTGAAATTTTCGCTTCTATATTTGTCAGCGGGATCTATTTGATTCCGTTGTAGAAAATAGAATTTCGGCCTGATTTAAAATATAATCTTGCGGAAATCTCCAAGATTCCGAGCTGTAAACCAGCCTACAAATTAGGATTCATTTTCCCGTCTTTTAGGAAGCAATGGACAACGCCAACCATATTTATGGAAACAATTAAAATTACATTTTGTTAATGTTCCTTCCTTGTTGAGATTCTTGTTATTCTTCTTATCCGCACATTTTTCCTCGCTTATATTCATTAAAAAGGATTTTAGCATGGTAAATCAATAATTCCAGCCTATTGCTTTTTACCCTTCTTACACCCTAAGAAGGGTATAAAGATCGCTTGAAAAACCGACTTTTTATCCGAGGCTCGGAGACCCAAGTCGTATATACCAATCAACTCAGCTCGACGAACTGAGCACATGTATGTATGTGTGTGGGTGTGTGCGTGTGTGCGTGTGTGGGTATGTGTGTGCGTTACAAAATCTCACATCAATATCTCAGCCGTCCGTGAACCGATTTGCACGATTTTAACACTAAACGAAAGCTATGACTTTGTCATTGTACGAGATCATTTTTTTTCCAATCGGACATTTGGTTCCAGAGATATGTGAGAAATACGAACATGAAGTGCATTTTCAGAAAACTAACATAATAATGTCACATGAATATCTCAGCCGTCTGTAAACCAATTTGCATGATTTTATCTTTAAACGAAAGCTATGACTTTGCCATTGAACCCATTGTATTTTGTTTTTGCAATTAGACATTGGGTTCCGGAGATATCTCTGAAATACGAACATAAAGCATTAGACGTATCAACTTCACACATTGGTAAAATATGTCCCATCAAGATCTCAGTCGTCCTTGGACCGATTTGTGCGATTTTATCTTTAAACGAAAGCTATGTTTTGTCATTGGACCCATTCATTTTTTTCTGCAATTGGAAATTCGGTTTCAGAGATATCTGTGAAATACGAATATGAGACATATTTTCAGACTACTAATGAAGAATTGTCACACCAATATCTCAGCCGTCTATGACCCGATTTGAACTCTTTTGGGCTTAAACAGAAGCTGTAATATTGCCATTTAAGGCGGCAAATCAAATCTGCAGTCTTTTGTATTTTTTAAAATTGGTAAATTTCCAGAAATATCCCTTTTACCCTTCTTACACCCTAAGAAGGGTATAAAGATCGCTTGAAAAACCGACTTTTTATCCGAGGCTCGGAGACCCAAGTCGTATATACCAATCAACTCAGCTCGACGAACTGAGCACATGTATGTATGTGTGTGTGTGCGTGTGTGCGTGTGTGCGTATGTGTGTGCGTTACAAAAATCTCACATCAAGATCTCAGCCGTCCGTGGACCGATTTGCACGATTTTAACACTAAACGAAAGCTATGACTTTGCCATTGAACCCATTGTATTTTGTTTTTGCAATTAGACATTGGGTTCCGGAGATATCTCTGAAATACGAACATAAAGCATTAGACGTATCAACTTCACACATTGGTAAAATATGTCCCATCAAGATCTCAGTCGTCCTTGGACCGATTTGTGCGATTTTATCTTTAAACGAAAGCTATGTTTTTGTCATTGGACCCATTCATTTTTTTTCTGCAATTGGAAATTCGGTTTCAGAGATATCTGTGAAATACGAATATGAGACATATTTTCAGACTACTAATGAAGAATTGTCACACCAATATCTCAGCCGTCTATGACCCGATTTGAACTCTTTTGGGCTTAAACAGAAGCTGTAATATTGCCATTTAAGGCGGCAAATCAAATCTGCAGTCTTTTGTATTTTTAAAATTGTTAAATTTCCAGAAATATCCTTTTACCCTTCTTACACCCTAAGAAGGGTATAAAGATCGCTTGAAAAACCGACTTTTATCCGAGGCTCAGAGACCCAAGTCTTATATACCAATCAACTCAGCTCGACGAACTGAGCACATGTATGTATGTGTGTGTGTGTGCGTGTGTGCGTGTGTGCGTATGTGTGTGCGTTACAAAAATCTCACATCAAGATCTCAGCCGTCCGTGAACCGATTTGCACGATTTTAACACTAAACGAAAGCTATGACTTTGTCATTGTACGAGTTCAATTTTTTTTGCATTCGGACATTTGGTTCCAGAGATATGTGAGAAATACGAACATGAAGTGCATTTTCAGAAAACTAACAAAATAATGTCACATGAATATCTCAGCCGTCTGTAAACCAATTTGCATGATTTTATCTTTAAACGAAAGCTATGACTTTGCCATTGAACTCATTGTATTTTGTTTTTGCAATTAGACATTGGGTTCCGGAGATATCTCTGAAATACGAACATAAAGCATTAGACGTATCAACTTCACACATTGGTAAAATATGTCCCATCAAGATCTCAGTCGTCCTTGGACCGATTTGTGCGATTTTATCTTTAAACGAAAGCTATGTTTTTGTCATTGGACCCATTAATTTTTTTTGCAATTGGAAATTCGGTTTCAGAAATATCTGTGAAATACGAATATGACACATATTTTCAGACTACTAATGAAGAATTGTCACACCAATATCTCAGCCGTCTATGACCCGATTTGAACTCTTTTGGGCTTAAACAGAAGCTGTAATATTGCCATTTAAGGCGGCAAATCAAATCTGCAGTCTTTTTGTATTTTTTAAAAATTGTTAAATTTCCAGAAATATCCCTTTTTACCCTTCTTACACCCTAAGAAGGGTATAAAGATCGCTTGAAAAACCGACTTTTTATCCGAGGCTCGGAGACCCAAGTCGTATATACCAATCAACTCAGCTCGACGAACTGAGCACATGTATGTATGTGTGTGTGTGTGTGTGTGCGTGTGTGCGTGTGAGCGTATGTGTGTGCATTACAAAAATCTCACATCAAGATCTCAGCCGTCCGTGGACCGATTTGCACGATTTTAACACTAAACGAAAGCTATGACTTTGTCATTGTACGAGTTCAATTTTTTTTGCAATCGGACATTTGGTTCCAGAGATATGTGAGAAATACGAACATGAAGTGCATTTTCAGAAAACTAACAAAATAATGTCACATGAATATCTCAGCCGTCTGTAAACCAATTTGCATGATTTTATCTTTAAACGAAAGCTATGACTTTGCCATTGAACTCATTGTATTTTGTTTTTGCAATTAGACATTGGGTTCCGGAGATATCTCTGAAATACGAACATAAAGCATTAGACGTATCAACTTCACACATTGGTAAAATATGTCCCATCAAGATCTCAGTCGTCCTTGGACCGATTTGTGCGATTTTATCTTTAAACGAAAGCTATGTTTTGTCATTGGACTCATTCATTTTTTCTGCAATTGGAAATTCGGTTTCAGAGATATCTGTGAAATACGAATATGAGACATATTTTCAGACTACTAATGAAGAATTGTCACACCAATATCTCAGCCGTCTATGACCCGATTTGAACTCTTTTGGGCTTAAACAGAAGCTGTAATATTGCCATTTAAGGCGGCAAATCAAATCTGCAGTCTTTTGTATTTTTAAAAATTGTTAAATTTCCAGAAATATCCCTTTTACCCTTCTTACATCCTAAGAAGGGTATAAAGATCGCTTGAAAACCGACTTTTTATCCGAGGCTCGGAGACCCAAGTCGTATATACCAATCAACTCAGCTCGACGAACTGAGCACATGTATGTATGTGCGTGTGTGTGTGTGTGCGTGTGTGCGTGTGTATGTGTGTGCGTTACAAAATCTCACATCAAGATCTCAGCCGTCCGTGGACCGATTTGCACGATTTTAACACTAAACGAAAGCTATGACTTTGTCATTGTACGAGTTCAATTTTTTTGCATTCGGACATTTGGTTCCAGAGATATGTGAGAAATACGAACATGAAGTGCATTTTCAGAAAACTAACAAAATAATGTCACATGAATATCTCAGCCGTCTGTAAACCAATTTGCATGATTTTATCTTTAAACGAAAGCTATGACTTTGCCATTGAACCCATTGTATTTTGTTTTGCAATTAGACATTGGGTTCCGGAGATATCTCTGAAATACGAACATAAAGCATTAGACGTATCAACTTCACACATTGGTAAAATATGTCCCATCAAGATCTCAGTCGTCCTTGGACCGATTTGTGCGATTTTATCTTTAAACGAAAGCTATGTTTTTGTCATTGGACCCATTCATTTTTTCTGCAATTGGAAATTCGGTTTCAGAGATATCTGTGAAATACGAATATGAGACATATTTTCAGACTACTAATGAAGAATTGTCACACCAATATCTCAGCCGTCTATGACCCGATTTGAACTCTTTTGGGCTTAAACAGAAGCTGTAATATTGCCAGTAGTCCGGCAAATCAAATCTGCCGTCTTTTTGGATTTTTTTTAAAAATTGTTAAATTTCCAGAAATATCCTTTTACCCTTCTTACACCCTAAGAAGGGTATAAAGATCGCTTGAAAACCGACTTTTATCCGAGGCTCGGAGACCCAAGTCGTATATACCAATCAACTCAGCTCGACGAACTGAGCACATGTATGTATGTGTGTGTGTGTGTGCGTGTGTGCGTGTGTGCGTATGTGTGTGCGTTACAAATATCTCACATCAAGATCTCAGCCGTCCGTGGACCGATTTGCACGATTTTAACACTAAACGAAAGCTATGACTTTGCCATTGAACCCATTGTATTTTGGTTTTGCAATTAGACATTGGGTTCCGGAGATATCTCTGAAATACGAACATAAAGCATTAGACGTATCAACTTCACACATTGGTAAAATATGTCCCAACAAGATCTCAGTCGTCCTTGGACCGATTTGTGCGATTTTATCTTTAAACGAAAGCTATGTTTTTGTCATTGGACCCATTAATTTTTTCTGCAATTGGAAATTCGGTTTCAGAGATATCTGTGAAATACGAATATGAGACATATTTTCAGACTACTAATGAAAAATTGTCACACCAATATCTCAGCCGATTTGAACTTTTTTGGGCTTAAACAGAAGCTGTAATATTGCCATTTAAGGCGGCAAATCAAATCTGCAGCCTTTATGTATTTTTTAAAAATTGTTAAATTTCCAGAAATATCCCTTTTTACCCTTCTTACACCCTAAGAAGGGTATAAAGATCGCTTGAAAAACCGACTTTTTATCCGAGGCTCGGAGACCCAAGTCGTATATACCAATCAACTCAGCTCGACGAACTGAGCACATGTATGTATGTGTGTGTGTGTGTGCGTGTGTGCGTGTGTGCGTATGTGTGTGCGTTACAAAAATCTCACATCAAGATACTAAGATAACACTAAACGAAAGCTATGACTTTGCCATTGAACCCATTGTATTTTGTTTTTGCAATTAGACATTGGGTTCCGGAGATATCTCTGAAATACGAACATAAAGCATTAGACGTATCAACTTCACACATTGGTAAAATATGTCCCATCAAGATCTCAGTCGTCCTTGGACCGATTTGTGCGATTTTATCTTTAAACGAAAGCTATGTTTTTGTCATTGGACCCATTCATTTTTTCTGCAATTGGAAATTCGGTTTCAGAGATATCTGTGAAATACGAATATGAGACATATTTTCAGACTACTAATGAAGAATTGTCACACCAATATCTCAGCCGTCTATGACCCGATTTGAACTCTTTTGGGCTTAAACAGAAGCTGTAATATTGCCATTTAAGGCGGCAAATCAAATCTGCAGTCTTTTGTATTTTTTAAAAATTGTTAAATTTCCGGAAATATCCCTTTTTACCCTTCTTACACCCTAAGAAGGGTATAAAGATCGCTTGAAAAACCGACTTTTTATCCGAGGCTCGGAGACCCAAGTCGTATATACCAATCAACTCAGCTCGACGAACTGAGCACATGTATGTATGTGTGTGTGTGTGCGTGTGTGCGTGTGTGCGTATGTGTGTGCGTTACAAAAATCTCACATCAAGATCTCAGCCGTCCGTGAACCGATTTGTACGATTTTAACACTAAACGAAAGCTATGACTTTGTCATTGTACGAGTTCAATTTTTTTTGCAATCGGACATTTGGTTCCAGAGATATGTGAGAAATACGAACATGAAGTGCATTTTCAGAAAACTAACAAAATAATGTCACATGAATATCTCAGCCGTCTGTAAACCAATTTGCATGATTTTATCTTTAAACGAAAGCTATGACTTTGCCATTGAACTCATTGTATTTTGTTTTTGCAATTAGACATTGGGTTCCGGAGATATCTCTGAAATACGAACATAAAGCATTAGACGTATCAACTTCACACATTGGTAAAATATGTCCCATCAAGATCTCAGTCGTCCTTGGACCGATTTGTGCGATTTTATCTTTAAACGAAAGCTATGTTTTGTCATTGGACCCATTCATTTTTTCTGCAATTGGAAATTCGGTTTCAGAGATATCTGTGAAATACGAATATGAGACATATTTTCAGACTACTAATGAAGAATTGTCACACCAATATCTCAGCCGTCTATGACCCGATTTGAACTCTTTTGGGCTTAAACAGAAGCTGTAATATTGCCATTTAAGGCGGCAAATCAAATCTGCAGTCTTTTTGTATTTTTTAAAAATTGTTAAATTTCCAGAAATATCCCTTTTTACCCTTCTTACACCCTAAGAAGGGTATAAAGATCGCTTGAAAAACCGACTTTTTATCCGAGGCTCAGAGACCCAAGTCGTATATACCAATCAACTCAGCTCGACGAACTGAGCACATGTATGTATGTGTGTGTGTGTGTGCGTGTGTGCGTGTGTGCGTATGTGTGTGCGTTACAAAAATCTCACATCAAGATCTCAGCCGTCCGTGGACCGATTTGCACGATCTTAACACTAAACGAAAGCTATGACTTTGTCATTGTACGAGTTCAATTTTTTTGCAATCGGACATTTGGTTCCAGAGATATGTGAGAAATACGAACATGAAGTGCATTTTCAGAAAACTAACAAAATAATGTCACATGAATATCTCAGCCGTCTGTAAACCAATTTGCATGATTTTATCTTTAAACGAAAGCTATGACTTTGCCATTGAACTCATTGTATTTTGTTTTTGCAATTAGACATTGGGTTCCGGAGATATCTCTGAAATACGAACATAAAGCATTAGACGTATCAACTTCACACATTGGTAAAATATGTCCCATCAAGATCTCAGTCGTCCTTGGACCGATTTGTGCGATTTTATCTTTAAACGAAAGCTATGTTTTTGTCATTGGACTCATTCATTTTTTTCTGCAATTGGAAATTCGGTTTCAGAGATATCTGTGAAATACGAATATGAGACATATTTTCAGACTACTAATGAAGAATTGTCACACCAATATCTCAGCCGTCTATGACCCGATTTGAACTCTTTTGGGCTTAAACAGAAGCTGTAATATTGCCATTTAAGGCGGCAAATCAAATCTGTAGTCTTTTTGTATTTTTTAAAAATTGTTAAATTTCCAGAAATATCCCTTTTTTATTTTGAAATCGTTAAAAGC
This sequence comes from Armigeres subalbatus, assembly GCF_024139115.2. Classification (NCBI taxonomy): domain Eukaryota; kingdom Metazoa; phylum Arthropoda; class Insecta; order Diptera; family Culicidae; genus Armigeres; species Armigeres subalbatus. Next base: position 224,798,473 of record NC_085141.1, on the reverse strand, counting down.
ATGATAATATCAGTTATTTTACATTCAATTGAAGGTCATATGCATAGAAATTGTAATATGCACTGGGCACACACAACCATTCAAAAGTGTAAGAAGGGTTGCGTTCACTGTAGGTGGATTAAGTCGGGTTTTTATTTGTCTTGACATATTTTTCTTCTTACATTTTTTTATCTCTCCAATGCCCAGAGAGTGAGGCATTCCACGGGGGCATGTCAGTCGATCCTGAGCGACCATTTCGAAAATATTTGAAACTCTGCACAGTTTTTCAATTTCATCTAAATCCTCATTTTTCGATATCAAATCTTCATATTGAGTCACGACTAACTTTTCAAAAGGGTGTATGTGAAAATGGTTCAAAAATATTTAAAAAGCTGCACAGCAAAAACGGAATGTTCGATTGTTATGATTTTTTCAGCAAAGTTAGACAACTAAATGGTAATTCTTAAGAAAATGTGCACAGTAAAAAAAAAATTTTTTTTGCCTTTAAAAATATCATTTTGTCACAAAACTCAAATATCTCAAAACCCTATCTTTTTTCGAACGTAATTTTTTTAGGGAAAACGGTCCATTATATTAGCTATCTACCATAAAAATTTGGTGATGGTAAACTAATAAACAAAAAGTTATGACATTTCAAACATTTCACAATTTTCACATTTAGTAAAAAAAAATTTTTTTCTGTGTAAGTTATTTCGAGAATTGCAGTTTGATGCAGATTTTATTGTTAAGGGACGTGATTTAAACAAGTTGTTTTCATGATATTTTGATTTAATTATTCATAGCATCTATAAGAAACTTAGACACGATCCAGTGTTGTGATCAAAAGTATTGATAGTGTCATAATTTTCATTGCACGTGACTGGCGAAAAATTCTTTTAATAGTGTTGAAACCTGTTGATAATAACGTTGATAGAAACATATCAGAAATGTTATTTTTAAGACAAAAGCTGCAAAATCAAAGATTTATATACACGTGTACGTCTATAGTTTACCTGCAAAAACTATACCTCTTAGAGAATAGACTTTATGATCGGGAGGAAACGGGTATCTTCAACAACAACAAATGCATGATAGGTACATACCATGACAATGCTCACGAAAAAGCAAAAAAATTACTACTACTAAGGTTGTTAAAGATCTTATAGTAATTGTTTTCTTCAGTCAAGCAAATGACACCAAACTAGTCAGTAAAAACTTAAAAGTGATTTTGTTTATTGAAATATTACGAACAACATGAGTAGCCGCTTTCTCAACTGTTGCAGGCCGTTTGATGGAAAAAGTGTTCAAAAGAGTTACGAAATCTCACCGAAAGCACCATAGATAAACTGAAAGCGACTGGTTATGCTCCAATGTCCACATTGAATACAAATTTACGCATTTGCACGTCCTGCCGTCTAAACGTTGACAAAAGAGCAATCTGTATATCATCGGTTGAGCAGAGCGCAGGAAGTTCGAAAACGACAGCAACTGAGGAATTGCCAGATGTATCGACAACAACTGAGGAATTACCAGAAGTATTAAGTGCTGAGAGCCTTGCCTGGCAATATAGCGCTCAAGCTGTGCCATCCAGCAGCTCACTGAACAAAAGTGAGCACCAGAAAGAAGAAGAAGAAGAGAGCCTTGCCACCGTACCATCAGCGAAATCTGTTTCAACAAATCAATCGGAAGATGAGTGTATCCAAAAGGTCAACATCGAACGCTTTAACGAGGGCATAGCTGGGATAAAAGTGACTCCGATTAAATGGAGTAAGATGGACTACGTTTATTACCCGGAGATAAAATACCGTGAAATAAACGAAGCTGTACGAAGAAACCTCTTCAAATTAGGACCTGATGATGTGGAAAATACAGACTACGATGAGGTAATTATAAATATGAAGGAAAGGTTCTCGAATGCAGCCACGACAAGGAAAGAAAAATTATTGATTTTGTCGATGCTGCCAAGTTCGTGGTCTATTCAGGATGCCATTGATGAGTTCAAAACCAATAGAAATACAGTAAAAGAGGCAAAACAATTGAAGAATAACTGTCTTTCAACCAAAAATACTAGGTCTAGTACTGCATTAACAGATAAGACAAAAGAAATAGTAGTTCAATATTTTGAAGATGATGAAGTAAGTCGAGCTATGCCTGGTCAAAAAGATTATGTATCAGTAAAAAAGATGGAAAGCGTCAAGCAATCCAAAAACGATTAATGATGACGACTTTGAAAGAAGCGTACACACGCTTCAAGGAAATTCACGATAATATTAAAATAGGTTTTTCCTCATTTGCAAGCCTTCGGCCAAGGCAATGTAAGCTTCTTTCCAATTCAGGAACACATAATGTGTGTGTGTGCACAACCCATGAGAATATTAATCTTATTTTACATAGTTTGAAAAGAATCAATTTAACAAAGGATATTAAAATGTTAACTGGTAGTCTTTTGTGTGAAAATACAACATCAAATTGCTATCTACGATCTTGTTCGGATTGTCCAGATTCTTCATCATTGGAAAATACTTTATTCGCTGAGTTTGAAGAAAAATATATTGATCAGTTATCATTTGAGCAATGGGTGACCACGGATAGGTGTGACATAGAAACTATTGTAAAACCTGTAGATGAGTTTGTGTCATATTTTTGCTTGAAATTAGAAAGTTTAATCCCTCACGATTTCATTAAAACAGAACAATCCAGCTTTTTAAAAAATACGAAAAATACATTACAAAATGGTGAATTTTTAGTCATTTGTGATTTTTCTGAAAAGACAATACAAAGCAAGATGAAGTGCAGTCCCATCACTGGAACGTACAACAAGCTACAATTCATCCATTCGTTATTTATTTTAATGGAAGTACGCAAATTGAACACTTAAGTTTTATTATAATTTCCGAAGATTTAAGACACGATTCAGTATCCGTTAACTTGTTCATTGAAAAAATGATTAACTTTTTACGCGTTGATAAGCATAAAGAAGTCAAAAAGATATATTTCATGTCTGATGGAGCAGCGTCGCAGTACAAAAATCGTAAGAATTTTTCGAGCCTATGTCAATTTAAATCAATGTACGGAATTGATGCAGAATGGCATTTTTGCTACATCACATGGCAAAGGTCCTTGTGATGCTATTGGAGGAACAATAAAGCGCATGGCCACAAGAGCAAGTTTAGCCAAAGAACGTGAGCATCCAATTAAAACTGCGAAAGAACTTTTGATTGGGCAAATCGTAGAAAAGAAAAGATTTAACCAAATTATCATTTTGTTTTACTACTACTGAAGAGTACGAAATAAAGGCTTCAGAGCTCAGCGAGCAATTTAATAACGCGAAAACGATCCAAGGAACCCAAAAATTTCACTGTTTCATTCCATTGTCGAAAAATAAAATTAAAGCAAAACTATACTCAAACTGTGCTGATAATAATTCAAAAGTGTTCGATATTTTAAAAAAATTGAATAAAAATAAATAAAAATAAGTATTAATAAACTGTTTTCATGATATCATAACCCATACCAAAATTCAAACCCAAAACTCTTAGAGTTTCTATAACAACATTGTGTAACTGCCACATTTAATTTAATACTTAGGATAATATTAATTCATTTTTATTTATTTATACATATAATATTTATACATATAATATACATAATATCGATGAATACATAAATATGGAATATCATACAAACAACTTGTTTAACTCACGCAAGGCCCTTAACAATAAAATCAGCATCAAATCAGTGATTCTTGAAAAAAATACACGGAAATTTTTTTTTGTTTACTATATGTGAAAATTGTGAATTGTTTGAAATAACTTTTTTGTTTATTAGTTTACCATCACCAAATTTTTATGGTAGATAGCTAATATAATGGACCGTTTTCCCTAAAAAAATTACGTTCGAAAAAAGATAGGGTTTTGAGATATTTGAGTTTTTGTGACAAAATGATATTTTTAAAGGCAAAAAATTTTTTTTTACTGTGCACATTTTCTTAAGAAGCACCATTTAATTGTCTAAATTTTCTTAAAAAATCATAACAATCGAACATTCCGTTTTTGCTGTGCAGCTTTTTAAATATTTTTGAACCATTTTCACATACACCCTTTTGAAAAGTTAGTCGTGACTCAATATGAAGATTTGATATCGAAAAATGACGATTTAGATGAAATTGAAAAACTGTGCAAAGTTTCAACTCAATAGAAAATCATGAATTAAAAATTTTCTTAAATTTTGATGCTGTTGCTTGGAATCGCTCACTTTGACTATTTTTTTTATTATTTTAAATTGTTCAGGGTTGGAAAAGTTTCCGATTTTGGTCAGTAATATAGTTCTTAATGCATGTTTGAGAGTGAATTAAAATAAAATATTAAAATTCCATATTTTGATAAATGCGTATTTTTTTGTTTTTCCGTGTTTTTGTCTTTGAAGAACGAAATATTAATTTGTAGTTTAATATATTTTCAACATCTAACTTAATACTAAATTTTTCCCTAACTTCTTACACGTACGGAAAATGAAAATTAAGCGCATAAATTTTGAAATTTCCACAGCTTTTAAATTTTGTCAAAAGGTTTTTTTGACACGTCCCGTTTTGCAAGTGAGTTTGTCCCAAGGGGTGGGTCGCATGCATAATCCTTTGTATTTGCAACTATTTCCACTTCCTTCGCGTGTGAAACTCGTCAAATGGACTAACTTATTTATCAGGGAACTTCATGCTCGTTCATTTTCATAAAACGAACGGAAGTTTTTCAAGGATTTTAAATTTTCCGAACAGAACCTGCTTTGGAAATAAATCTTGAAATAAATACATATACCTAAGTAAAATATGACGGATGAGATTACAGAGAAAAGAGAAGATAAATATGCAAATGGATTTCCACCGCTTTTTAAACACTCAAGAAACACAACACAAATTCCTAAAACAATCATTTCTTTTCTATGCTTAAAGATCCTCGCTCGCTAACCAATCGAATCCTTCCGCTCACGCAAACTCACACCACCAACAGATAGACTATGAGATGATTTTTATAGTGTCGATCGCTTTGATATCAGATCATAATTCACGTGCCATTAGTCTCAATAACTTGACGCTTGCATTCCTGTTCGCATAAAAACAAACGATTCGCTCTGAAAAACACAGCTGTTCATGTCTAAAAAAAACAATAATGTCAAGCTCTATCTGGAATAAAGGCGAATGTCGCAAGAGAGGATTCTCTTCGACGACTTCCCCTCTTTTTAATAAAAGTGACAAGCAGCTGATTTCTTTGAGTTTTATCACCTCAGTACGATAGAAAAAAATGCGAACTTGCATTCTGAGGTGATAAACTGCAAAGAAATCTGCTGCTTGTTACTTCTATTTAAAGGAGGGGAAATCGACGAAGAGAATTCTCTCTTGCGACATTCGCCCTTTTACCAGATAGAGCTTGATGTATGGAATATTTCAAGCTCTACCTGGTAAAAGGGCGAATGTCGCAAGAGAGAATTCTCTTCGTCGATTTCCCCTCCTTTAAATAGAAGTAACAAGCAGCAGATTTCTTTGCAGTTTATCACCTCAGAATGCAAGTTCGCATTTTTTTCTATCGTACTGAGGTGATAAAACTCAAAGAAATCAGCTGCTTGTCACTTTTATTAAAAAGAGGGGAAGTCGTCGAAGAGAATCCTCTCTTGCGACATTCGCCCTTATTCCAGATAGAGCTTGATTTATACAATGGGATGTTTACTTTACATGTTTGGAAAAGGCGGGAGAATAATGACAAGTGGCAAGGTTGCCGATTTCTGACATTCAGCCAATGTCAATTTCGAAAGTGTGCCACGCTGTGCCGCAATTGTGAATTAATTGTTCCTTGTTGGTGAACAGTGTTCCTACGCATGGCAAAAAAGTGTGCTTGGAACATTGTGCTCAGCGTCCCGCCCCTTGGTTTGTCCCGTTTTTTCACCGAAATGATCTGGTCAGCCTATCAAAGGAGAGGTGTTGCGGAACATTTTAGGCAGAAAAAACTGTCGAAGTTCCCAAAGAAATTTCTCATACGGCAAGCAATGTGTGGCTGCGGTCTCAGAAGCGACGTTTTCGTCACAATCGGTACAATAAATTCGCAAAGTTACGTTGACGAATGTCTGAATAAACGACTCTTGCCATTTATTCGGATACATGAAGGTACAATTCTGTTCTGGCCTGGTCTAGCATCTTATCACTACGGAAAACTGGTTCAAAACGTGTACGCTGCTAATAGCGTTAATGTTGTCCCGAAGGAGTCCAACCCCCCAAATTCGCCTGTGCTCCGTCCAGTCGAAAAGCACTGAGCCCTGGTTAAAAGGAATCTTCTAGAAACAAAAAAATTAGCAATTGATGAGAAAATCTTCAGGCGTAACTGGCAAAAGGCTGCCATATTAGTGACGGATGATGCCGTGCAAAACCTCATGAATGGTGTCAAGAGAAAAGTATTGGCATTTGCATACAAAATATCAAATTCACTGAATTAATTATGTATGACAATTTCACTTCGATTTTCTATGAAATAAACGTTATGTTGTTGAATTTTATTTAAATTCCTTATTGTAACACTATGTTTCCGGTGACCACTTTTTGCTGTGCACATTCTTTAATAGCTCTTTTGTTAGAAATAAAAATGTGTTCCTATTGTTCTCCAATTAGTACGTACAACAGTGTGTGCCAACGAAAAACCGACAAAAATCGTTAAATAACTAGATATACCCAAAGAAAAAGGTAAATAGAACAAATAGAAATAAAACGTGTAAAGAAAGAATAAAAGGACGTCACAACAGGGTAATTAATCGATGTGGCAGGTCCGACATCGGGCCTTTTTTCTTCTTTTGGGGTTCTTTCGGGAACCATTCCGTTTCCCCCCACAGAAAGCTCGAGGGATAGTAAGTCGTCCGGAAGACGCGCACCTGCATAATCCTAAACCTCGTCTAGGGTCGACAGGAAAGGCAAGACGACAGAATCATCAAACTTCCTCGAGGGTGGAGGAGAATATCTGACGCCATTTTGCTTGGTATTAATCCATCCGGGGTCGCCTTCGATCATCCGCCATCGTAAATCGGGGATTTTGCGAGAAAGTTCATCGTTCTCCCTGGCGACAATCCGCCGGACACACCAAATAACGCCGAACGCCGCATTCAGCTACGAACGCCGCCTCGGCATTAGAACGCCGCCTTCGGCACTAGAACGCCGCCAACCGCCACGAACGCCGCCTTCAGTGCAAGGCAGCCGTCACCAACACTAACGCCGCCGCCTTCAGTGCAAGGTAGCCGTCACCAACACGATCGTCGTCACCAATAGGAACGCCGCCGTCGTCGGTACTCGAACGCCGCCACCATCACGAACGCCGCCGCCTTCCGTACAAGGTAGCCGCCATCAACACAACCGCCGCCACCTTCACTACAAGGTCGCAGCCATCAACACGACCGCCGCCACCACCACCACGATATCGCCACCGCAAGTATACCCTAGTAATAGTGACGTCCTTAGCGCCCGATAGGTTAATAAAACCAATATTATGTTCATTTGTAAAACTGTGGTAGGCAAAATTATTTATTCGAGCGCATCCATTAAGTGTTAAACTTTTCACCTGCATTGTTTCCGTTCCCCGGGCTCGAAAAGAAGAAGCCACCAGGCCTCTTCCTTCTTAGATCGGTCAGAAATTATTTTTCTTCAGACGGCTTTTGAGACCCCTATTAGGAAAAGCTTTAATTCATAGTTTCTTTTACCCGGGTTTTCAACACGGGTACGCGTTTCGTTTTCCGTTGAATTCCTGCGGATCAGTGAGTTCCTCAGAGTGAGTATTGGGAAGGGATTACATTCTAATTGGAATACGACCCTGAATGAATGTCAAATCTTATTGACGTAAAAGAGAGAGAAGTTTCACCAGGGCGTTGTTAGTAATTTTTACTAAACCGGGCGTACAATCTCTTGCTTTCCAAAAGCTGTATTTTTGAGAGGTTTCTTTTTCTTCTGCTTATTCTTTAATGGCTCTCGATTCCAACTGGAACTTGGCCTGCTTGGAAATATGATGGCCAAATATAACCTATCATATATGGCTATATATTTTGAAGGCATTTCTTTTTGCAGTTTTGTCAGGGAAAGCGTTCTAGGGATTTTGACATTATTTTTCTAGAATCTATACCAAAAGGTCGAAAGACAAAAGATCGAAAGGACAAAAGGTCGAAAGACAAAAGGTCGAAAGACAAAAGGTGGAAAGAACAAAACGTCGAAAGGGACCAAATGAAGAAAGGTCGAAAGGGACAAAAGGTCGAAAGGGACAAAAGGTCGAAAGGGACAAAAGGTCGAAAGGGACAAAAGGTCGAAAGGGACAAAAAGTCGAAAAGGACAAAAGGTCGAAATGGACAAAAGGTCGATTAAGAACAAGTTGATTGTGTTCCAAAGGAATTTGTGAAATGCATTTAACTTCAAGCAAAAATAACACACTCATCTCATCAATCAAAGATGAGGAATGAGCAATTTTCAAAGAAGGAGTAATTACTATGAAACAATATTATGAATATCTAGATAGTTCTGTTGGAGACAAAAAAGATTGATCATTTAGGAAATGAATAAAACTTGTATTGCGAGAGACAGAGTTGTCCTACACAGTTGGCAAGATAATTATCTTTTATTTTTCTCTATTTATTTAATGAGTGTAAATAATAGATGAATGTTTAGGTTTTCTGAATGTCACTTTGATCTGTCAAAATAGTGCACGCCGCAGCCACGCAAATGCGCGCATTAAAAATACAGCGGCGTCTAATACACGTCGGTGTATTTAATGTGCGGTGTGCGCTATTTTGACAGATTTAAATGACATTTAGAAAACTCAAAGATTTATCTATTAGTTGTAACAACTGAATGAATGTTATTTTATTGTTAAAAAATGTGAAAAATAAAAAAATAGAGTTTTTGCTAACTGTGTAGGACAACTCTGGTGCGAGGTTGATTCGTTCCGCACAGTTTCTTGTCCATTTCGACCTTTTCTTTCTATCGACCTTCTGATTTGTTTCATTCGATCTTTAGTCCCGTTCGACGTTTTGTCCTTTCGACCTTTTGTCCCTTTCGACCTTTTGTCCTTTTCGACCATTTGTCCCTTCGAATTTTTGTCTTTCGACCTTTTATCCCTAACCCATTTTTCTAAAATTTTAAATTAGGGGAAAATACCTATTTTTGGCAGTCTAAGAATATTGCCAAATTGAAAGATAAAAATAATGAATAATTACACTAAAACACAGGTACAGCTCAACTGGTATACATTTGTATGCTCTTTCTTTGATGATTGGTGCTTACTAAATATAACAACTATTAACATAAACTACGTAATTCATCAACATCAAGATATGCTATGGATAAGAACAAACTAATGACACATGATATTGATCACTACTTACAAATAGCATAACTTGATCTCCTCATGAGTGCAAAATATTGATATTATCGTCTGATCTTTTATCTTTTATATCAATCATCATCAATCATCTCTCATATCAATATCTCATGTTGCTATCTTATCAACATTTGATATTAATGAGCTATTTTCGTCTACTTGGGAAGCGTACCATTGGTACTTCGCTTCGGAACCGAACGCGACAGGGCCCGCCTGGGAAGCAGTGTTACGATAGACGGGGATACATTCGAGGAATTCGTCTACCTTGGATCCTTGCTAAAGGCTGATAAGAATGTCAGTCGTGAAATACGAAGGCGCATCATCTGTGGAAGTCGAGCCTACTACGGGCTCCAGAAGAAACTGTGGTCAAAAAAGATTTGCCACCGCACCAAGTGTGTCATGTACAAGACGCTGATAAGGCCGGTAGTCCTCCACGGACATGAAACATGGGCAATGCTCGAGGAGGACTTGCAAGTACTCGGAGTATTCGAGAGTCGGGTGCTTAGGACCATCTTTGGCGGTGTGCAAGAAGACGGTGTGTGGCGGCGAAGAATGAACCACGAGCTCGCCCAGCTCTACGGCGAACCAAGTATACAGAAGGTAGCTGAAGCCGGAAGGGTACGATGGGCAGGATATGTTGCAAGAATGCCGGACAGGAACCCGGCCAAGATGGTGTTCGCTTCCGATCCGGCAGGTACGAGATGGCGTGGAGCACAGCGAGCAAGGTGGGCAGACCAGGTGCAAAACGACTTGGCGAGCATGGGGCGCATTCGAGGATGGAGAGTTGCGGCCTCGAACCGTGCATTGTGGCGTCAAATTGTTGATTCAGTGTTATCTGTTTAGATGTTAACTAAATAAATGAAATGAACATGCTCTTCGTGGTACTTAGCATAGAATGTGTTCACAATATATGTTCCGGGTCATCCAAGTATAAATGTGCCGTTATTTAACTTAAGTATAAGGTTTTATATATGTTTCCGGCCTTATTTTTGACGTAAACTACGTCTAAGGAGAAGACTCGGATACAGGGTGACAAATGAAAATTTCCAAATTCGAGACCGTCACGAAATCATGTAAGATTTTGAACTTTAATAGCGTCTTTATCTTCTGATGGATTTTTGAGATTTATATATCAATCGACTCGTAAATTCTCTACCAATTTGTCAATTATATTGAAACTTTGGGTTATGAACGTTAAAATAGGGTATCGGATCATTTTGGCAGCACCCTCTTTTCTTGTCCGCAAAAGTCTCGTTTCGGTCGTCGTCGTTCAGTGCGGTTGGCTTTTGGACTTTGCTTTTTGTGCGGTGTTTCGCACAAAAAGTAGAACAATGGAGCCGGACCAGTGACCGCGGTCGAAACAAATGTAACAAAAATGTGTAATGTAGTGCATGGTGCATGGCATGGTGTATAAAAAGTGATGCAGATAGGGGCATGTTTGTGCAGGCATGAGACGATCAATTGTTATTAATGCCAATGCCCTTGCTAGCAATGCAATCATCGCAATGTAATTGCACAAACATGTTTATATTTAAAAACTACTTTGGAACAATGTTGACCATTTTTTTGCAAACTGAAAACTAATAAGGCCGTTATACACATATTTATTAAAAACTAGCGAAACAAATCCAGCTTTGCTCGGATGTTGAAAATGTCACAATGAACTATTTGCAGCACCGCACTCTAGATCAATTTTCGTCCGTTTGTTTTGTTTTCCTCAACAGCTGACCCAAAATAGTATTCTAATGATTTTTTACATTTCCCTGTTAAATTCACCAACTTTTTGTATATACAAACCTTGCGGATCTCAAAACGAATCGATTAGGGGAAAAAATCTTGCAAATCGATCAAGCCGTTCGCGAGTTAAATCGTCAGGAAGGAAATCTCAACTCATGTTTATTATATAGAAGACTAGCAGACCCGACGAACTTCGTTTCGCCTGAAAGCGATTTATACTCTGATTAGTTATCGAGTTATGTCGAAATTTCTGTTTCATTTGTATGGGAGCTCCCCTTTCCAAAGAAGGGATGGGCCTCGAACCATCTTAAGAACCTTTCCCGGCCCCAAAAACCTCTGCATACACATTTTCACGCCGATCGGTTCAGTAGTTCAGAGTCTATAAGGTTCAGACAGACAGAAATTCATTTTTATGTATATAAAAAGAAAAGAAGAAGAAGATTATGGTCTTCTTCTTCTTCTACTGAATCGAGCGGCGTGAAAATTTGAATGCAGAGTTTTTTTGGGCCGGGGAAGGTTCTTAAGATGGTTCGAGACCCCTCTCCTCTTTGAATCCTAGCTCCTATACGCGTGTGGAGGTTTTGGAAGGGAAGATATGTTTCTACACAGAAAGAAATATCATTGGTGCAATTAAAAAAACCATTGGTTAAAATAAAAAGTTTCGTTGGTTCTTTTTCGTAGAGAGCTGCGAAAAATCAAAATAAGAGTACGCCAACTGTTGATTAAAAAGTTTCTCACACCTTTGCTGAGACCCTAAAATTAAAAGTTCAAACTTTCAAAATAACTTTTAAACTGTCAAATCAAAACAGAAACACCTATGGAAATATACTGTAAATATAAGAGTTCGATATTTTTACTTCAAATAATGATGTTGTTGAAATTATTCGTAGTTTATTTTATTTAATTAATCAAATGAAGAGATTTTAAAATCCATTTATTATATTATAATTAACGGAAGTATATTTTTTTTTATAAAAATAAATATAATCAAAAATACTTTTAACACAAACGTTGGCACTTTTAACCTTGTAACATCTTCCGGGAGCATACCTCGCTGGCCTCTCTCTCGATCCGATGCTGACAGGTCTTGACCCATGATTAGCTTCGCTGAAACAAATCATACAAATACAAATTAGAATATACATCACAGAAAAACATAAAAAACACGAGTTACACGATTAACTTGTAGTAAGTATCGCTATAGTCAAGTTGAAAACCGAAATAGAGGACTATCGAAGTTGATTTTTTTCTCGCAATCCGTACGTTAAACCTAACTTCGCTAGTCTAATTAGACTAGCGCGCCACTAGCGAAGTTAGGTTTAACGTACGGATTGCGAGGGAAATCCAACTTAGCTAGTCCCGTATTTCGGTTTTCAGCTTAATCGAGTATATTTCAACATGTACTTACTTCATCCAACGCTAAAGATATTTGTTCCGGGGATCCGGAATTTGGCCAGACTTGAGCCATTGAAACTTTGTAAGCCAATTCAGCGGCCAGTCCATTGGCTAACTTTTCTGCCTTTTTTGCCTGACCAGCTCGTCGAATCCTGCAAAGATCGATTGAGGATAAAATGGAAAACTATTCATGAAATTGTCGTAAAATACTTTTGAAGAATCAGATAAATTACCTTTTGTTTTTCCTTGCATTTTCGGTTTCTGTATGCCGCAGAGCGGCTGAAGGGAGGGAAAACGGCCGACTGGGTTCTCGGAAGTGATAGTGTCACGTCGATCGTGGCTCGCTCTTTTGCGATACCTGGAAAGTAAATAGAAAGATAGGTATATGATACAGCTTCGGGTTTTTCAATAATGATAGACCTATACCTTTTATTTATGGCAGCCTTTCCCAAATATTCGGCAAATGAAATTTAAAAACTCTGATGCTGCGCGCATCGCGGACATAAACTTTAATGTTTTGTTTTTTTTGCCACAGACACTGCACAAAATAACATAAATTTTTGTTCGCGATTTGACAGATTTATAATTTTTACACTAAAAGAAAAAACTTTTAAATTTACACTATAAATAGATAAAAACAACTTTCGAATTAAAAACATCACTTTTACAGTGACGGAAAAACTTTTAATTTTACGAAAAACAAACAATTTTTAAATGTAAAGCTCAAACCATTTATTTACATAATGTTTGTTCTTTGTGTGTATGATGGTTTGCAACGCCTCCCCCTTCTGGAAAGAGGGGCTCCCATACAAATGAACCAAAAATTTCTGCTTAACTCGAGAACTAATCAGAGAATAAATCAATTTTAGACGAAATAAAATTCGTCGGGTCTGCTAGTAAAAAATAAATATTAAAATGTTAAAAAAAATATAAAAAACTCCTCGGGTTTGTTAAAGAATGTTTTGAAAATTCTCAAAATTTACCTGATTTTTTTTTGTTGCCCCTCAAATTGTTATTTTTGAGCAAAACAATCAGAAGGGGGGAGACTTATTTTAAAAGATATTTATATCGGCCTAATAATATTTTGTCCAATTAAATGCGCACCTGAATCAGAATGATTTAACTTTGATTCAGGAGGTGTGAATGCACTTAAGATATTTTTATAATACGTGGATGCAATCATGCGGTACTTATTGTACACGACAAAAGCTTCGGAACGCATACGTTCTTGAAACGGGCTATATGAGTTACAATAGAGTTATCACCTTCTTGATCCCTGATTCAAAAGTCTTGCAATTATATTGATAAAATGGTTGCACGGATATTTTATCCATAGTGACACTCAGCGTTGGTAAAATCATACTCAAATCTGAATCATCGAGGTTTCATGCGACATGCACGAGCTAACTCGCCTGCGATTCTGTAGGGGAGCATCGCGCTTGGGTTTCTCGGCCAGAATCGCATCGCTTCGCTCACTCACCGAAAAATGATTTCGTTCTAAAAAGCGTCAAAACGCAATCGAGACGTATGTTTTGTTTATATATGCAATTATTAGCCATTGTTTTAGACAAAAAATAGTTAATTCAATGCATTCAACAATGAAGAACGCGTAAATATCATGCAATGATGCAAATTGCGATTCGAATCATGAGCGAATCTCTGGGCCATGATTCTGATGGGATTTGACTCACGCATGGTTTGAATCGCCGATGATTTTGAGATTTTACCAACACTGGTGACACTGCCAGTCAGTGGGAGTTAGATTGTAATAACACACACCCTCTTTTCCCGACCGCAACGTTTACTACTCGCGCGCATCACAAACAAATTAATTGGGTTTTGGTACATGATTGACATTTTATGATATCTAGTGATGCACGAAAAACAAGATATGCCTATGATTCGAAAGTTTCTGAATAATAAATGTTGCAAACGGAAAAGAGGATGCTCCCCTAGGGCTTCTTCTATTGAAATATTTCATCAAATGCTTCAAAACCCAAATGTAGGCAATTCGGATCCAAGAAAGGCATCATTACCACCGAGGAAAAAAATTGGGTTTTCATAGTAATTTTTTTAAACAATTTTCATATCTTAAGATACGCTAGTTTTGTTCGAAAAATAAGTAATCAAATGAATTTTCTAAAAATATTCATGCATGATGGCACTACAATCCTCCTGCCTTACGTAGTTTACGTTGGGCGGTTGTGTCTTGTACATAACCCTTCTGATTTTTTTTCAAGGAATCCGATTCCGTAGAGTTATCTAACATATAAAGCGTTTTGAAAAGTTTAGTATAAAAAAGTATGGGAAATTTTGAGATACATTAAAAAACAAATATATTACCGGAAGATACGTACTTGGTACATTACAGTAGCGATAAAATTGGGAAGTTTTACAAAGATTTTCGAAAAATCGACCCTCTACTCAGCAGGCCACCGATTTTCTAGGAAATATTGAGGTACGTTCAAAATCCCCTGACGTACGCATAGGTACGCATTTGACACATCAACTTAGAGGTATTTATTTTCAATTTTATGATAAGTGTCCTGCCAGCTACACGGACATCACCCAAGTCAATTGAGCTAAATGTGGTCATGTAACTATTGTTCTAATGCTGGTTTTCCATTATAGCACCCAAATGAGTGCTATAATGGATTTTATGCAACCCATTTGAGTTGCATAATACTCATTAAAGCACCCATGTCATTGGTATGGAAAAGTAGGCCGTTTTATCACTCAAACGCCAACTGTAAACCAGGTATTATGATGAGTTTGTGCAACTAGTTGCAAAAATATGATTTTTTCAGCACGAGTTGTACGTTTATCCAACGAGGCTTGCCGAGTCAGAATCAGTTCACATGCACAATATATACGATGTCGGGCCATTTGGCCGAATGCCGTTTGGTCGAATGCCGTTTGGCAGAAAAGTTAAAAAACATATATTGTGAGTAATGGGAATTAGGGTTACTGCTCCTGGACTTCATCTCATAGCTTCGATATTGGTCCTACGGAAAACAAACCAATGAAAAGGTATTTGATTTGTTTATTATTTTTGTGATTTTTTTCAGCAGTGAGCATGTTAGCAAAAAGAAGCGACGAAATTGATGCAGTATTTCTTTGTTTCGCGATGAGATGAATATATGTTCAGTGAGATTGAAAACGGAACAGTTCCCCTACATGAAATGTGCAGCGAGAAGTGAAGAATGAGACATTTATCACATCTCATAATAGTAAATAGGAAGTGAATAGTGAAAAGTGAGAAGTGAGAAGTAAGAATGGAGCAGTGAAAAGTGGGAGGTTAGAAGTGAGAAATGTGAGAAATGAGAAGTGGAAGGTGAGAAATGAAAAGTGAAAAATGAGAAGTGGAAAATAAGAAGTGAGAAGTAAGAAGTGAGAAGCGAAAAGTAAAAAGTGAGAAGTAACGAATACGAAGTGGGAAGTGTGAAGTGTGAAGTGAGAAATAAAAAGTGATAAAAAAAAGTAAAAAGTGAAAAGTAAATTGTGAAAAGTGAGCGTTTGCGTTAGCGTTGTTACTGCATAGAGTAGAGTGGGGCAAGAGTACGCGTGGGGTAAGAGTACGTTTTCGATTTTTTGTAAGTAATAGAAAAAGATAAACTAGCAGCACTGCATCAGTTTGACAGGTATTCTGGCCAACTATTATCATGTGTAATTGTAAACGATTTGAATAAACAACAAGGGAGATATGGAGTTAGATAACTTTTTGGTCATTTTGCTAAAAATAATTGTGTTTTCGCAACTAGTATTCAATTACCATATATACGTTCAATCAGATGAACATTATACCATTTCGATAACCTATTGTATAGAGTACTTTACGATGCAGAACACCAATCCGGTTGGTTTTTCAAGATGTCAAAACCATTACTTGAATAATTTTTGGGACTGTGGGGTAAAAGTACGCAGGAACCGGTGGGGCAAGAGTACGCATATGAATCTTCAAGTTATGATGTCAAACCCGTATCTCCGGCCGAAATAAGACTTCTTGCAAAGCGTAAAGATCCACAACTAAGAAAAAAGGGACAGAATTTGAAATTATCACAAGTTTTTAGGATAAGTTGAAGTAATTCGGTGTTAGAAAAAACTTAGCGAACAAAGCACTGAAGCGAAATAATGAAATTGTATTAGAACTTGTTGTACACCTAAACATAGCACAATTTCATCTAAATGATAATTTCATTTAATCACAAGAAACATTCATAAATTACGCAACGTTTAGCTGGGAGGGGTTGCGAGATGTGTGACGATCCATATAATTTTTAGAGGATTCATACAAATAGTGTAAGATGAGGGGAGAGGGGTGATGAAATAGCCAAATTTTACGTTACGTTTACGATTGGTGGACTTTCTTTAAGGAAAATGCCTTTGTATACGCCACGCGAAACCTGATATATATTTTTACCTCTGTAGTTTTTTGTATATATAAAAAACAATGGTTTTTCGTATGAAAGTGCACATTTTTAGGACCCCCTCCCCCTTAAAGAGTTACGTAATCTTTAAACATTTCCTAATATATGCTCATTAAACATCAATTAAATGTTATTTACTCTTATTTGTATTAATATATACTTAAAGCACATGATTGGATAAATGCGTACTCTTACCCCACCCGATGCGCACTTTTACCCCACCGGTGGGGTAAGAGTGCGTTTTTCACTTGTCTTGCAATAAGGGTTCTACTAAAACGAATCTCAATAATTTCAATATTTTTTCCACTGGGTAACATAAAGGAAGAGTATATGCATCATCGACACTGATTTGATATGCAGAAGCTTGCTTCATAAGGGCCACATGATCGATTGAAAACTAAGTGCGTACTCTTACCCCACTCTACTCTACTTCGTAGATTGGACACTAGTGATATTCATGTTTCTGTTGAAATCCTTATCCAGATTGCTATCAGAAATCAAGATGGGGAGTAATTCTTGATTTCAATCTAAGATAAAAATGGCAAAAGCATGAAGATTACTACTGCCAGTCACGCCCATCTTTACCGTGGATAGGGAAGGAAATGTTGATGCAAAACTTATTTAGCGAGAGGCCCCCAACTTGGCGACGCCCTCATAAGATCTACGGAGTTTGTGGTTGGGTAGGGCTAGGTAGGTCATGGACGTTTGCCTCAAGCTGACAACTCGACCCATTGCATATGTTGTTTATGTGTTTATAATTAAAACTCTTGCCAGCCGGCTGTCGAAAGAGTATATAGTAATATCTATTTTTTATATTTTTGTTATTTAAATGTTCATGGAACGAATACTCCTCATTTTGAAACGGATGCCACGCTGATAAGGAAACCACGCCCCTACTGTTCAGCACGGCTGCACACTGAACTCGAAAGTCGGTAAACAAAAATAAAAAAAAATGTGAAAATTTTCATCGCGTTTGCTATGTACTGGGACCCGTCAGCCGAATGACGTCACCACCCTGAACGAAAAATCCGGATCTCCGGTCACCTCGGACCGATCGGGTTGATTCTTTGGCCACATAATAAGGGACCCCACCCTGGATGCACTGTCCAGAAGCACCGAACGCTACGAGAAATCCACTTTTCGCGCACTGAAAAAAAGCGTCGCCCACCGACTGAACACCGATCCAAAAATATCTCCGAATCTCGGGCAAATCGGGCTGGTTTTCACTGTACGGTCTTGTACGGAAACCTGGTCCCTGGCGCACTGGCCAAATAGCACCCGCGGGACGCTAAAAATGCCAGGTAACTTTTTGGCCGAAAATCCACTAAAAGGCTGACTAGCAGCCGAAACTAGGAAAACACGCGACCGAAAAGCAAAACACGTCCGAACTAGATGCTTGCTTGATCTGAACTCTTCCAAAAAAGTAAATTGTGAAAAGTGAGAAGCGAAAAGTTAGAAGAATGAAGTAAGAATTGAGAAGTGAGAAGTAAAATGTGAGAAGGGAAAAGTAAGAAATTTGAGAAGTGAGATTGGTGGAGTGAGGAGTGAGAAGTGAAAAAAGAGAGGTGAAAAGTAAGAAGTCAGAAATGAGAAGTAAGAAGTTAAAGAAAAAAAGTGAAAAATGAGAGGCTAGAAGTTAGATGTGAAAAGTTTGAGAAATGAGAAGTGAAAAGAGAAAAATAAGTATTGAAAAGTGAGGATTAAGAAACGAGAAGTGAGAAGTGGAAAATGCGAAGTTAGAAGTGAAAAGTGAGTAGCGAGAACTGTGAAGTGAATGGGGAGATATGAGAAGTAAGAGGATCAAGTAGTGAGAAATGAAAAGTGAAAAGCTTAAGGGTAGAGATAACTTCTACATAAGGTATGTTATGGTTCATACGATTCAAAAAACGCTGCAGTTTTTAGCTTTATCTAATTAACGCACCAAAAAATATCCGTAGGTTCAACTTTGAATGATATATGATTTATTGTGTCTTGTCATATAAATATCAGATTAACGAGTCTGCCATCCTCTCAAGTATGACTAAAATAAAAACTCCCCCTAAAAAATAGAAGTTTTTCATAAAAGAAAACTTTATATTTATTTATTGTTCATACCCTGATTTCTTTATTGGCATTTTCCTATTTTTTATGAAAAATTTCTATCTCTTCTTGGAAATTTTATTTTGCCGGCCAGAATCAGAGCTTATCACTTTTGCATCACATGATGACTTCCAAAATGGTCAAGTTTGATATACATGTGTTTATATACTGCCGCTAACCGCAAGTCGAGCACATCTCATATGGCTTCCATATACATATGTGCTCGACTAGTGAATATATAGAATTATCATAAGTAAAATCCAGCCGAACAATCAAGGCTCTTGCATATTTTATCGCATATATCGACTGACAATAATGACCATCTTCACCCTACTCCACACCATTTTTCAGGTTACGGCACGGCTTCTGCTAGCAGGACGGCGCAGGTTAATTAGTATGGGAATTTATAGGACTTTAATTTGTTAAATCTGTAGTGCAACTTTTTTGAGGCTATTTTCCCGAAATGTTGGTTTACCGTGGTTAATTTCGGTGTTCTTAATTGTTTGCTGCCTGCTGTAATGCAGAGATTCGTGCCATTCATAGCGGAGGTAGCTGGTAGCTGACGGTTTTGCTCGTTTGCGGTGGTTCCCTGCCGGTTGCGTAAAATATGAACACATCGGGCCAGCAGATAACAGATTAATCACACCTCGCATTGCGGACAGCGAGCTTGGACGTTTTCACACGAATAAATTAGCGTTGACTTTGAGCTAAAGGCTCAATATGAGCAAAAAAGTTTGTGGAACTTTGTTTTGCTCTAATTTTAGAACCTTGAATCAATTTACATGAAATTCCACTCTTCTAGCTTTTTCGTGGATGTTTTGTGCCAGCTCTGGTGCTGTGCTGGCGAACATGCGTTCTCTATAGATGCAGCACGTGACTATAAATAACGTTTCACGAAAAGACGCTAGCTGTCACTGGTTTACCAGTTCTAAGTCTAATTTCACTGATTAATGCAAAACAGATTTAAATATAGCAGCCAACTGATCCTTTAGAATGGAGTGGAAAAAGTACGAATGCATGTAATTGAAAAAAGTTTTAGGGAAGAGTTACCGACGCTAAGGCAGAGTTGCCGATTTTTAGTTTCGTGCATCAGAGCTATTGTTTGTCTTGTGAAGATCAAAGTAGCTCACGAAAGAAATTGGTCGCAAAAATTTCTTCACGCGTCATTTTTGCCCTTTGTTTTTCGAAAATTTAAATTTAGTTCAACAATTCAATTTTTGAAATGGTGGAAATTCGGAAGAATGCAGCCATACTAGCTGATCAGCAAGCTCAACCTTACAACCAGTGCCACTACTGGAGTCATCATAACGATCACAACGGTAGTTACGACGACGAATACGGAAAGTGGTTGTGGCTGAAGTTATGAAGCCGGTGACAACAGAATCCTGTCTCGCAAGAAGAACCTCCTCGCATCGCTATCGCTTGTTGTTCAGCAAACCGAAGGGCGGAAGTATTTGGGTCTACACATCGAGCGCGCAGCAAATATTTTCCCGGGTTTTCGATTCTATGGACATGGGCAGTAAGTAAATGTGCGGTGGTAAGTACCTTCCTGGAAAAAGAAAAGGTGAGTACGCTTTGACTTAATTTTATTTCATGATCACACAACATAGATTTCATATTTTGAACTGCTATTCCACTTATCCTTAAATACAATGCGATAAATTAAATCGTGTACAAACAGTGTGATTCCAGCGTGATACAGTGTCATCTGTCAAAACGCATATGGGATCACGGTACCGAAATAACCGTGACTTTGGACCAATTCTGCAGTGCTATTAGAATGTTTGAGCGGCGCAGAGAGAGAGGTAGTGCCGTGAAAAGATTTTGAAAATGTTCACCAGTTTGGTTGCTTTTATAATTTTATGTTTTCTCAATTTTTTTTGTAAAAAAAATGATTTTTTTAAGGATCGGATGATCAAGCCATAAAGTTTCTTGTTTAAAGCTAGATGTTGCTGCATCGTGTAGATTCTGGAACGCAAAAGGGCCTCATGCAGATGTTCGGTGAGATCAAACCAGTTTTACTAATTGTTGATAAATAATCCCATAATTTAACTTCATATAATTATTCGTATCGATATCGACTATTTGCAACAACCAAACACATTTTCCAGGTGTGCAATACACTCTAGTACCTACTAGTTTTCAAACAATAACATTGCTCTATATATTAAGAAAGGGCATCAATATCGTTTACTCATTTGATCCTATGACTTCTTTTGTCATTCAATAGGTATTGCTATATTTTTATTATGCAGAGGACATTTTTCAATATAAATACATTATTGAAAAAGCTTCTAGAGTTATTTGCTTCTGTGCAGGGTTCGTACTTTTCGTTTGATGAGACGAAATCATGCAATTTTCTGGTCGATGGAGAATGTTTCGTAGTTTGTGGTGAAAAAATCTTTGAATCATTCCTCTTTTCTTTTGAATGAAGGGAGGTAAACGAAAATCGTCTTTCTTGATGATTTTTTCTTCCGTTTTTTCATTTTCACTCCTAATTCACTTTTCGCGAAACTGTGGTAAGCAATTTCAATAAATTGTGTTTTGACGAAAAAAACGCTTCCAAGCACGGAAAATATGGAGATGTTGTAAGTAAAAATTTGGTATAATTTTAACGTCTTGAGTTTTCGCTTGATTTTCATCGCTTTTGTTTCTTTTTCTTTGTCTCGTTCCAGAGAGCGAGTAATGGCGCTTAAACCTAGGCCTATATGTACACTGATATACATAAGTAATCGTCATGCTTTCATAGTAATCTATCTGAATTTATGCGAATACTTTTGCCCATCAGTGTATAAGCCAGGGCACTAGACTAAAAACTGTGTCCCATCCCAAGACGTCGAGGACCCATGGAGTGTTCATTAATCTTCTTAGCAAAGTCACTCCCAACGATTCGTCAATCATCTTTCCCCCTGAATGTGAAACGGTTGGTACGGCTGTCCCCGTTTCTTCCTTTCGTAGATTCAAAACTCTTCGTTGATCATGTTATTTATTACTAAATAATCTGATTGCCGGGGAGTTCTGGATTTTCTCCCAAATTCAAGCCTGCACGGTGGGCCTGGCCGTTTTAATACTTGTGTCATATTTATGATATGCTGCAAATATTAATGCAGACAAGAAAATGCTCGGGAATACAACCGACATTTCCAGGATGCTTTTCAATACTGGCTGTGCATGTGCTAAGACAAGACAAGACAAGACAGAGCTATTGTTTGTCTTGTTTTATCTGGTTTGACTTTTCTCTTATTTGTCTTATTTTTCATAGTTATCTTATTTGTCTTCTTCGCTTTTGTCATGATCTCTACCACATTTGATATATTTCATGTGCGGCAAATATGTTCTTTCCACTCGATTTGGAACAATGCTTTACGCACCACAGCCTCATTCATCAATGTATTCCGATATTTTACCTCAATATTTTGTTTCCAGTTTTTAGCGATAGTACATTGTGAAAATGGTTTCAGGGATTCGTGGACGGAAATGCATCCTTCTGCTTTCTCGGAATGGGTATGAAAACCAGATTTGTCCAATCCAGTATAATCCTGGAAGCAAAAACAAACTCCGAGTGTCATACACAAGCGAATTATTTTTACACTATGAGTATGATATGGCGGTGTTGCTGTGGCATGAATCTAAATATCCAAATGAGAGACTATACGCCTGACTGAGCACCTCATTCCCTAAAATAGGATTTTTCACTTTCACTTATTACACGATGTAACACACTTTACCGCACTGTCCCGATCAACCTAACAGAATTTTGCATTTCTTTCGCAGTTGAATCTAATTTTACTCTCATTAACGTCCATTAGAATCAAGGCGCGCTGTCAGTTTGTCCTTCGAAGAAGATGCACAAACTGCAATGTGCAATGCGTATATAGCACGCATGGTCTTCATTAGGGTGGCTCAAGCCAATGCTGTATTTTTTGTATGGTCTGAGTCATACTTCATCCTAAATTGGAAAACAAGCACTCTAAACCAGCTACCTTTTTGTTAATCGATTCCTAATAAAACAATACTAAGCTTTACCAAAATATTGAATATCGTGCATTGAGCCACCCTAGTGTTCACATATTAGAAGCAATGGATACATTGGTTGGGGTGGGCTAAGAGGCTTGGAAGGGGTGATACAGATTCCTCGCAACCGTATGCAGCTTACCGCATTTGAAGTTCATTGGCATAAAGCAAGCAAAAAGTAACCTGTGCAGCCGAATGGGGAGAGTGAGTGGTGACAAACTTGAACATTAACATGATTTAGGAGTTTATTTATATATTGGCGATGTTCCGTTGCAGAGAAAGAACGATGTGAAATGTTATGGAAAAAATCGGACGGTTTCGGATTGTAGAATGTTTACTACTTAGACAGAGTGAATTTTATATCGTGGGCTTGTGGGTATTCGAATGCATTATTTATGGCGCTCGTGACAAAGCTCAAACGCGTCCTGTGTGTCTTGACAGAATTCTTTATCAGTTGGAAGATTTATATCAACGCCGCAAGGACCCTGGTCATCATTTTACATCAGTTCCGTGGTGTTAAAAACCATACGAACGCTTTGGAGAGCATAGACAGGTTCAAAGTCTGTTACATATTTTTAAACCAGTTCATCATTTACGTGCTGATTCAAAATTAGGTTATAAGATCTGTTCTAGTAAATATTAGTCTTAAAGGTGAACACCAAAATTCACATTTATACAGACTTGAACACGTTTTTTCTCTTAATTCGTAGGGGAGCGTCCACAAATTACGTAACGCTTAGAGGGGGAGGGGAGGGGGGGTTGATCGAAGTGTGACGATCCATACAAATTTTTCAGATGATACATACAAAAAGTGTGACATAGATGGGGATTTTTGAAACAAAAGACTCGAAATTCAATTAATCCAGCTGACGCTGCCAAATTTTCAAAACATATATGTTTCCTGAAGGGAAATTGTGCGATGAATTGATTGGATGGGGCTGCGTGCTGGCCAAACCACTTTAAAGTGCCCATTTTCCCCGATTTCCCTAAATATCGCAATATTTCTGCTGTGTCTCAAACTGACGCTGATATTTCTCGACCAACATTTGAAAAGGGCATAACAGCCAAAATTTATTCCTTCTGATTCTTTGTCTACATATACAGCTATATATGTAGACGAGGAATCAGAAGGAATAATTTTTGGTTGTTACTTTTCAAATGTTGGTCTACATTTCTTCATTAAATACATGTTTCCAGAAGGAAAAAAACTGCGATGAATTGATTGCGTGGACTTTTGTGCTGGTCGGACCACTTTAAAATACTCATATCGCCCAGTTCCTCTGAAAATCACAATATTTTTGCTATGCCTTGAACTGATACTAACATTTATTCATCAAATATATGTTTCCTGATGGAAAAAGTGCGATGAATCGATTACGTGGGGTTTCATGCAATTCCCCTAAAATCACAATATTTCTGTTGTGCCTCAAACAAATGCTTATATTACTTCAATAAATGTATAAAATTTCAGACCACCTGAAATTTGGTACCAGTAATCGCTTCTTCAAGGCTATAAATTAAATTGAAATAATTATGGCACAACCCTTAAAAAATTCAATGAATTCGGAGAGACAAGCTGGCCGAACCCACTCAAAACGCACTAGCTCAATCCGAACCCACCAAGCGCGTGTTTATAAAGGAATTACGGCTCACATCATCTGATCATCGTCCGGGTGCCAACTGCCAGCGAGGGATTCTGAGCCATGGTAGTCCGGAAATTTAGGGGGTTTGGTGTCACGCTCTGCTAGCCAGTCTTTATAAACTTATGCAACAAATAACACTGGATGACAAAATAATAAAAAAATGTTTTAGCGATGCTCATGTGTTGCAATTGTAGTCCACGACTTTTAAAATCGACTGGTTACTGGTGTTTTTTGTTTGATTGAGAAAATTCCGAGACTATTTGGTCACCCAAGGGGCAACTAACTCTAAACTTTCGACAGTATCCAAAAATACTAACAATACTAGAGATAAACTACGTCGTATCTACGGTTAATTGGTCAAAGAGCCCTGGTTGGAAAAGCATGAAACACAACGCCACCCAGTCAATACAGTCCACCCAGTTTTAGGCAACACATGATTCAGTCTCCTCTATATTCTTTAAAAATCTTTGAACAACTATTTCTATTATTATTACTTTTTGAGCAATCTTTAGGGCCTACCGTGCGGGACCGAAATCCGTACAGCACCGAAATCCGTCCACCTCATGAGATATCAATAAATTGAAGGGGGTTAAAGGTAATTAATGTAGAAATAATTTATCTTATCCTGTTCTTACTTGGCAGTAAGCTTTTATGGCATAGAAATGGAAAAAAGGCTTTGAAATTAAAACAACAAAAATCAAAAATAAATCGCCACCCACCAAACGCGGAGTTTTGCCGCCATTTTGTTTTCCAGTAGAGCATAATTGCACCGAAAGTAAATGTGTTTTAATTGCTAATTGCGAATCATTACATAAGATAAGCGAAATACAAATCGAAGGGATCGCTTCTCAAGATGCGTATCGAATCATTTACAGTGGTAGTTTAGTCAATCCGACTGCTTCAATTTAAATATTTAGTTGAAAAATAGCTGTACGGATTTTGATCCTTTGATTCGAAATCCGTCCACGGTGGACGGATTTCGAGTCGAGTAGTTGATTTTATTCATTATTTTATCATGTTTTTCGTAGTTTTTAATGAGTAAATGCGAAGCACTTCAAAAGTAGAAGCCTTCATGCTCCTGTGTCAATGACAAATGTTTTCCCTAGTAACATTTTGGTTTTATGCTGGTTTTATTACACTCTTGAAGAGTAAATTATGGTCCTCAAGAGCGTTATAAAACTTAAAATGTTACTTGGGTTATTTGCATTCGATTCCTATTTTCTAATGACTTTTTCATATACTAAGGTGCTTAAGTGTACGGATTTCGATGCCCCACGGTACGCTTTGGTTAGATGCCATTCGTGATATAACATGCGGTTTGAAAGTTTTCTAGAATCTGTAGAAGGTAGAAATCAGGTGTTTCCATTACGGGGGAGCACTGTGTTTCATCAAGTAACTAACAAACGCCATAACAACCGAACTAGCAACCGTTTCTTTGTTTGATGGAAATCGTGGATACTAGAAATATCACGAAATACTATTGCGAGACAATGAGTAATATTTTCGCAAAGTTTAGAGTTACTTGCCTCTTGTGGTCACCTTAAGTAGGAAAAGGTTCATCGCTTTAACAGCGTTGAAGTCACTTGCATGTTTGCTTGATATATTTTAAAATACAAAGTTGTTACGATAACCTAAGTTATCACGATTCGGGCAAAAATAGGCCTCCCGAGAATTGACGCAAATAAGGGGGGGGGCAGGGGAGCTGCCCCAACACCCCCCTCCCCCAATAGACCTACTTGTGCCTCCCCTAGAAAATTTTGAAAAATAATTCCAACTTGGTCAATTTTAATTTCATTTACATAGTTCCTACATTTTCATTTCATTTATTTAGTCTACATCTAAACAGATAACACTGAATCAACAATTTGACGCCACAATACACGGTTCGAGGCCGCATCTCTCCATCCTCGAATACGCCCCACGCTCGCCAAGTCGTTCTGCACCTGGTCTGCCCATCTCGCTCGCTGCGCTCCACGTCGTTTCATACCTGCCGAATCGGAAGCGAACACCATCTTTGCATGGTTGCTGTTCGGCATTCTTGCAACATGCCCTACCCATCGTACCCTTCCGGCTTTAGCTACCTTCTGGCTACTGGGTTCGCCGTAGAGTTGGGCGAGCTCGTGGTTCATTCTTCGCCGCAACACACCGTCTTCTTGCACACCGCCAACGATGGTCCTAAGCACCCGTCTCTCGAATACTCCGAGTGTTTGCAAGTCCTCCTCGAGCATTGTCCATGTTTCATGTCCGTAGAGGACCCGGCTCTCCGCATGACACCTTCTAGCGCAATGTTGAACAACAGGCACGAAAGTCCATCACCTTGTCTTAGTCCCCGGCGCGATTGCGATTCGAACGAACTGGAGTGTTCGCCCGAAATCTTCACACAGTTTTGCACACCATCCACCGTTGCTTTGATCAGTCTGGTAAGCTTCCCAGGGAAGCTGTTCTCGTCCATAATTTTCCATAGCTCTACGCGGTCTATACTGTCGTATGCCGCCTTGAAATCAACGAACAGATGATGCGTTGGGACCTGGTATTCACGGCATTTTTGAAGGATTTGCCGTACAGTAAAGATCTGGTCCGTTGTCGAGCGGCCGTCAACGAAGCCGGCTTGATAACTTCCCACGAACTCATTCACTAATGGTGACAGACGACGGAAGATGATCTGGGATATCACTTTGTAGGCGGCATTAAGGATGGTGATCGCTCGAAAGTTCTCACACTCCAGCTTGTCGGCTTTCTTGTAGATGGGGCATATAACCCCTTCCTTCCACTCCTCCGGTAGCTGTTCAGTTTCCCAGATTCTGACTATCAATTTGTGCAGGCAAGTGGCTAGCATTTTCCGGGCCCATCTTGATGAGCTCAGCTCCAATACCAGCCTTACCAGCTGCTTTATTGGTCTTTAGCTGTTGGATGGCATCCTTAACTTCCCTCAAGGTGGGGCTGGTTGGTTTCCTTCGTCCGCTGAACTGACGTAGTCATCTCCTCCGTTTCCTTGACTTTCACTGCCTGTACTCTCAGCGCCATTCAAATGTTCCTCGTAATGCTGCTTCCACCTTTCGATCACCACACGTTCGTCCGTCAAGATGCTCCTATCCTTATCCCGGCACATTTCGGCTCGCGGCACGAAACCTTTGCGGGATGCGTTGAGCTTCTGGTAGAACTTGCGTGTTTCTTGAGAACGGCACAGCTATTCCATCTCCTCGCACTCCGCTTCTTCCAGGCGGCGTTTCTTCTCCTGAAAAAGGTGGGTCTGCACTCTTCGTCGAACCAATCGTTCCGTCGAATTCGTCCCATATACCCGACGTTGTTCTCCGCTGCGTCGTTAATTACTGCTTTAACTGTATTCCAGCAGTCCTCAAGAGGGGCCCCATCGAGCTCACCCTCTTCCGGCAACGCTGCCTCGAGATGCTGCGCGTATGCAGTGGCGACATCAGGTTGCTTCAGTCGCTCTAGGTCGTACCGCGGCGGTCGTCGGTACTGAACATTGTTGATGACGGATAGTTTTGGGTGCAGTTTCACCATCACCAGATAGTGGTCAGAGTCGATGTTAGCGCCACGATATGTCCTGACGTCGATAATGTCGGAGAAGTGTCGTCCATCAATCAGAAATGGTCGATTTGTGATTCTGTCTGCAGTGGTGATCTCCAGGTGTACCGATACGGAAGGCTGCGTTGGAAGTAGGTGCTGCGAATGGCCATATTCTTGGAGGCAGGGAAATCAATTAGTTGTAGCCCGTTTTCGTTCGTCAGCCGGTGTACGCTGAACTTCCCAATAGTCGGTCTAAACTCCTCCTCTTGGCCAACCTGAGCGTTCAAATCTCCTATGATGATTTGGACGTCGTGGCTTGGGCAGCTATCGTACTCACGTTTCAGCTGCGCGAAGTTGAAGAACCGGCCTTTGATCCTCAACCTGCACATTCTCTTGTTGATCGGCCACCACCCGCTCACGCGCCTTTACATGTCGCCCATCACTATGAAAGCTGTTCCCAGTGTAACGAAGTGGAAATGTCCCGAGCGGAATATTAAGACGCTTCTACCACGATATATGAAGTGTTCGGATCCCACCGCTGTCACCATATGTAACGAAGTGGAAATGTCCCGAGCGGAATATTAAGACGCTTCTACCACGATATATGAAGCGTTCTAGCCGACGGCGCGGCACTGGTTTTTCGGGTTTTTAGTTCAAACACTCAATCACGGTTAGAATAAAACTTTATTATATATGTATCACTATTTAGTTCTTACAATTGTACTTTTTTTCTACTATGTAACACTTGTTTCTTATAATTACACTTTTTCCCTAGAAATTAAACTCAAATATTATCCATTTCAACGGATTTCGCACTATTTTCCTAAGTTTTCACAAGTTTCTAACACTTTTTTTCGATACTTATCAAGAGGACTCTAACACCGATTTTCGATTTTACCGCGACGGACTTTTTAACTGTTCACTTATGTTTTTTCAAAAATGTTAATTAATTTAAACTTAGATCTCGATTCGTGCACTAGTCACGAGTGTCGAGGTGTCTAAGGGACAACCCTGATTCAATTGGAGTATTCGGTAGGCCGGCTAGGGAAACCTAGAAAGCGCCGAATTCCAATAAAGGTGCTGCTGAATATTTGGGACTGACCCTGACTCAATTGGAGTATTCGGTAGGCCGGCTAGGGAAACCTAGAAAGCGCCGAATTCCAATAAAGGTGCTGCTGAATATTTGGGACTGACCCCGAGCTTGGAAAAGCGCACGGTATTTATAGTCAATCCGAGTTCTGAATTTCATAATGATTTCATGAATTGCATCAGACTGGACTTTGGACCCCACGAAAGGTCCAAGAATCCTTAAGTAACGTAACCATTTTCCTCATCCCACATTTATCTATTCAGACTAAGTGGTTTTAATTTTAACTTCGTAAATATCCTCGATTTTGAGGTTCCATTCATTACTCAACTTTGCATTCTTTATGGATGCTCCTAAAGCTCTTTTGCACGAAACGCTTCATCAGCTTATTTGAAAAATCCATAAATTCCGAAACAACTTCCTTTTGATTCCAAATTTTTACAATAGTTATTTAATTTCTTGTCATAAGTTAGCTAATTCAGCCTTAATATTGGACTTCCATACTTTACGAAACTTTCCCCCTTTTTTGGATGTCCCTCTGAAATTCTCTTGGAAAAATTCTGCTCTCTTTCCACTCTCTAAAACTCTCTTATTTCGAGCACACATTCAAGTGGCTACTTCAATTTACTAATGTATTATTTCGTATATCTTTTGTATAAAATGAGTCCTACCCCTTTCTTTACACCTAAACTTGACCATTGCTGTCTCACAGAGTAATGTTCAACAAGTCCCAAATTGTTTCATAAAGCATGATACTGCTAAACCAACGGAGTTGTGAAAACCTTCACTTAAAAATCAGTATTCGAACCCAGCATGGGTTCTTTGTAAAACAGCGCACCATACCGCCGGGCTATTAACAGCTACCGCTTGTATTACTCTTTGATTTTAAGTATACTCTTAAAAATCAATCAATCAATTGTTTTCTCTTTCTTTCAACTGGGCTTTGAATTAAATTCCCCTTTCCCTAAAGAATCATTACCCCTTCGGGTCGGCTCTTCCTTTTCCGAACCACTCAGACCCCAATATCAATATTTCCTTTCAAGTTTATATTGGTAAGAACAAAATCATGTTCTCTCTGTTTTTCATACTGGGCAACAAACCCCTTTATATCAATACACCTGTATACGTGTATGTAGATTCAATGAAGACTCTTATTGTCTCTATCATTTTGGCTAAGTTATTATTCCGCGCTCCTCACCCAAACAGATTCTTTCCTAAGTGTCCTATACATATGCGCCAATGCATCATCATCAATGACGATCGCGACTATGTACCGCTATATCGTGCACTGTCCAATATGTGAGCACGTTTGAACATGTCAATCCACCGCGCTCCAGTTAAGTAAATCTGACTAAGCTGTTTTCGACGGTTTCGCCAAACCGTGATAAGGGTATGCGATATTTCCCATAACTTTTAAATTGATAAAATTAAATTAACCCAACAATTCCTACATGCAACATTTTAAATTTATGTTGATTGCTTAAATTACTTTGCGTTGAGTAATTGAATACCTTGTTTTTACAATATCTCACTGCCATCAGTATTTAAAATTGTTTTAGGAAGGTGTCGGCACATAAGGCTGTGCATATCCTTCCATCCCATCGAGTTGAGCATATATAGTAGATTATGCTCAATTGTTTGCGCCGGAAAATCCGAGTAAATATATCGGTCAAACGGTCAAAAGTAACATGAATTATATTGTCAATAGTGATTTTATGCTACATTGACCCTTAATAACGTACTTGTCGTTCCATTACGTTGGGAAAGGTAATGAACGTTTCCCTGCGTACAATAATTGCCATTAATAAAATTGAAATATGATGCTCCGTATGTGAATCGCCGGGCGTTGGTCCCTAACCAGTGGCAATGTTTTTGCTTCTTGTATGTATATTATTTCGTATGCCCGATCGTTTATTTTAATTTGTTTTGGATCAGCTGATCGCATGAAAATAGGTCAGCTGAGTCTGTCTCTAAGTTTTACGCTTTTTTCTATGTTTGGCTTAAAGATTCCTACGATATATCCCGTGATCTGATATGAGGAGTGATGAAGGATCTCAAGGCCGTTCATCTCCTCCCACACAAACGAGGTGAAGGTTCATTAAGAAAATGATCCTTCGCTTGTTAGGGTAGGCCAAAAACATATATATTTTTCTATTATATAATCATTCAATGGTCCGTTGTTTATCAATCACTAGCTTTATGTACCCGGCCTTGCTCGGAGTTGCCAGTTTGGTTCGCAGTTTTTTTTTCACAATCGAAAAATAATAAAACCAAATGATTAACATGGTAATTGTGTTTACTTGTTGATACTTCATCATTTGAGTAAAAGAAGGGAAAACATCCACCGATGGCTTATTCCGGGCAAACGCATATTTTTAAAGAAGGGATCACACCCACCATTGCCTTATTCCGGGAAAATGCCTACTTTTAAAGGAGAAATCACATCCACCATCCAGAAGGAAACACATTATTCATTGCTTCTCACTGGGCAAACTATGATTCCGATGAAGGGTAACAATTATCATTGGTTTATACCCAGCAAATGCATGCTTTCTATGAAAGATTTTTCTGATGCTGTTCAGTATTATCCCAAATTCACTTCATGTCGAATGACCTTAGGCCAAATAGTGTTACGTTGATGGCCTGCTTCATTCAGGGATACGTCATTTTCAGGGAAATGTTATTGTCGAGGATTTGCTATTTTTGAGGAATTGTTTTCGGAGCATTGTACAATGTCAAAGAACCTCGGATGAACTAAAGAAGAAGGATTTTAAATTAAGTCGTTTTCTAAACAATACCCAACCCCAACATCCTCCCGCATTTCAAAAACTCCTCCAAGCCTCTCTAAAATAGCTTCCTTTGGGTAAACAATACGTGTTTAAATATTTGGTTTGAATTCACCCATGCGATAAAAAGGTATACTAAACTGTTCGTTTAATAAATATATTCTCTCTCGTTCAGCTATGACAGTCCTACCCAGTCTGATGTAGTCTTTCATAGACAGAGAATATGGGTTCCAAATTTGGTGAACTTTGGAAATGGGTTCAGAAGTTAGGCTGAATAGATCGCCAACTAAACAATACCTCTCTCTCACAACCTCTCCATTTTAAACGGGCCTACCAATATCCACTAAAATCGTTTCCTTAGGACAGACAATATTTGATACAAATTTGGTCAAATCGGTCATGGGGCTCAAGACTTACATTGAGTTGATCGATTACAAAACAATACCCCTTCCCACATACCATCTCTTATTTCCCAAGAGCATGCTTAATCTCCCTTCCGTCTCTCCTTAAGATAAAGAATGTGTGTTCCAAATTTGGTTGATATCGGCTGAGGGGTTTAGAAGTTACACTGAGTTGATCGATAACTTAGCAATTGCCCTCCCTCCTTACCTCCCCCTTTTCCAAACAGCATCTTTAACCCCCCTATCGTCGTTTCCTTAAGATAAAGAATGGGTGTTCCAAATTTGGTTGAGATTGGCCAAGGGGTTCAGAAGGTACACTGAGTTGATCGATGACTAAGCAATACCCTCCCCCACACCCTCCCCCTTTTCCGAACAGCATCCATAACCCCTATCGTCGTCTCCTTAAGATAAAGAATGAGTGTTCCAAATTTGTTTGAGATCGGCCAAGGGGTTCAGAAGGTACACTGAGTTGATGGATGTCTAAGCAATACCCTCCCTCACACCCTCCCCCTTTTCCGAACAGCATCCATAAGCCCCCTATCATCGTCTCCATAAGATAAAGAATGAGTGTTCCAAATTTGGTTGAGATCAGCCAAGGGGTTCAGAAAGTACACTGAGTTGATGGCTGACTAAGCAATACCCTCCCCCACACCTCCCCTTTTCCGAACAGCATCCATAACCCCACTATCGTTGTCTCCTTAAGATAAAGAATGTGTGTCCCAAATTTGGTTGAAATCGGTCAAGGGGTTCAGAAAGTACACTGAGTTGATGGATGACTAAGCAATACCCCTCCCCCCCACCCTCCCCTTTTTCGAACAGTATCCATAACCCCCCTATCGTCGTCTCCTTAAGATAAAGAATGTGTGTTCCAAATTTGGTTAAAATCGGTCAATGCGTTCCGAAGTTATGCTGGAACATACATACAAACATACATACAAACATACAAACATTGAGTTTTATATATATGGATTAACTATTATCTGTCATATCTGAATTTTACTTTCGGTGGATTTTAGTGTTAGAATCTCTTGATGTTATTCGTTCTGTATATGTTTTTATAAATTCTTTTAATAATAATTTCTTACAAAGTTTACTTTTGGACCTTTGATATGGTTCAGCTAACATTTTTTTGTTATTCTTCAACGCTTCTCTTGACCAAGATTTAAATACATTGATACGTTTCTGAGTTAATATATATAATTATTCCACAGTAATTTTCATGTTCCCTATTATTCTTCGAATTTATCCCTTCTATTATATCCCTATTATTTTTCTAATTTAATTCGTATTCTTTGTGTTATTTCAAAATTATTTTTCACCCGTATCTTAGTGTTATATTAACTTATTTTATTATTAAAAAAAACTTTTTTTTTTGTTTGTTTTCTGACCATACTGCATCTATTACGTGTTCTTCTAATCTATCAAATCACCCTGTTATATCCCTTTTTTTTCTTTCGTCGTGTGACCGTTTAATTTCCTCTAATCTTTTAAGTATTCTCATATTTGCACATAAACTTTCTCGAGAGTTTCTTACCTGATGATGCCTTCTCGAATCGCCTCGCCTTTACTTGGTGTTGCTCTTGCGTCCTCGTAATCATTAGTGTTGTTGATCACTTGGGTGGTTGTAAATCTCGAGTGCAGGGTGTGTTCCTAGTCTGCTGTTTGATTCTTCCGTATCGTCTTGTGCTTTCTGATGCCTTACTTGTTTCGCCTCTTAAGCTGCTCCTCTCGTGTGGGTTCCTTTGTACTGCCGTCTAAATTTGTAATCTTCGACATTGTTTTGGCCAAGCCATGATGATGTTTTGGTAAATGATGTCTATTGTTTGTTGTGTGCAAAAATTGCTGTTGTACCGGCCACTTGTATAAATCTGACGTGATATCTCCAGCGGAGTAGAAGTAGCTCTGCTCTAGTTGTATTTCAATGATTTTCTGCATGTAACATTGTAATAGTTTGACGTTATTACAGTGCCCTTTTCAATAGTTTTAAGCTGCTTCCGTTCAGATAAGTTGCTAGTTAGCAAGTCGTGATGAATTGACGTGTGTCACACTGCTTAAATGTATGGATTCTTAGATGTTGTACCGTTATCATGATGTTCGCATTGTTTGTGTTTGATTCGAAGTCTTTGTTGTTGCTTTTTGAATTTCGCTGTGTATTGGCTTCAGCTTGTGGAAATTTTAATTACTTTATAAGTTGCCTTTGTGCTAGACCCGCCTCCGCTGTAGTTTTAGGACCTCTGCTTTGAATTGACTTTTTGGGGCCGTCTGGTTAAATTGATGAACACTGTTGAATTGTTGATTGTTCTAAAATTTTCTTCTTAACGTTGTTTTTATCTTTGTGAGGCGACTTGTATCTGCTCGTTCCGTCATTATTGTGTTACTTTAACTCTTCCAAAATCATCTCCAGGGGTTGAATTAAAATCTCTTCTTGCACTTTCGGTTGTGTATGATGATGCTCCTGAATATGTCCTTGCTTTCAGCTTTGTATAATGCCTTGTCATTCCCTTATCTCCAATCGCCTTGTTGAATCCGCCTTTTGTTTTCGTATGATGCACATCCGTCTTCGCCTGTTATTTGTCACTTTAATTCGTAATGTTGATTTCGTATGATGTATTTAACACTTTCACTTCCTGGTTGAGTTCGCCTTCATTGATAACCTCCGAATATTTCGTCTTCCGTCTCCTGATCCCCCACACTCTCGATCTTCAACCCACCGTATGACTCGTCGTTCCGGTGATACCAATTAACTATGGTATGTATATCGTGAGCCGTTGATGTCTTCCTTCCCTGCCGATGTCGTCTGTTCGTCTTCAATAGATGCTATCTCGACCGTCTCTCGAGTAAGTTGTGCATATTTAAATTTTCTCAAATTATTGTGAATAGTTCACTATCCTATAGTTTTTATTAGACTTTGCAAATATAAGGACCTGCTCCTATAGTCTTTGTTACTTTTCACTTACTTTAGTTATTCGATTCGGTATTAATTCCTTGCTACCTTTTTACATGCTTAAGTTATTATATTTATCACATTTTATTATGAACCTTATTTACTATTATTATCATTTTTTTCGATTATTTTGTTTTCCCAGTATTATTCCCGTTAAATTTATCTTTGTGTTGTAGCAATGAATGTCTTCTGCAGGTTTTTGGGGACGTATAAATTCAATAAAAATTTCTTCCTGCAAAATACTTGTTGCTACGTCTATCGTGTTATACTTACTTCTTTAGTATTTAGGGCGGTTTAGGTTGAGAAATTGCTACAACCTCTCCCCCCTCATCGATCATGGCTCTAGGCGTGCTTCTGAAATGATACTCAATCCTTGCGATTAATTCATAGTATTTATAAACATTTTAAAATAAAAAAGCAAATGAAAATTTATTAGTTGTACTATAAACATATGTATATTAGCATGCAA
This sequence comes from Armigeres subalbatus, assembly GCF_024139115.2. Taxonomy (NCBI): domain Eukaryota; kingdom Metazoa; phylum Arthropoda; class Insecta; order Diptera; family Culicidae; genus Armigeres; species Armigeres subalbatus. The sequence goes on along the minus strand of NC_085141.1, from coordinate 224,762,595 downwards.
AATTATAAGTTCCTAACTAAATTTGTTATGATTTAGTAAATTATCCTATGGTTATTTTTATTTATTTGATTATTGCATAATAAAGCAATAATTACCAATTACCTTTAATTGAATTAATGTTTCCATTTTTTCGTATTAGATGTCTGAAATACTTTCCATTTTCAAAGTCCATGATATTTTTAGAGTAATCAAAGATAATAATTCCGTTCTGTTTCATGCTAAGGCTTTGATGGGTGTCCATTCAAGGTTTTTGTGCAACTGTAACATTACTTCGTCATATTTGTGAAAACTGCTTAATTATAGAAGATGAAAACAATCAAATGTTTGGTATTAGTTATTATATTTTTAATCTGTTATTATGTATTTTCTCCAATTTGTTCCCATTTTTAATGATTGTTGTTTGTTCGCTAGGAAAAGCGACAATTTCATAGGGCCCTTCCATAAGGCCTGTAATTTTGTCCTGCACCCGTTGGGTTGGCTTGAACGAGAACCATATCTCCCACATGGGCTGCCATTCGTCAGAGTTCTTATCGTAAATTTCCTTACGTTTTTCCTTCGATATTATTAAATTTTGTCTTGCATTTTCATGCAATCTTTTAAAATTATTTTCATTTCTTTACTGTAGTCATCATAGTTTAATTCTGACTCGGTAATTGTATAAATTGATGACGGGATTCTTGCTTTTCTTCCATATAGGAGTTCGAACGGTGTATAATTCGTTGATCCGTTGTTTGTCGTATTATATTCAAACGAGAAGTAGTTTAAGTGTTGATCCCATAATTGTGGATTACCCCTACAAATTGTCTAAGATACATTTTCAATTCTCTGTTAGATCTTTCTACTAAATTTGCCTGTGGGTGATAAGCACTAGTATTAATCTTTTTAATTTTCAAAATTTTGCAAATGTGTTTGAAAATTTACTCATAAAATTTGATCCTTGGTCTGTAACCAATTCTAAAGGTGTCCCGTACTTGCAAATTAAATTTTCTACAAACGCTCTTGAAACAGTTTCGGCTTCTTGGTTGCTCATAGGTGATACCACCAGAAAACGTGTCAGGTCATCTTGCATGACAAGCCCATATTTGTTCCCCATTCCGATTCCGGTAGAACTACAATATCCATGTATAATTTTTCGAATGGTTCACAAGCAGTGGTAGTAATTTTCATTGGTATTTTGTGTGATTTACCAATTTTATTCTTTTGACAAGAGGCACACTGCCGAACATAGTTGTCAATATCTCGTCTCATGTTTTGCCACACGAAAATTATTCCAATTCTTTTCGCATCCGGCGTGCCCTGACGTGTCCTCCTAAGGGAGCATCATGAAATTCTCTAAGTATTGTTTCAATCTCATTAGTATTAATTTGAATTCGTTCGGAATCTGCGTTATATAGGCTGAAAACTAAGCCATATTTGGTTGCTAGAAATTGTAATATTTCTAATATATCAAACTGTTTTATTTTTCGAAACGATGTGACATGAATTTTATTTGAAGCTTTAATCATAGTTCCATTATCGCTTAAACATTTATCTAATTTCTGGAAAAACTTTCTGCTGTTGATTACTGAATTACTTTTCCCGTCAACAATTATTCCAAATATGTTTTCCTGTGGAATCGATAGTATTCCATTTTCGCTAAAGTCTTTTATTCCATGCGGTAAATTGGTGATTTGTGAAATTTCATTGTATTTTGATCTACTGTTTAAAATAACGATATTAATATCGGCTGAGTCATCCTTTAGTGATTTTGAAATTACTAATTGTTCTATGTCAATTGAATTTTCTTTAGATGATTCCAAATATTCTTCGTATGCGTTGGTCATATTGGAATCTTCAACGTCACAATTTTTGTCTATATCATATGATTGAGTCATATCATCATTAATTTGATTTTGATCCGTTACAATAGGCAAGTTTTTGTCGTTGTCTATGTTTGTATTAGGCGAATTATTATCTTTTATTGCATTTACTGATTCAAACAAGTTGAGTTCCTGCTGTTTTTAAGCTGCTGACGTGTAACAACAGCAATAATTTGTTCCTCTGATTCTGTGTTTTTGAGAGATTGATTTTCGGCAGTTGGAAGCCGAGATAAAAATCTGCTACAATGTTCTCTTTTCCCTGTTTGTATCTAATGTCACATTCTAATCCTTGTAATTTCAATCTTAAGCGTGTGAGAATTGGCGAAGTTTCTTTTAAATGCCATAAAGAAATTAGCGGTCTATGATCCGTATAGACAATAAACCTCTGATGATATATGTAATGTCTGAAATGCTGAACTGCCCACACTATTGCGAGTAATTCTTTTCGATTGTATGATACCTTTTTCTGCTCCTATAAGACTCCTACTAGCATAAGCTATGGGTTTATCAATTGATTTTTCATTCGATAGTACCGCACCAATGCCATGTTCGCTCGCGTCGGTAGTAATAACAAACGTGTCTTTATAATTTGGTCTGGATAAGAGTGAGTCCGATGTTAAAAAGTTTCTCAGTTCCTCAAATGCTTTTTGGCAGTCATCCGACCAAACAAATTTAACATTTTTTCCCAATAATTCATTCAAGGGTTTCCGTTTCTCGGCTATTCCAGGTATGAATTTGCCATAGAAGTTCACAGTTCCTAAAAATGATCTTACTCCTTTCACTGTCTTGGGTACAGACATTTCTTTAATAACTTTAATATTATCATTTAATGGTCGTTTTCCATTTTTATCTACCATGTGTCCTAAGAATTTTAACTGAGTTTTCAGAATTTGACATTTCGTAGGCTCAATTTTCAAATTGTGCCTTCTAAGAGCTTCAAGTATTTTAATAAGATTTTCGTTATGTTCCTCTATTGTTTTTCCAAAAACAATGATGTCGTCTAAATAAACAATAGCTTTGACATCTTTAATCTCGTAAATTATTGTGTTCATTAATCTTTGAAAGGTTGATGGACTGTTTCTTAGTCCCATTGGCATCCTTGTGAATTCAAAATGTCCTCTTGGTGTTGAGAAAGCAGTTTTGGCTGCATCTTTAGGGTGAATTGGAACCTGATAAAATCCTGACTTTAAGTCAATGGTTGAAAAATATGCACTATCCCCCAAATTGTCCATTATTTCATCTATTAATGGAATTGGATATACGAATGGTTTCGTAATCAAGTTTAACGCTCTGAAATCTACTACAATTCGATATTTCTTGTTTCCTTCTTCATCAAAATCTTTCTTCGGAATGCATAACACAGGTGCATTCCATGGACTTTTACTTGGCCTAATAATGCCTTGCTTGTACATTTCATCAATTTCTTCATTAATATGCTTCTTGGTAGATTCTGGAAATCTGTATTGTCGTTTATTAATTGGTACATTTGTTGTGGTTTCAATTTCATGCATTGCAGCATTCGTTATTGTAAGCTTATCTTCTTTCAAATAAAATACGTCGCTATATTTCGCCATAATTTCTTCTATCGCATTGAAGTTAGGTTTCTTTAAATGATTGAAGTCGATTATTTCTAGTAATTTACTACAGCGTTCATTGCCTCTTATTTGCTTTCGATTCTTGTTTTCTACCAAGCTGTAGTCTTGGTTGGAGTCCAAATCCACAGGTTTCCATTGTATTTCTGAATTCTCTTCCCGATATTCGTTTTCTTCATATTCATCAATATCGTTGTCGCCCATATTATCATTCAATTTTTGTTCTGAAGATTCAATCATTGTAGTTTCGTCGTAATAATATTCATCTGCATGATCCGATCCATATTCCGGACTCATGTTGTTGATAACTTGATTTGGTTTACATATCTCATCATCATTATGCTGCCAATCGTTTTCGAATTGGTTAAAATACGTGTTTTGATTGATCAATGTACTTGTTTGAATTTTGTTAATAGTATGCACGTACCTATTGTTGTTTCTACTTGATATCGAACCTTCGAAATGGTTTGCACCCGCTTTCAAAGTAATTGTTCTGAAGTTTTCACTAATGTTTGATACATATTGTTTAAGGAATTCTATTCCCATGATACCTGGCATTATTAAATTGTCTACTAAGTGAAAAGTAGTTATAAATCTTATTCCATTGATAAGTAATTCTACGTCTGCTCTCCAGAGTGTTACTTTACTACCATTTTCTATACCCACTAGTGTAATTATCTCATCCGTATTAAAACTTTTAACGCCTACATAGCTTAATAAATCATATCTTAATAGGTTTACTGAAGAACCTGTATCTATTAAATATTTTACTTTATTCATGGGCTTGTCCACTGACGCCAACTCCATGAAATATTTATCATTATCATAAGTTAATTCCGTTGTAACTTGAGCTGCAATGTTTGAGTTTTGAATGTCTTGTGGCTTTTCTATATGACCACACGTTTTATCTGATTTTGCTATAAATACAAATCCCATGTCCTCGTTTAGTTTGGCTAATTTTCTGTCGTAAGTATAGCCTCCATTGTTGTCTTTATCTGCAGTATACACTATGAATTCCTTATTGAATGTGTCTGCTATGTATCTTAAAATGTCTAAACTTAATGTGTCGAGTAAATCTTTAAAGGAGAATACTTGAATAATTTTCGCCAACTTGGCAAATTCTGGACCGTTATGGAATCCATCTATGAGTCCTTTGAAAAATACTTTCGAGTTAAAATCTGTTTCCTTAGTACCATTCATTAATATACCCCAAGTTCTTTTATTAGGAAATGAAAAATTCTTCCATTTAAATGTGGTTTTAGACCATACGGAAGGTCGATGAAATTCTTCAGTTCTTTATAAGCTGATAGACTGTTAATTATTAAAATGTAGCATCTGTTTCATATTCCTCAAGTATTTTTGTCGTCAATCTTATTGATTTCTGTCTAAGCTGTGGCATTGCTTTTACAAACTCTTCGTAAGGATATGTTTTCCATGTATTATCTTTTGTGTCGACATTGAAGTTGATATTTTCTAGACCATCATTATGTGGGTTCCGAATTGATTCTTGTTGTTTGGAAAAAGTTCAAATCTACCTGATTCATCCATTATTGGTTCAATTATTTCTGAGAATGATCCAGTTGTTTCGGGTTTCGAAGATTCTGTTGTGATAGATTCGGAATCTATATCGCTTTTAAAGTCATAATTCTGTTTATTCTGTTGGATAACCGAATCGATGTTTTTCTCGTACTTATCTCTTTCTTCATATTCTATTAAATCCTTGCTTACAAATCCGTAAATATTTAGAGAAGTGTTCTCTGATCTTTTTAGTTTAAAACGTGTTTCCTCGAAATTCATGTATGTTGATTCGATATGCTCCTTAGCAAATTTGTACCCAATTTTGGCTGGTACTCCTAATTTATCCACCACGTGGAATTTTGTCGGTATGATTAGTTCTCCTATTGTTAAATGAATCCATATTGTTCCAATGGATGGCACTTGTTTACCATTTACGCATATCCATGCATGTTTGAATGGGTCTATTTTTGTTGCTCCGACTCTGATTGCGGTGCTCTGATGAATGAAATTATAACAGATACTTGTATCCAAGTAGTATCTCTCATTGTATTGTGGATTTTCTGCGGTTGCCAGTTTCCAATAAAAACCGGTTGAAAAGCCTCCATACATAGGGCTTGTTGCAAATAGTTTTCCTGTTTCTTCTTCTTCGTATTGTGCATCAGTATCATATACTTGTGTATAAAAACAGTGGGATCCGTCTATCTTTTTCCTATCCAAACCCCCATGGTTTAGTTTTTTTGCTTCTGATTGTATTCAAAATTTCGGTTATTCCAGTTTCCTTCACGTAATGGTTCGAATCTTCTGTTTTCAGAGTTTGAATTTCCGTTCGTATTAAAGTAATTTCTATTTCCGTTGTTTTGATGCGGTGATTCATTCCTATAATTTTGATTCGAATTGTTTCTATTGTTTTGGCTATGATTGTTGTCATATTGGTTCCCGTTATTTCTGTAAGAATTTTGTTCAAAGTTATTTCGTTCGTTGCGAGGGGAATTGTAATGTCTGTCATTTCTTGAATAGTTATCATTTCGATTTCGATAACTATTATTATTCGGATATCCGTAGTTCTGATTTTGCTGGTAGTTATTAGATTGCCCATTGAAATGGTTTCTGTCATTATTTCTATTCCTTTGATCATTTCTGTCGTCATGGTCAATGTTTCTGTTGCTGTAAAATTGTTTCTGTTTCTGAAATTTCCGAAGTTTTTCTTTGGTTGTTGAATTTTTGCTCTTCTTTTTCAAGTCTGTGCGATTCTGCAATATGAGCATTCTGCAATCTATGCTCAATTTGTTCTATCTGCTCCACATCTATACATTCCTCCTGCAGATAAGTTATCAAGTCTTCCAAACTATCCTCCTTATGTGCTTTGGCTAAGTTTTTCAAGTTTCTATTTTTAAGCCCTCCTAAGAAATGGAGTCGTAAGTTTCTGAGAGCGTATGAATTTTCGCCGCCCCCTCTGTTCGCTTCATATTCATCAATGTGTTGTTTCATAGTAAGCACCCTATCTTTGTAACTTTGAAAGGTCTCTGTTTTCCCTTGTTCCAACGTTTCAATCTTTTGAAACAATTCTTCTAATTTCAATTTTCCTTTGAATTCTCTTTGCAAATTATCTCTAATTTCTACCCAAGTATCGGCATGTATTCGTTTGAAATGCAATGCTGCTGGTCCTTTCAATTTGGATAATATTACATGAATGAGTTCCGTTTCGGTTTCATGGATCTCATTCTGATCATTCCTTGGTGGAATGAATTTTGCAAAATAGTCTGCTTGGAACAAAAAGCCATCCAATTCAGCTGCTGTTCCTCGAAATTCTGGAATGCATTTAATTGCTTTTCTGTGGGGAATTCGTAAGCCATTTTGTTCAAGAATGATTTGTATACCGGCTCAAATTTAACACTAAATTCTTGTAGCTCGTTTAATATCAAAGATTTGGTATCGATTTCAGATTGATCAGCGTTATTTAATGTAGATGATAAAAGATTAGGATCACGTATTGGTCCAAAATATAAATCTGTGCCAGATATGGACACGTTCAGATTCGAAAAATCCTCAATACTAATTGGAAAATGATCTTCACTAACACTTACACGTCTATTCCTCAAATTATGAAATTTTCCTGCTTGAATTTCAGAGTTCTTTTCCGTATTTCTTTTTGTTTTGGTATTTTCTAATATTTGAATACAATTTTCATATTTCTTTTTCACAATATCCAGTTTATCTGTTAAATCATTCCAAATTTCAGTTTCGTTTAATTGTTCATATTTTTGGACAATGTTCTCGAATTCTTCTAACGCCGCTTTTAAGATTTCTGTTTTATGAAAAATTCCCTGTAAAGACCTGGTTCTGGTTCTATTTTTGTTTAAATTATTGAATTCTTTAAAAAAAGAATTCTCGAATTTGTTCTAATTGTTCAGAATCTTTTTCAAATGAATCGTCCAAACTTGACATTTATTTGAATAATGTCAAAATCAGCAAATATTTTCACTATGATGAGAAATAATATCCAACATGTTTTAAGGCATTCAAATTAAAGAAAAAGGTTTGTTACTTACCATATTAAAATTCCATGTATTATTGTTGTTTCCATATCTAAGACCTGGTGCTCGATCTTGTGGTCGTTTTTTTGTATTTTTTCTCCGCAAAACCACTTCTACTTATCTGATGTTTGTTCTTATTTTCTTCGGCACTGATTTTCACTTAATCAAAAATTAGCGTTCCTCTGTTGCGAAAACAGTCTTTTTCCGCTGTCACCATATGTAACGAAGTGGAAATGTCCCGAGCGGAATATTAAGACGCTTCTACCACGATATATGAAGTGTTCGGATCCCACCGCTGTCACCATATGTAACGAAGTGGAAATGTCCCGAGCGGAATATTAAGACGCTTCTACCACGATATATGAAGCGTTCTAGCCGACGGCGCGGCACTGGTTTTTCGGGTTTTTAGTTCAAACACTCAATCACGGTTAGAATAAAACTTTATTATATATGTATCACTATTTAGTTCTTACAATTGTACTTTTTTTCTACTATGTAACACTTGTTTCTTATAATTACACTTTTTCCCTAGAAATTAAACTCAAATATTATCCATTTCAACGGATTTCGCACTATTTTCCTAAGTTTTCACAAGTTTCTAACACTTTTTTTCGATACTTATCAAGAGACTCTAACATCGATTTTCGATTTAACCGCGACGGACTATTTAACTGTTCACTTATGTTTTTCCAAAATGTTAATTAATTTAAACTTAGATCTCGATTCGTGCACTAGTCACGAGTGTCGAGGTGTCTAAGGGACAACCCTGATTCAATTGGAGTATTCGGTAGGCCGGCTAGGGAAACCTAGAAAGCGCCGAATTCCAATAAAGGTGCTGCTGAATATTTGGGACTGACCCTGACTCAATTGGAGTATTCGGTAGGCCGGCTAGGGAAACGTGTGTGTTGCCGCAGCTCTGGTAGACGGTATGATTACCTCTAAGCGATCGCACCATTGATCCCTTCCAACAAACCTCCTGCAGCGCTACGATGCCGAATCCACGGTCCTTGAGCACATCGGAGAGTATGCGTGTGCTCCCGATGAAGTTGAGAGATTTGCAGTTCCACGAACCGAGTTTCCAATCGCTAGTCCCTTTTTCCTAGAGAAACTAACTCACCGCATCTACTGTCACTTTTGGATTTCCGTACACCGCCAAGGCTATCGCGTACCACGAATCTAGATTCCACAGAACATCATTTGGATATCACGAGCCGATTCTTGTTTGAGTTTGGTGAGGCGTCTAGTAGATTTTCGAACAAGCTGTGCATTTCAGTGTTAATTTAGTATTGCAGTAATTGTATTTTAATATTATATCATTCCCGAAGTAACACCGAAAACATCATTATTAACTAAGAACTAATAATGATGTTGAATAAAGGGCGGGAAAATGAAATACAAAACATGATATGTCCAAGGAAAGCTATGATAAGGTTTTTGCGAACATACAGCAATTTGATCAGAGAAGAAGTTTCATACTACATTCTCACAACTTGCTGATAACATGTCAGTTTTTGACATTTGTTTGGTTTTTTGAGATGTTTCGTTTTACATTCATAAAACATAAAACAAGTCTACAGGAAGATTTCACGAGCAATTTCATAACATGTTCATTTTTTGACATTGGTTTCGTCAGAATATATACCGCAGTGATAGAAGTTTAACGTAATTTCAACATCTTTTAAGATCAATGTTATGAACTTTTTTCTTCGACCCTGTTGTTCATCGACAACTCACCATATTGTTTTTCTTTTGCAGATTCGAGAATTTGTTTACATGTCAATTTCAAAATTATGATTTGGCATAGTTATATTTTTCTTCAATGAATGGCGCATGAATTTGGGAGAAGTAAAATGAAAAGTTAGCCAATGAAATATGAGCCGCATATAATGTTTCGACCGAGACTTCGAAACAAATTTGATTTATTTAGTCAGTTTGTGTATGTTTATTAATATTATTAAAATGGTGGTCATCATTTCATGCATGCTTGTTTTCATTCGTTTTTTGTAAAAAAAATATTTCAGCATTTTGGTTTTGGTATTCAATTTGACAGAACCATGTTGAAAGTCGGTTACTGAAAACATCCTTAGTACTTAAGCTTAATCTTGTGATTGTGCAATCAAAAACATGGTTGCAACTGAAAGATGTTGAAAATATCGATAATTTTTGCGCTGTTTGGGTCATGTGAAAGTAATCAAAGCAGTTGTTCATACCAAAACGTAACGAAAGATGTGTTTTTTACGGCAAAACATACTTTTGCATATAAACAATAAAGACGGATCCATAAAAAACTGGAAAACGATTCATAAATAACATCTGAATGTTCCTTAAAATGCTACCAAAAATCCATAAAATAGTTAATGAGATTCCATAAAGAATAATTTTTCGATCCATAACTAAGTTAAAATTTAGCAATTAATTGGGAAATATGTTCCATGACACAGACACAGCGTTTTGAAGCAATCACAGCATAATTGGAAATCAGTTGTATTTTTCGCGAATTTTGTAATATTAGTTCAACGACGAATGAGCGATAAACTTGATCAAACAATTTCTATTGCAACTCATATGCGCGCAGTGCTCTAAATCGCCTTAGAAAAATACATCCTCCCAGCTGGGGCTATGGCCCTTCCTAGACCGAGGCTCTAGTTACGCCTATGCTCCCGGGAGAAACCATAGGTAGGAATTTTGAAAACTGTTCAGCAGCATAAAGCATAAACGCGTATGGAGACGCATGGTACATATATCGAATACTGCGATCAAGAAATCATTAGAATCGTGATTTCAAACAGCAGGTTCCTGGGCATCTTCCAAGCGATTTTCATATTTTTTCACGGTTGTCTTATCCACATAATCTAGTTTCCTGTAGTTTGCTCGTTTGTTGTATTTCAAGGGATCCTCATTTTGTTTAGCAAGATCAGCTGAAGTACGGATGCTGTCATTTAGAATGTAGAAAATTTCATTTTACCAAATTCTATATGAGTAAAACCGATTCCGATTCAGAATAACTTCATAGTGGAAATCAACTCATCAAGCAACTAAAGCTCTTGCGATTTATGTTAGTGTGATACATCTGCATCTAGGTTCTCCGAATTGTTCTGGAGTTCAGATAAATTAGTCTACAAGGTCAACTACGCCTGGCTTCATTAGTTTCGACTCATTGTTCCATCACTTTTCAAAATTACATGTTGGTATTACTATGGAGCTTGTATTCAATATTTTGCACAAGAAACAGTTGGAAGTAATGGATGTTATTGAACACAAAAATATGGGTTTTGTATATTTCCGTTGTGCGTGATTTTTAGAATTTTTATGTCTGATATTCTGAAGCCATGTTCTTATAGGAACATAAGCATATCAGATTGTCTAAATAACTTATTATTTAAATTTAAATAAACATAAAACATGCAAGTGACTTCAACGCCTTAAAAATTATTTAGCGACGAACTGCCCTATTATGTGACCCAACATACTCGAAATGTTCCCAATCATTCAACTAGGGCCTGTCTGTATCTGGGTATCCATCACAAATATTGCTTTCCGTTCGCTTTCAAATCGACTTCTATAAAAACATTCTTCATGCCTGCCGTATCCTAACTATCATTAATATGTACGTCTAAGTACGCACGCGATGGCATATGAGCAAATCAAACCACCTTCCTTTTGCCAGTGGAGATATATCAGCTTCCACACTAATATTCTTCCCTCCCTCTTCATACGGGAGTTTGGCAGAAGAAAGGTCGTGTGATATATGCCATCACAAATATTGCCCTCCGCTCGCTTTCAAATCGACTTCTATAAAAACATGCTTCATGCCTACCTAACGGAACGGGGAAGGGTCGTTTGGCCGAATGTCACTAGGCCGAACAAATCATTAGGTCGAAGCCCATCTGGCCGAAAGTAATTTGACGGAATAGGACATTTGGCCCAAAAGGACATTTCGCCGATTAGAACATTTGGCCGAATTGGTCATTGAGCCGAACAGGTCATTTGGCCGATCAGATCATTTGGAAAGTGCGAAATGAGGTGTGATAAGAGAGACGTCTTACTTCTCACTGTGAAAAGTGAGTAGCGTGAAGTGAGAAGTTAGACGTCTCACTACTCATTTCTCACTTTTACAGTGAGATGTGAAAAATGAGGAGTGAGTAGTGTGACGTTTCACTTCTCACTCCTTATTTCTCACTATTCACTGTAAAAATTGAGAAGCGTGGTATATTCGGCCAAACTACTTTCGGGCTAGTGGCTAAACGGGACTAAAAGCTGAAAAGCAGCCAGACAATGTCCCAGTGGAAGAAGAACCCCAAAAGAAAAAGATAAAACAAAAGATGAATATGGAGAACTATTTCTTGTACTCTATTATTAAACATTTGTTGTAACTATGTTTTCCGGGCAGATCTCTGTTCTCCAACTTTTAAATTTAATTACTCAATTTGAAAGAGATGATTAGACCACATAAGTGAACAACTCAAGTAGCAGCTGCTTAATCTAAATTAAAATGTTTATGCATAAGTTATCTCCTCTTTGGGGGCAGAAACACGATGCTCAGATTACACTGATGTTATCATGCTATCTACATCACATGCAAAACAATGTGCTCGAGCATTGAAGAATAAATGCATCAAACAGCAAACAGTAGACTGCGACAAATTCGATCTCCATAAATTATGCTCCGATCGATCCATTGCGTTATCGACCAACAGTCAGCAGAGTGCAAGCAATATCCGAGTGGACGAGACACGGTCTGTAATAAAACATGCACTCAAAGCCCTTAATTAGGCAATTTATGACATTTACGATGTGTTTGATTGTTTTCCTCCCAAAATTATGGGCACCAACTTTGTTTGGTTTCTTTCTGCTAGCGTGGAAAATTTATTCGTTCGGTCGGTTGGCTGCCTCGAACTTTAATTCACAGGAAAAAAATGGGAAAAGAGGGGAGATGGAGCTTTGAGCTGCATTCAACCGGACAGGACACGGCACGACGGCCGACACTGGCCGGGTTATTGATGTCGAACATAATTTTAACTGACCTGAAAGCACGAACCAAACTATAACATGTTTTCGATTTTCGCCGTTGATTGTCTCGGGTTTTCAGCAAATTGATGCGTGGCGCAGAGAAAATTACACTTGCCCTTACGTAATCCTTCAATTAATCATAATGAAGCAATAAATTTCGGTCAAATGCAAATTATTAAATTAGAGGCAGATATTTTAAATGATCCATTGGAAGGTGTCATTGCTAAGTGCGATAAGGAGAGACACGCCGTGCAGATCAAATGGTTCGGAAAATTTAAAACATGTGTATGCACGCAAGTTTGTCAAATGCGTACCGATGGAATACAATGAATTCATATACTACAGTATCCCCCCGCTGATCCGACAAATGTATGGCCGGACTATCGAGGTTTCTCTCGTTAATCCGACTGTCAAATCCATGTCTGACAGCATAATGTGTTCAAATGGGTGTTGAAACTTTTTAATCCGGAAAATTCCGTATTAGCGGGATCCAGACTAACGAGTCGTCGGATTAGCGAGGTCCGGATAAGCGGGGGGATACTGTAAATTAAACTAATACAAAATTGTGAGATTGCAATACGATTATATTAAAACCTCCAAAATTGTATATGCCAAAGTATTATACAGTTCCTTTAAGGTTCTTATGCAGATGTATATTAAGATCTGCCATCCGCTGGCTGGGTGTTGAGATGGAACTCTGTAGTTACTATAAATAGTCCTATAAGAAAAGTGCAGCCAAATATCGCAATTTTAATGTAATATAAAAGTTCTAACATTGGTTTAGTTACAAGTTTGTACAGCGCCCGTTGAACTTTATTCAAGTTACACCGAGAAGAGATGTTCATGCTATAAAAGACTTCTATAATTACAATCATCAGCAAGTCTCAGCGTAATGTTACAATATAAGTGAATAAAAACAAAACCTTCCACAATAATAGCCCAGGGACTTTCGAAGACTCTCGATAAAGAGCTGTCCATTTAATGTAGGTTTTGTGGTTCGAAACTTTCAACAAAATTATAATCATTAACCCGGACTGCATAACCGCCGCCAAACCGGGCAATCAATCGATCAATCGCGCAAGGCAGAGGCAAAACTCGAGGATATCAAAAACCCATTATGGATGGCCGATTTTGGGACAAAGTATCTCCCGGTAAGTGCAGCACAGGCGCTGGCATGATTTGTTTCACGGTCGGTAATGATCCCCCGTCGACAGCAGCCTGCGCAGCGATCAGAATTAAGTTGGTGCTGCGAATATTGATAAAATTCAATAAAACTTAACGATCTTCGATGGGCAATTTTGCGTATGTCGAAGGACACTGTAATGTGTGCCCTCGAACGGTTTCTCACTGTTGTCCACAAAGACGGTGACCTTAATGATGTCGGGGAAACTGTTTCATAAACCACACCTATGGATGTAAGAAGTGAACGGAAAACGACTAATATAAACACAACTCACCCGAAATCGTACATTTTCATATAAAAATTTTAAACTTGTTCCGCAACTGTCGAGATCAATCATAAATTATGATAATGTCTATGTATATATGGGTGGCTCAAATTAGTATGGAAAAAACTGTTTTCGTATTCCTCTTATTCCAGATGCTCTGGACAAAACTTCAACCAAATCGGCCAATGCACGTTTGGACGGTGCTAAACTCGTTGGAAATGTATGGAGAAGCATCGAGTGGAGTGTGGAGCGCTTTCATACTAAGCACTTTAAATCAACTTTACTGATTTTAACTCGAAAAGTTTTATTTGATAAAGAAATTTGCCCCATTTCATGATATTGATTTATTCAGAATCGGTTGATGCAATAGTTAAAATGTGTATTGGTCAATTAAGATTGATGTCTTGGATAATAACGAGAAAGCAGGGCTACTGCTAAATGGATAAACCTCGCTTAACTTTTCAAAAGGTCCTAAGTAACACTTTTTTCATGATTTTATCTGAGTAATGCAATCAACGTATTTCATGTTAATCTGTTGATTGCAATACTCAAATTAAATCATGAAAAAAATGTTACTTAGGACCTTTTGAAAAGTTAAGCGAGAAACTATGGTTTATAAACTAATAAAAAATTGTCCATGAAACGTAAAAAAATGTCCATGCTCAAATTAGGTGCATCAAGTTACCACGTGGTTACTTTAGGCTTGCATCGGTTGATGTATGGTCACGGATTATACAGATTTAAAAAAAAATATTGAAGAAATAATACGCACAGTACGCACATACATACGCACACTTACAGAAATACATGCAGACGTCACTTCAATTCTTCAAGCTGAGCCGATTGATGAATGGCAGTCTGGGACTTCTGTTGGTGTACGCCGAAGTCACGTTGTTGGTGTAGCCACGAGAATGGCGACAAAGTGATTTGATTACCGGAGGCTTATTTTCGTGCATGTCGTATGGTTTTATCGCTGAATACCGTATTCAAACTGAAGTGCAGTGATCACAATAAATTCGCTAAATTTCTTAATTTGTTTATTGGCTTTTATCTCTCAGCACTGTACTGTCTTGTCGAAATATTCGGATACTTGTCGCCGGGTCATTCGGTGTTTAAATTACTCCGTCGGGATCATCGATTAACGACATTAAACCAAGAAACGACAAGATGCTCAGTGTAAAATTTTTCGTTTTTTTTCGCTGAATCCTATGTGCACCGTTTTCTGTTCATTTATTTTTCGTTAGTCATTCCGGTAAATCACGCTTTGTGCTGGTAACGCCGCATGTGCTTGGTATTTATCAAGCAGGATACTGTCAAATATAAAAACTTCAATTAAAGGGTACCATTTGCGAAAAAGTCTAACCGGTTGCGTAATCATAAACATTATCCAACAGAAGTAAAAAAATGTGGTTGGTTTAACCCTTATGCGGCTGATCCATGGTACCCGTGTGTCTTTTTCAACTTCAAGTGATGATATTTCAATGTCTTTTAATAGCTGGAAGCTGAAACTCGGTGACATCTAAGAACTCCATGAAATGTAGCATACGGTAAGGGGGGACGTGGGGAGGGGCTTCTGATCTTATTTACCACTGTAAGTCCGGCTAGCTCAGGGCTACTCTTACCTCTGATCGGCTTCACGCGTTCTCGAAAAACCCACAACAAAACGAGCGGACAAGAGCGATCAACAATAGAGGAAGGAACATACATGCACCTAAGGCTCAGTCTGAAATAATGACGGCAACAACAACTTTATCTAGGTTACGGAGGAACAATTAGCACACCTCAACAAGGGGTTAGGGTATGCGACAACCCAGAAAGCGGACCTAGAGCAGATAATCGTGGATACTGAGACAGCGATTTCACGAAATGTTGATCAACGAGACCAGAATAGTGTGAGAAACATCGTAGCAGACGCCATCAAAGCAGGACATCATGGGACATCGAACAAAGACGAGAGGAGAATTTTAAAGGAGTTGAAGGAGAAACCAGTTTACTACATGAAGGCGGACAAAGGAAACGCAGTGGTGATAATGGACAAAGAGGACTACGATGAACAGATGACGACAAAAACCAACGGAGGACCATACAGGCATTTAAGAGTGGACCCACTACCCGGACTAATCCGACTTACGGATAAAACGATAAAGGAATGCAAGACGATCATCGGAGAAGCCCGGGTTAAAATGACGAACCCTGTGTTACCAAGGATCAAAGGACTACCAAAGATACATAAGCCAGGTATAGAGATGCGAGAAATAGTTTCATCAGTGGGATCCCCTACACAAAACTTGGCCAAGTGGTTAGTCAAGGAGTTCCAGAGTATGCCGAAGCCGTTCCCCAGCAGATCAGTTGTAAACACCCAGGAGTTCACCAATAGGATATTGGAATCAGGAAACATCGGAAAAGAGGACATCATGGTTATCATTCGACGTAGCGGCATTGTTCCCAAGCGTTCCAGTGAAGGATGCTCTGAACCTTTTGGAGGATTGGCTACTAGAATAACGGACGGATACAGCATGGCGAGGAAAAGTAAAGATGTATCTCAAGCTTGCAAGATTATGCATGAATGAGAACTACTTTACATTCCGTGGAAGCTTCTACAAACAAACGAAGGGTGCACCTATGGGAAATCCGCTATCACCGTTTTTGTGCGAATTATTCATGGCGAATTTGGAGGACAACCTAGAGGAACAAGGAGTACTACCCGAGAAATGGTGGAGATACGTGGACGATATTTTCAGCATTATCAACCGGAAAGATCTACCCAAGTTTTTGGAAGCGATAAACAACGTTCATAAAGACATCAAATTCACCCACGAGGAGGAAAAGGAAGGTAAATTACCTTTCTTGGATCTACTGGTTATCAAGGGAACAAATGCAACATTAGACTTCGAAATCTACAGGAAGCCCACCAACACCATGAGAGTTATCCAATACAGATCAAATCATTCGTATCAGCATAAAATGGCAGCTTTTCATCACATGATCCACAGGATGCAGACGATCCCCCTGAGCGAAGAAGGAAAAACGAAGGAGCTACAACACATCATGGAAACAGTGAAGATCAACGGATACAAGGAAAGAACAATACAAGCAATCATCAACAAGAAGCAGAGGAACCTACGGAAAAACGAACTGACAACACTGACACCGATCGATGAACCGCTGAAGAGGGTATCGGTCCCCTATGATCAACACATCACCCACCAGCTACGCCATCGACTGAGGAAATTCGACATCGATTTAGTATTCTCCAACAGAAGCAATCAACTGAAGACACTGTTGGGCTCCACAAAGGATAGAGTAGAAATGTTAAATAAGGCCGAGGTTTATCAAATTAATTGTTCACAGTGTGATAAAGTATATGTAGGACAAACAAAAGATCGTTAGATGTAAGGTTCAAAGAACATATTGCAGAAATAAGTAAGGCTAAGAGGGAAACTGATAAGGGATTAAATTATGAGTTTATGTCTAAGGTAGCTGAACATGTATATCAGGAAAATCATTCAATTAAGACATCAAACATTAAAATTTTAAGAAATATCTCTTCTCCGTGGAAACTTGATGTTGCTGAGAGCTTGGAAATCTACCGACAGGTACAAACTGTTAGAGAAACTTCTTGCCGGGGACTTTTGTCTGCCCTTTAGTGACCTCAGGGTCGTTTTTCGCAGCTCTTCGGGAGAAATTGGGGGTATTGGGCAGAAAGACTTCCCTTAACACAACCAAGGTGAATAATGCGCGATATGCAGATGGTGAATATGGAAAGCGTATTCGAAAATAACAAAATCGTAATTTACATTTCTTAATCAGTTGATTTTAGATTTAATCATTTCAGTTAGATTTAATCATTTCAAAAACATTGAAATTTGGATTTAGGAAGGAAGTGGAAAAGGGTACTTTACCGTCACGCCAACCACATGCTGCTGATGAGTCCAGTCCCGTCGTTTGTCTGGGAACTGTCCCGACGAAGCGTCGTCCGTGCTGATTTTCGCATGCTTTCGGGGTCTTCGGACACGGGTTGGGAATTCGTCGGTCGTCCTTCGCTGGAGTTCTACTCGAAGGTGGTCTACGACGGCTGGCCGGATGATTGTTTTCCAGCTGGCGGAGAGACGCGACACTGCGGCGCCGATGAAGCCCCCTTTTCGAGATGGCGATAATTGGGCGCTTTCTGTGCACGGCGTTCAAAGCGGCAAATGAACACTTTCGCGGCCACTTGTCCGGTTCAGACTCGACGATTGATCACAACTGGTCACTTTTCACACTTCTTTTTAAGCCAGCCGGGCCAAAGGGAAATAGCACGCCGGCGGCAGAGTCTCAAATTCACTGGAAGAGAGCTTGTTTGTCCGATGACAAAAAGTTTTTATCTGTTTTTTCCGTTCAATCGTTTCGGCGCCTTCGGTGACTGGGCCGATGGAGATGACAGCTGCAAACAACTGTGGCTTTCTGGGGGTCGCGCATAGGCGACGTACGGTTTATGTTCGAAAGGGATTAGGTACACAGAAAAAAATTCCGTGGTAAAAACTACTATTTTGTAGACTACGCTCTGTTTTTAAAACTACCATGAAATTTCAGTAAATTTTACCACGGTTTCAGAGAAATTCACCACTGTTACAGTTTATGTGACAACATTCCGCATGGGCCACAGTTGATTTTTACTGCGCGCATGGTAAAATGTAAAATCAAACGGGTTTGTTTTCTGCTGAAAATCGTCGGTGCGTATTCTTAAAATAACCCTCGGAATGGTAGTTTTTACTGCAATATTTTTTTGCGTGTAGATACAGGGATGTTTCCAATTTTCATTTTAGGTTTTATTTTTGTAGTTTAATTCGATTCTTTCAAGTTCATTTCTAGCTTTAATATTTTAGGTAATAGTTTACGTAAATAGTAAGTAGAATTTTATGAATAATAAATTATGTATAGTAAATTTAGGTAAATTTCTAATGTAAGCAATTTGGCAGGTTACAAAACGCGGTTGTTGAATAAAGATCAAGGAAATGGTTGCTCCTGGCTCTTCAAGTTTATACCTAAGCGTTAAGCGCAACAAGCGAGTAGAAGTAAGCACCGTAGTAAATGTACCTAGATAAATTATTCTACCTACGCATAGTATAAATAGTGTAAGCTGCGACAATTTTCTTCAAGTCGAGTCAAGTACGAGACACTGAAGACGGCCTTAGTGTTGAGGTCGAAATACGTATCTGTCAAGATACAATAAAGTGGTGGAATATAATGGGATTGTACAAACTCGTCTTATGACAAGTGAACTTTATCTACTTTTTTTATCTTACTTTTATTATTTCATATTTTTTTCAGGATTAGGTTGAAGGATAGAACGGAAAAGCGAGCATTTCGTTCCGTCTCGCATGCATAGGGAGACAGAGAACAACGGGAACATACCTGGCCTTCTTCTTCGGTACCCGGCTAGGGTTGGAGGCCGCTTGGATTGACCTTTTATGGGCGACTATCCAGCAATTCGAAGGGTTTCTACGGCTCGTCCTACCAGTCCAGCACCCGGGTCTTCTCGAATGGTGTTTTCGATGGAGCTTTGCAGTGAATAGCGTTTTCTGGGCCTTGAACTGACTCGTACTCGGCTGCTGACGACGCCGTCCGCGTGATGCTTTCCGTCGAACCTTCAGGTCAACAGGGTGAATTCGTGACGTCCCTTGGCCCGTGCGCGAGGTAACAGCACATCGGATATTGGGCGCACCTTTGAGCGGGGGTGATCCCACCGGACCTCACAGGAGCCCTCACCTCCACAATTTTGGTTGTCATGCACTCGTAATAACGTGGGGGCTCACCACCAGTAGGCCTTAAAACTTGGCTTCGATCAATGTGTAATTCACCGACAGACGAACGACGGACACGGTCTCGATCACTGATCACTTCGGTGTAATTCTGGTTTTTCTGGGTCGAACGGTGCCCATCGACACTTTAGTAATCTCTTGCTTTCCACTTTCCATATTCAAAAGCGTCGTCCACTAGCACTTGTGCGAAACAGGGTTCAACCGAACACGCGGTGATTTTTCGATTCGGTTTTTTTTACCTGATGGTTGCAGCCTGTGTTTCTGTTCACTACCCAATCGATACTATCCTCTGCCACTACTCGTGATTTGGATCCCCGTTCCGTATCTCTCGTTGTTCTTACTCTCTTCTCCACTGTTCCAGAACCACGAGAACGCCAGTTTGGTTTCGACAATGAGATGCGAACGATATTGCAAGATGATTTGGGATTTTGAGGTAAGGAATTTTAATGATGATTTATATAAGTGAAGTAGAAATAATAAAGCGATGCCTTTATAAATTTTTGAGCCAACCTACATTCAAAAATAGATTTGGACACTTAATTAATTTGAAATGCACGGATAGAATCCGATACTTTATTGTTGCAGGCTATCGTCCGGTAACACCACGTGGATGGCCAACAGGGTACCCGGGTGCCCATAAATTACTGTTTTCATAACTTCAACAATTTTAGATTTAGATAATTTTGACCGTTTTGGAAACAGAAACTCATAAACTTTTTGTCCACTGTTTACAGCTTTTTTCATAGTTATACAAGAAATCCTTTAAGTAAGGCTTAAGAGTCTACACATGTAACCAAAGGACCATCAACCAGTTTCAAATATGCTACATGCTCAATGCGCTTCTTAGAATAGTTCGTTTTCACAGTATATCTTCTGGGTCTCCAAAAAACCCTGCATTGAGGCTTCAGTCATCCAAGAAATCCTTGGAGTAAGATCTAAAGGTCTGCCTGCGTACCCAAAGGTCTATCGTCGAATTGCGGTACTCAGCATTGAATGCGTTCACAGTATATGTTCAATAAATCTCTGGAGTAAGGACTAAAGGTCTACACGCGTAACCAGAAGTCTATCGACTTGTTTCAAAATTGATACATGCTCTTTGGGATCCTTGCAATAGTATGTGATACAAATGTTCTACAAGAAATCTCTCGGATAAGTCCTTAGTTACAAAAAAAAATCCTTGGAGAAAAGCATTAGGATTTATACTTAACGCGTGGTGTATAAAGGTGTATCGGCCAGTTTCTACTTAAAGTGGTACAAACTCTTTGTTGGTTCTCAAAATAAAATTTGATCTCAATTAACATATGTTCTGTGTTATCCAAGAAATTTCTGGTGTAAGGCCGGCTAGTTTCGAAAGTGGTACAAACTCTTTATGGTCCTCGAAATCGACTTTGATCACAACGTATTTTCAGCTCTATCCAAGTAATCTCTGGAGTAAAGCGTTATAGTCTACGTGCGTAGTCAAAGGTCTATCGACCTTTTGTAGTGTTTCCCAAGGCACACTACTCGTTTCTCAGTAAGTTACAGCAGCTGTGGTGTGACTAACTGCAGGTCTAGTTTTGACACATTGCGGCATATGTGGAACTTTTTGTAACACAGATCTTGCGGCTACAATGAAAATAAAAAACATCAGCAAACCAAAAAAATTCTTAAAGAATCTGCCTGCGTGTAGATCCTAGATCCACAGAACATATGTTGTGATCGCATTCTATTCTAAGGACCACAAAGAGCATGTACCACTTTTGAAAGAAGTCGACACATCTTCGGCTACGCGTGTAGACCTTATGGCCTTTCTCCAGGGAATTCTTGTAAAACTGAGGTATCATTAAAGAGATTTCATGGATGGCACAGGACATATGTGGTGATCACATTTTATTAAAAAGACCATAAAGAACTTTTATCACTTTTAGTCGATATACCTCTGGTCACTCGTGTAGAAAATTAGGCCTTACTTCCGAGATTTCTTGGATAATGCAGAACATATGTTATGGTTACATTTTATTTAAGAAATACAAATAGCATGTTTCACTTTTAAAACCAGTCGATACACCTTTGGTTACGCGGCCTTTCACCAGGGATTTCTTGAATGAATGAGACCTTATCTGAGACATTTCTTGTACAGCACAGCACATATGTAGTGACCACATTCTATTCTAAGGATCACAAAGCCACTTTTGAAACAAGTTGATAGACCTTCAGTTACGCGTGTAGACATTAAGACCTTACTCCATTTTTTTGTGTAACGTAGAACATATGTTGTGATCACATTTTATTCTGAGGACCACAAAGAGTATGTTACACTTTTGAAACTAATCGATACACCGTTGGTTGGTTACGCGTATAGACCCTAAGATCTTTCGTCAGGGATTTCTTATACGACTAAGGACTAATCTGAGAGATTTTTCGGATAGCGCAGATCACAATCTATTCTAAAGATCACAAAGATCATATACCACTTTTGAAACAGGTCGATAGACCCATGGTTACGCGTGTAGACCTTAAGGCCTTACTACAGAGATTTCTTGGATGACCCGGAACATATACTGTGAACGCATTCTATGCTAAGTACCACATAGAGCATGTACCGTATTTGAATTTCGACGATAGGCCTTTGGTTACGCGACTAAGACCTTACTCCAGGGATTTTTCAAATGACGCGGAGCCAATACTGTGAACACCTTCTATTCTAAGGACCGCAAAGAGCATGTAGCATATTTGAAACTGGTTGATAGTCCTTTGGCTACGCATGTAGACTCATAAGCCTTACTTCAAGGATTTCTCGTATAACCATGGACAAAAGCTGTAAACCTTGACAATGGACAAAAAGTATATGAGTTTATGTATCCAAAACGGCTAAAATTATCTGTTAAGACACATTCCAGCGTAACGCGACACCATGAGGAGCCGACTATCAGCGAGAAATTAGGTCTGCATTCGAAAATTAGCTTTGGAGACATATGATTAAACAGGTGTAAAATTATCCTCACTGAATATCCTTTCTGATAGAATATTCATTTTAAGATTTTTCGCTTTGAGTATGGTAAATATAGCGCGCTGCATTTCGTAACGCGACATCATCGCTGAATTGCACTTTTTCGCATTTTGAAATGCAAGTGCGTTTTTTAGCTAGCGATTTAATCTAAGCATTTCTCGTATTTATCAACAGAAATGAGGCTGTGAATTAAAATCGCGGGAAAAACGGAAATTATAAGGAAAATTACTGAATTGATATCAACACCGCCACGTTACGCTGATCGACAAACAGTGTTCTGCAAATGGTGTAGCGTTACGCAAACGTGTTTATCGTTGATCGAATACCTAATTTCAGCAGACTTCGATGCGACATGTTGTATTCGACACAGGACTATCGTTGAAGGTAGTTCGAGTTGATGGTCACGATCTGGAGTTTCGGCTATTAAGGTTTGAGGGACTAACCGCCACAAATTTAGAACTGAACCAATTCCATTTATATCACATATCCAGTTTTTAAAACGAAATGGGTTTTCCTATTTTTATATTAGTCACACCCAAATATTATCCGGATAAGTTTTTAAGTACGTGGTCAAACGATCTACCCTTTCGGCCAAATTACCCTTTCAGGCTATTGACCCTTTCGGCCAAATGACCCTTTCGACCAAATGACCCTTTCTGTCAAATGACCCTTTCGGCCTGATGACCCTCTCGCCTAAATGACCCTTTCGGAAAATGCCCTTTTCGGCTAAATGACCCTTTCGGCCAAAAGCCTTCGGTCAAGCAACTTTCTGCCTAGTGGCATTCGGGCAAATGGCATTCGGCCGAACGGTATTCGGTTAAACGGCCCTTCCCCGTTTTATATTACTCTCCCAGTGCAAGTGACCAATGTAATTGCTGGTGTCAATTGGTGTGACGATTCCAATTCGAATAATTTGAAACGTAGAGCAGATTTTTTTAAATTTTAAACAAAAAGTAAATTCTTATACTCGTATTTCCCAGTACAGTAGAACTTTGATTGATCATGTCTTTTTAAATTTTGATTCTGTAACTAGTGATACGAATAATGATTTAGAAGTAACCGATCATGAAACGTTAGTCATTATAGTTACCGACAATAATAGTCATGATAGTAATTTAACCCTTATGTTACCGCCAGGAAACCCGTGTACCTTTTTGATCTGCTTTAAGGGTACTAAACATCGCAGGAAATTGAAACTCCGTGACTTGACAAAATTTTGGTTTGGTTGGTATAAAAATAAAACTCCAGTAGGGGGGAGGGAACTTGGGGAGGGGTTTCTGAATATGTTTTCCCCGTAACGTACCGACAGAGTACCCACGTTCTTGGTATGACTATAACTTCGTCAGTTTTCAATCGATTTGGACGATTCCATTTGCTATGAATTCGAAAATTCGCCCTCTATTCGATCCATTCCACATAAAACCGATTCGGATTACCTGAATATCGGAACTCAGGATTTGCTAGACCATATCTCAAAAACCGATAAGTTGATGTTATGGAAACCAAATGATGATTTCTTGTATATTGAGTTACCAGTTTCGTAGAAAATTCGAGGGTTATGACTTCAAAACGTATTAGGACCACCTGATCATTTGGTGTTGGAACGGACATTTCGGAATAGGTTCCCGTGGGCTTTATAGTGGCCACAAACTCATTTAGAAGAAACCCTGGAAATATAGGTATCATGATTCTAGGAATTGTATCGAAAACATGTTTTCCAAGTAGTTGAGACCATAGGATGGATGGCAATCGGAACGGCCATCCTGGAACAGGTTCCCGTGGGGTCTAAAGTTGCAACAAACTCATTCAGAAGAAACCCTGGCAATATGGGATTAAAAATTCTTGTAATTGTTTCAGAAGCATGTTTTCCATATAGTTGAGGCCATAGGATGAATATCCACCGGAACAGTCATCTTGGAACAGGTTCCCGTGGGGCCTGAAGTGGCCACAAACTTATTTAGAAGAAACCCTGGCAATATGGGTTTCAAAATTCTTGGAATTGTTCCGGAAACATGTTTTGCATGTAGTTGAGACCTTAGGATGGGTGACAACCGGAACGGTGATCTTGGAACAGGTTTCCGTGGGGCCTAAAGTAGCAACAAAAAACTCATTTAGAAGAGACCCTGGTATCAAAATTCTTGGAATTGTTTCGGAAGCATGTTTTTTCCAAGAAGGTGGGAGCGATGCTGGGTCATTAGGCCAAATAGGGCGAATGGTCATTAGGTCAAATGACAAGTGAGGAGTGAGAAGTGAGCAGTGAGCAGTGAGAAGAGAAAAGTAAAAAGCGGAAAGAGAAAAGTGAAAAGGAGAATGAAAGAAATGAGAAAAGAGAAGTAAAAAGTGACATAGTACTGACCCGATTTTGTCACTCCCCGATATTGTCTATCTCAGATTTTATCATGTTTTCGATTAGATTTTATCTCGTCACGCTTTTGTCACGTTTTTTACCCATTATGTTACCTCAAAATATTTTGAAAATTGTAGTCCTTCTTCTTACTTTTGTAAATTATTTTGCAAACAACAACACTAGTTAACAGTGTTTCACCCCCTTCAACCATTAAAACTTAAAACTTAAAAGATTTTTTATCGCTGAATTCAGTCATGTATTCAGATTTTTTGTAACACGTCCAGTTTTTGAGAAAAGCCGGTTTTAATTTACAAAACTACGTATTCTCATGGAAATTTGGGTTATATTCTGTGCAAAGCTGAATTTCGGCTTCTCACTTTGAGATTGAGGTTTGAATTATATAAAAGAAATCGAACATAAGTTGAAATCGAACAAATAAGTTGTTGAATTTTAGTTGACACGTTCATTTGTTGTGAAAAATTTAATTTATTTCACAAAAGTACAAATTTTCATAAAAAATTGATTTCTCTCCTCTGCAAAGCCGAATTTTGGCTTTGGAAGTGGCGTCACGAACCTTGACGAAGGCTTTTCTTGAAGTCAAGTACGAATGAATCCAGTTGACGATCCACGACGGTAGACCAAAACGGTTCAGTTTCAAATAGCAAGATCATGCGGAACTTTATCAAATGCTTTCGAAAAGTCAATATACACAGCATCTACTTGTTGCCGCTTCTCGATGCATCCAATAACACTATTGGTGAAGCTCATTAAATTAGAGATCGTCGAACGTTTTTGCATGAATCCATGCTGAAATCCATGTCTTCAGCTTCAGCATCTGTAGCACTTTTATTATAGTTTAATTGCACAGCACATTTGTTTCGACCGCGGTCACAGCACTGGTTCTATTGTTCTACTTTTATGCGAATTACCGCACAAAAGTAGACGTGAAAACCAACCGCACTGGAAGACGGCCGAAACGAGACTACCGAATTTTGGCTCCTCACTTTGAGAATAGAACTTGATTTTTTAAGAATGGGTCTTGTGGAATGCATGTGGGTTGTTGGATTTTTTTCGGCACGTTCATTTGTTGTGGAAAACGGAATTTTATTCACAACAGTACGTATTTTCATAAAAAAAAATTGGTGTCTCTCCTCTGCAAAGTCGAATTTTGGCTCCTCACTTTGAGAATAAAACTTGATTTGTTTAGAATGTGTCTTGTAGACACGTTCGGCACGTTCATTTGTTGTGAAAAACGGAATTTAATTGACAAAAGTACGTATCTTCATAGAAATTTGGTTTGTAAAGCTGAATTTCGGCTCCTCACTTTGAGAATAAAGTTTGGATTTTGTAGAATAGGCCTTGTAGAATGCATGTGGATTGTTGGGTTGTGCAAGGTTTATTCTACGAAATTCAAACTTTTTTACTATAAGTGAGAAGCCGAAAATCAGCTTCGCAGAGCATAGAATCCAAATTTCTATGAAAATACGTACTTTTGTGAATTAAATTCCGTTTTTCACGGCATATGTACGTGCCAAATGAAACCCAACAACCCAAATGGATTCTACAAGACCTATTCTACAAAATTCAAACTTTATTCTCGTGAGGAGCTGAAATTCAGCTTTACATAGGAGAGAAACCAAATTTCTATGAAAATACGTACTTTTGTGAATAAAAATCCGTTTATCTAAAAAACTGGGCGTGTTACAGAAAATCTGAATATGTATCTGAATTCAGCGTAAAAAATCTGTTGAGTACATTGAAAATGGTTGAAGGGAGCGAGAAAAAGTTCAATTTTGTTGGATAGTGCAATGATTTTTATTTTTTGATATGTTGTAGCAGATAATATATGTATTTTTTTGCACTATGAGTTATAGGTTTAGGGTCATTTGGCCGAATGCCGTTTGGCCGAATAGATGAAATATGTTTCCTCATGAAGGGAGAAGGAAGAAGGAAGAAGGAAAAAGGAAGAAGGAAAAAGGAAGAAAGAAGAATGAATAAGAAAGAAGGAAGATGGAAGAAAGCAGAAGGATAAAGGGAGAAGGAAGAAAGAAAAAGGAAGAAGGAAAGGGGACGAAGGATAAAGGAAGAAAGAAGAAGGAAGTAGGAAAAAAGAAGAAAGAAGGAAGAAGGAAAAAGGAAGTAGGAAGAAGGAAGAAGAAAGAAGGAAAAGGGAGGAAGGAAGAAGGAAGAAAGAAGAAGGAAAAGGAAGAAAGAAGAAGGAAGAAGGAGAAAGGGAGAAGGAATAAGGAAGAAGGAAGAATAGAGAAGGAAGAAGGTAGAAAGAAGAAGGAAGACGGAAGAAGGAAGAAGGTAGAAGGTAGAAGGAAGAAGGAAGAAAGAAGAAAGAAGAAGGAAGAAGGAAGAAGGAAGAAGGAAGAAGAAAGAAGGAAGAAGGAAGAACAAAGAAGGAAAAAGGAAGAAGGAAGAAGGAAGAAGGAAGAAGGCAAAAGGAAGAAGGAAGAAGGAGGAAGGAAGAAGAAAGAAGGAAGAAGAAAGAAGCAAGAAGGAAGAAGGAAAAGGGAAGAAGGAAGAAGGAAGAGAAGGAAGAAGGAAGAGAAGGAAGAAGGAAGAGAAGGAAGAAGGAAGACGGAAAAGAGAAGAAGGAAGAAGGAAGAGAAGGAAGAAGAGAGAAGGAAGAAGGAAGAAAGAAGAAGGAATAAGGAAAAAGGAAGAAGGAAGAAGAAAGAAATAAGAAAGAAGGTAGGAAGAAGAAGGAAGAAAGAAGAATGAAGAAGGAAGAAAGAAGAGAGAAGGAAGAAAGAAGGACGAAAATAGAGGATGGAAAAAAGAAGAAAGAAAAAGGAAGGAAGAAGGAAAAAGGAAGAAGGAAAAAGGAAGAAGGAAGAAAGAAGAAGAAAGAAAAAGGAGGAAGGAAGAAAGAAGAAGAAAGAAAAAGGAAGTAAAGAAGGATCACTAGTAAAATGAGGTCATTTTTTTAACTATTCGGCCAAACGGCATTCGGCCAAACGACCCTTTCGGCCAAACAGCATTCGGCCAAACGGCATTCGGCCAAATGGCGTTCGGCCAAACGGAATTCGGCCAAATGACCTGACACCGAGTTATAATGGAGAAATGATGGAAAAAAGTTATAATTTTTTTAAATTGAAAGTACGTTAAATTTCCAATGGAAAAGGTATTGAAAAATTCGTTTTTGAGAAAATCGAATTTTAAGTTTTATTTTCAATGTTTGATCAATTTTTTTTTAGCAGTGTTTTTTTTTCACATAGCCATTGATTACTTAAAACTTGGCCAAAGACATCGAAACGATCGGACAAGCCGTTTCAAGTTATTTTTATTTTAAGTGGTCGAGGTGGTCGAGGTTTTGGGGCCCACCTTAGTCGTGCGGTAAAACGCGCGGCTACAAAGCAAGACCATGCTGAGGGTGGCTGGGTTCGATTCCCGGTGCCAGTCTAGGCAATTTTCGGATTGGAAATTGTCTTGAATTCCCTGGGCTCTGTCCCAGTGTGGGGATGTAATGCCAATAAGAAGAAGAAGTTCTCCGGTGTTGAACTTAGTCTGCAGATTAAAAAACACCTTAATAAAGATTAAAAAAGAAAAAAAAGAAGAAGTTCAAGGTGTTTTCGCTTAGGCCCTTGTCAAAATGGCAAACCAATTATGCAAATTATGTTTTTTTCATCACAAAGATTGTATAGCAAAATGCAAAATTTCAGAGAATCAAAAAATACAAAAATAAATCGACCTTCGATTTCACAGAGAATTGCTCTGTTATCACCTGTCATAAGACGAGTTTAAACAATCCCATTGAATTCCACCACTTAATTGTATCTTGACAGATACGTATTTCGACCTTAACAGTAAGGCCGTCTTCAGTGTCTCGTACTTGACTCGACATACAATTAAGTGGTGGAATTCAATGGGATTGTTTAAACTCGTCTTATGACAGGTGAAAACATTCCACTAAAAAGCTCAAAATAATTTTCTTATGCTCTGTTATATTAATCCTCTCAAATTGATAGCTAATTTGGATGTAACTAGACTGAGCACGAGCAGTTTGAAGTTTGTATGGAAGTTGTTATAGAAAACGCCACTTTCTTGAAAGATTGTTCCGTGTTGCGAATCATTGATCACTCAAATGTTATCATAGGGTACTTTCTAAACTAGAGGACAGTTGTTGTTGCGAAGCGATTTGACTTTTGTAAGCAAAGTTAGAAAGATAACAAAAATGCTCATTTTTGATATTGATGTTTTCACGTATCAAAATGAATTTACCCCGATTCAGTATTTCCCTAATAACTAATCTTGCAAACATAGAATCGTTTCGCAACAATGACGATCAGTTTCATTGCAAAATTTCCTATGTTGCCAACATAGTCATGTATTTTTAGAGCTTAATGAGCAACGATGCGGAACGGTTTTCCACAAAAGTGACTGTTTCCATAGTAATTTTCATACAAACTTAAAACTGCGCGTGCTCAGTCTAGTAATATCCAAATTAGCTAAAACTTTAGGAGGATTAATTTAACGGCAAATGCCATCGTTTAAACATAGAGGAGCGAAAAAGTCAAAATTTGAATCACTATAATCCACAGCTTCTTATTTACCACATTGTTCAGAATGATCAGAGCAATGGGTACGGTTGACCTCCAGGAACTTCACAAATCACTCGCGGAAAACTGGATAAGTATTACCATTTTTGAAATTGTTCCGGAAGGATGCTTTTATAAGCTGATGGCAACTTCAAGAAGGATTGCTATCGAAACGGTAAAGCAGCAAAAGTTATTAAAAATGATCAATATCAAAATGTGGAGAAGTGACTGTAACACATTGCACTGTACTTCTTTGTAGATTTCTTCTCGAGCCATTCTTTCCATTTCCGCTTTTTAGGGACCACCCGTTACAAGGATTGAGCTCGTCGTGCGGTAATCCTAAGCCTTTGCTTCCATGGCTGACTGGAAACGCAACCAAAACTATTATCTACTAAATTTTTCTCCCATGAAACATGATTTCGCTTTCTTTAGCAATAGTTCGATTGGTAAAACCTACCAAGCCCCCTTTATCTGCACCACATTCACATAAAGTTAGCCACTCATCATGTGAAGTAACGACTTTGTCGAGCACTTGCACCTCGCCTTCCGCACCGAGTTGCAACTTCATCCAGCAGCGATAATAACTACTAATTACCGGTCATCTCCTGAAACAGTTCGACTTCCTTTCTGTCTGTGGATGCTTTGCATGACTTGCCGCACTCATCGTTTTCAGTGGAGCGCACGTTGCCGCCAGTTGATATGCGTTTGGTGCGGATTGGCACGCGGTATTAGATAAAAACGGTCTCCGTGGGAACGAAACTTTTTCCAGTCCCTGCATAGAAGCAGAATTCAATACCTACTGCAAACAAAAATGAAACGGAAAAGAGATTAAAACTGTTTGATTAAACCGATATGGGAGGCGCGTACCTATGAGTTAGTATCGTTCATCACAATAACCTGTCCTAATGATAGAAGCGACTTGGGTCTCAAGAATCAGCCATGGTGAAATGGTTACCGACTGGTATTCCCAGCATAGGCTCGAAAAGGTTACCATGTTTGCATTCGTATATCATGAGGCTAACACGATGATACTTTTATGCCCAGGGAAGTCGAGACAATTTCCAATCCGAAAATTGCCTAGACCGGCACAGGGAATCGAACCCAGCCACTCTCAGCATGGCCTTGCTTTGTAGCCGCGCGTCTTATCGCACGGCTAAGGAGGGTCCCTATTATATCACCCCAAAATTCACCAAGCTAGTGATAAAATCGGGATATTACTATAGTGAAGAATGAGAAGTGAGATGCAAGAAGTAAGAAGAAAGATTTAATGAAGAAAAAGGAAGAAGCTTGTAGGAAAAGAGAAAAAAAAAAAGAGAGAAGAAATAAGTAAGAAGCTGGGTGCTGCGGATAGAGCCGCATTTCTGCACTCAAGCGAGTCGTTCATCACCATAACCTGTCCTAATGGTAGAAGCGACTTGGGTCTCAAGAATCAGCCATGGTGAAATGGTTACCGACTGGTATTCCCAGCATAGGCTCGAAAATAAGTTAGGGCTCGTTTCAAAGGAATAACCTGAGGCACAGTAACCTACTGATTCTCCATGAAACTGAAACAACGGTTGATAAATGAAACACTAATGTCATTACAGATATGATAAACGAGAAGGCCTTGTTATATTACCGTTATTTCATCACTTTAAAATGGCCAAATCACAAGTCTTCTGGGTAAAACAAATTTGAGCAAATACTTCTATTTTTAAAATTTTCCTATCTCTGCCTTCCTCTTACAACACAATTATACTGATAGGCTATACTCTCACTGTAAAATGAACTTTTTTTTATAGGAACATGAAAGGTACATGCAATCATTATTATCCATGAATAATCTAAAACGTGAAACATGGAACAAAATCCCTGTGATTCAACAAAATTTCATTGATATCTCGATGATAATATGTATTTATTATTGAAACTGTATCTTTTAGTTAATCTTAATTAGTTGTTCGGTATGATTCACATTCACATGTTATCGATGTAAGGTCCTTCAGAGGTCCGAACATCGACTCGGATCACTATCTTGTAGTTGCAAAAATTCGGGCGCGACTTTCCAGCGTCACGAATTCACGAAACAACAGAACTATGCGTTTCAATTTCCAACGCTTGTCAGTTGAAGGAGTTGCTGAACAGTACAGTCGCGATTCGCTGGTTGGGCCACGACCTCGGCCCAACTAACGAATTCGGTTTTTTAGTTGAGCCAACTGACAGCCATTTGAACACGTGTATTTCGACTTGAACATCACAAATGATGTCCAGTGACGCCCAATCCCGTTTTCCGTGTTTACATTGAATTTTGACGTACGGTTGCTTTTTAGTTGGGCCATGGCCCAACCAGCGGAGGCCCAACTAAAAAGTGACCCAAGTATTAAGATCCCAACCAGCGAATCCCGACTGTACCACCAGAAGCTGGATGAGCGGATAGGAGATGCCACCGGATCTGGCGACGTCAACAGATTGTGGTAAAATATCCACGAAGCTGTGACTCAACATAAGTATTAGGCACTGCACAGCGACGCCAACGAAATGGTTGGTTTGATGAGGAGTGCCAGCGAGTGACGGAAGAGAAAAATGTTGCCGAATAAGTCGAATGCTAGTGGCTCGTACCGGTTCCAACAGAGAGCGGTACAGTGTAGCAAGGGCAGAAGAGAAACGAACCGACCGCAGGAAAAAAGGTAACACCAAGAGAGTGTGATAGCTGAAGCGCAGGAGAACATGGATAGAAACGATATGCGGAGGTTTTACGCAGCTCTCAATGGCGCGCGGCATAAGACTGCGCCAGTGCCCGCCATGTGCAATGACCGAGAGGGGAATTTCCTGACAGACAAGACTATGGTGGCAGCCAGGTGGAAGGAGCACTTCGAAGATTTGTTGAACGGTAAAAATGAATGTGTATTAAGGAGCAGGATGGACATAGTCGGCGACGGTCAAGCTGTGGAACCACCAACGCAGGGCGAGGTTAAGAAGGCTCTAAACGAGCTTAAAACCAGTAAAGCTGCTGGGAAGGATGAGATCCAGGTCGAGTTTCTCAAACACGGAAGTGAGCAGCTGCATCAATCAATCCACCGAATTATTCAGAAAATATGGGAGGATAAAGAACTGTGCCGGCTGGTTGAATGGCCTTATATGTCCAATCTATCAGAAAGGGCACATACTAGAGTGTGCCAATTACAGAGTGATCACCCTTCTGAGTTCGGCGTACAAAATCCTGTCGCTTATCCTGTTTAACAGACTGAGACCGCTTAAGGAGTCTTTTGTCGGCGAATACCAAGCAGGTTTTCGTGAGAGCCGATCAACGACGGATCGGATGTTTAGCCTGCGGATGATCCTTTATAAATTTCGGGAGTACAACTTGCAGACTCACCATCTGTTCATTGATTTCAAAGCAGCGTACGATTCAGTGAAAAGAAATTAGCTGTGGCAGACAATGTCCGAACATGGTTTCCGGCAAAACTGAAATCGGATTCGGATTGCAGACGAAGTGTCAACCTCGTTTGAGACCTTAGACGGATTGAAGCAAGGTGATGCACTTTCGTATTTATTGTTCAACATTGCACTCGATGGCGCTATTAGGAGATCTGGCGTGCAAAGGAACGGCACTATCATCACACGGTCGCATATGCTCCTGGGCTTTGCGGACAACATCGACCTTATTGGAATCGATCGCACAGCAGTAGTGGAGGCTTTTGCCCCAGTGAAGAGGGAGACGGCGAGGATAGGCTTAACCACCCGAGTAGCACACTTGTCACACATCAGTCACTGTGACCCATATGCGACCAAATTCAGTTATATTGGAGTTGCTGCAACCAAATCGTTCTGAACTGTGCTACTAGGGCATTAACTCTACCAAGACAAAATACATGGTGGCAGGTAGAGATAGGGGAAGACCTTGTGGTGTTGGTGCTTAGGTAGTGCTTGATGGGCATGTGTTTGAAGTTGTTGAAGAATTTGGTTACCTTGGGACGTTTGTGACATGTGAAAATGACATTTCCCGTGAAGTGAAAAGACGTATTACTGCAGCGAATAGGGCCTTTTATGGATTACGTAGACTCGAAGACCAAGCCGAGTCAAGTACGAGATACTGAAGACGGCCTTACTGTTGAGGTCGAAATATGAATCTGCCGTATTGGCCGAAAGCCATTTGGTCGAATAGTTGAAATACGTTTCCTTATTAAGTATGTGAAGTGAGTAGTGAGAAATAAGAAAGGTTTGTAGTGGAAAGCAAGAAGTGAGAGGGGATAAGTGAGGTAGCGGGTAGCAAGCAATACGAAGCAAGATTACCTCTGAATGAAGAAAAAACAAAGAAGAAGGAAGGATGAGGAAGAAAGAAAGAAGAAGGAAGAAAGAAGAAGGAAGATGGAAGAAGGAAAAAGGTAGCAAGCAATACGAAGCAAGATTATCTCTGAATGAAGAAAAAATAAAGAAGAAGGAAGGAGGAAGAAGAAAAAAAGAAGAAGGGAGTAGAAAGAAGAAGGAAGATGGGAGAAGGAAAAATGAAGGAGGAAGAAGGAAGAAGGCAGAAGGAAGAAGGCAGAAGGAAGGAGGAAAAAAGGAGAAGGAAAAAGGAAGAAGGGAGAAGGAATAAAAAAGAGGAAGAGGAAGAAGGAATAAATAAGAAAAAGAGGAAGAAAGAAAAAAAGTTAAAAAAAGAATAGAGAAGGAAGAATGAAGAAGCAAGAAGGGTGAAGGAAGAAGGAAGAAAGAAGAGAAAAACAGCAGATGGATGAAAAAAGATGAAATATGGAAGAAAGAAGAAGAAAGAAGGAAAATGGAAGAAAGAAGAAGGAAGAAGAAATAAGAATAAAAAAGAAAGAAGAATGAAGAAGGAAGAAGATAGTAGGAGGAAAAATATATAGGAAGGAAGAAAGAAGAAGGAAGAATAAATAAGAAGGAAGAAAGAAAAAAAGAAGGAAAAAGGAAGAATGAAGAAGGAAGAAGGAAGAAGGACGAAGGAAGAAGGCAGAAGAAAGAAGGAAGAAGGAAGAAAAAAAAAGTAAAAAAAAGACAGGAACACCGTCTTTGACCAGAGGTCGTACAGACTGAACACTTAACACCTAGCATGACACAACGGACAGGACACATAACACCCAGTGGACCAGTGGAGAATTTTTCGATCACGAAAAGTTTCCTCCTTGCCGGAGCGGGAATCGAACCCACACTTCTAAGCACATGCGAAGGTAGAAGGAATAAAGTAGAAGGAAGAAGGAAGAAGGAAGATGGAAGAAGGAAGAAGAAAGAAGAAAGAAGGAAGAAGGGCGAAGGAAAAAGGAAGAAGGAAGAGGGAAGAAGGAAGAAGGAAGAAGAAAAAAGGAAGAAGGAAGAAAGAAGAAGGAAGGAGAAATAAGGAAGAAGGAAGAAAGAAAGAAGAAGGAAGAAAGAAAAAGAAAGAAGGAAAGAAATAAGGAAGAATGAAGAAGGGAGAAGGAAAAAGAAAGAAGGAATGAGGAAGAAGAAATAAGGAAGAACGAAGAAGGGAGAAGGTAGAAGGAAGATGGCAGATGGAAGAAAAAAAGGAAGCAGGAAGAAGGAAGATGGAAAAAGGAAGAAGAAAGAAAAAAAGGAGGAAAAAAGGGAAGAATGAAGAAGGAAGAATAGAGAAGGGAAAAGAGAGAAGAAAAAGGGAGATGGAGAAGAGATAAAGGAAGAAGGGAGAAGGAAGAAGGAAGAAAGAGGAAGGAAGAAGGAAGAAAGACGAAGGAAGAAGTTCTCTGTTCTCAGTTCTCATTTTTCTCTTTTCACTTTTCACTTCTCACTTCCTACTCCTCATTACTCACTATTCACTACTTGTAATCTGAGGGCAATTTTTTTAACTTTTCGGCCAAACGGCATTTGGCCAAACAACATTCGGCCAAATGGCCTGACACCCCAAAATGTATATATTTGGAGGGCTTCTCAGAAAGTTGCAATTTTGGGACTTCAATCAACAACTGATGCTCATTTCAAATAAGACTTCCATCTATGATTTCCGTTTGCCCCTAACTTGCCCCTACATAGATACAACCCTTATCCGTAAGAACTTTCTCTGACATTTACGCTAAATATGTCTTTTTGGATTTTCACGCTTAAGCTTTCGTCTCATTTGTATATTTGTATATTAATCGCACTTGAAAAATGACAAAATTTTGGAACACATACAAATTTTCACGATATTTTTGGCAGCAAGTAACGCTGCATTTCGGCGTTTGAAAGAAGATAAAAGGAAGATAATTTTTTTCAAACCCTGTAACATTTTCCCCTAAGACGCTCAAAACCAATTATTAAATATTAGCTGCATTTCGGTTTTTCTCTAGCGTTTTTGAAAGCTCCCCCAATTGGAATTTTGCTGGAAATGGCTCTAATTACGGATTATCGTACTACCGGTGCTGGACGTTAAGGAAGCTGCCACCATCCCGACTGAGTATCCCCAATTAAACAAAAGCGGCTCCAAGCCTGAAGCGAATGAGAAAATGTGTATGGTGCCCTTCTACGGATCCCAAGTGAAGAGAAAAATACCTTTTTATAACAATACCATAAAGATAAAATGTTGAAAAGTACGAAAAATCGTGTTATTTGGGGAATTAGGGCAAAACGAGCTTAATATCTACATAAATGAGAATCCCGCTTTCCGGATTCTAGTTTATTCTTTTGTTTTCCTAATCTATCTGTATAATACATGTTTTATTTCGGTGAATGATTCATCTATGATTCCAAAAGATATAGAGTCCGGTAATATTACCTTTTCAGCTGATTTTGCAAGTCTTCTGAACTCTTAATTACATTATCTCTTTAGTCATTATGCAAACTTCATCAGCCACTTATTCAACTGAATTGCAAAGCTACCTATCGCAGTGATTGATTGGAATCATAGAGCTATTCATTATCAACCTGAAACTTGTTCACCGGTCAGAAAGTGAAACTGCATAATCTATATTCTTCCAAATTGATTCAGCCAGACACTCAACAGCCATGCCCCCAGCATAGCATCACTTCATTTATGATAGCATTCCATCACCCATCGGTTGCTCCAGGTGAGTTACAACTTTCTAATGATGAACGCATATGCATTAATCGATCTCAAATGCATTAAACTGCCATCAACTCGTTGCTCTGATAATACCTGGTAGATAGATCCCTAAGTAGTGTGTACCACCTAAGGAGACTAAGCATCTGAATGATTATTATTAGCATGCCAGAGCCATGCTGCTGTGGCGCACCACCATATCACGATCGGCTTCGAGCAATGTCCACCCTTTTACATATCACACGTTCAGATAGCCCGATGAGATAGCTTCGTCTACCTGTGGCTCAGTGACTTCCTTTGGGTTGAACACATTGGCTGCGTTATAACGCTTCTGCCTTCGATTGGTTGGTGGTAATCTGTAATATGGAAAAACGTCTAGGAAAAAGTTAAGTTTTCCCACGTTATAATTACTCGTAACGCAGCGCTCTGCAATCAATTCTCGGACCGAGACGGCGATAGTTAGACTCATAAGGCGCTCTTACTGCGCTTACTGAGAAAATATGTTGATGTGGTGATCAAATTAAGCCAATTTTAATGTCATACCGATTACACTAGTTTGCATGTCGTTTAAACTCAATAAATTTAAGCCTCTGTTTCCTCAGGGTTTTTCACAAGATAAACACATTTTCTAAATAACTTTAACATACAAACATTTTAATAATAATATTTATTATTGAATGCAGGCCAAAACACGCTCATTAGACATGCTTGACTGTGGATGTCATCAGTCTTGTCCTAGACTCAGGGGAAAAAAATCTGCTCTTTGAATTTACTCCATATAAACGATTTTATAGTCTTATAAATTTTCGAAAGAATTTTTGAAGAAATCTAGGATTTTTTTAGAAATTCGAATAGATATTTCTTCGGTAATTTTATTGAAAATTCCATCGTAAATTCCTGTAAGACCTTCTTCGGAAATACCTTCAGCCATTCCTTTGCAAAATCTTTCAGGCTTTCTTCGATAATTCATTCTGAATTTTCTCCAGGAATTTTTTCAAAAATTTCTTCTGAAAATGCTTTAGAAAATTCTAACCAATTCCCTTCAGAGATAATTTAGAATATCACGTCTTTATTTTTTTGTTATTCCTCCTGGGATTCCTTGAGAAAATCCTCTGGAAAGGCCTTTGTAAATTGATCCACAAGTTCCTTCGGAACTTCCTTTTTCTTTTAGTAAAACCATATGAATTTTGTTGGAGATTTTTTTCAGAAATTTATTAAAGAATGAAATAGGAAATTCTAAAGGAATTTTTGGATGGGTTTCTAACGGAAATATCAAAGGAATTTTCAGATGAAATTTTCGAAGGAGCTCTTTTAAATAATTTCCGAAGGAAAGTATTCCTAAAAGAATTTCTGAAGAAATTCCTAAGTGAAATTTCAAAGGAATTCCAAGAATTACTTACTAGAGTTTCAACAATTGTTGATGCAAATTATTTAAAAAAATTGAAGAGTTCCTAATTCAATTTCTGCAGAAAATTTTAAGGGAATTTATTTATTCATAACAATTCATATTTATAGCAATATATTTATTCATAACAAAACTCATAAAAAGAATTCCTGGTTTTCCTGTAACATTTTCCGTAGATATTCTTAAAGGAATTTTTGAAAGGATGTCCGAAAAAAAATCTAATGGATCTCATAAAAGTATTCCTAAAGGATTTTTCGAAGGAATTTCTAAATGAATTTCTGAAGAAATTCCTAGAAGAATTTGTAAAGGAATTCTTGAAGGAATTCCTATAAGAAATTCCGAAGGATTT
Organism: Armigeres subalbatus; assembly: GCF_024139115.2. NCBI lineage: Eukaryota > Metazoa > Arthropoda > Insecta > Diptera > Culicidae > Armigeres > Armigeres subalbatus. Next base: position 224,724,205 of record NC_085141.1, on the reverse strand, counting down.
TCTAAAGGAATTTTCGAGGAAATTAATAAGGTATTTCCAAAAACAAATTTATGGGGTCAAACGCAAAGGGGTGTAAATGACAAAAAGTTAGATTTGAGAAAAAACGGGGGTAAAGTTTTTCAGTATTTTTTCGCTTCATACAAATTATATGGAAGTCCAAAAAATTAATAATTTTCTATGAATTTTTACAAACTATATCAACACATTGCCACAAAGCTCGAGGATCAGAGCATTTTTTGTTGTAGCCAACTCAATTTTGACCGAAATGTCACTTATACCCCTCTGCTTCTAACCCCCTCAATTGTAATCCATCCATCCATCCATCCATCCATCCATCCATCCATCCATCCATCCATCCATCCATCCATATATATAAAACTCAATGTTTGTATGTTTGTATGTATGTTTGTATGTATGTTCCAGCATAACTTCGGAACGCATTGACCGATTTTAACCAAATTTGGAACACACATTCTTTATCTTAAGGAAACGACGATAGGGGGGTTATGGATGCTGTTCTGAAAAGGGGGAGGGCGTGAGGGAGGGGGGGTATTGCTTAGTCATCGATCAACTCAGTGCACCTTCTGAACCCCTTGGCCGATCTCAACCAAATTCGGGACACACATTCTTTATCTTAAGGAGACAATGATAGGGGGGTTATGGATGCTGTTCGAAAAAGGGGAGGGTGTGGGGGGAGGAATATTGCTAAGTTTTTGATCAACTCAGTGTACCTTCTGAACCCCTTGACCGATATCAACCAAATTTGGGACACACATTCTTTATCTTAAGGAGACAACGCTGGTGGGGTTATGGATGCTGTTCGGAAAAGGGGGAGGGTGTGGGGGGAGGGGTATTGCTTAGTCATCCATTAACTCAGTGTACCTTCTGAACCCTTTGACCGATTTCAACCAAATTTGTGACACGCATTCTTTATCTTAAGTAGACAACGATAGTGGGGTTATGGATGCTGTTCGGAAAGGGGGGGGGGTGGGGGGAGGGGTATTGCTTAGTCATCCATTAACTCAGTGTACCTTCTGAACCCCTTGACCGATTTCAACCCAATTTTTGACACACATTCTTTATCTTAAGGAGACAACGATAGGGGAGTTATGGATGCTGTTCGGAAAAGGGGGAGGGTGTGGGGGGAGGGGTATTGCTTAGTCATCCATCAACTCAGTGCACCTTCTGAACCCCTTGGCCGATCTCAACCAAATTTGGAACACTCATTCTTCATCTTATTGAGACGATGATAGGGGGGTTATGGATGCTGTTCGGAAAAGGGGGAAGGTGTGGGGGTGGGAGGGGGGGGAATTGCTTAGTTATCGATCAACTCAGTGTACCTTCTGAACCCCTTGACCGATTTCAACCAAATTTGGGACACACATTCTTTATCTTAAGGAAACGACGATAGGGGGTTATGGATGCTGTTTGGAAAAGGGGGAGGGTGTGACGGGAGGGGTATTGCTTAGTCAGCCATCAACTCAGTGTACTTTCTGAACCCCTTGGCTGATCTCAACCAAATTTGGAACACACATTCTTTATCTTAAGGAGACGATGATAGGAGGATTATGGATGCTGTTCGGAAAAGGGGGAGGGTGTGGGGGGAGGGGTATTGCTTAGTCATCCATCAACTCAGTGTACCTTCTGAACCCCTTGGCCAATCTCAACCAAATTTGGAACACCTATTCTTTATCTTAAGGAGACGACGATAGGGGGGTTAGGGATGCTTTTTGGAATAGGGGGAGGGTAAGGAGGGAGGGCAATTGCTAAGTTATCGATCAACTCAGTGTAACTTCTAAACCCCTCAGCCGATATCAACCAAATTTGGAACACACATTCTTTATCTTAAGGAGACCACGGAAGGGAGGTTAAGCATGCTCTTGGGAAATAAGAGATGGTATGTGGGAAGGGATATTGTTTAGCAATCGATCAACTCAATGTAAGTCTTGAGCCCCATGACCGATTTGAACCAAATTTGAATCAAATATTGTCTGTCCTAAGGAAACGGTTTTAGTGGATATTGGTAGGTCCGTTTAAAATGGGGAAGTTGTGAGAGAGAGGTATTGTTTAGTTGGCGATCTATTCAGCATAACTTCTGAACCCATTTCCGATGTACACCAAATTTGGAACCCATATTCTCTGTCTATGAAAGACTACATCAGACTGGGTAGGACTGTCATAGCTGAACGAGAGAGAATATATTTATTAAACGAACAGTTTAGTATACCTTTTTAACGCATGGGTAAATTCAAACCAAATATTTAAACACGTATTGTTTACCCAAAGGAAACTATTTTAGAGAGGCTTGAAGGAGTTTTTGAAATGCGGGAGGATGTTGGGGTTGGGTATTGTTTAGAAAACGACTTAATTTAAAATCCTTCTTCTTTAGTTCATCTGAGGTTCTTTGACATTGTACAATGCTCCGAAAACAATTCCTCAAAAATAGCAAATCCTCGACAATAACATTTCCCTGAAAATGACGTATCCCTGAATGAAGCAGGTCATCAACATAACACTATTTGGCCTAAGGTCATTCGAGATGAAGTGAATTTGGGATAATACTGAACAGCATCAGAAAAATCTTTCATAGAAAGCATGCATTTGCTGGGTATAAACCAATGATAATTGTTACCCTTCATCGGAATCATAGTTTGCCCAGTGAAAAGCAATGAATAATGTGTTTTCTTCTGGATGGTGGATGTGATTTCTCCTTTAAAAGTAGGCATTTTCCCGGAATAAGGCAATGGTGGGTGTGATCCCTTCTTTAAAAATATGCGTTTGCCCGGAATAAGACATCGGTGAATGTTTTCCCTTCTTCAGAAATAGAAGTTTGCCCGGAATAAGGCTATTCAAACCCCGTTCTTCAAAATCAGTCAATATTTCCAAAAGCCTTCTTTTACTCAAATGATGAAGTATCAACAAGTAAACACAATTACCCTGTTAATCAATAGATTTTATTATTTTTCGATTGTGAAAAAAACTGTGAACCAAACTGGCAACTCCGAGCAAGGCCGGGTACATAAAGCTAGTTCTCAAAATAAATTGGAAGATTCCTTTGGAAATTCCTCGAAAATTCAAAGAAGGAATTAAAAGCAATATCGAAAGTCATTCGGAAATTCTTTTACGAATTCTTTTAGGAATTTCTACAGATTTTTTTTTTTTGAAAATCCTTCTTCAGTTCCGGAATAGCTACGCAAACTGTTTTAGGAATACCTTCGGAAATGCCCTTTAGTCCTTCCGATGTTTCTTTAGCAATGCCTTTGGAAATACCTTCAGGGGTTTATTCGGAAATTGATTTAGGATTTTTTCTTGGAATATACTTTAGGAATTCTGCTAGTACTTTCTTAATGAATCCCTCCGAAATAGACCTGTGCACCGCCGCCGCCGACACTTATTGACGTACGCCGACGTCGGTCAAGCTGTCGGCGGCGCGCCATACGCCGATTGGCTCCAAGCCGCCGAATTTCGTATTTCACGCCGATGATTGGCCAACACAAAAATCACAGTATGTAGTGCGTTTGCATCTACCGGACCAAAGCAACCTATCAGGCATTGATTAAATAGCTGTTATAATACTTTTAGCAGATTTGTTTTTATCTCTGTCACTTTTACCGGCATTGGCGTGTTAAATGCTAGGTCATCCAAGAACTTCTTGGCAACAGACCTACAAATCAACGAGCGTAGCGATGAACTTCTAATCTTATATGTAACTTCATGTGGAATAACCTCAATCTAGTCGCATTGGGTGGTTCATCATCTTTTTAAAGATTTGAATGTTACATATCTTAATTAGTCTAGTGCTTATATTTGCGGCTACAAGTCATAGTGTTTAAAGTTGAATTTGGATTCCCAGTCTGGTAGTATTTTTTTAAATTCCCTGAGCATGGAGTATCATTGTGATAGCTTCTTGATATGCGAATGCAAAAATGGTAACTTGGCACGTCACCCATCAAATTGAACATTTCCTTCACTCCTCCTTGTACTTAAATTGCCAGAATTGTTCTAAAAACGGGTTTAATTTATTTCTATAAAAAAAATCACAAAGAAATTTCTTGGTTTTCCTGAAATAATGTCCGAAAGACATCCTGGAGGAAGTTCTGAAGGAATAATTGAAGAAAATTCTTAGAATTTTGAGGAATTTTTGGATTTATCCCCGTGGATGATTGTATGGAGAAAATTCTGAAGAAAATTCTCCGTTTCAGTTTCTTGTCTATTTCGACCTGTTGTTCTTTTTGATGTTTTGTTTTTTTGTTAGACCTTTTGTCCCGTTCGACGTTTTGTCCTTTCGACCTATTGTCCCGTTCGACATTTTGTCCTTTCGACCTTTTGTCCCTTTCGACCTTTTGTCCTTTTCGACCATTTGTCCCTTCGACCTTTTGTGTTTCGACGTTTTGTCTTTCGACCTTTTCCTTTCGACCTTTTGTCTTTCGACCTTTTGTCCCTAACCCCTGCTGCATGAAGGGCAAAAAACGGAGGCGGCAGACCCATTAGCAGAGACACTTACGCGCAGCCCGCGGGATCTCCTCTGAACAGTGTAATTCAACAGACTAATAAATAAATTCGCAATCCTTTTTGAGCTTTTCGAGGGGTAGCTCTTTGATGAAGGGCGCGTCAAATCCATTACAACTGTGGGGAGTGTACCCATCTACATGGGTAGAAATTTTTATTTCCAATTCCAAAAAGAATTTTTTAAGGAATTCCTGATGGAATTGTCATAATCAGTCTTAGAAGAATTTTTAAAAGAATTTCCAAAAGAATTCCTTAAGATATTTCCTAAGGTCCTAAGAAGTTTCGAAGCAATTCCTAAGGGAAATTTTAAAGAAAAAGCTGGTTTCATTTGTGGACGTTTTTTGAAGGAATCCCTGAAGAAATTCCCGATGGAATTCCTGGCAGAATTTTTGAAGGTATATTAGAATGAGTTTCTTGATGTCCTACCGTAATAATTCCTGAATATATTTTCTAGGGAATTATTTAAGGTATTTTTGAGAAAATCTGTGGAAGATTTCGATGGAACTCCTGCAGTAAATTCCCAAGAAATTCTTGAGCAATATCCACAATCTCGATATTTTGGGAGTTTTTCTTGGCATGTAGTCTTGATTATAGAGTCAAAACTGAGTTTGTTTCACTACTGTCCAGATTTTCGAAGAAATTCTTGGAGAAATGTAGGAATTTCTATTTAAATTTCAATAGCTATTTGTTTGAAACATCCACTAAAAATCTTTCATTTAAAATTCTGTTCGAAAATCTCTCCAGGTTCTTTTTTAGTTATTCCTTCAAGAATTGAGTCGGAAGTTCCTCCATGAATTTATACGAAAATCTCTTTAGAAACACCACAGGAATTTATGGACATTCATCCAGGGATTCCGTCAGAAAATCTTCTGGAAAGGCCTATTATTTATTCTTCAGAAACTCCTTTGGAATACCCTCCAGGAAGTCCTTAGAAAATTCCTTCAGTAAACTATACAAAATTACTGCAGGAATATCTCCGGAACGAATTATAATATGGAGGAATTTTTAAAGGAATTTTCGAAGAAACTCCTGAGGAAATTTGAAAAAAAATCCTAGAGAAAGTTCTAAATAAATTCCAGATGGAAATTTCGAGAGAATACCAAAAATATCTTCCTAGAGTTTCAAAAGAAATTGTTGAAGAATTACTGGAAGAATTTTTATAAGAAATTCAAAAAAAAAATCCTGAAGGAGTTTCTAAGAAAAAAAATCCAGAGTTATTTCAAAGGTTTTTTTCCAAAAGGAATTTCCGGTTGTATTCCTAAATCAGTGTCCGTAGGTATTCCTACACGGACAGATAAATCAACCCAAACTTTGAGTTCAATATACGCACTGATGAGAATATCTTAATTAATGCTTAGAATTCCTTTTTCGAATTTTCTGAGGAATATCTTGAGGAATTTCCAAACGAATTTCTGGATTTGTATCCAAATTACTTTCCAATAAACTTATGTGCTGTGATGCTGTAATGTCCTGGTGAAGGATGTGATGTAAACTTTTGCTGTGGACATACAAGCTACACCTATTAGGATGTTCACCCCATCAATCTGACTGTAGCCAGTAATTGTACAAAAAAAAAAAAAAAAAAAAGCATCATATGGCTTGCCGCGTGAAACTTTTTTTCTCAGCTCAAACTTCTTCACGCCGATTCACGCCGCCGCCGCCGCCGAACATTGCTTACGGCGTGACGCCGCCGCCGGTGTAAAAATGGCCTTACGCCGCCGCCGTTCACAAATAATTCGCCGCACAGGTCTACTCCGAAACACTAGGAAGATATTCGCAAGGTACCTTCGAAATTTCTTCTAAGGAATTTCTCCTTTTTTTGGAGTGACTTTTTGCTCTCCCCCACACCAAAAAGCTTGAATTGAGCCACCTGGCAATGGACACGCAATTCTCAGCCACTGGCAGCACATGAAAAAATAAAGGTCAGGGCTCTCTTATATTTTAGAGTGCGTGAGAGTAAATCGTCGATTTCCCCTCTTGAGAAAAAATGTTGCAAAAGGCAGTTTTTTGAAAACTAAAGCGAAATACAACCAAATTAAGCATCCACCGGATATAATTATGTCTTCGCTATTGGATGATGTAGTTTTGAAACAAAAATACTTCCCCCATCCAGCTGGAGGCTGCTTTTTATCCTCGGTGGGTGGTTTTATTACTGGGGGTGGTACGAGCACGTGGCTATCTTCCTCGTCAATGGCTGGATGACGGTAATTTGAACCTTAACAAATTCTTTCGGTCATACCTCCAATTTTTTTAAGCAAATCTTCTGGATCTTCGGAGTTTCATCTTGTAATTCCTTCGGAATTTACTTTGGGCATTCTCTCGGGAATCTCGTATAAAATCCTTCAGAATTTCTTTTAAGAATCCTTGGGAAATTTCATTTGCAAATTCTTTTGGGAATTACTTAGAGAATCCTTTCGAATTTCCGTTAGAAACTCCTACGAAAACTCCTTTAGAATTTTCTATTTCATTCTTCAATAATTTTCCAACAAACTTTGCGGAATAATTCCTGTAGGAGTTTTGAAAGGAATATTACATTGTTTAACTAAAAGAATGTCCGGAGAATGCCTGGAAGTGGAGGAGTACCGAAAGAATTTCTGAAGGATTTTCTGGAGAAATTTTGGAAGAAATTCTGGCAGGTGTTTCCAAATGTATTTCAGGAGGAATTTCAGAATGTATTCTTGACTTAATTTACGAAGAACCACCCGAATAGATTTTTGAAAACATTTTCTCAGCGAATATCTGAAAGAATTTGCTATATAAACTTCTAGATTAATACAGGAATTATTCCGGAAATTACTTTAGAAATTTTCACAAGAACTCCGTCAGGGACATCTGAAGGAGTTCCTTTGGAAATTCATGCGCAAATCCGAACAGTAGTAAAACAAAACCCTGTTTTGAATCTGGAAATAAAATATAACCTAAAAGTATCGGGATTGCAGTTGATTCATCATCATACTTCTTCGGATATTCTCAAGAATCCCTTGGGAATTTATTTCAGGAGTTGCTTCGGAAATTTCTCCAGTAATTTCTAAGAGTATTCATTCAGGTGACATTTCGTGAATTTATCCAAAAGTACGTTCGGAATATAATCCAGATATGTTTTCGTATAAAGATACCCCCAGGAATTAATTCGATAAGTTATCCAGAAGACCTTTTTATGCATACCTTCAAAAATTCCTCCAGCAACTCCATCGTAAATTACTCTAAGTAATCCATCGGCATTGGGGCCCTCCTTAGCCGTGCGGTAAGACGCGCGGCTACAAAGCAAGACCATGCTTAGGGTGGATGGGTTCGGTTCCCGGTGCCGGTGTAGGCAATTTTCGGATTGGAAATTGTCTCGACTTCCCTGGACATAAAAGTGTTAGCATCGTGTTAGCCTCATGATATACGAATGCAAAATGGCTTAGAAACCTCGCAGTTAATAACTGTGGAAGTGCTTAAAGAACACTAAGCTGCGAGGCGGCTCTGTCACAGTGTGGGGATGTAATGCCAATAAGAAGAGAAGAAGAAGAAGGGTTGTGGGAGACAATATCAAATAATTTATTCTCCGAAATAAAACCTCTGGGTCAACTATTTTGGGAAAGAATCTTTCAACCATACTAATATTTGGCATACAGCGGAAGGCTTTTATTCAATATTGCACATCAGGATGGACAAAAATATTGAAAATAAATTCAAAAATCCTTGTACCAAACCAATAGTAGAGGTCACGTTTGCATTTTTCAACATTTTGGTATTGGTTGCAGTATGTGAACTTGATTTTACTATGTTTTAGGCTTACATGAATTAAGAAATATAGCCAGGAGTTACAATTGTTAAGTCCTAACAGTGAATTTTCTTGAAAACGTCAGCCGATTTTGTATTTCTCAAATCTATCTTTTGATTTCAACACTAGGGGTCATTCAACAATGACGTCTAAAGTTTAAGGGGCAGGAAGTCTAACATTTTGTGACAGTGTGTACATTAGGTATACCAAAAATAGTGACAGAGGGGAAATGGGTGTTGAAAATTTTTGAAAAGTAGTATACGTCATACTTGAATCACCTTTTAGCTTACAACATTTTCCTTATTTTTTTTTATAATTGATCAGAAAAATATATTAAGCTCTTTTAGTGGAATGTATTCAACCGTCTAAAACGAATTAAGTACTCTCCATTTAATTCCACCAATTATTTTCGATATCTTTGCAGATACGTATTTCGACCACAACTGTGTGGTCGTCTTCAGTGTCTCGTACTTGACTCGACTTACGTACGTACGAGACACTGAAGACGACCACACAGTTGTGGTCGAAATACGTATCTGCAAAGATATCGAAAATAATTGGTGGAATTAAATGGAGAGTACTTAATTCATCTTAGACGGTTATAATTGATGTTTAATTTATTATTGATGCTGATTTAAATTTTATTGTCTCCAGACTATGATTAATCATTCTCTTCCTCTTCTATGCTACTAGCTAATTATAACACGCGATCGTTGCACGAATATTTATATTTGGTTGGAATATTACATATCATTATCTGAAATCAATTTATTTACGTTCCGGGAATTACCTACCAGTTCCTATTTTTGTTTTGTTTTTTTTTTTCATTTTTGCTCATCTTGACTCACTGTGCAGAGATTCATACTAATCTTCCGCCTTAACATATATTGAAGGGTGTCAGGCCATTAGGCCGAAGGCCATTTGGCCGAATGGTCATTAAGCCGAATGGCCATTAGGCCGAATTAGCAGAAAGAATCAAGAAGGGAAAACGAGAAGTTCTTTCTTCACCATATCCCTTCTTCCTTCTCCCTTCCTGCATCCTTCTTCTGCTATCTGTCTTCTTCCTGCTTCTTTCTTTTTTCTTCCATCTCCCTTCTTCATTCATCCTTCTTCCTTCATTCTTCATTTTTCATTCTTCCTTCTTCCATCTTCCTTCTTTACTTCCTTCTTACTTATTTCTCCTTTCTCCATTTCTCCATCATGACCATAGTGCAAAATAATACATATCTAGACCAACAATTGAAAAGGGCGTAACAGCCAAAATTTATTCCTTCTGATTCTTCGTCTACATATAAAGCTATATATGTAGACGAGGAATCAGAAGGAATAAATTTTGGCTGTTACGCCCTTTTCAAATGTTGATCTAGATATATTATTTGCTACAACATATCAAAAAATAAAAAATATTGAAAAATTCGTTTTTGAGGAAATTGATTTTTGAGTTTTATTTTCAATGATTGAACAATTTTTTTCACAGTGTATATTTTTTTCACATAGCCCTATTAATTACTGAAAACTTTGCCAAAGACACCAGAATGATCGGACAAGCCGTTTTCAAGTTATGTTTTTCTGAAAGTGTTCAAGGTGTATTTGCTTAGGCCCTTGTCAAAAGTTACACCAGAGTTGGCAAACCAATGATACAGATGATATTTTTTGGCCATAAAGGATGTATATTCAAAATTTCAGGGAAATAAAAAAATACAAATATAAATCGACCTTCGATTTTACAGAGAATTGCTCAGATGTAAGATCCTTCAGAGGTCCGAACATTGACTCGGATCTTTACCTTGTAGTTGCAAAAATTCGGGCGCGACTATCCAGCGTCACGAATTTACGAAACAACAGAACGATGCGTTTAATATCCAACGCTTGTCAGTTGAAGGAGTGGCTGAACAGTACCACCAGAAGCTGGACGAGCGGATAGGAGATGCCACTAGACCTGGCGACATCAACAGATTGTTGGAAAACATCCACGAAGCTGTGACTACAACAGCGCAGGAAGTGTTAGGCACTGCACAGGGACGCCAACGAAATGGTTGGTTTGATGAGGAGTGCCAGCGAGTGATGGACGACAAAAATGTTTCTTGGAGTCGAATGCTAGTGGCTCGTACCCGTTCCAACAGAGAGCGGTACAGTGTAGCAAGGGCAGAGGAGAAAATAATCCACCGCTGAAAAAAATGCAAAGTGAAGAGAGTGTAATAGCTGAAGCGCAAGAGAACATGGATAGAAACGATATGCGGATGTTTTACGCAACTGTCAATGGCGCGAGGCATAAAACTGCGCCAGTGCTCGTCATGTGCAATGACCGAAAGGGGAATTTGCTGACAGACAGGGGGAAGGGAATTTGGTGGCAGCCAGGGGGAAGGAGCACTTCGAAAATGTGTTGAACGGTGAAAATGAAGGAGCAGAATGAACATGGTCGGCGAAGGTCAAGCTGTGGAACTACCAACGCTAGATGAGGTAAAGAAGGCTCTAAACAAGCTGAAAACAGTAAAGCTGCTGGGAAGGATGAGATCCCGGTCGAGCTTCTCAAACACGGAAGTAAGCAGCTGCATCAATCAATCAATCCACCACATTATCAAGAAGATATGGGAGGATGAAGAACTGCCTGCCGGCAGGTTTGATGGCCTCATATGCCCAATCTATAACAAAAGGCGTAGACTAGAGTGTGCCAATTACAGAGAGATCACCCTTCTGAACTCGGCGTACAAAATCCTGTCGCGTATCCTGTTTAACAGACTGCTTGAGGAGTCCTTCGTCGGCGAATATCAGGCAGGTTTTCGCGAGGACCGATCAACGTCGGAACAGATGTTTAGCCTGCGGATCATCCTTGATAAATTCCGGGAGTACAACTTGCAGACTCACCATCTGTTAATTGATTTTAAAGCAGCGTACGCCTCAGTGAAGAGAAATGACCTGTGGCAGATAATGTCCGAAGATGGTTTTCCGGCGAAACTGATTAGACTGATACGTCAATGCTGGATGGCTCGATTTCAAGTATTTGGGTTGGAGACGAAGTGTCAACCTCATTTGTGACCTGAGACAGACTGAAGCATTTTCGCCTACTATGCAGGACAACGTCTGCAGGGTCGACTAGTAGACGATTAAATGCATTAAAAATTTCGTAATATTCGAAATTACCTAACATTATTTTTAAACTCTTTTATCACTTGACTGATTCACCCATCCAATTATAGTCCGTACTTCTTCTTATTTGCATTACATCCCCACACTGGGACAGAGCCGTCTCGCAGCTTAGTGTTCATTAAGCACTTCCACAGTTATTAACTGCGAGGTTTCTAAGCCAAGTTACCATTTCTGCATTCGTATATCATGAGGCTAGCACGATGATATTTTTATGCCCAGGGAAGTCGAGACAAATTCCAATCCGAAAATTTCCTAGACCGGCACCGGGAATCGAACCCAGCCACCCTCAGCATGGTCTTGCTTTGTAGCCGCGCGTCTTACCGCACGGCTAAGGAGGGCCCATAGTTCGTACTACTGACGCCAAATTTCACCACCAAAGACGGTTTAATAGATGCCATACAATAGATATTTTTTTCAGTTTAATTTTAGTTTAGGCACTTTTTAGTTTCCGTTTCGCTAAATGTAGCAAAACCCAAGAGGAAAGCAGCCAAACGTCAAAACGTGATGTCAAAACCACGATGTTATTTCATTTTTTTGCTTTTTATCTGTTCGTGAAAACATCACTCAAATAAAGATATAAAAAAATAATTTGCTTTTGGGTAAAGTTTGGTGCATAAAACATTCCTTTGTTAAATGTGTTAGGTAGACAACATTACGGCAGATCAAAGCTCCCAGGATTCGATCGTGGTGCAATTAGCGAATGATCACTGTAGTTGATTTAATGAATTTAAGGTCACTCCTGACGGAATCCAAGTTCCAAAGTGCTCGCGTTTTCGGGGGCACACCACTCGATTCAGAGGCGGCGCACAACTGTCATTTTTGTTGATTTAGCTTTGCTGCGTCGCAGCATGCGTGAAATAATAAATATGACAGTTGTGCGTTGCTTCCGTATCGAGTGATGTGCCTCCGAAAACGCGAGCACTCTTAAGCTTGGATTCCGTCAGGAGTGACCTTAATATCTTACGCTCGCACAAATTTCTAACACAACACATTTCAGCTCAGTGGCTCTAGCAAGTTTGGATAATTCATAATCAACACTGAATGTGAAATATGAATGGGCGGATTGAACATTATCATATTTTTCCTCACAGGCAATTAACAAGAACAATTAGAAATAAGTGGTAAACAGTAGTACTACATATTTACAATAGTGCTGTCCAATGAGAGCTTGAAGTAGCTCGAAGTTTCTCCCTGTCCTGCTCATGCTCATTTGTTGACAAAAAAGAACGAGCAGGACGAGAACAACTTCGAGCTGCTCATTGAACAGCACTAATATTACAACTTCTGCCCGATCACGACTGGATCAACCGAAAAATGAAGGCAGCTGAGTGAAACAGAAGTCCCAAATCTAGATTCAACATTGTTTAATTGTTCCCCGCCTGTTTGTATTCATTCGAATGTAATTATGATGTATATGCTTTGTTAGCAGGTCCCTTACCATCCGTATACCTCGAGGCCTTCCAGTGTGATGCTTCCCCCAGCATCAGTGCGAAACGCGATTCCCGTATGAATCGATTCCTGCGTAATTTATGCACGTCGTTTTACGTCGGTTTTATGCTCTTTTGTTAGGTTTTAATGCAGAAGTAAGTGCCTTTTATTAAATAAAAATGGCAAAATAATGATAAGGCCTGAGTAAATATTGCATTTAAATTATGAAGCTTAATGTTTTTGCTTTCTTTTCTCGGAGCTGTCGTGCGTTTACGCTTTCTGGTGTTATTCCTCTGTATCTCTTATGCGGTGTGACTCTGCGTGGTGCAACCTGACGCACTGTGATCGCGATGTTGACGACCAGCGGATCCGCGGCTGCTGGCTGATGCTGGCAGCCTGCAAGCAGGGGGAAGCCGGCGGAGTTCGTTTCGATTTAATAATTTGTCCATACAGGAGTTCGGTGGCGGTGACGACGGTGGCCAATAAGGTATTGAGATAAGGATAAGGGCGAATATCGTGGAGCAGTGTAGAAGGGTTTTCAGCATGCTAAGGAAAAAGGCACATTGTTTATTACAGTCAGTGTATACCAATCAGTCTCTCATAATATTTTTCGTATCTTTGGCAAAAGTTATAAAAATCAATACTAGGCAGTGACTGTTAAAATTTGGAACGAAATTTCGTTAATCTGCGAACTAGCACCTAAAATAACCCTACATGGTTCAAACACGAAAAACAATGCATTTAAAATATTCACATCTACGTATTATATAGGAGGGGAAGGCATACCAAAAATATTAAATTTTTACACGGGGGAGCTAGGGATTCGAGAATCCAATTTTGATATGATGTATGACATAAATTTGTTATTCTCTCCTACTTTGGCTGTCACTTCAAACATGCCACATTTGTCGTTTCGATTGCTAACATCTGGCTCGCAGTATAAGGTCCGAAGTCATGCGTAAGTTCGAAAGCTCTGGCAGTGGTTACCTCTGGGACCCATTGCTCACTTTTTATTTCAATATGCGATCAAAGTCCCGCGCTTGTCGCACCTTTCATGTCAAGCACGTTGTAAATTAAGTTAACAACTTGCCCAGCAAAAGGTCAATCGAGTATCAATCAATTAAGCGATTTGTTTGATAAGGCTGTCGTTGTTTCTGCCTGCCTTCCTTCCATCCGATGGATGCTGAGAGAAGAAATTAATTCTGCCCGAGTTTCCTGGGCAGGGGTGCCACTTGCGCTCTACAACCTTCGGGGATCGCTGGGTCCACAAATTTTCCGTGCACCATTCCGCCCCACACTTTGGTCCTCGGTCAGGGCGTGTTACTGTTAATCTGTTTTATTTTCCTTGCCTCTCGGTGCGGAGTACTTGCATTAATTCCCAAAAGGAACTTATTCACACGCAGCGAAAACAACAGAAATTTCATAAAGACCTTCCTTTCACTTCTGGCCTCGTTTTGCACAAGGGCTCGCACGGCCATGTGACCAATTGGGCAAAGATGTTGGCCTTTTGTCAGGACCCGAACAGCCCCAGAAAAGAAAAACGGATTTGACCTGTCCAGGATTTAAGAGCATTGCCTACATCATTAAGACCCTTTTAGTACACAATTTGCAGAGGACGAATTCAAAAGTTTCATTGACAATTTATTACTTTTGATACGTACGGTGCATTCAATGCTTTTAAATGATACCATTCCCATGGAGTTAATTCCACATTCATTCCTTTTGTGTTTAAACCTAGCGAATTATAATAAATACCTACCTAATTCTATAAAACGCTATTATAGTGGTGAATGATACACTCTAAAATATTTATCCAATTTCTTACACGGGAAATAAAAAATAATCCTGAAATTTATAAAAGTTGCAATAAGTCAGCATTGAATAAGAATTTTCAAACTCTAAATATGTTGAAAAATCAAAAAAGATTAATAGACTCAGGAAATTATTTGATTAAATAAGAAAACTCGGAAAACAAAATTCTTAAAAATTAAAATTTGAAATTGATTTAATCGTGAATTTTGTGGTGAGCAAGCTGCTGTTTGACTCCATTTATCCATTTTTTCCAACTGCGTCGGTCGTCTCCGCCATCTGCATTTCTACTTCTTCCAGCGACTCTCTGGATATCATTAGGACGACATCATCCGCACATCCGAAATTCTTCACGCCTTTGGGCAATTTTAGTTTTAAAGTTCCGTTATAAATAACGTTCCACACCGTTGGGCCGACAATGGAGCCTTGCGCAACGCCCGTAACCCTAATCGACTTTTTCCCCGAATTAGTTTCGTTAACCAGAATCCGGTTCAAGAAGTAACTCTTAAGGATTCTACACAAGTAGTCAGGGACCCCCATATTGTGCAGTGCTGCGTCGATGGCTCCCAAATGGTACTGTTTCCGGTCTCGCCCATCGTCAACTGCATCAGCCGATTAAGGATAATCCTTCCCAGAAGCTTCCCCAGTGTATCTAGCAAGCATATGGGCCTAAAAGATGCCGGATTCCCCGGCGGTTTCCCTGGTTTAAGCAGCAGCACTAGTTTCTGTATCTTCCACTTTTTCGGAAAGTTGCCATCTGCTAGGCATTTCTGCAGCACCATCCTGAGCCAATCTGGAAACGCCAGTATCACAGTTTTTAGAGCCACGTTTCGAATTCCATCCGAACCCGGAGCTTTCTTCATCTTCAGACCTTTTGCCACTGATGACAGCTCGTCGTTGGAGACTTACATACCTGCAATGGTTAAACGTCGTAGTGTAATATACGTGGCGCACCCTGCGCATTCGAAATTCAGCGATCGTTTATCGCTGTCAATCATCGTGCGCAATCGTGCGATGCTCATCCAATGTACGCTCACCTGAAAGAAGAAAATAAAATCAATGTTCAGTTGGTTCTAAGACTTCGAACTAGAAAACCTAAAACTAAAACTAAGCCTAAATATTCAAAATCACGGTCTTATAAATTTATATATTATAAAAAGGAGATATTAAAGTGGCGACGAGGGTGAAAACGTTAAAGTCAAAGTGCATTTTGGAAAGTTAAAGACGGGGAATTCGGCAGCCGGCGGTACAAGGAGCATCACACCGAGCCTGTGGGAAAGGAAATTCGTTCTGGAATTGATAAACCGGCCGGACATTATCCAGAAAGCCTTTTATCGAAAACGTAACGTATTTGGGGAAATAAAATTATTGTATCCTGGAGGCAATTTCGAGGATATTTCTTTTGAAGAATTGGTCTCTAAAAACTGATCCTGACTTGGTATAGAGATATAAATTCAGTACTAGGATTCAGCAGCCAGACGAAACCACAGAAGATTTCGTTCTTGCTCTAAAACTTCAAGCGGAATTCTGTGGTTTCGAGAACTTTAAAGAAGTGGCTATACTTGATCGTTTAATTGCTGGACTTAAGGTCACTCCTGACGGAATCCAAGATTAAAAGTGCTCGCGTTTTCGGGGGCACACAACTCGATTCAGAGGCGGCGCACAACTGTCATTTTGTTGATTTAGCTTTGCTGCGTCGCAGCATGCGTGAAATAATAAAAATGACAGTTGTGCGTTGCTTCCGTATCGAGTGGTGTGCCCCCGAAAACGCGAGCACTTTTAATCTTGGATTCCGTCAGGAGTGACCTTAATGATAAGAATTTGAGACAAAGGTTACTTGGAGAAGAAAATTTGAAATTAGCTTCAGCAGAAAAAATTATATTGCTAAAGCGAATGCGGGAACTGCTGAAAACCGCAGGGATCCTCCTAACGTAGGGACTATTGAGGGTTTAGCACTGAATAAATTAGCAAATGTGTATAGGACAGCAGAGAGATATCGAGCCTACGAGGTCAATGAGGGTGCTGGGACTAGTAGAGGACCCGTGAAAAGCAGGTTGGGATACAGGCCATACGAGACAACAACACCACCGGGCAGAGGAGGACGACAGCATTGGAGTTCAATAAAAGGTAATTGCCTATTTCCGGGGATTAAACCATCCGACTTGGACGTTAATTAACAATGTTATGAAAACTCATATGTGAATATGTACATTATGTGGAAGATATTGATTTGGAAAATGTATTGGAGGTAACCACTTTCCCTTCGATGGGACTCGAACCCATTGGAGTTCAAGAAGTTAAAATTATCAGCAGAGGAATGGAGGAGCCCAAGGACAGAGACAACGACCAGATTATTCGCAGATGGTCTGCAATTACTGTGGGATAAAAGGCCACATAAAAAAGAAACACTGTAAACTTAGTTGAATCCTACCAGCCAGGACCCTCCGCCGATAGGCACATTAACGAGCTCCTGAGTAAGATGAGAACAGCGGATTCCGATGAAGAACTCAGTGATACAGATACTTGTTGAAAGCGTGGAAGTCATGGCGCATCGTAACCAGATAAAAGTTGTTAAGAAATGATTTGTTTATCGGCTTTATCGGTCATTTCATTCACCACAATTACGGTCGTAAAATCTGTTTCAATTATGAAAGTTGTTAAGAAAGCTCCGGTGTGGAGTTCCCCGAATGTCGTTGCCCAGCAAATGAATTCTCACGAGACTAACGGTCTTGAAACGCGGTGTCCTACGACCGATGTCGGAGACGAAATGGATGGAACAAGATCAGGGACGGTGACGGCTCCCAGGGGAGCTACAAGTAGAACCAAGAGAAGATGTAGTGAAATGGACTCGCCAGGAGAGCTTCGGAGGTCGAAACGAAAAAGAAAAGTGAACAAAGACGAAATATTTTGTTATGACTTTTAAGTCAATTCTCAAGTTCTGAATTTGATAGTTTAAGTTTTTGATACAAGTTGAATTCTATTTGAAATATGGTTGACTATGGTCAAATCGATATATTTTTGGTATTTTGAATTAAAAGGGAAAGAACTGTAATCGTGCGCAATCGTGCGATGTTCATCCAATGTACGCTTACCTGAAAGAAGAAAATAAAATCAATGTTCAGTTGGTTCTGAGACTTCGAACAAGAAAACCTTAAACTAAAACTAAGCCTCAATATTCAAAATCACGGTCTTATAAATTTATATATTAAAAGAAGGAGATATTAAAGTAGAATCATACTTTGGGAAAAGACCGTTTACGATGATCTTCAACTTGATCGGACACATTTTCGCTGGCGTCGCTGGACCCCTGATCTTCACTGTTACGACTTGATAAGCATTGTCTCGAGGATCAGCGCCAGCGACACAACTCATCGAAGCAGTTAGACTGGCTGACTTTAATTTCCCTTTTGAATGCCACCTTGGCTTCACGGCAGATTATCTTACGCTCCTCTCTGACAGTTTCAGACCATGCCCTCTGAAACCGTCTTCTGGCTCTGAGACTAGCAGCACGAAGGCTAGCAAGAGTTTTGTTCCACCAGTCATTTAGCCGCTGGCTGTTCCTCGGCTCCAGTCCCCTTGGCATCGTCGCATTGTAAGCCTTCGCAAAAAAATTCCTTAAGCTCATCTGCATCGAGATATGCAACGGCGCTGTCTGCTCGAAGTACTTCGATAAAAAGATCATTGATGAAGTCATTCGTCTTCCATGTTCACCCGTTAGTCCTTATCTCTCGCCGTACCGTCGGCCTTCGTGTTCCAACATTATACCGGATCGCCTGGTGATCACTGTCTTTCGGTCTTTGACATTTGGAAACAAACAACCAAAGCATACTGCACTTTATGTTGCAAACACGAAACAAAATCATCAAGTTGCATATGTTTTAGTATGTAACTTCAATGCGTCTTTCAAAATTAATTTGTTTGTTTAAATTAAGTTGCAGATAAGTTGAGTGTGTCTTCATGTTTAATTCAGCATCGTTCAACGTTTTGACAACTCACAATTTTTTCCACTGATGGTGCAATCAAGTAACAGAAAACCCGAGTACAAAACTTCATAATCGTATGGTTTTATGGTGAGTAAACATGCAGTCCCTTCGAAGTGTTGAATGGTGCTGTGGTAGAGTGAAGGACTATCAATCACAAGAACCTTAAATCGAATCCAGTTTTATATTTTTATTTTTTTTTTGCTGTAGTATTTTGATACATTATTGCAATTTTACTGCAATCGAAGGATGTTTCCGTAGGCTCCACCTCTTGCGCTTTTTAGATTGCAAGAGAGTTATATTTGATGGCACATACGCAAAGATTGTTTCTTTCCGAATAGTTGCAACACAGTGAAATGTTCAATAGTGAAACAAGTTGTGCTGCTTGGGTAGTGTCAGGTGGGACACAAAACAGACCTGACACGACGGCCCTCCGACGGGAGATTTGCGCAGACCCAATAAGCCACCTGGAAAACCAATAATTACGAACAATATAAGAGATAATACGACTTGATATAATCGGCAAAGACCTAGGCGACGAATAAAGGATCACGATTGGAAGCTTGGAACATGGAACTGCAAGTCGTTAGCTTTCGCAGGTTGCGACAGGATGATCTACGATGAATTACATCCCCGCAACTTCGACGTCGTGGCGCTGCAGGAGATATGCAGGATAGGGCAGAAAGTGTGGAAAAGCGGGCATCGAGTGGCTACCTTCTACCAAAGCTGTGGCACCACCAACGAGCTGGAAACCGGCTTCATAGTGCTGGGTAAGATGCGTCAACGTGTGATTGGGTGGCAGCCAATCAACGCAAGGATGTGCAAGCTGAGGATTGAAGGCCGTTTCTTCAACTATAGCATCATCAACGTGCACTGCTCACACGAAGGGAGACCCGACGACGAGAAAGAAGCGTTCTACGCACAGCTGGAGCAGACATATGATGGATGCCCACTGCGGGATCAAAATCGTCATCGGCGACATAAACGCACAGGTAGGAAGGGAGGAAATGTATAGACCGGTCATCGGACCGGATAGTCTGCACACCGTAACGAATGACAACGGCCAACGATGCATTAACTTCGCAGCCTCCCGCGGAATGGTAGTCCGCAGCACCTTCTTTCCCCGCAAAAATATCCACAAGGCTACATGGAGATCACCTAACCAAAAAACGGAAAACCAAATCGACCACGTTCTAATCGACGGTAAATTCTTCTCCGACATCACGAATGTCCGCACTTACCGCAGTGCGAATATTGAATTCGACCACTACCTCGTTGCAATATGCCTGCGCTCAAAACTCTCGACGGTGTACAACACGCGTCGAAGTCGGCCGCTGCGGCTAAACATTGGGCGGCTACAAGACGGTAGACTAGCCCAAGACTTCGCGCAGCAGCTGGAAGTGGCACTCCCAACGGAAGAGCAGCTAGGCGCAGCATCTCTTTAAGATGGCTGGAGAGATATTCGATCCGCCATTGGGAGCACCGCAACCGCTGCACTATGCACGGTGGCTTCGGATCAGAGAAACGAGTGGTATGACGGCGAATGTGAGCAGTTAGTTGAGGAGAAGAATGCAGCATGGGCGAGATTGCTGCAACACCGCACGAGGGCGAACGAGGCACGATACAAACGGGCGCGGAACAGACAAAACTCGATTTTCCGGAGGAAAAAGCGCCAGCAGGAAGATCGAGACCGTGAAGAGACGGAGGAACTGTACCGCGCTAATAACAAACGAAAGTTCTATGAGAAGTTAAACCGTAAGGGCCACGTGCCATATGTGTAAGGACATAATCGGGAACCTTCTTACGAACGAGCGTGAGGTGGCGGCAGCACTACGAAGAGCACCTGAATGGCGATGTGGTAGACGAAGATGGCGGTATGGTGATGAACCTAGGAGAACGTGCGCAGGACATAATTTCACCGGCTCCGGATCTCCAGGAAATCCAGGAGGAGATAGTCCGGCTGAAGAACAACAAAGCCCCTGGGGTTGACCAACTACCAGGAGAGCTATTTAAACACGGTGGTGAGGCACTTGCTAGAGCGCTGCACTGGGTCATTACCAAGGTTTGGGAGGAGGAAGTTTTGCCGCAGGAGTGGATTGAAGGTGCCGTGTGTCCCATCTACAAAAAGGGCGATAAGCTGGATTGTAGCAACTACCGCGCAATCATATTGATGCACGCCGCCTACAAGGTACTCTCCCAAATTTTATGCCGTCGACTAGCACCAATTGCAAGGGAGTTCGTAGGGCAGTACCAGGCGGGCTTTATGGGCGAACGCTCCACCACGGACCAGGTGTTCGCCATTCGCCAAGTACTGCAGAAATGCCGGAAATACAACGTGCCCACACATCATCTATTCATCGACTTCAAAGCCGCATATGATACAATCGATCGGGACCAGCTATGGCAGCTAATGCACGAACACGGATTTCCGGATAAACTGACACGGTTGATCAAAGCGACGATGGATCGGGTGGTGTGCGTAGTTCGAGTTTCAGGGGCATTCTCGAGTCCCTTCGAAACCCGCAAAGGGTTACGGCAAGGTGATGGTCTTTCGTGTCTGCTATTCAACATCGCTTTGGAAGGGGTAATACGAAGAACAGGGATTAACACGAGTGGTACAATTTTCAATAAGTCCGTCCAGCTATTTGGCTTCGCCGACGACATAGATATTATGGCTCGTAACTTTGAGAAGATGGAGGAAGCCTAAAGCTCGATCCACTTAGTATTTGGCCGCTTCTTTCCAATTACTGCGGCGCCTCTGGTGGCCGTACCGAGAAGTAAAATACATCACATCGTTGACGAAGGTTTGTTTAATTGATGGTGAAAGTTTCATCAGTATTGATGCTCACGTTCAAAAGTTATCGAAAATGGAACGCGAGAGATGGGAACAAATTTTGCACACTCGCGTTGGAAATGCAACATGGTCAGGAGGAATGCATCTGTAAAGTATCTAAAATTACCGAAATTGACTGTAAAAACTGTCAAACGTTATCGGGAAACACTATTGCTGGATCGCGTAGAACAAAACAATCGTAGAAGTCGAACATACGACCAGAAACTATAAGTGAAAGTCTGCAGAGCAGTTCGGAACTATTTTGGGATTTCCTTGCGTGACTTAGCGAAAAGGTTCACTGCGCCTACAGCACTCAAATAATCAGTTAGCGCGAAGGTTTCAAGTCGTATGATGTCAGTAAGCGTCCTAACAAGACCCTGAAACAGCTCCTGGTTGCCAAACATTGCACACTGGGGATTTTCAAAAGCAAAAGGCTCGAAATTCAATTACTCCAGCTGACGCAGCAAAATTTCCAGAAAGTAGATGTTTCCTGAAGGGAAAAAGTGCGATATATCGATTGCGCGGGGTTTCGTGCTGGTCAGACCACTTTAAAGTGCCCATTTTGCCCAAATTCCCCTAAAAATCACAACATTTCTACTATGCCTCGAACTGACGCTGATATTTTTTCAATAATTATAAGTTTCCTGAAGCGAAAAAGCGTGATAAATCGATTGCGAGGGGTTTCGAACTGGTCAGACCACTTTGAAATGCCCATTTTGCCCAAATTCCCCTAAAAATCACAACATTTCTACTATTCCTTGAACTGACGCTAATATTGTTTCAATAATTATAAGTTTCCTGAAGCGGAAAAGCGTGATAAATCGATTGTGATGGGTTTCGTGCTGGTCAGACCACTTTGAAGTGCCCATTTTGCCCAAATTCCCCTAAAAATCACAACATTTCTACTATGCTTCGAACTGACGCTGATATTTTTTCAATAATTATAAGTTTCCTGAAGCAAAAAAGCGTGATAAATCGATTGCGAGGGGTTTCGTGCTGGTCAGACCACTTTAAAGTGCCCATTTTGCCCAAATTCCCCTAAAAATCACAACATTTCTACTATTTCTCGAACTGACGCTGATATTTTTTCAATAATTATAAGTTTCCTGAAGCGAAAAAGTGTGATAAATCGATTGCGAGAGGTTTCGTGCTGGTCAGACCACTTTGAAATGCCCATTTTGCCCAAATTCCCCTAAAAATCACAACATTTCTACTATTCTTCGAACTGACGCTAATATTGTTTCAATAATTATAAGTTTCCTGAAGCGAAAAAGCGTGATAAATCGATTGCGAGGGGTTTCGTGCTGGTCCGACCACTTAAAGTGCCCATTTTGCCCAATTCCTTGGAATCACAATATTTCTACTATGTCTCGAACTGACGCTGATATTTTTGAATAATTCTAAGTTTCATGAAGGGAAAAAGTGTGATAAATCGATTGCGAGGGGTTTCGTGCTGGTCAGACCACTTTGAAGTGCCCATTTTGCCCCAATTCCCTTGGAATCACAATATTTCTACTATGCCTCGAACTGACGCTGATATTTCTTCAATAATTATAAGTTTCCTGAAGGGAAAACGTGTGATAAATCGATTATGAAAAAGTACTATAAATCGATTGCGCGGGATTTCGTGCTGGTCAGTCATCTTTAACATGCCCATTTTACCCCAATTCCTCTGAAATAACAATATTTCAGTTGTGCATCGAACTGACGCTGATGTATGGAACTCTGAGTCTTCATTCGAGACATGTGTTCTCTTCTAAGACAAGACTGATAAATGCTTAAAAGTAAGGAATGACAGAGAGGGGAAATGCATGTTTCATATCCTACATTACCGTCAGCCGTAAAAATGCATTCTTCGGAAAAAGAGATCATATCTCCTATTGCCTTAATCCGAAAAAATGTGAATTTAAAATAAGAATTAAATTCTTTCTTGCCTTCCGCCAGGTAAATGCATCCCTCGAGGAAGGGATCATATATCCCCTTGCCTTAAACCGAGCGAATGACTGAATTCAAAGAAAAAAAATCCAGATTGATCCACCTAGCAGTGATTGCCTTTCTCGTGCATTATTAAACAACCCAATCAAACAATCAAATGCATTATCGGAAAATTCGTTGAAATGCTGAATTATTTGTGACATTAATTTTAAAATCACTAAGTAAAGTATTATTAGCGTGCGCGTTTTATGCGAGATTTTTTATTATATCAGAAAGCTGCAGAAACGTTCTGGTGTTATGCGTCGTAACTTGCATGCAATCAAAGCTTGCGTTTCAATTGTTGTACATATTAAACTGCCGTTATACGCATAACTGTCCCATGTATATAGGAAATCCAAGCAAACATGTGAAAAATGTGCGTATGACGGCAGTAAAGTCGTGTACTAAATCGAGTAGAAGAGCTTGCATGGGTTGATACTTCAATGAATTTTATGGCATGCTATAACTTAATTACCATGTTTCATAACTATTTTAAAATTTAGATTTTTTGGAATGCGCAATCGTAATGAAATTCAATAGTGATCAACTACGCTTTATTCTCTGTAACTTGATGTAAGAGAATCGGTTTAGAATTAGTATGTTAATTTACACGCACACACACACACACACACACACACACACACACACACACACACACACACACACACACACACACACACACACACACACACACACACACACACACACACACACGACCTCGGCACTCGAATTGCCAACCTGCTGAAGAAAGAAGAAGGAAGTGCTTCGGGTATGTAGGGCACCGCCAGTGCGGACGTCACTCACCACCGGAACTGTCGGACCACCTCTGCAACCCGAAGACGAAGACGGCGCAATGCGCGAAAGCGTTCCCTGCGATAGCCGCCGGTAGTCGGGGCACCATCAGTGCGGAAGTTTCCTTCACCGGAACTGGTGGACCACCCTCGACGCCGGGGGAAGTCAGGAGGATTCGAGTCAGGAAGTTCGGTGCATGACCGTCGAGGGATCGAGACTGCGTTGCAGTGGAGCAGTGGATTAGCCAGCCAGTCGGCGAACTAGCCTAAGCTAGGGGCCGGAATTTTAGAAGAAGTGCATGAGCACAGCACCCCCCGAAGTAGTCGCAGCATCCCGTGGTCCCGGGGGGATCGAGGCAAGGAAGATAAGGGACCCGGTTTATCCGGGAGGCACATTTTTAGCAGGTCGGGAGGAGCCCATCCCTGTTCGCCTTCGAGCATAGTGTGGATGCTCGAGGTGTCTGTCGCGCAGATTTTTGATGGCCTTTAACCCTTGCAAAAAAAAACACACACACACACACACACACACACACACACACGGACACGGACAAACAGACACGGACAAACAGACACTTACTCAGTTCGTCGAGCTGAGTCGATTGGTATATAACATTATGGGTCTCTGTTCTCTGAGCTTTCTATAAAAGTTCGATATTGGAGTGAAATGATAGCTTTTTGGTAAAACTTTGTTGCACGAGAATAGCAAAATTATATTCCCTCTTGCCTTCTGTTGGGCAAATGCTTGACTTGCCTTAAACCAAGCGACTACACGAATTAAAAGAAGGAATCAAATATATCTTATATCTTCTTATTATTATCTTCCCTTGTCATAAACCATGAAAATACATCAATTGAAAGAAGGAATCAAATTGATTAACATTGATTCTAGTTAAAAAAAAATACTTTAGAAGCATTTGAATAAAAGGGATTCATATCTTCCTTTTCCATATGCCGGGAAAATGCATCCTTTGAAGAAAGAATCGCACAAGACAAAGTGTGTTTGAACAATATGTTTCTACCTCCTGAAGAATGTTCTTCATTGAATTTTATTGTCTTTTCCGAAACATTTCGTAACATTTTTGTTGAGAAAATATCAGCGTCACTTCAAGGTAAAGGGAAAATATTGTGATTTTCAAGAGAATTGTGCAAAATGGACACTTCAAAGTGGTCTGACCAGCACGAAATCCCACTCAATCGAATAATCGCACTTTTTTCCTTCAGGAAACATATATTTATTAAAGAAATATCAGCGTCAGTTCGAGGCATAGCGGAAATATCGATTTTAAAGGAAATATCGGCAAAATGGGCACTTTGAAGAGGTCTGACCAGCACGATACCACCCGCAATCGATTTAGCGCACTATTTCTCTTCATGAAACATATATTTATTGAAGAAATATCAGCGTCAGTTTAAGGCATAGTAGAAATATTGTGATTTCAGGGGAAATAGGGCAAAATGGGCACTTCAAAGTGTTCTGACAAGCACGAAACCCCTCGCATTCGATTTATCACACTTTTTCCCTACAAGAAACTTATAATTATTGAAAAAATATCAGCGTCAGTTCGAGGCATAGTAAAAATATTGTGATTTTTAGGGGAATTTGGGCAAAATGGGCACTTTTAAGTGATCTGACCAGCACGAAACCCCTCGCAATTGATTTATCACACTTTTTCCCTTCATGAAACTTATAATTATTTAAAGAATATCAGCGTCAGTTTGAGGCGTAGCAGAAATATTGTGATTTCAGGGGAATTAGGGCAAAATGGGCACTTTAAAGTGGTCTGACCATTACGAAACCCCTCGCATTCGATTTATCACACTTTTTCCCTTCAGGAAACTTATAATTATTGAAAAAATATCCGCGTCAGTTCGAGGCATAGTAAAAATATTGTGATTTCAAGGGAATTTGGGCAAAATGGGCACTTTTAAGTGATCTGACCAGCACGAAACCCCTCGCAATTGATTTATCACACTTTTTCCCTTCATGAAACTTATAATTATTTAAAGAATATCAGCATCAGTTTGAGGCATAGCAGAAATATTATGATTTCAGGGGAATTAAGGCAGAATGGGCACTTTAAAGTGGTCTGACCATTACGAAACCCCTCGCATTCGATTTATCACACTTTTTCCCTTCAGGAAACTTATAATTATTGAAAAAATATCAGCGTCAGTTCGAGGCATAGTAGAAATGTTGTGATTTTTAGGGGAATTTGGGCAAAATGGGCACTTTAAAGTGGTCTGACCAGCACGAAACCCCGCGCAATCGATTTATCGCACTTTTTCCCTTCAGGAAACATCTACTTTCTGGAAATTTTGCAGCGTCAGCTGGAGTAATTGAATTTCGAGCCTTTTGCTTTTGAAAATCCCCAGTGTGCATTGCGCAAGAATGCTGGTCGAGCAAGTTCTGACAAAATACAATTGATGTATTTTGATGGGCGATAAAATTAATATTAAAATTGACTTTCAATTCCCGGGACACAAGTTTTACCTTGCCAAACGGAAGGGTAATGCCCCAGGAAAAATTGAATATGTCTATGCAAGCAAGATTGCTCACAAATTGATGGTATGTCAAAATATCTGCAGTTGTGGAAAGAAAACTAAAGTTTCCATCACTGGAGCGACCATAAATGAGAAAATATACAAGGAGGAGTGTCTTCAGAAGCGATTTTTGCCATCCATTCAATCACACGACTGTCCAGTGTAGCTTTGGCCTGACTTAACAAATTGCCATTACAGACTGGATATAATGGAATGGTATGAACCGAATGATAATGGCGTTATTGAAAAAACTATCAACCCACCAAAATGTCCAAATTTTCGTCCTAACGAAAAATATTAGGCAATTATCATAGGGAAACTTGAGAAATGGTACAGCACAATCAGAAAACCATCTTATATGGAGAAGTGTTGTGAAAAAATGGCAGATTAAGTTGGCCGTTCTACTGTGCAAAAAATAACGAGTGGTATTGGGAGAAAAGTCCGAGAATTCATCCGAAATGCAAATGAATAATTTTTCGATATTTTTTCCTTCAAAGTTTACTAAATTCCCTGTATAATAAAACCTGAACCACCTTTTTATGTACTTTTTCGGCAAAGAAATGTCTAATTTCGTGCGGCCAAATACTAAGTGGATCAAGCTTTACATCAGACTGAAGAGGGAAGCCAAGCGGATCGGACTATTCATCAACACGTCGAAGACGAAGTACATGATAGGAAGAGGTTCAAGAGAAGACAATATGAGCCACCCACCGCGAGTTTGCATCGGTGGTGACGAAATCAAGGTGGTTGAAGAATTTGTGTACTTGGGCTCACTGGTGACTGCCGAAAATGATACCAGCAGAGAAATTCGGAGACGCATAGTGGCTGGAAATCGTACATACTTTGGACTCCGCAAGACGCTCCGATCGAATAGAGTTCGCCGCCGTACCAAACTGACAATCTACAAAACGATCATTAGTCCGGTAGTCCTCAACGGACACGAGACCTGGACGATGCTCGTGGAGGACCAACGTGCACTTGGAGTTTTCGAAAGGAAAGTGCTGCGTACCATCTATGGTGGGGTGCAGATGGCGGACGGTACGTGGAGGAGGCGAATGAACCACGAGTTGCATGAGCTGTTGGGAGAACAATCCATCGTTCACACCGCGAAAATCGGACGTTTAAAATGTCCAGTGAGCAACACCGGATTGGGTCAGCCAATTTTTGAACTTCTATTCTTCGGTTTTAGGCTGTGCTGGTCGTAACGCAGATGGTGCGTAAGATATTTCTGTCGGACTTCAGTCGGTTTGAAACTTGATGATTACAGCATCCAGCTACAGGATCTTTAGCGTGATTTGGGCCCATATTCTATCACGTCATCATAAAACTTTAAAACGCAATATTTTTACACATGAAATTACAAACACTATACTTACAACCGAATCACAAACGAAGAAATGTAGACAAACATCAACGGCACAACCAGTTAACATATTTTCAAGGCATTTTGTCATATATTTATGTGATTTTGAACCATTTTAGTTTTCTCGAATATTCTTGATATCAAGAAATATCAACACTTTTCGTACAGTGCATGCCATTTGAACACTCAGTCTGCTGCTTCTTCTTTGCTCCGCAAAATTAGAACTTCTCGAAATATTGGATTTCGACAAAAATCTACCTATCTCAGCCATTTTGTCTCACACCTGTAGCTGATGTCTCATGTTGTCCGACTTCCTTTCACTTGTATGCGTATTCCAGTAGGGTAATTGATCCGATAGTCGTGGGTGTTCCTGTAGTTGCGGTAGTGTTGTTTATACAAAATCTACGTATTTAACGCAGCAACCCATATATTCAATCAAACTGTTGTCCTGTGATTAGGTGAAATAAAGAAAATCGGTTTGGATTTCCCTCAAAATCAGTAAATTATCACTAAAATACATTATCTTTATCTTGCCTTTGCACCAATAGTTGCGGTAGTGTTCCCATAGTTGCGAGTCCCATATAAAAACAATGGGATTCGCAACTATAGGAACACGAATTTAAAAATATCACAACTATTGGAACACTGCACCAATAATTGGAGGTATCATCTTAGATAACAATGACGGATGCTGCTGCAATTGCGAAACTTTTCTTTTGAAGCACAATTAGTGACTATCCGTATGCATATTTGAGGTAGGTGAAATGAAGTATAGGCTTGATGTACACCAAAAAATAGTGATGGAATGTGCTTAGTTCCTCCACTATTGGGTCTTTTACCCTAACTATTGAAGAACAATGCAAGTCGCATATTGAAAATCCACCAATAGTTCCATGACTATGACAAAAGTCATCAGAATGTGCGTTTTTGGAGCATAAAATTCACTAACAATCTTTTATCAGATTCATTTAGCAAAAAAAAAAAATATAGATCATTTAATTAACTGGTTTCCCAGAAAAAAATTGATTAAATCATAAAATTTCAATTGATTTATAATACAGAAGTTAGTTGCTTTTGAGTTCTGCTAAGAACCCGCTCTTTTATATATGACACGAAACTGCCGAATGATGAATGATTTCCTCTACCCTCCTTATGACTGTTGCACACGAGCGTGCATGTAAGCTAATTAGTCAGCATTCGTTTTGCCGATTGAAAAGATCACTATCATTTGGTATCACCATATCCCTCCGTATCCCTTTTCAACTTTTTAATTATCATTGCGATCTTGTTGGGAAGCTCTCTGCGTCATCTCCGCCCAGGCGTTTCGAGTTATTTTCAATTAATATCTGCTCACCTCATGCACGTATGTACGTACACGTATGTTAACGCCATTTCATCCCTTTGGAGATTGGAAATTTGAATAGTTTACTAAATTAACATGGTTTCGAGTGAATTCTATGACGCATGGTAGCATGGCATGACATGAAACATCAATTTAAGACTTTTATTTATCGTGAAATGTAATTTAATTCAACACCTTTAATTTTTTATTCCTGTTGGCAATTTACTAAATTTAAACAAAATTGAAAAAAAGGGAGCGTCACAATATATTTGGTACATTACTTTGAATTTAGAAAGCATTGAAAGGGCTAACGATATGAATAAAATGCCGAATAATCATTCATAAATGCTTATCCCTTGGATTCCGAATCCACGAACTGCAGCGACGCATCCAGAGAAGAACGAAAGCAAATCAACGAACCAGCGAGTCGATGATGCAGTGACAGAAGGAGTTACCCGCTTAATCGAGAGCAGGTCAGTATCTTCTTGGCGTGATGCTGCATTTCCAACGAAGTAAGCACTACAAGGAGGAAATCCAGTTTTAATTTCTTCCATATCTTAATTAATACTCCGCGTTTATAATGATAACAAACGAATGCTAATGAAAGAGTGAATTTAAACAATCGAATGATAGTATGTGTTTAAATCAGCACATGCTTCATCATTGCAAAATAAATGAGTAATTTACATGAACATGTCAAACTGATTGGATTATTTGCAAACAATAAAACAATAATTGCGTTACCATAGTAAATAAATTAGTATCAAATTCTTGGGAAGAAATGAACATTATGATGTCCAAATTAGAATTTAAAGATTAACTCAATTCAAAGACTCAAATTCTGAATGCTTTTACCAACATCACAATCTGGTTTTACACATTCGAGACCATCCTTCTGGCAATCCGTTCCGACCTTTCTACTAAGTAGATACTACCTGACATAGTTTTGATATTCAACTCTGAAACAGAAGCAGTAAAAATACAACGTCGTACAATGAAAACAAGAATGAAAATACAAGAAAAATAAACGGCAGCCGCTCGGGCTGTGCTCTAGCAGACGAGTGAGGGCACTACCGCCAGAAGGGGGAAAATGGGATTGTTTTTCTTTCATTTTCAGTTTCGTTTTCATTCTCGTCGCAGGATAAACAGCATCATCGGTATCACCATAGCAATTCCTGTCTTTTCGGTGAGATGGCTTGCCCACACAGTAACAGAGAAGGAGCTTATCAATTATTATTTATTGCTGAAATTTAATTTTGAAATATATGTTACAATAGTGAAAACAGAAAAGCAATCCATTACAAAAGCTAACTTAAAATCAGCTTAAAGATCTAAATTGCAACCTTGGTTCTCGTAATATGGAACATGACAAACAAAAAGTTAACCATCAATGGCCAGCCTAATAAACCAATAGACTAGTATTTCTTGTTTGTTTCTTGTTTTTCAGCGACAATTATGCTCCTTGATATCAATTGTCAGGTATTTCCTTGAGTCCTCGGATAATCTAGCTTGACTAACTAGCTTACTAACTGTAACTTACTCACTTATGTGTTATGTGCACCCTTAGTGGTGCAAAGTACCGAATCGAAAGATCTCCATCCTAAACGCTCGTTCGAGTGAAATTATATTGTCGTCGTTTTTTCTCACGGAAATTTTACCGATTTTTCGTTAAAAGTGGAACAACCAAAATTCCACCAACTGAGTAGATCTACTTCTTATGAAAAATGAGTAAGATTTATGTGGGAAAAGAGACGGGAATACAATTTTACTCAGTCAGTGAGTAAAATGAAACGTGCGTGTAAGCGAGGCCTTATCCTTTTGCCAGGTAAGATTTTGGTCGAATTCTTTTATTTATTTATAGAGGCTACTCCGCCATGAGCCTCTGGGTCTGCCTCGGTTGCGATGTCCAGCCGGGTTGCAGTCAATGTTTGTTTACAGATTAAGCTTCCGTCCCTACGTCAATTGTAGCCGACCCGGCCCCACTGCCGTTCCCAAGTTCAAGTTGGTATTTGGTGTTGGAGACCCAGTTGTGCCACCAGATCCGACGATGAGAAAGAAGCGTTCTATGCGCAGCTGGAGCACACATACGATGGATGCCCACTGCGGGACGTCAAAATCGTCATCGGTGACATGGACGCTCAGGTAGGAAGGGAGGAAATGTATAGACCGGTCATCGGACCGGATAGTCTGCATACCGTATCGAATGACAACGGCCAACGATGCATAAACTTTGCAGCCTCCCGCGGAATGGTAGTCCCCCGCAAGAATATCCACAAGGCCACATGGAAATCACCTAATCAACCAAATCCACCACGTTCTAAGCGACGGTAAATTCTTCTCCGATATCACGAACGTACGCACTTACCGCAGTGCGAATATTGAATCCGACCTCGTTGCAGTATGTCTGCGCTCAAAACTCTCGACGGTGATCAACACGCGTCGGAGGCGTCCGCCGCGGCTAAACATTGGGCGGCTATAAGACGGTAGACTAGCCCAAGACTACGCACAGCAGCTGGAAGTGGCACTCCCAACGGAAGAGCAGCTAGGCGCAGCATCTCTTGAAGATGGCTGGAGAAATATTCGATCCGCCATTGGAAGAATGCAGCATGGGCGAGATTGCTGCAACACCGCACGAGGGCGAACGAGGCACGATACAAACGGGCGCGGAACAGACAAAACTCGATTTTCCGGAGGAAAAAGCGCCAGCAGGAAGATCGAGACCGTGAAGAGACGGAGGAACTGTACCGCGCTAATAACGCACGAAAGTTCTATGAGAAGTTGAACCGTTCACGTAAGGGCCACGTGCCACAGCCCGATATGTGTAAGGACATAAACGGGAACCTTCTTACGAACGAGCGTGAGGTGATCCAAAGGTGGCGGCAGCACTACGAAGAGCACCTGAATGGCGATATGGCAGACAACGGTGGCGGTATGGTAATGAACCTAGGAGCACGCGCGCAGGACATGCGACTTCCGGCTCAGAATCTCCAGGAAATCCAGGAGGAGATCGGCCGGCTGAAAAACAACAAAGCCCCTGGAGTTGACCAACTACCAGGAGAGCTGTTTAAACACGGTGGTGAAGCACTGGCTAGAGCGCTGCACTGGGTGATTACCAAGGTTTGGGAGGATGAGGTTCTGCCGCAGGAGTGGATGGAAGGTGTCGTGTGTCCCATCTACAAAAAGGGCGATAAGCTGGATTGTAGCAACTACCGCGCAATCACATTGCTGAACGCCGCCTACAAGGTACTCTCCCAAATTTTATGCCGTCGACTAACACCAATTGCAAGAGAGTTCGTGGGGCAGTACCAGGCGGGATTTATGTGTGAACGCTCTACCACAGACCAGGTGTTCGCCATACGTCAGGTATTGCAGAAATGCCGCGAATACAACGTGCCCACACATCATCTATTTATCGACTTCAAAGCCGCATATGATACAATCGATCGGGACCAGCTATGGCAGCTAATGCACGAAAACGGATTTCCGGATAAACTGATACGGTTGATCAAGGCGACGATGGATCGGGTGATGTGCGTAGTTCGAGTTTCAGGGGCATTCTCGAGTCCCTTCGAAACCCGTAGAGGGTTACGGCAAGGTGATGGTCTTTCGTGTCTGCTATTCAACATCGCTTTGGAGGGAGTAATACGAATGGCAGGGATTGACACGAGTGGTACGATTTTCACGAAGTCCGTCCAGTTATTTGGTTTCGCCGACGACATTGATATCATGGCACGTAACTTTGAGAGGATGGAGGAAGCCTACATCAGACTGAAAAGCGAAGCTAAACGGATTGGACTAGTCATCAACACGTCGAAGACGAAGTACATGATAGGAAGAGGCTCAAGAGAGGTCTATGTGAGCCACCCACCACGAGTTTGTATCGGTGGTGACGAAATCGAGGTGGTTGAAGAATTCGTGTACTTGGGCTCACTGGTGACCGCCGATAACGATACCAGCAGAGAAATTCGGAGACGCATAGTGGCTGGAAATCGTACGTACTTTGGACTCCGCAAGACGCTCCGATCGAATAGAGTTCGCCGCCGTACCAAACTGACTATCTACAAAACGCTTATAAGACCGGTAGTTCTCTACGGACACGAGACCTGGACGATGCTCGTGGAGGACCAACGCGCACTGGGAGTTTTCGAAAGGAAAGTGTTGCGTACCATCTATGGTGGGTTGCAGATGGCGGACGGTACGTGGAGGAGGCGAATGAACCACGAGTTGCATCAGCTGTTGGGAGAACCATCCATCGTTCACACCGCGAAAATCGGAAGACTGCGGTGGGCCGGGCACGTAGCCAGAATGTCGGACAGTAATCCGGTGAAAATGGTTCTCGACAACGATCCGACGGGAACAAGAAGGCGAGGTGCACAGCGGGCAAGGTGGATCGATCAGGTGGAGGACGACTTGCGGACCCTCCGCAGACTGCGTGGTTGGCGAAGTGCAGCCATGAACCGAGCTGAATGGAGAAGTCTTTTATGTGCAGCACAGGCCACTCCGGCCTTAGTCTGATGATAAATAGATAAAATGGTTAAACTTGATTTCGGCTCCCTAACGCTTCACGGCAATTGCCCCGCCCCCTTCCCCTACATAACCCTTCTGATTTTTCTTTCTTCGAAAATGACCATATGTTATGGAAATTATAGAGTTTTATCATAAATTGATGCACCATGCGTCTCCATGTGCTCATATAATTTTGAATATGCTTACCTTCCGTGCCCTCTGGAAGGCTTTTTTTTTCTTGAGACAGCCTTTTTTGGGGTCAAAATCAAATCCATTTTTTGAAATCATTTAGTATTCTTCTACTAACATAAAGCATGCAAATGACTTCAACGTAGTCAAGAAAAAATTTCAAACGACGAACCTTCAACTCGAAAAGTGGTATCTAATTATTAGATTCTAATATACCTCATATCTGAATTTTTCTAATTTTTAATTTAACGACAAGCCATCAATCGATTTTTTAAATTGTTCGTCCTGATGACCATTCAGTTGGGTTATTTAGAATTAGTTTTTAGCAGAATTCAATTTTTATGTTTGTTAGATATTGAATAGGGGAACTGATTATTTTTGTCAACATGCGTGCTCTGCTCAGTGCTGAAATAAATCACAACAATAACAAACAAATCAAGTTAGTTTCATTGCTTTGTTTATGATAGGATGAACATACGAGCTATGAGGTGTGGTCCAGGAGCAGTATTCCATTCCCGTTTTCCACATATAAAATAAAAGCATTTTGTCTTGTTATTCGCGGAATAAACATGTGTACGTGTACCAGGCATACAATCCAGCTTGAGCGTGTAAAATTTTTCACTTTCCTGACTGGTAATTCGTCATTTCGAATTTCACACCTTGCTGCACCACGATCGACGTGGTGCACCCTCTACATATAGGACATTTGCATCGCTCGGATTACATATCGATAAACAAATAATAAATCTTCCAACGGATCGAGCAAATATGTGCCTACCCGTTTATGATGTCGATTTTGCGTCGTTCTGGTGCAGACTGGCCAAGTGAGAAATGATTAACAAGCTAAGCAGAAAGAACGAACGAACCGGCATCGAAACGTCACATCCAGCATGAGTAGCGTTGCTGAAGACAAAACCCGCCAATGCAATCGTGTTGTTGAGAAAATTGGACAAACGGAACGAAATATCTGGAGAGGTTGACGACCTAACTTTTGTAATCTTTGCGAGGTGTTTTTTGCTAGAGATGTAAAATGAGCTTTCTGATGCTTATCGATTCGCTTTCTTAGTCAAGTCGCAGAACGCAACCAGAATCTAATTCTAATAAATCCTATAAGAAATCCACTTATGTAAATGTTGGTACCTTGAAGATCTTCTTCTGATGTGTTATATTCTTCATTTTTCTTCAAAACTGACAAAAAAGCGTATTTCTGACTGTATGGAAATGACCTGTCTGACTAATTTAACTATTTGACCCAAATTTTGTTTGTATTTTATTGTTTGATTGGAACCGGAATAAGCCCCTCGATTTATTGTTCCAAGTAAAACATTTCTCCCAATAAAGACATAAAAACTACCATTTTCTTCAAATTGTTGATTGATTCTATCGCCTTTCAGTATCTTTGCGCTCGAAAAAGAAAAATACACTTGATCGAATGTTCTGCTGTGCATTACTAAATCCCCGCCAACTCATCAACAAAGACATCCTCCTGTACTCAATCTGCACCTGAAACTGGCACCTGTCCCCGCCGCCGACTGACCGACAATCACCTTTAGGACTTCCCACGTATCTTCACCCGCGCGCCACATCAAGCAGGGAGGTTGCAAATCCAAAGAGGAGACTCAAATGTGTACATATTATAACAACAGGCCGAGTGAGTCGTCGATTCACAATGCAATGCATCTCGCCGCGGAACGCGGAGGAAATAGGAAGCGAAGCCCTGGCGCGGCACGCGGGAAAGAATAAAATGTCTAAAATAACAAATCGAATGCGCATGGGCAGAACAAGCGCGTCCAAACGAGCAAAAAAACAGCAAACGGCTTCGCGGTAGCTGATGGTGATGACGACGGTCATAAAAAAGATCAAATTTGTGCATAAAAAATTCTCACATCCACCAAACACATATTCGCAATCTGGCGGGCTCACAGACTGGTGGAGCTAAATGAACGTCCCATGAAAAGAGGGAATATTATCTTTACACCTTCAGCCTTAGATAATTATGAATAAAATATAGAGAGACATTTAAAACTGGATTAAAATGTTTGTTCGAACAATGAGAAACATTAATTGTCTATTACAAACAAGATCTTTTTTATTCGTTTTAGATAGGTATTTTAGCGACCATTGAAATTTTATGTTCTATCATTCAGATTCTATCGTCAGTTTATATTTTTATAAAGCGTATATCTTCCATACGGCAGACTGATGCCCGGCGTGTGCATACCGTTGCACATGCTGACTGGCGAGGATGTGGTCGAGATTGTTTGGCATTGATGGAGAAAGAGAGCACGCGACACCCGACCGGTCAGCCATCCGTGGCGGCCAAGAGCAAGGAACAAAATATTGAGTGCAAGTGCAACTACATGTGCTTCTGGCGAGAGAACGATACAATGTGCAGGAGCAACAGAGACTAAAATTGGATGTTCGCGAGCAAAGTGGATCCCTATCGCGATGAAGAGGCACTCATTTCCCCTCTAGTTTGGAAGAGTTAACATGTTATCACTTTGTTTGCGGCTAAGGGTGATATTAACCTTTCTAATGCATTAAAAAATTACGCATTGTGCACTGGGGTCCATTTTGACCCAAGATGTCATCACAATACCAAAAACTCTAATTTCAACTGATTTTCGAAATTTTGACACCAAATGAAAGCTGAAGGTTCCTGCAATGAGGTGATTTATCCAAATCTACCTCGTTAGTCCCGGAGAACCTGTGTCAAAGAGATACAGTTTGAGCTTCTCAATTAGGCACCTATATAAATTAGGAGTTTCGTTTACAAAATTGTTTACGAATATGTGCTCTGATATTTCTAGTTCTTAATCATATATACATCATTTAGAGCAATTTCACCCATTGTGTGGTCATCGGAAAGCCGCTGGGAGATCCGGAAGATCTGTAAAAATGACCAATTCCTAAATTTCATTCTACAAAAAAAAAAAAAAATAAAACGAATGTGAAAGGACCCAATATTAGATTTTTTTAACGGTGCTCTGGGAGACCCGAAACATTCGTAAAAGTGGCCAATTCCAAAAGTTCGTTACAGAGCTTCGCAATTATTTCTTCTTCTTCTTGTTCTTCTTCTTCAAGGCTCTACATTCCAACTGGAACTTGGCCTGCATTTCAACTGAGTATTCGATTAGCATTTCCTCAGTTATTAATTGAAAGCTTTTATATGCCCGCCTAATGGAGACCCCACAAGTGTATGGCGATGCATCTATTCGGAACTAACGAAGTTTAGTAGGAGCACATGTGCACCTTTATAAATATATACTTCGACTTCACTTGTATGGCCGTCTTCAATCCCAATAAACATCGGATGAGGATAATACAATTATTTGGCCAAAAATGTTAGCAAAAAAATCGCGAAATTGCGAAATTGGTCATTTGTATGGATGTTCTCGATCTTCCGGAGGACCATTTCAGAAGAATTTGAGGGTCATAGAAGACGTTCACTATTGATTACATATGCAATAGACTCGTACAAATGGTTAAAGGTTTCGAAAAAAAATCGCGAATTGGCCAAATTTACGGATGATGCGGATCTCTCGGTGTGATCACCACACAACGTCTTCTCGCACACCGCCAAAAATGTCCCAAGCACCCGTCTCTCGGATACTCCGAGTGTTTGCAGATCCTTTTCGAACATGGTCCAAGTTTCATTTCCGAAGATGACTACCGATCTTTCGGACCTTTTGTATATGGCACATTTGGTGCGAGTGTAAATCTTTTTTGACTGCAGTTTCTTCTGGAGCCCGTAGTAGGCCCGACTTCCACAGATGATGCGCCTTCGTATTCCACAACTAACAGTATTATAAGTCGTTAGTAGACGAATTCATCGACCACCTCGAAAGTATCCCCGTCTCGTAACACTGATTTCCAGGCGGGACCTGTTGCGCTCGGTTCCGCCCACTATTATGCACTTTGTCTTCGATGCATTCACCACCTTAACTTTTGTTGCTTGCTTGCTTCAGTCAAAGGTGTACAGTTCTGCCACCGTTGCAAATGTTCGGCCGACAATATCCATGTTATCCGTCTAAAGCGAGAAGTGAAAAGTGTAAACTGAGAAATGCAAAGTGAGAAATGGGAAGTTAGATGAGAAAAATTCAAAGTGAGAAGTGAAAAGTGAGAAGTGGAAAGTAAAAAGTGATGAATGAGAAGTTAGAAGTGATAAATTCAAAGTGAGAAGAAAAGAGAGTATAGAGGAGATTTAAGTTTCGAGACGAATCAGCCCAGGGCTGAATCTCGCTAATAAAGACAAAAAAAGTGATCATCACCTCCTCATCGGCGAAATACACCTGCGCATTGCGCGGATTCGTCGGCAGGAGGAAATAGTTGGACGACGATTCAACACACGCCGACTGGAAGATGCCACGGTGAAACGGTCCTTCGTTGAAGAACTGGAGACGCGTGCTGCAGATGTTCCGGAAGGTGGCAGCGTGGAAGACCAATGGACCGCCATCAAGAATGCCTTCATTGCCACCAGCGAGAACAATCTGGGCAAACTGCGCACGCAGAGAAAACAATGGATCACCGATGAGACCTGGAAGAAGATAGAGGAGCGAAAAGAAGCCAAAGCCGCGATAGAGCGATCGAAAACCAGAGGAGCCAAAGTCCTAGCCTGTCAACAATACGCGGCTCTTGAGAAGGAAGTAAAACGCTCATGTCGACGGGACAAGCGAGCGTGGGCAGACTCTCTGGCCGACGAAGGAGAGAGAGCCGCCGCAACCGGGGACATTCGCCTCCTCTACGATATCTACGACGCTTAAGCGGGGCGAAGATGAATGCAACGATGCCTGTGAAAGACGCGAATGATCAGTTATTGACCGACCCAACTGACCAGCTGAAACGCTGGTTCGAGCACTTCGAGCAACTTTTTCAAGTGAAAGCCAGGCCATCACCACCTCGGCATGATATGCCTAGGATCCGACGTATAACACGCGTCAATACCGAAGCTCCATCACTGCTAGAGATCCAAACAGCCATCCAAAGCATGAAATCGAATAAAGCCCCAGGGGTCGACCGCATATCAGCCGAGATGCTCAAAGCTGACCCCATGACATCCGCTCAACTACTGCATCGTTTATTTCGTAATATCTGGGACACCGCAACTTTCCCGGTCGACTGGATGCAATGTATCTTAGTGAAGGTGCCCAAAAAGGGTGACCTGACTGTATGCGATAACTGGCGAGGCATTATGTTGCTGTGTACCGTTCTCAAAGTTCTGTGCAAAATTATCCTAGCCCGGATTCAGGAGAAGATCGATGCGACTTCCCGGCGGCAACAAGCCGGATTCCGTGCCGGAAGATCCTGTGTGGACCATATTGTCACGCTCCGCATCATTCTGGAGCAGGTCAACGAATTCCAAGAGTCCCTTTACTTGGTATTCATTGACTACGAAAAAGCTTTCGACCGTCTCAATCACGAGAATATGTGGGGCGTCCTGAGACGCAAGGGGGTTCCTGAGAAAATCATCGGCCTCATTGAAGCACAGTACGAGGCCTTTTCGTGTA
Organism: Armigeres subalbatus; assembly: GCF_024139115.2. Taxonomy (NCBI): domain Eukaryota; kingdom Metazoa; phylum Arthropoda; class Insecta; order Diptera; family Culicidae; genus Armigeres; species Armigeres subalbatus. The sequence goes on along the minus strand of NC_085141.1, from coordinate 224,684,520 downwards.
GAGTGCTGCACAATGAGGTCCTGTCCGGCCCTATCCGGGTCGTAGCTGGTGTGAGGCAAGGATGTATTCTATCACCGTTACTGTTCCTCATCGTAATCGATGAGATTCTGGTAGATGCGATTGACCGTGAACCAAACCGCGGGCTGTTATGGCAGCCTATAACCATGGAGCACCTAAACGACTTCGAATTGGCGGATGACGTTGCACTCCTCGCGCAACGGCGCTCTGATATGCAGAGTAAGCTCAACGACCTTGCCGAGCGCTCCTCCTCGGCAGCTTTAGGCATCAACGTCAACAAAACCAAATCGTTGGATGTAAACACGGTGACTCCTTCCAGTTTCACAGTAGCCGGGCAACCAGTGGAGAATGTTGAAAGCTTCCAATATCTTGGTAGCCAAATGGCGTCAGACGGCGGTACCAAGATCGACATAGGCGCACGGATCAAGAAAGCAAGGGCTGCCTTTGCGAGTTTAAGAAATATCTGGAAAAACAGGCAGATAAGTGAACGCACCAAAATACGAATTTTCAACTCTAACGTGAAATCTGTGCTGTTATACGCTAGCGAAACATGGTGTGTGGATCAGTGGAGAACACTCAACGGCTGCAGGTGTTCATTAACAGATGCCTGCGGTATATAATTCGGGCCTGGTGGCCTCACAACTGGATCTCAAACAACGAGCTCCATCGTCGTTGTCACCAGAGGCCGATAGCAACAGAAATTCGGGATCGGAAGTGGGGCTGGGTCGGCCACACTCTACGTAGGGGCGGAAACGAAATCTGTAAATAAGCATTAGACTGGAACCCAGCGGGACATCGCAGCAGAGGCAGACCCAGAGGCTCATGACGGCGAAGCCTCAATAAAGAAATAAAAGAAGTCGACCGAAATCTAACCTGGCAACAGGTTAAAGCGATAGCCGGGAAACGCTCAGGATGGAGATCTTTCAAGTCGGCCCTTTGCACCACCGGAGGTGTACAGGATCCATAAGTAAGTAAGTAAGGTGGTCTATAATTTTCCAGCCCTATTCAAAATTGAAGGAGTACGCAGAATTTTCCTTGGAAATTCCGAAGATTTTCTCAGTTGATCCCTAGAACAAACACGTTAGAATTCCAGAGAATTTTACCAATGATTTCTTTAAAGTTCCATACAATTTTGCGATAAAAATTCGAAAATCTCACCGTGAAAACTATGAAAACTTGGAGTGTACATTCCGAAGGGTTTCTCGTTGAAATAAAAAAAATCTCTTTGTAATAGAGTTTTTGAACGGAGAAGAGTCGTTTGACAGAAAGTCATTTTGCCGAAGGCCACAACTTGTTGCATTGGAGGTGAATAAAGCGTATATATGACCAAAACTAGTCCTCTAAAATTGTTCGCTAGTAAGGCCGAAAGTTACTATTATCTCTTATTTCGATTGTAATTTGTGGTTTCACATGCGGCTTATTGGACCTGCGCAAACCTCCTGTCTCATAGGAAGGTCGTCGTGTCAGGTCTGTTTAGGGTCGCACCACCAGAACATGGGCTTGTCTGCCGTAATCTGGCAAAGTGACGTATACGCCATTTTCCAAAAATGGTGTTAACGAGTAGTACTCATCGTACTCTTTAACAGAAAAATGAAAAACATGTGTGTTGTAAAATGGAGCATACGTCAATTTTCAAAAATTTCGGCAGTTGTGCGTTAATTTCTCGAAAACTAGTTGTTGAAAACGTTTAAACTTCAAGTGTTTCCATAATTGTTCAATCATTGAATGGAAAAGCCTGAACTTCAACAAATAATTTGCGATAAATGAAGATTTTAATATTGGTGGGCGATAGAGTTTCCATCCCGGGACATCCCGGTACAAACAATCCCGGGATTTAGGAAAATTCGGGATTTCCCGATACCCGGGATATAATTTTTGAAATCCCGAAAATTCCGGGATACCCGGGACAAAAAATACTGTTTCATTTCCGGTTCGCAAACAGTGTAATTTTTCTTCTTACAAAAGTTATTTGTTTTGAACGCGAAACCCAACTTGATAACTTGGTGATAAACTCATATCATATTTTTATACCTCCCATCAGACATGATTTTTTTTCCAAGTTCGTTTATTTGGTAGGCTCAGGCATGTATACGGAGCCAAGGTTCTTTGTGATGCACAATCGATATCATCTTATTACTAAATTAGTAAGAGAGGATCCGACGTGAAAATATCGAAGATAGTTAATAGAACACCTTCACGACAAATATTAGATTCCTCAATATCACTCAATGGAGGGCTACTGACTGATACTTTTTTCAGCAGCTACTACAGCTCTCTATTAATTAAACGACAAGTATCTACAGTACAAGGTCTGCCACATCTATTTGGCGCTTGCTTCCTACCCATCTCCCGTCTACAGCGAGGTTGTGTACACTAGCTAATATTCGTCATGCTAATCTCCTCGCGCCGCCCAACATTGAGTCAGTCTTCCCAAGCTTCTTGCCTCCAAAACAATCCTTCCAATCGACGTTCGTACAACAAACTTTCCAGCACATGCGCAAGTACAAGTGGTCCGACCCCGATGATCTGCCTAATTTTCTTGGTGTATCGCTTCGATCAAAATCAACTCTGGTCAACAAGCGGCAATCAAATTATCCAATTCTCGGCTTCTGTCAAAATTGTATACCAGCTTTAATGGCGTAATCTATTAACCCCATTATCGTTAAATTATCGAGTTAACTTACGTTAAATTATCGAACTCCGATAAAAGATAAAGTTGATTCATCTTTATCGAAGTGAGCGATTACGTTGAACACAATTAACTTCAACCTTCTAAGACGAGTTAAGTACTCAGCTCTTGGCAAAAGTATCAATTAGTAGCCTGCTATGAGTTGGAGGATACTCTAGTATTATGTTTTCTTTGCGAGGGGTTTCCCATATATTCAATAGGTTATGGACCCAGTACGATTCTACTGCGCATCTTTCATCTTTCGTCACTAGGGTATTGAATGGAATCCCAGCAACTGTCTAAACCCAATGCATATTCAAACCAATGCAAAAAGCCAAGCCTACTTCAACCGCCAGCGAACCCTTCTTCTCGTTTTTTTTTTTTTCGAAAGAATCGATTCCAATTAGAATTGAATTGAGTTCCAATTTGAAATCTGTTATATCTGGCCTTTCTAAAATATGAACTTTACTCCTGAACATTGAATAAAATCGTTTTTAAATATGTTTCTAAGGAAACATCGAAAATCCCGGGATCCCGGGATTTCCCGGGATATACGAACAAGTTCATCCCGAATCCCGGGATAACGAAAATGGCCGGGAAATGGAAACTCTAATGGGCGAAAACTGGAGTGAAGACTATATCTTGGTGGCTTACCCTACATAGTCCCAGCTGCCTCGTTGAAAGTTGTTTGGCCTAATATCATAGAGAACAGACGTTCATCTTAATTCGTGCAGCTGTGTATAACTTTGTATTGGTTATTTTAAAGTCAACGCCATCGCTTGGTGAGATTGAGTTTGTACGTCGGTCAATCTGCGTTGACGGCACTGAAGAGCTAAACACACGTTTCCAACAAATTTTTGTATGAGCCATCATGCCTGCTCTCTGTGCTAATATGCCGTTTGACTAAACAAACCATTTGGCTGAAGCCCATCTAGTCTAAAATTATTTTGCCGAAAATGTCATTTGGTAGAACAGTTCCTTTGGTTGAAAAAAAAGTTGGCCGAAATGGTCGTTTGGCAGAAAGAGTCATTCGGCCGAAATGGGCATTCAGCCGTATGTGTCATTCGACTGATTTGGACATTTTGTAAAAAAGGTCCTTTGGTCGAATAAGTCATTAAGCAGAAAATGCCGTTCGGCCGAAATGGTTGTTTTGCAGAAAAGTCATTTTCGGGCCAAATGGATTTTTAGATGAGCTGTTATGGCAAACAACTTTTTCGAGCAAATGTGCCTTTCGGCTGTTTGTTGCTTTCGGCCAAATGTAATTTTCGATCAAACCATTTTCGACCTATTGCCGTTTCGGACAAACGATTATTCAACCAAGTGGCATTCGAATGAATGGCTCTTAGCCGAGTCACCGAGTCACAAACCATTATGCCAAAGCCCATCTGGCCAATAATTATATTTAGCCGAAATGGACATACTGGCAAAAATGTCGTTCGACCGACTGGCTATTTGGCCGAAAAAGTCGGTTGGCAGAAAGGCTATTTTTGACAATTATACTCGTTCAGTAACTAGCATTCGGCCGTTGAACCAAATGACATTTTCCGCCATATGCTCCTTTTTGTAAAACAACAATTTCAGCCAAATGCAATTCGGCTCGATGATTTTTGACTTAACGTATTATCGACCAAATGATTTTCGCCCAAACGACCCTTCCCTTTTTTTTAATTACTCTCCATTGAGTTTCCGAAGAATTTCTTTTGGACAATACAATAGCCAGTAGAAATCCAAAGAAATTCATTTAAATTTCCATTTTTGTTGTAAAAAAATCGAACAGTTTTCCGTAAATATAAAAAAACAGTTGGAAATTCTAAGCAATTTTTATGTAAATTTCATAAAATCCACCGTAGAAATGTCGGAGGATTGTCCGTAGTAATTTTTAAAAATCCCGTTCAAATTCCAATGAATTTCCTTTGAAATTTCCGAATAATTTATGCTTCCTTTGAAAATCCAAAGATTTTTCAAAACTTCAATGTAGTTGCCATGGAAAATCCGAAAATAATATTCAAATCAATATTTTGGAGAATCGTACCTGCTGGATCGGAAGCGAACACCATCTTTGCAGGGTTGCTGTCCGGCATTCTTGCAACATGCCCTGCCCATCGTACCCTTCCAGCTTTAGCTACCTTCTGGATACTGGGTTCGCCGTAGAGCTGGACGAGCTCATGGTTCATTCTTCGCCGCCACACACAGTCTTCTTGCACACCGCCAAAGATGTTCCTAAGCACCCGTCTCTCGAATACTCCGAGTGCTTTTTTTCGTATTTTCTCCTTCTTCTGTCTTCTTTATTCTTTCTGTCTCATACCTCACTTATCACTTCTCAGCATCTCGCTTCTCCCTTTCTAATTATCATCTCTCACTTATGTTATGCTTTTGTTTTCCTCAATACCCACTTCACAACTATCGCAGCTCACCTCTCACCATTCAATTTCTCATTTCTACTACTCACTACTCACTTTTCACTATTCACTACTCACTTCTCACCTGTCACTGCGCACACATTTCACTACTCAGTACTCAATTCCATTTCTCAGTATGTAATCATTTCTCAATAATCTGTAGGGGAGAATGGGGAGGCTTGATCCCCTTTTCTGATTTCCGATATATCACAGCCAAAAATAAATAAATATACGCGATTTCCACACAGACTCTCTAAGAAATACACCCGATTCTGTTTTTACACGGATTTTTTTCACACGGCCGTGTAAAAAAAATCCCATACAAATTTTTTGCAAAGTTGCTCCATTTTGCAGGATTCATCGAGAAATCATTAAACTTCTTTTACGCGGATTTTCAAATTTTGAACTGAAAACTTTTTTTACACGGAACGTATTCCCCGTGTAAAAAAAGAATTGGATGTACAGTATTTAACTTTACTGATGTATGACAGTCCTTAAATTATTGTTGTTTTTGATACACAATCGATTTTTTGGAGAGCTGTCAAAAATCGACTTTAAAATATTCGGGGAAAATTGATCCCTCTCCAAGAACTTGCTTTAATAAAATTAGAAAGCTGCTCTCAGATTTTTAAAATGTTTTTCCTTCAAAATACGCAGAATTTTCGAATTGTTGTGCGTATACATGAACGATTTTTTGGGGAGACTTGATCCCCTTTCTATGATACCAACGCACTAACATTTTTTTCCGGCCAACCCTTCATCAAATCTGTCAAATTTACAAAAAATAGAAGCCTGAGAAAAGATTTATATTTTTTTATTTATATTTAGCCAAATTTTTGTATGGGTGACTAATTGGGGATCAAGTATCCCCATATTGAGGCAATAACTTCAAATCAAAATATCCTAAAACTCTGACATGCCGAAAGAAGCACAAGAAGCAAAATTATCTAGCTGTCAGTTCGTATCAGTGGTTCGTAATTTTTTTAAATAGCGTGAAAATTGGTTATCCGAAAAAACATAACCAGGCTTTATTCACTTCGAACATATCACTTCTCACTTCACATAATTAGAAAACAATTTTTACTATTCAGCCAAATAACCCTAAACCATATTTTCACATGCTATGAAAAGTATTTGAAATTTTGGGAAAAAAAATAAATGTGTTCCTTATCTCGATACGTCCCTTATCTCGATGATCCATTCAAAATTGTGTAAGAAAGTGTTCACTGTAGTATATTTTTGCTTCATGGAAAATGTTTAATTGTTTATGGCAATTTGCATAACAGTCGCCTCTCCACATCTCGATATTGAAGGGACCATCGAGATAAGAAGAGATTGATGAATGGAAGCTCGTTGCTATGAAAAACGTCAACAAAACAAATGAATCATTTGTTTGAGAAACTGCATATATCCATTTCACACAATTTCGAAAAAAACAACAAAAAACGGGTTTGAACAAATTGTTACCGAATCCTTTGATTTCTTCGATACATATCAATAGTTTTTGGCAAAATTCAACACCCTGGGGCACTTCCAGTGCGAAAACTGTTAGCAGTACTCCATAATTGCTTTTCAAAGTACGTGCACATATGTAGTTTCTCAAACAAACGAAAAAAAATCATACATTCCACAACATTTTTTTTTAATTATTTTTGACCAGAATACGCAGTTTTGGATGAGGATTCAGAATACACCCAGGTTTTTATACAGAGTTTGGTTTTAGTCGATTAAGACCTTCAGTGTCAATCAAACAATGAGTTAAGCCCACTAAAAAAATCACAAAAAATCAAAGAAAATTCAGGTGGCATTTAAAAAGCTGTGAAAGTTCGGGTTAACCGAGAAATTAATGAATTCCAACCGCGTAAAAAAACCTGGGAGTGTATAAAAATTTCATTTTGGCCAAAAATGTTATATGTATATTATTGTTTCTCAAACAAACGGTTCAAATGTCATCTATTGTGTTCGATGTATTTGTTATTGTCCAAACAAGGTCTAGTAACTAAAGATAAGGTCACTCCTGACGGAATCCAAAATTGCTCGCGTTTTTGGGGGCACACCACTCGATACGGAAGCAAAGCACAACTGTCATTTTTATTATTTCACGCATGCTGCGACGCAGCAAAGCTAAATCAACAAAAATGACAGTTGTGCGCCGCCTCCGTATCGAGTGGTGTGCCCCCGAAAACGCGAGCACTTTGAAACTTGGATTCCGTCAGGAGTGACCTTAACTCAAGGAATTGAATGAAGGAAATTGATATTTGCGCAGATTTGCACAAAACACTCATCACAGGGGAAGGGGGCCTAATATGCCCTAGCTAAGGAAAGACTGCTTTAATGTCTTAGCTGCTATACGATTTTTACCTTATGCTACAGTTGAATGTAGCTAGCTGATGTCATCTTAAAACTGTAGAAAAACTCAGTCATTGATATTTCGTTGCCGAAAAACTCGTTAGGCAAAACGCCTGTTAGTTGGCAGCTCTTAGGGAGCACCACACAACGCGACGGCGAATCAGCATTTCGGTAGGGGAAGTGCGTGGAGACGCATAGTACATTGTAGGTAAGTCCCACTAGGGTGTTTTGCCTCGCCGAAATGTGCTCATAGACAAAAAGCAAGTTGAACAACATTATGTTTTCGCCATAGGTACATTTTACAAGCCAATTAAAATTAAAATAACTCTGATTTTCTATTGGATCGACATGATGCACAATGTGCATAAGATGCACAATTGCACATCGTCCAACCTTCATGAAACACATTTGGGGAAAACACATTTCAAATGTCATAGAATAATATCATTTTCCGCCTTGGCATCACTGTGCACCAGGTTGGTAATATCGTGCTTTATCAGACTACCCCAGATTTGAAGTGGGTTATAATACTTAAATATCGATCAAATTAAAAATCTCAAGCCCTCTGTAGATTTGACATGTTGTAGGTAGGTATGGCACCCAGCGCATTGACAAGCGAACTCAAACTAAGCATCCTTTGAGTCCCATTCATTGACGACACTCAACGTCCGTGGCGTCCCATTTGCAGAGTTGTGTTAAGAAATGCACCGTGCAGTATCTCTCACTATCCTCAGCGTCAGCACCAAAGCGGCGACATCGCGATTCGCGGCACCGCGAGATTCGCACTTCTCTCGCTCTTTCTCGCCCTTTTCTCTGCATCGCACTCCACCGGGATGATGTTGGACGGGAGGCTCCAAAACAACGATGCCAATACTAAAATAGACAACAGAAAAACAGTTTGTAATGTACTCTTTATCCGTTCGGTCGCCGGTCTCTCCGCAGAAACATTATTATTTTGTTCATCAATGTGCACCAAACAAAACCAAAACTAACATTGCAAAAAACCAGCCAAGGGTTGGCAAGCTGAGTTTTCCTTGCATCTTCTTTGGAGTGTCTGAGATTTTCCTGCCCCGTCATCGTGTCATCTCGTCACCGTTTGCCGTCAACAAGTTTTTCACGTTCTGTTTTTCCAACGTTCCGCGACTGATGCACAAAGCGGTTTTCCACCACACGTAGGATAAATAACACGGGAAAAGGAGATACGAGTTCTGAATTGAATGAAAAGTAAAAAAAATGACAGAAGAGCGATTTTCTTTTGTCCGTGAGTGAACAATTTTCTTTATTACTTTTTGAGGCCATAAAAGAATGCAACCTACAAAATCACGAGTGTGTTTAACTCGCTAAAATTAATGAAAAATGATTTTCTCTTGCATAAAGGATTGTGGTCATGAGGCATGTCAAATTGATAACTCGTCCTGCCAATAACACCATCGAAAAAGAAAAATACGCCAAGAAACATTCGATTGGTATCTTTTCCGTGTGATATCCAGGATGCGGATGCTGTTTTGAAAGAACCATAACACAAAGGAAAATCTAGTTATAAATGCAATCACTAAAAATGTGAAATAAAACTGCAGATGCAAAGCGAGCCATATCTACAATTCACCCCGCGACGAGGATAACATCCAAAATGGTTTAATATTTCTGCAGCAAGTGCAGCTTTTCACGCGTGGGACCATATCATTCCCGTACTACGCAGAAGCTACGCCAAAAAATGTGAAGGATTCTACTCGGCATAATTTTGTTTCTAATTTGTTCGTTTTGCAAGTCAAGGAACCGTCAAAAATACATATTTTATGTTTCAGACATTTTTTATTTCGTGAAGTGAACCATTTTCTGCGGACAAAATTGACCATTTCGGAAGAAAACACTGAAAATTTGTAATGTAATAGTCCTTATAAGTTGTAAATACGATAAAGAAGTGTAAATGTGTCAATAAACAAAATAATCACCAAACATTAGAATTATGGAAGCATAACTTATTTGTGGATTACGAATTGAAAAGTGTCGCTGTCGAATCTGCAAAGCAACCGGTAGAGGAGTGCTAATGCGAATGTTTGCACAAGCAAGGAAAACAATTTCTCTCGGGATTCAAAGTGGAAACGCAGTAGCAGCATAGTGGGACCGTGAAACGTGCCGAGAAAATATCGATTTTATGTTTTGAGAAAACAAATCAGCTGATAAGTGGGCTGGAGAAGGAGCAACGGACAGGTCTCAAGGTGAGCATAAATTTGCATATTGCTCTGCGATATTTTTGGCGGCTAAGTCATATTTCGGAATGGTATGTGCTTTTGTTCATTTGGGTAGGTCTTCTTCGTGTGCTTTAAATCATAAACAGTAAATCAAAGGTTTTTAAGATCAATGAGGCTCAAATGGATTCTCAAGATGCGACATAATTTTTGTTTGTTCTTTAAAACCATCTTGACAATCATAGAACAGTACTTACGAAAGCCACAATTCTCCCTATCTTCTATCTTCTATATAATAAAAATGAAATGGTCTGTGTTCGTATTCGCATAACTCGAAAACGGCTGAATGGATTTTCTTCATTCCTTCAGCACATATGTTCGTTATCGGTTCCGACGGGTTTATATGATATTTCCTCATGCAAAAATTATTGCTAAAGTCGAGTAAATAGTGAAAAACTAAAATTAAGTTCCGTATGGGAATCTTGCAAGGCCTGTTCACAACGCGCATTTTCGCCTACTATGCAGGACAACGTCTGCCGGGTCGACTATTGAATATAAATTGAAATTTAGTGAAGTTGGACTATCCAGAATAGTTTCTATATGGAAATAAAATCCATAGCAGTGGTGCCCAAAAAATTAAAGATAACTAAAACCTAATAAACTCGATCGAACAATTCGTTACATTGATTTTATAAAGTCTTATGCAATTATTAAAATCAGTGTTTTATCATGCAACTTACCTATCGATAATGTATGCAAAGAAAATTAGAACTTACAATCCAGGAGTAATTAACAGGCGGAATTTTTTTCCGTTCATTTTTGACAAATCACTTCATTTCATTTATTTGACAAATCACAATCAAGTTTTTAATTATATTTTTTATATCTTGGCAAACTTCGACGCGTTTCTGTTAAATTTAAATGTCACCGGGTGTTTACTTCAGTTCTGAATAATAGTATAACCATCCCGGATAAAAAAATATGATTAAAATATGTTCGGCCGCAATTCATTTCATTTAGTTATCATCTAATGTTAATGTGTCCTAGTATTGAGATTTTCATTTCCATTGAGAGAGGTCACGCGATATTTACATTTTACTCTCTCCCGATTTCATGGAAAACATAAATAATGAAAGGAATTCCGCCAAATTTTCGCGGATTCTTATTTCATGAAAGCGCATCAAACTATTGTAAACAAACTGTTTCTTCTTCAATGATGTTACTTCTAACTCAAAAATCAGAAACAATACAATAGTTTTATCGACTAGTCATCGTTATTTGATCTATTTAGAAATTTAGATTTCAAAACAATGCAACATTCCCCCCCATGACTGCTCGTAATGTGACAGGTGACCGGGAGCCCACTACATTTTCATTTGGTCTCTTGAAAATGAAAATGCAACTGTTTTCGCTTTCATATGACGATCACGAAAACTACCAATACTGATGTGTTATGTACAAATAATACTAGCTCTGTGTACTATAAAAGTATAAATTATTTCACAATTTTAACAATATTCAGACAATTAATTTATCAATGTTGACCCCATCATCCAGGCAGCTTTTTTATGAAAATACTGTATTACAGTAATACAAAAATAAAAGATTTGAATACAGTGGTTGTATTGAAATCTTGCATTATTTTACAAATTCGAAACAGGTTTTTGAGAAGTAATGAGTTTTTTTGCATATATTTAATCTAAAGGGTGTACGGAATCAAATTGCATCATTTTCAAAGTTCGATAACATTTCACCTCTTTGGTTGATTATAACGAAACTTTGTTTAAGACGGCTTCGGCATGTGCTATTTACACTGTGTGAGTTTCATTGCAAAATTTTCAGTAGTTTCGAAAATACAGTCGAAGGAACAAGACGTGCGCGAGAAAATCTTGTGCATTTACCTCAATAAACCAAATCTGATTAATATATGCTTGCAATCCAATTTAGTGCCAAAGACCCTAAATTCTTCAGAGTTGCAGCCGTTCGAAAGACACAGGACTGGAATGTAAGCACGCGCTCCGAAGGCATTCAAAGAAAAATGTCGTTACGAAACATAAAATGTTGAACTAGCCTCTCGCTTCAACATTTTTTTAATTGGCTAATAACACAAACGTCAACATTTTCGATTATTTGACTACCCAAGTCAACTTCCCAAGAAACCCATCTGTTCACTCGCTTCAAAAGTAAAAACCCAAACCAAATCATTAAAAATGCTGAAATCTAATTTTGGACTGATATTTGCCAGATTTTGGAAGAGCAGCTATCTCATTGTTCAGATGGTCAACCAACGCCGAAGAATCTTGCAAGACTAAAACAACACCAAACAACGTGTATATTGTTGTTTCAATCTTCAACGATGATTTATTGCTTCCTTCAATTGAACATTATTGCTGTTTCAATCCTGCATCGCATAATTGAAACAATAATAATATCGTTGTTCTAACAACCATTTCATAATATTGAAAAACTGAAGAAACTGATATACATAAATCATTCTGTCTACAAGAAGAAAGCACCCGCATAATGAAAAACGACATACCATGCAGTCAAAATTACATATGCGTTATAAGATATATTGTCAGTCACTATTCAATTCATTGTTTGCATACAATTTTAAGCTTGATTCACCATACCAACCCTAAATCAACACTTACTGTTAATACATAACATGCTGTTGATGTGTAATTATCATAGTTCTTCAATTGTACATCTACCAACTGATGCATGGTACATCGAAAATTTTGTTCGAAAAAACGACCGGATTTAAATGTTAATTATACTTAACCGCCCATTACTCATATGGTCGTTTGGGCTAGGGATCCTATAATGAGAGATACGCAAATACTTTTCCAGACGATTTAGTAACGCTGTTACTTTTGTTAGCAAACGCTTCCAGCACTTGCCGCAGCGCAAAATGTTGAAGGTTGTATATGACTTTGCATTTGATAACAATTTGGAATATGTTTGTCTGTCCACTAACAGTGTTTAAACAAGTATTATCACTAAAATAAAAGTGCAATACAAATTAGCGAAACACGATACATAAACTGGATTACTTCTACTCGCGAAAGTAAAACAAATTGTTTATTTGATGAAACTTTTCTTAAAACCTATCTCAATACCTCTCAATTTGGTGGCAGCCAATCAACGCAAGGATATGCAAGCTGAGGATAAAAGGCCGTTTCTTCAACTCCCACACGAAGGGAGACCCGACAACGAGAAAGAAGCGTTCTACGCACAGCTGGAGCAGACATACGATGGAATGCTTACTGCGGGACGTCAAAATCGCCATCGGCGACATGAACGCACAGATAGGAAGGGAGGAAATGTATAGACCGGTCATCGGACTGGATAGTCTGCACACAGTATCGAATGATAACGGCCAACGATGTATAAACTTCGCAGCCTCCCGCGGAATGTCCGAAGCATCTTCTTTCCCCGCAAAAATATCCACAAGGCCACATGGAGATCACCTGACCAAGAAAGGGAAAACCAAATCGACCACATTCTAATCGACGGTCAATTTTTCTCCGACATCACGAACGTACGCACTTACCGCAGTGCGAATATTGAATCCGACCACTACCTCGTTGCAGTATACCTGCGCTCAAAACTCTCGACGGTGTACAACACGCGTCGAAGTTGAACGCCGCGGCTTTACATTGGGCGGCTAAAGACGGTAGACTAGCCCAAAAATACGCGCAGCAGCTGGAAGTGCACTCCCAGAGGAAGAGCAGCTAGGCGCAGCGTCGCTTGAAGATGGCTGGAGAGAGGTGGCGGCAGCACTACGAAGAACACCTGAATGGCGATGTGGCACACGAAGATGGCGGTGTGGTGATGGACCTGGGAGAACGTGCGCAGGACATAATTTTACCGGCTCCGGATCTTCAGGAAATCCAGGAGGATATTGGCCAGCTGAAAAACAACAAATCCCCTGGGGTTGACCAACTACCAGGAGAGCTATTCAAACAGGGTGGTGAGGCACTGGCTAGAGCGCTGCACTGGGTCATTACCAAGATTTAAGAGGAGGAAGTTTTGCCGCATGAGTTGATTGAAGGTGTCGTTTGTCCCATCTACAAAAAGGGCGATAAGCTGGATTGTAGCAACTACCGCGCAATCACATTGCTGAACGCCGCCTACAAGGTACTCTCCCAAATGTTATGCCGTCGCCTAGCAACAATTGCAAGGGAGTTCGAAGGGCAGTACCAGGCGGGTTTTATGGGCGAACGATCCACCACGGACCAGGTGTTTGCCATTCGCCAACTACTGCAGAAATTCCGCGAATACAACGTGCCCACACATCATCTATTCATCGACTTCAAAGCCGCATTTGATACAATCGATCGGGACCAGCTATGGCAGCTAATGTACGAAAACGAATTTCCGGATAAACTGACACGGTTGATCAAAGCGACAATGGATCGGGTGATGGGCGTAGTTCGAGTTTCAGGGGCATTCTCGAGTCCCTTCGAAATGCGCAGAGGGTTGGGTTGGTCTTTCGTGTCTGCTAATCAACATTGCTTTGGAAGGGGTAATACGATCCGACGGGCACAAGAAGGCGAGGTGCGTAGCGGCCAAGGTGGATCGTTCAGGTAGAAGATGATTTGCGGATCCTCCGTAGACTGCGTGATTGGCGAAGTGTAACCATGGACCGAGTTGAATGGAGAAGACTCTTATATACCGCACAGGCCATTTCGGCCTTACTTTGATTAATCCTTCCGTTGCCAACCCCCCTTTTGAAATGAAAATAAAAATCTTTTTGGCTGTAAAATGGGTGTTAGCTTAGAACCGGTAAACTGATTTACCGAGTGCCGGTTCAAGGGTCAATTTTGGGAAACTTTGGTAAAAAGGTAGAAAAAATGGTTCGATGCTATGGCAGATGTCGTTATTAAACAGGCTGGGAGCAAAAGGAGGCTGAGGCCCCCTCAGCTGAACTGAAAGGGGTTTTACTGAGGGGGTGGGACTTGTATTCGAAGAAGGTCCCTTCGCCTTAGGCAGAGGTCCAGATCTATATCTCGTGGTACAGACCTGCATCCTTCAGGAAGCAAAAGAGTGCAGCCGTATTAGCTTCATCATCAGCTAGCGCATCCCGGATGCTAGCTGGAATACCGTAATGATTTATGGTGTGGTTGAATTTCAGGCACCTGCATACAAAGTGCTCGACGCTGTTCCTAACCTCGCAAAAGTCACATTCCGACCAGAAAGGACCCCCACCCTGGTATGCCCGGTCCGGAGTCTGGATATTATGGTCTGCTATTTTTGCGAGGTCAGGTCGTGCCAGGGACCAGTGGTGCCATTCACCTTCCTTAGAGGTTTGTTGCTGTTCCAAGCCCGGGCCCAGTCCTGGCCGATGACACTCTTGTCTATTTTTGAACGTCGGCCAGCGGGACGGAACGGGTATAGGGCGAGCCTTCATGCCCCACGTAAGGAAGGGCATCAGTTTCCACATTTCCTCTAATACCGCAATGGCCGGGAATCCAGGTGAAACAGATGACTGGTGCCATAACTGCAAGGATTCCTTGGATCCACGGGTGCTTTGGTGTGTGGCTTTGGAGGGCAACTACCGTCCGTAAGGATCGCAATCGATTTGTTTGCTAGAAGGGTGGCAGCGACGAAGATGGCTGTAGCTTCGGCAGAAAATACGCTGCACTGAGACCGGAAACACCGAAACAACCCCTCTGCTAGACACGGAACCATCGGTGTACCGTACGGTATGGTTCCGGAAACGAGTGGCCACGAGCTTGATGACCGACCTTTTTAGCTCCTCGGATCCCAACCCGTCGTGTGATTTTTGGGGATGGGGATCACGCGGCTTTTCCTCCACTAGTCGGAGAAAGTGCGGTTCTCCCAAATGTCATTGACGAGTTTGAGAAGATGGGTCTTAGCGTCCAGAGGAAGCCGTCTCGGCAAATCAGTTTACCGGTTCCAATCGGTTCGAATATGGTTCCGGAAGTACAAAACTACCATAGAATACCATAACTTTTGAAATCATGAAGTTTGATATGCCGCATGATGGGGTTTATTTATTTCCCAAAATTGACCTTTGAACCGATTCATAGTAAAACCGTTAACCGTTTACCAATCGGTTCAGATATGGTTCAGGAAGTACAAAACTACCATAGAATACCATAACTTTTGAAATCATGAAGTTTGATGGGTCGCATGATGGTATTCGCCTATTTCCGTAAAGTGACCCCGTAACAGGTTCCGGCGGAACAACCAGATTCCGGAATACAGGCCATATTTCGGACCGATCAAATTCCTGATCAAATTTGGTATAGTTTATGTGTCGTTTCTCTTCAAAATATCTAAAATAATCATTTCCGAAGTATGCGTTCTGGCATATGGCCAAAAGCTAACACCCATTTTAAATCCGGAATAACTCCGGTATCAAGTGGCCAGTCCTGAAAATTCATAGAGCACCTGAATAAATTCCGCTTCTTTTGGAGAAAGTTGCGAAAAAAATGTTACAGCCAAAAAAATTGTTATTTTCGTTTTCAAAAGAGGGGTTGGTAACGGAAGGGTTCAATAAATAATAACTATTGTTGAGACCATCGCTACAACAACATTTATTCTCTTCAATTATAACAGATGCGGTCTACATATGGACCGTTTGTTTGAGAAACTGCATATGTAACATTTTTGGCCAAAATGAGATTTTTATGTATTCTGAATCCTCGTCCAAAAATACGTATTCTGGCAAAAAATACGAAAAAAAAAATTTTGTTCAGGAATGTATGAATTTTTTTTCGTTTGTTTGTGAAACTACATATGTCCACGTACTTTGAAGAGCAATTGTGGAGTACTGCTTACATTTTTTGCACCGAAAGTGCCCCAGAGTGATGAGTTTTGCCAAAAACTATTGATCTGTATCGAAGAAATCGAAAGATACGTTGCAAATTTGTTCAAAAACAGTTTTTTGTTGTTTTCTCGAAAAAGTGTAAAATGGACTTATACAGTTTCTCAAACAAATGATTCATATGGTCCATAATTATGCGGGCATGGGGCAGAGGTAAGGTGGATGACTCTTACTCCCCTTGCAACTAGTTCGACTCTGTTTCTGTCACATTTCCCTCTTTTTCATGTTATCGTAGTGTTGATAAAGTAGTTTCGTAGCATTTGCGAAAGTAAAAACAACCATAAATATTGTTGTTTTCTAATGTAATATTTGACAGTGACAGCTGAAAAGCATGGTTGAAACAAATATATCCGATAGTTGAATCAACTATCGCATATGGTTGATTCAAACCTATTTGTGGTTGTATCAACCAAAAATATTGTTATTCATAAATCAATGCAAAAATGTTGTTGATTTGAAGCAGAATCAGGTTGATTTCACCACTTTTTTTCTCTCTCGGTCAATATGACCCCATAACACAGACAAAAGGTTAAACAAAATGCAAAACTCTTACCGTCCTATTTTCAAAAGGTTTACATTCCATCCGAATGATTCCGATTTCTTGTATCTCTTCGGTCAGCTCTAGCTCTAAATGATCATTTTAATGGTGATTTCATCCGAAACAATTTAGTTTCGAAAATCAGAATTCCATATTGCTTGCGACCCACCATGTGCGAAATGCATTCATTCATAGAAATTATATAGAAATAAGTTCACGTTTGAATCAACCAATCATAAAAAACATGATCAATCCACCTAGCAGTGTTGGTGCCTTCCTCTTGCAAAAAATAAATAAAAATATGAATTACTTCAGTAGCCGCTAGGTTGCGAAGGCCGACGGAGGCCCTTCGTAGCTTAGTTGGTTAAAGCACCAGTCTAGCGTACTTTTTTTTTCTTCCTAAACAATGGAGGGGGAATCTGCTCAACAGACATCCTGGGTTGACCAGGATGGGTTAGAAACCACCTCAATGAGGGCGGCAGGGCCGCATCACCGTCCAGCTAAACCGTTTCCATTGCCGCCAAGCCCATCGTCCCTTCGGTACAACCAGAAAGTAATGCTTCAAAAAGGGGCCAGTGCATAACGCACCCTCGAGGTTAGCTGCGTGTCCTTGCAGCATCGAACATCGTGACTCGCTTTTTTAGAAGAACACCATGGTATCGTGCCAGCGCATTGCCGGCTTTCCAGGTGGCCTTACCACGCCCTATGTCCTCGGAAGGTGGGCAGGGTCGACTTCGCGCCTGCTTCCCTCTGCACGACTGGTATCAAGAATGATGATGCCACGTGCACCCCAAATTGACCTTTCTGCGATAGGGCCAATTCGCCAGCACACAGAGGGACTTGCCGACGCGGTACCTACGCCTGCCCCAGCCTTGACGAGGACCCCTTTCCGTCCTCGAGCTCGGAACCCGCCCGGGTGACCGACGCCGCGAAAGCGACGATACCATGTTGTTCTTCACGCGGCCACTTGTTCGATAAAAGGATCGAGTTCGACCACAGAGCATGACCACCGGTATGACCCATGAAACCGACTCCGAACCCTTGGACCCCCTCTTATTTGCGCCTGAACTAGCCATTCCTCGAGTCCACGCGCCACCTTCTGTGTAACTCCGAGATGATTTGGACGATAGCCGATAAAACGGCGTTCCGGCCAACTTCATCTTTACACATCCTCCGGACTAGGTTGTCCGGGGTAGTGTCCAGACCACATGTGGCAAGCATGTGGTCACGCATTGTGCGAAAACGCGGGAACACGAACAACACGTGTTCCGCTGTTTCCTCTAAACCTACGCACACCGGACACTCGGGCGAGGCCGAGTGTCCGAACCGGTGTAGGTACTGTCTGAAGCAACCATAGCCTGTAAGGACCTGGGTCAGGTGGAAAGTGATTTCTCCATGGCGTCTCTTGACCCACGTACCTATCTCCGGTATCAACCTATGTGTCCATCTACCCTTAGTGGAACTGTCCCACGCACGCTACCATTTGACCATTGAGGCCAACCTGACAGTCCTACGGATGCCTCTCGTGCCGCGCATTTCGAAGCACTCTATGTCTTCACCGATAACGATGTCAATAGGCATCATACCGGTGATGACGCAAAGTGCATCGTGCGACACGGTACGGTACGCGCTCGCAACTCTTAGGCACATGAGCCTATACGTACTTTCTAACTTCGTTCTGTAGCAGTTAATACGCAGGGCCGTGCCCCAAGCTGGCCCCCATACCTCAGTATGGACAGAGCAACGCTAGCCAGAAGCTTGCGCTTGCTGGCATAAACCGCAGAGCTATTGGACATCATCCGGGACAATGCCGCTGTAGCTGTGGAGGCACGCTTGCAAGCGTAATTGACGTGGCTACCAAAGGTGTGCTTATCGTCGATCATTACCCCCAAGAGTTTGATGGAGCATTCAGAGGTGACCGTGCAGTTGCCTGCCCTTATCACCGCTTGTTGCTCCGACTTTCGGTTGTTAACAACCGAAAACCTCAGTCTTGTGGTGAGCCAGTTCTAACTTTCTGGAACTCATCCACTCCTCCACAATAGCGATCGAGTGGGCTGCAGTCAATTCCACCTCTTCGAACGATTTGCCGTAGACCTCCAGCGTAATATCGTCAGCGAAGCCGACGATTGCCACGCCCACCGGGTACTTCAACCTCAAGACACCTGTAACCTCTCATTCCGGTTGCATTTATTTATAAACAAAATGAATTAACAATTGAACAGAGTTTTTTCTTTCTGGTTAAATTTATTATTATTATTATTATTACTCTTTTTTATTATCTCTATTATTATTATTACTATTATTATTTTGGCTATTGTTTAAAAAATATGGATTCGTTGAATTGGAAAAAAAAGAATGAATTAAAAAAAATCATATCGAAACAATCTTCCTCCAACCCCATTGAACACCCCTACATCCCTCCTTATCACACACCGTTACACCATTACGCCACTGTTGACTACGACTGTCACAAAAAATCCTATACCAGGAAAGCGGAACCCGTTTAAAAGCCGCTTTCATCGAGACGGACGGTCGCTTGTCTTAAATCTTAAACTCTTTTTCTCTAACAGTGTGATCGCCATAGTGTAAAGTACAGGCAAGAAAAAGAAGTGACCTAGTTCGATTGGAAGCTCGCCAAATTCCGTCGGAGAAGCAAAGTGAAGTTTTGAGGAGAAGTCAAGCAAGCAGAAGAAGCCGGTTCAAGTGACGTTCCTGGCCTTGGTGAACCATCATCCCGGTTCCTTCGTCGGACTATCGCCCCTCGTGCGTCGTAGTTGGGAAAACTAGTCGATCGCCCACGCTGAGCCAGTGTGGAACGAAAGCGGAGACCAAGGGATACGGCCCAGGCTTGAAGAAAACATGATGTTGCGCAGTGGATCGTTCTCCGCCGCCCGCTATTCCGGTCACCAAGCAGCCTACATCGCAGAAGGACTCGACATGCCGGCAAATTTGTAAGGTGTGTAACGATAACGTTTCCTTTATCCTTCCAAAAATCGCTATGAATTAAAAACCATGAATTGAATCATAACCGCTCACGTTTTCCTTAATTTTTGAAGCTGAGCCCTGTTCATTTCTCTTTTTTTCTTTGGTTGATCCACCTTGATAAATAGTTTAAGGGAAGTCCTTCCGCAATCCAGGAGACCAATTCTTATCGGAGCTATTCTATTTAACTTGAAACGACCCTGATTCGCAGGACAATAGGTGTCCCTAGCGAAAATAAAGTCTTACACACCGTCGTACATGACGTTCCATAACACCGGACCCAGTATGGAACCTTGCGGAACCCCTGAGGTTATGTCAACGCAGTACTCGATTCTGGAAGTAGCTTCCGAGAATCTTGTACAGGTTCTCGGGAATTCCAAGACGCAGGAGCTCATCTGCAATAGCTGCCCAACTGGCACTATTGAAAGTATTCCTCACGTCGAGAGTCACTACTGCACAATAGCGAACTCCCCTCCTCTTACGCTGGATAGCTATCTCCGCGGATTTGGTAACCGACAAGATAGCGTCTACGGTCGACTTACCCTTTCGGAAGCCAAACTGGTTACTCGATAGACCATCCGCACCCTCCGTGCGTATCAACAGCCTGTTGAGGATGATCTTCTCGAGCACCTTCCCCGCCGTATCAAGCAGGCATATTGGTCTATATGCCGACGGATCCCCCGGTGGTTTTCCCGCTTTTGGCAATAGGACCAAGCTCTGCCTTTTCCATGCTTCAGGGAAGACTCCCTCGTCCAGGCATCTCTACATAACAGATCTGAACATCTCGGGAGCCTCGGCAATGGCCGCTTTGGTGGCCAGGTTCGGAATACCATCCGGTCCTGGCGCCTTACCTACACTAAGGGACTGTGCAATCCCTGCAAGTTCCGCCACCGTTACTCTTCCCTCGTCGGCCACCCTGGCCCGTGGCAGCTCCACAAAGGGAGGCCAGGGACTTGGGTCGTGACGTGGGAAGAGCCCAGCGATGATCCTCTCCAGCATCTCTGGAGACCGCTCTGTAGGGGCCATCGCCCCACGTGTCTTGGCCATTACGACCCTATAGGCGTCACCCCATGGATTCGCGTTGGCACTTTGACACAGGCCCTCGAAGCAGGCTTTTTTGCTTGATCTAATCTCAGTCTTCAGAGCGGCTCTAGCAGCCACGAACGCCACCCGTCGTTCAACACGCTCCTCTTCTGTGCGTGCTCGCTGCATCCGCCTCCTTGCCCATAGGCAGGCGCGGCACAGGTTCGCAATTGCTTGAGTCCACCAGTAAGCCGGTGGTCTCCCATTCCTAGGGTGGACTTTCCTAGGCATGGTGGCATCGCATGCACGCGAGAGTACTGTTACCAGCTGCTCGCCGCTCAGACCGAGAGTATTGTGCTCGCGGCGGAGCGCATCCTTAAACACCTCGTCGTCGAAGTATGATGTCTTCCACATACGAGGACTAGGCCTCGCCCCTTCTTCCGTCCGCTGAATGCTGGTCATATAGTCGATACTGTAGCGAACCGCCAGGTGGTCGCTGTGAGTGTAGCCATCATCTACCCTCCAGTTCGAACTACTCGTTTGGCCAGGGCTCCAGAACGTAACGTCGATAATCGACTCGCCACCGTTCCAGCTGTAGGTACTTTTGGTACCGACATTATCCAAGTCCACATCCAACATGGCCAGTGATTCCAGCAGGATCTGCCCCCGTTGATTCGTGGATCGGCTTCCCCATTCCACGGTCCAAGCGTTGAAGTCCCCCGCTATCACCACCGGCCTACGCCCCATCAAGTTAGCCCTCAAACAATCTAGCATTCGACCGAACTGCTCGATCGAGGAGGCGCATAGTAGCTGCAGAAGAAGACCCCGTTGATTTTGGCAATGACGAAGCCCTCGTGTGTCGAAGACACCAACTCTTGGACTGGGTATTTCGCCGCCATTTTAGACCCATCGGTGACCCAATTACCGTTCCTGGCGGGTAGTCTAGCGTACTGTATAGGGTCATGGGCTCGAGTCCCATCGAAGGGAAAGTGGTTACCTCCAATACATTTTTCAAATCAATATCTTCCACATAACGTACATATTCACATATGAGTTTTCATAACATTGTAAATTAACGTCCAAGTCGGATGGTTTAAGGTCACTCCTGACGGAATCCAAGCTTCGAAGTGCTCGCGTTTTCGGGGGCACACCACTCGATACGGAGGCGGCACACAACTGTCATTTTTGTTGATTTAACTTTGCTGCGTCGCAGCATGCGTGAAATAATAAAAATGATAGTTGTGCTTTGCTTCCGTATCAAGTGGTGTGCCCCCGAAAACGCGAGCACCCCGAAACCTGGAATCCGTCAGGAGTGACCTTAATCCCCGGAAATAGGCAATTAACTTTTATTGAACTGAATAACTGTTCTTTAGCATGATTTGCGCATAAAAATAGTGTTTTGGCCATAACTTCTGATCACATAGACCGAACTGGCCAATTGTCAATAGGAAACGACAGGATTCTCCGTCGAATGGAACTTGTTGCGAGTAATTCGGACAATGCTAAGTTCCCAAAAGTATGTCTACAAAAAAATCCACACACTGGTTGTATCTGACAATTCGTGACAGCGCTTGCTGGTTGAGGATGAAGTTACATTTTTTCCTCTTTGCAAGTTGTGAGATTGAAACTCCCAAGGTTTGTAAAACTTTGGTTTCGAAAGAATAATATAATTTATGTTTGATACGTCTGTTAATGACATTGGTGACCACCACAGGCGCTGTCAAGACGATCATTTCTGTAGATAAAATAATTTGAATCTCCTTTGATGGAGAGTTCAGGTTTTAAATAAGTTTCATTAATAATGGAAATGTCGGTAATACGCGCGGCTACAAAGCAAGACCATACTTTCGGGTGGCTGGGCTCGATTCCCGGTGATGCGAAAATGGTACCTTGGCTTAGAAACCTCGCAGTTAATAACTGTGGAAGTGCTAAATGAACACTGAGCTGCGAGGCGGCAATGTCCCAGTGGGGGATGTAATGTCAATAAGAAGAAGAAGATAATGGAAATGTGCGCATTATGAACTGTTAGGAAGTTGTATAATTTATCTTCCTTACCCTTTAAAAAGCGGGCATTCCAATTTGAAATTTAAAAAAAAATCGGATTTATTAAAACGAAGTCCAATAACAATAACATTTGAGCAAACTTGATACCAACATAGCGAGTATAGAGTCCCAGCAAAAATACTTAGGGGGTACCTCAAGCAATGCCAAGGCTTTAAGGGGTGCTCGACAAAAAGGTTGAGAAACGTTGTTGTAATGAATTGTCGTTGGTCGTTCGTTATCATTTAAGCTCTTATTTTGATGTAGGTTAACGTTTATTTACTTGTCGTTGATTTGCCCGAAATTTTAGCTGCAACCTCCAAGTGACTTCTAACTTAAGTTAAATTTAATGTTTTCTTGCAATGCGTTCCACCATTAGCAAATGAACTGAACTCCCACAGCAGCCTTGTCGTGCAATCACTCCCACTTTAGACGACATTTTACACTTTCATACAGATTATCGTTTTTTTTTTCAAACTATAGCAGTAATCGCAGGATGTCTATTACCTGCATGATTCTTGGTCCACGTAATTTTAATTCTTCTCAATCAACAAAAACTCCGTGACAGTCGTTGAGAAGCAGAGGTATAATAAGCCTCTAGTAAGTGGCGTCACACCAACATTCTCTTCATTCCCTATCCACTGTGGGTATGCAGCCATTACTGTTAATGACTCAATAATAAAGTGATCTCTCGAATCGTACACAAAGTATTATCTAAAACAAAATCATGGTTCAAAGTTTTGAAACTATGACACTTCAAACGAAACAAGTAAAACAATGTCAACCACTTTCCATTTAGTCGCCCGATAAAAGAATTTTCATTAAGCATTTTGCAATATGCTTTTTCCTTTATCTGATCAAACTTATTTCTGACGTGCCATCATTTGCTAATTATTCCAATCGCAACGTCGAAACATATCCTGTTCGATAATGCACCGCATTTTGCATACGTACATCAGTGCTTCCTTCATACATAGCCATTCTCATACCCCAGGAAAAAAAACTCCAACCCGATCAATACCCACCCCAGTCATCGATGGCAGTAGTGTGCTACCGAATTGCATGCGACGGTATATTGGGGCGAGTTAAAAGCAATCTATATTCATCATTTTAACTGAAGGGAGAAGTCCTGAATTGGCCACCCCGCGACTTTTTTGTGCACCCGATTCCGCGAATATACATACGCTGTTTTCCGCGCAAAACCGTCAGCCGAGCTTGTTATATTTATTTTACCTTCTTCCCTCGTCAACCAACTGCTCCAACGCCATCGACGGGCGCGCGCCCGTTTTCCTCGTCGTGCAGATTCCGGATTGTGTTGGGAAATTCCCCATCCCCCGGCCGAAAGGGTGCGTCAGATTACCTATCCATCCGTTATTTTCCTGTTTTTTGGGGGAAGGGGGGACAACCGTTGTATGCTGCACTGGACACACTCTGGTGGCGGTTGCCTATATGGAGTTTATCGAAATGTTGGAGGCTCTCGAAAATAAAATAATGAAAAGTACGGACGCCGAAAAGGGAGATCCCCGGTTTGAGCGGGAGTTATTCCCGGTTTGTCGGAGCCCTGCCAAACGTGTGTGTATGCATGATGCTTGGTACATAACGGAAACGCACCGCAGAAATCGACTCTCGAAATACCGATTAATTCAGCTAGTAATGTCACCAAATTATCTTAAACCTTATGGAATAAATGGGCGACAGTTGCGTGTTATCATCAGTTGATACATCTTCACTTCAAAATTCGTCTGTTATTTAAAGTTAGTATTTTGGGATTCGGCCAAGGATGTTGCAAATTTTCAATAGGAAAAACTGGGATTTAACAGACGAATGTTCAAATCAATTACAGATAAATTAATTAACACATATGTGCATTTGTATTTAGTTAGTAAATTTTGTGTTTATTTTCAAAACTTATTTTCTTATCGAAATACACAGGTTATTATCTAGGTTTCATAATAGGTAGAAGTTTAGTTCTGACCGTGTCTAATATATCCCAACGATTTCGAATTACTAAGGTAGAACAGCAAGATGTGAGTTCATACACGCTCAAACTAAAACTGAGCTTTCGTCTACTCTCATGTCTATAACAGCTCTACTGCAAACGCACACACTTTAAGTGCTGATATAAAAGTCATTGAAAACTTATATTTTATAAAAGAAATAGTGAAAATATCTACCTAGCCTAAACTAAAATTGTATAAACACGTGATTAGTTTATTCCCCGCGTGGTGTACCGAATGTACAAAATGCTCCCTAGGGCGAGCAATATATTTTCCCCAATGCAGTCTTCAAGGTTAAGAGTTACAAACAGCCAGAAGCTAATATGCATATTGCATATCAGGAATGTCATGATTATGAACCTGAGATTTACATTCACTGGAAAATAGTGTATTCTATCTAGTACAAATTTTCTAATCTCTGGAAACCATGCGATAAAAAAAACCAGATTAATCCACCTAGTGGTGATGACGCCTTTCTCGCTCATCATACAATGTATCGCGAAAAGTTAGAGAGGTCAAAACAGCAATTAATAGATCCGATTACTTCCGTCACATTTGTTTGTATTACGGTAGTCTAATCGGTAGTACCGAAATTTAAAATACCGAAAATATCGGTATTAGAGATGGAAAAATATCGGTATTTTCGATATTTCAAATTTTTCTAACAGTATAAAGAATTGAAAAGTTTTCACCCAGATATATCATATAAAGCAGGGCTGCCCAACGTACGGCCCGCGGGCCGGATGCGGCCCTCGGCTCCATTTTCTGTGGCCCGCGCAGCGTGGTAGAAAATACTTCATAACCGGCCCACAAGCTTATCTTTGTGGCTTGAGAATCTTTTTTTTTTTAATAATTTATTAATAAATGCTGTAAGATATCACCAGTTTGTAAAAAAAGTTTAGTAATCAAGACATTTACTTTATGTGTTCCAATCATTCCTTATATTCGTATTTGAAACAGAAAGATTATATTTTACCCGAGTGACCCAATGAAATGAGAGGTTGATGAAGAACACCACGTATTCATGTTGAACAAAGGAAAGCCGGTTTGCTTAATTTGTTCGGAAAGTATTGCTGTGTTGAAGGAACATGATCTGAAGCGACATTACGAAACCAAACATCCTACGAAATTCGATATTCACACTAAATGTTTATTAACGCGAGGAATCCTCAACCTTCAATTCTGAATGACGTTGACGGAAATGGAAGCGGAATATGGAGAATTATTGTTGATTGCGAAGTGCGTTGACTGAACCGTAGAACCAGGCTTGAGAGAGTTTATTCCCTTCGAAACTAAATTGCACTATTTTTAAAAGATAGAGAAACCCTAATGTCCGAACCTTAACACAGCACACGGTGCGATGCACCTAACGCACAAGCAGACGATGACTTGATGCAGTGAAATACTTTTCATTTATTTATTACCAGACTAAGGCCGGAGTACACAAAAGTCTTCTCCATCCAGCTTGGTCCATTGCACGTCGCCAACCACGCAGTCTGCAGAGTGTCCGCAAATCGTCCTTTACCTGATCGATCCACCTTGCTCGCCGCGCACTTCGCCTTTTTGTTCCCGTCGGATCATTGTCGAGAACCATTTACAACGGATTACTGTCCGAAATTCTGGCTACGTGCCCGGCCCACCGCAGTCTTCCCATTTTCACGGTGTGAACGAAGGATGATTCTCCCAAAAGCTGATGCAACTCGTAGTTCATTCCGCTCCTCCACGTACCGTCCGCCATATGCACCCCATCATAGATGGTACGCAGGACTTTCCTTTCGAAAACTCCCAGTGCGCGTTGATCCTCCACGAGCATCGTCCAGGTCTCGTGTCCGTAGAGAACTACCGGTCTGATAAGCGTTTTGTAGATAGTCAGTTTGGTACGATGGCGAACTCTAATCGATCGAAGCGTTTTGCGGAGTCCAAAGTACGTACGATTTCCTGCCATGATGCGATTTCCTGCCATCCGAATGTCTCTGCTGGTATCGTTATCGGAGGTCACCAGTGAGCCCAAGTACACGAATTCTTCAACCATTTCGTCACCGCCAATACAAACTCGTGGTGGATGGCTTACGTTGTCCTCCCTTGAGCCTCTTCCTATCATGTACTTCGTCTTCGACGTGCTGATGACTAGTCCAATCCGTTTAGCTTCGCTTTTCAGTTTGATGTAGGCTTCCTCCATCCTCTCAAAGTTACGTGCCATAATATCTATGTCGTTGGCGAAACCTAATAACTGGACGGACTTCGTGAAAATCGTATCGTGTCAATCCCTGCATTTTGCATTACTCCCTCCAGAGCGATGTTAAATAGCAGACACGAAAGACCATCACCTTGCCGTAACCCTCTGCGCGTTTCGAAGGGACTCGAGAATGCCCCTTGAAACTCAAACTACGCACATCACCCGATCCATTGTCGCCTTGATCAACCGTATCAGTTTATCCGGAAATTAGTTTTCGTGCATTGGCTGCCATAGCTGGTCCCGATCGATTGTATCATATGCGGCTTTGAAGTCGATAAATAGATGATATGTGGGCACGTTTTATTCGCGGCATTTCTGCAATACCTGACGTACGGCGAACACCTGATCTGTGGTAGAGCGTTCACCCATAAATCCCGCCTGGTACTGCCTCATGAATTTTCTAGCAATTGGTATTAGCCGGCGGCATAAAATTTGGTAGAGTACCTTGTAGGCGGCGTTCAGAAATGTGATTGCGCGGGGCACAGAAGGGACACACGACACCTTCCATCCACTCCTGCGGCAGAACCTCATCCTCCCACACCTTGGTAATTACCCAGTGCAGCGCTCTAGCCAGTGCCTCACTACCGTGTTGAAACAGCTCTCCTGGTAGTTGATTATTGTTTTTCAGCCGGCCGATCTCCTCCTGGATTTTTGTCTGTTTTGCGCCTGTTTGTATCGTGCCTCGTTCGCCCTCGTGCGGTGTTGCAGCAATCTCGCCCATGCTGCATTCTTCTCCTCAACTAACTCCTCGCATTCGCCGTCATACCAGTCGTTTCTATGATCCGGGGGCACCGTGCCTAGTGCAGCGGCTGTGGTGCTTCCAATGGCGGATCGATTATCTCTCCAGCCATCTTCAAGAGACGCTGCGCCTAGCTGCTCTTCCGTTGGCAGTTCCACTTCCAGCTGCTGCGCGTAGTCTTGGGCTAGTCTACCGTCTTGTAACCGCCCAATGTTTAGCCGCGGCGGACGACTCCAACGCGTGTTGTACACCGTCGAGAGTTTTGAGCGCAGACATACTGCAACGAGGTAGTAGTCGGATTCAATATTCGCACTGCGGTAAGTGCGGACGTTCGTGATGTCGGAGAAGAATTTACCGTCGATTAGAACGTGGTCGATTTGGTTTTCCGGTGCTTGATTAGGTGATTTCCATGTGGCCTTGTGGATATTCTTGCGGGGGAAGAAAGTGCTTCGGACTACCATTCCGCGGGTGGCTGCAAAGTTTATGCATCGTTGGCCGTTGTCGTTCGATACGGTATGCAGACTATCCGGTCCGATGACCGGTCTATACATTTCCTCCCTTCCTATCTGAGCGATCATGTCGCCGATGACGATTTTGACGTCCCGCAGTGGGCATCCATCGTATGTCTGCTCCAGCTGTGCGAAGAACGCTTCTTTCTCGTCGTCCGGTCTCCCTTCGTGTGGACAGTGCACGTTGATGACGCTATAGTTGAAGAAACGGTCTTTTATCCTCAGCTTGCACATCCTTGCGTTGATTGGCTACCACCCAATCACGCATTGGCGCATCTTGCCCAGCACTATGAAGCCGGTTCCCAGCTCGTTAGTGGTGCCACAGTTTTGGTAGAAGGTGGCCGCTCGATGCCCGCTTTTCCACACTTTCTGTCATGTCCAGCAAATTTCCTGCAGCGCTACGACGTCGAAGTTGCGGGGATGTAATTCATCGTGGATTATCCTGCCGCAACCTGTGAAGCCTAGCGACTTGCAGTTCCATGTTCCAAGCTACCAATTCCCAGACAACCACACATCGCATAAGAGTGCACGATTAAAATCGCTTACCGATCCAAATTTCATCAAAATCGCATTGTGGTGCGAAGCTCATCAGTTTACTTATAAATTTTCTCGCACAATAGGCTATTTTACGAGTTTATTCCTGCTTCATTAGTTGATATTCCTGCATACTAACCGAGATACTAACACAAATGAAATCGGTTTATCTGTCATACAGATTTTGTTATCACAAACTAGATCGCAATGTATAACGAACAAACTCGCTTAAAATTCGTAAATATCGCATACACTACCGTGCAACTTCGGATAAGAAGTACACATATATCGCCTCCACTTTTGTCCGTAAAAAGCGTTTTCGCGACTGGTATGCGATGAAATTTGTGCGCATAGATATCGCATAACAGAAAAACAAATCTATTATGCATGCATTATGGTTGTCTGGGTTGTGATCCTTATTCGTCTCCTAGGTCGTTGTCGATTATATCGAGTCGTATTCTATATCATTCGTAATGGTTGTTTTTAAAAGGCGGCTTATTGGGCCTGCGCAAACCTCCTGTCTCGTCGGGGAGCCCTCGTGTCAGGTCTGTTTAGCGTCCCACCTAACACCAGGACTTGGGCTTGTGCGCTTTTAGCGGCACACGATCGCTTTGGCGGAGCCTACTTGCGGATACATGCAGCTTTTTATAGCGGTTTAACAGAGCCCACTGTCAAACCTCACCACATCCTAGGCAGGCACCACATATATTTGAATATGATACATATCTTTGTGGATTATAGAATAGAATGTGTTCACAACAGATGTACTAGTCATCCGAGAAATTCCCGAAGTAAGGCCTTAGGATCTACACGCGTAACCAAAGATCATGCGAACCGTTTTGAATATGGTACATGCCCTTTGTGGATTATAGAATAGAATGTGTTCACAACAGGTGTTCTTAGCGATCAATATGTTATAAACGCATTCTGTCCTATGTGTCACAACAGGCATGCTACACATTTGAAACTGATCGATAGATCTCTGGATCCATGTGTAGACCTTAAGGTTTTTTTTTTCTTGAGCAAGGGTAAACGGAAATCTGCAACCAGACACTGAAGGTTTGACTTCAGGGAATGCTTAAACGACCATACGCACATGTCATGAATGCATTCTATTCTGTGTACCACAAAAGGCATGTTGCATATTTGAAACTGGTCAATATATTTTTGGTAACCCGAGTAGACCTTAAGGCTTAACATCAGAGAATTCTTGGATGACCATACCCACATGTCGTGAACGCATTGTATTCTGAATACCTCAAAAGGCATGTTGCATATTTGAAACGGGTCAATAGATCTTTGGTTACGCGTGTAGACCTCAAGGCCTGACTCAAGGGATTTCTTGGATGATCATGTCCATATGGCATGAACGCATTCCATTCTATATACCACAAAGGGCGTGTTCCACATTTGAAACTGACCGATAGATCTCTGGTTATGCGTGTAGACCCTCAAGCCTGACTTCAGGAAATTCTTGGATGACCATATCCACATGTCTTGAACGTAATTTATTCTATGTACCACAAAAGGCTTGTTCCACATTTAAAACTGGTCAATAGATGTCTGGCTACGCGAGTGGACCTCAAGGTCTTTTTTCAGAGGGGTCTGGGTCATTTGGCATAAAGTCATTTGGCATAACGCCATTTGGCATAAGGTCATTTGGCATAAAGGCCATTTGGCATAATGGTCATTTGGCATAACGGACATTTGGCATAATTTTGAACTGTGAAAGCG
Organism: Armigeres subalbatus; assembly: GCF_024139115.2. Classification (NCBI taxonomy): domain Eukaryota; kingdom Metazoa; phylum Arthropoda; class Insecta; order Diptera; family Culicidae; genus Armigeres; species Armigeres subalbatus. The sequence goes on along the minus strand of NC_085141.1, from coordinate 224,653,706 downwards.
AAAGGGATATTTCATGTAATGTTTAGCGTAGATAAAGTAGGTCGAGGCTGTTTTCTGATAAATTTAGACTGATGCATCTTAGACTGATGAGGATGGTAGACATTTTCCGGAAGAATAAAATAAAACCCAGATTAATCCACCTAGCGGTGATGGCGCCTTTCTCGCGCAAAAAGGTAATAAATGTAGCCTTTACGCTTACACCGCGATGAAAGGCAAAATAGTTACACCGTCGATGAAACTCTTAATGGGAGCAAGCCACGGATAAACTTTAAAAATGTTCATAGATGCAAGGCATTTTTCATAACACATTATTGTTCTATGTGACTATGTCTCATCACTATTTTAATATTATCTATTTTTTGCAATTTGCCATTATTATGAAATTCAATAGTGATCAACAGCGTTTTAGTCTCTGTCGGATGCAACTTGTTGCAAGAAAATCGGTTAAGAGTTTCTATGTGAAAATTTGGCTAATGTTTTTTATGGCATTTTGTGCACACACACGCACACACATACACACACACACACGCACACACGGACAGACAGACATTTTTTCAGCTCATCGAGCTGAGTCGAATGGTATATAACACTATGGGTCTCCGGGACTTCTATCAAAAGTTCGAATTTGGAGTGAAATGATAGCCTTTCGGTACAACTTAGTTGTACGAGAAAGGCAACAAAACGGCAGAATTGCTTCTATCATTGACTTATTCCGGCCACATGCCTACTTTTAAAGAAGGGATTACAAGCGAATGGTCATGGGTTCGATTCCCAGCCCCTCCACCAAACCCTCGTCAGTCGCCGGATGCGCAGCCTATGCGGTGGCGTATTGGGGAGCGCCCTTACCGTTACGACTGCCTGATAACGACTGGCAAATTGTTCTACTCGGAGGCATTCCTCCAACGTACCCGGATAAATGGCAACCGAACAATGCAACGATCATTGGATTCACGACACGGACAAATGGACACAATGGACTACCGGTGAGATGGCCCAGCAACGACAACAACAATGAATAATGGAAGATCTAAAAATAGATTCTGTGTGGATTCTGGCTGCAGAATACTACAGTAGATCTCGGCACAGTTAAGTGATGAACTTTGTACTGCACTTAAAAATCACTATAATAAAAAATAAAAAAAAAATCTCGACACAGTAGCGGTTAAGTAACCCAGAGTGCTTAACAAATAAAGAAAGGAATAAAAATAAAATGAGTAACTGCAACAAAATCAATCTGAATTGTGCTACTAGGGGAAGAGATCACATCTACCATTGATTTATTCCCGGTTAGCGCCTACCTATAAAGAAGGAGTCACATCCACCATTTGCCATAATCCAGGCAGGGCCTACTTTTAAAGAAAGGATCACATCTAACATTGCTTCAATCCGGGCAAGCGCCTACTTTTAAAGAACGAATCAAACCTTCCATTGCCATAATCCGTGCAAGCGCCTATTTTTAAAGAAGGGATCACATCCACCATTGCCTCGATCCGGACATGCACCTTCTTTTAAAGAAGGAATCACACCCACCATTGTCATAATTCAAACAAGTACCTACTTTTAAATAAGGGTTTACTTTAAATAAGGTTTACTAAAGAAAGGATCGCATCCACCATGGCCGTAATCCGAGCATGCGCCTACTTTTAAAGAAGGGATCACATCCACTATTGTCGCAATCCGGACAAGCGACTTCTTTTGAAGAAGGAATCACATCCACCATGGTCATCATCCGGGCAAGCGCCTACTTTTTAAAAAAGGGATCACATCCTCCATTCTCACAATCCATGCGAGCGCCTTCTTAAAAAAAGGGATCGCATCCACCATGACCTTGATTCGGGCAAGCGCCTACTTGTAATTAAGGTATCATATCCTCCATTGCCATAATCACGCCACACGCCTACTTCTAAAGAAGGGATTACATCCACCATTGCTTTAATCCGGGCATGCGCCTACTTTTGCATTGCATTGCAAATGCATTCTTTCCACGAGAGGATAATGTCTTTTTAATATTGTTATCGACAGGTGTTATATTTACTATTCCAGGGTGTTTCTCGCACCACTTAGTCACCATTCAGCGAACGCAAAGAAAAGTTATGCCAAATGTCTGTCATGCCAAACGACCCTTACTTTTGACGCTGATCACAATTATGCCAAATGTCCGTTATGCCAAATGGCCGTTATTCCAAATGGCCTTTATGCCAAATGACCTTATGCCAAATGGCATTATGCCAAATGACTTTATGCCAAATGGCCCGCTCCCCTTCAGAGAATTCTTGGATTACCATTCCCACACGTATTCTATACTTTGCACCTTCCTTTTTTACATCTGATAAAGCTCAAATTTATAATATACTTTTTGAAAATCGCGTAACTTGGTGAAAATCGTGCAAATAAAAAAAACGTGTAATTTCGAGAAAATCAGTGCTAATAAAAGGTTTATTCGATAAAAATGGCACACCGAAAATCTTCTGTAGCTTTTGAACCGAATGAGTAAAAAACCTGAAAATTTGAGCAAATTTTATGCATAGTGTATGGTTTACATCTGAAGAGTTTTATAGTTTTTCATATTGCGAGAACAGAGAAAGCTGAGCAAAAAAGAAGAAGAAGACTTAGTGTCGTAAACTTCAAAGGACATGCAGTGTGCGAAAAGTGTTGATATTCCTTGATGTCAAGAATATTCGAGAAGTCTAAAATGTTTCATAATCGCATAAATACGTTCGGAAATGATGGTACCTGAAAGTACCATCAAACTTATTTAAAATATATAGCGCCATGCAACATTCGTTTAAAGTTACATATTTTCTTTGATTTCAATAATCAACATTCAAACCGAAAAAATCAACTAACATTATTTTCCGTGCATCAAGAGATTTGACGTTTGCGGAACAACTTTCCGACGGTCGACCGTCGGACCCTCGTTCTAATTTTTCTATCTTCTCGCAATACAGTGGTTCCAATCATGTCGTCGGAACAAGAATTATCAGTGACAAATTATTCTGCATCTACAATCAAAATCCAGAAGCGTCCCACCATTCTATTCCCAAAAAGCTCGGGATAGCAAATTCAAGTGTGTCGCGTGTAATAAGAACCTTCAAGGAGCGTCTGAGTGTTCAAAGGAAGGAAGGGAGTGGTCCAATGGACAGTAAAATGACCAGGAGTGGTATAACAGCTCAAGAAGTTTCAAAACATGTCCATTCGAGATGTCGCTAACAAGTTCAGGGTGTCGGTTGGTTTTGTATAGAAAACCATGAAGCGTGCTAGGTTACATGTTTACAAGGTGCAAAAAGCCCCAAACCGGAATGAAAAGCAAAACACCACTGCAAAAACCCGCGCCCGGAAACTTTACACGAAGTTGTTCACCAAATCGTGTTGCATCGGCATGGATGATGAAACCTACTTCAAGACTGTCATCCGTCAACTTTCTGAGCAAGAATATTTCGTTGCCAAGTCTAAGTTCGAAGTTCCTGAGGATGTCCGAATGAAGAAGTTATCAAAATTGGCGATTTGCGGATGCGGTGAAGTAAGCGCTCCCTTCCCGTAACACAGTAGATCACTTTGACATAGTGTGCTGCGGTGTAAGATCTACCAATTAGAGCCCTAGCTTAATCCATTTTTGTAGCTAGGGCAATAAGTTGTGGTAATTAAGTATTCATCGTATTTAGTCCCCACTCACGGTGTGTTTGTCCGAAGAGGCTTATTTGAAAAAAAAAAAACAGTATCTCTAAAACACTCACTACACAAAAGTATAAGTTTTCTTCTTTCACGTAGGTGCATTTTTAAAATGTTCTATCGGGGGTCATTTTTTTCATACATTTTTGGGGGGGTTAAAATTATCATTTGAGATTTCTATGGAGTTTACACCAAAAATAGTGAAAAAATTAAAAATTGTTCTAGATCCCCCGATAGAACATTTTAGTTCTCTTGTTTCGGAAAGCAGAACGATCGCGCGATCTGTCGGAATATTGTGTTCTGCATTGCGTGGCCGGTAATAAAACTAATCAGTTCAGTGTGTGTTTTCTCTTGCTTTGCACAGCAGAACGATCGCGCGATCCGTCGAAATATTGTGTTCTGCATTGCGCTGCCGGTAATAAAGCTAATCAGTTCAGTGTTAGAGGTGTGCGCCGCCGCGCCACGCCACCGCCGCCGACAGTTTTTGGCACGCCGCCGCCGCCGACAATTTTATATCGGCGCGCCGCAGTTTAAAATTCTTCACGCCGCTGATCTATAATTATCCACGCCGATCTGAATTAAAGAAGTCTGCAAAATTTCCAGTGAAAATTTTGAATATTCAGTGGAACCGTAGAATTTCCTTGTTGAACCCTACAACATCACGTTGAAACTCCAGATATTTTTTCGTAAATATGCCAATGATTTCCCTGAAACTTTCATACAATTTTTCGTTGTTATTTCGGAAAGCTATCCATAAAAACTGAGAAAACTTCAAGTGGAAATTGCGGAGAGTTTCCCATTGAAATCTCAAGAATTTCTCGTTGAAATAGAATTTTTGAACCGAAGGCCACAAGGCTGGAAGTTGTTTGGCCGAATATGTCGTTTGACCAGAAAAACATTTGGCAGAAGGCCATCTAGCTTAATTATGTCATTTGGTCGAACAGTTCCTTTGGCTGAAAAAAAAACAGGCCATTTGGCCTCAAAGGACATTCGGCCGAAAATGTCGTTCATCTGAATTGGTCATTTTGACCATTTCCAAGACATTAAAGGAAGATTCTTTTGAATTTCGCCGAAAAAAAATTGATGAACTTCCCCAGAAAGTTCTTTAAATTTTTTTAGAATTTTCATTTGGAAAATATTTTCGAATTTTCTTCGGGAGCTATTTTGAAATTTCGAGAGAAAAACTCTTTAGAATTCTCAAAAAAAAAACTGTTGAGAGTTTAAGTGGAAAATACTTCGTATTTTACATGCGAATCTCTTCAGAATGTTCACGGAAATATGTTTCAAATTTCTACAGGAAAATATTCGAAATATCCACGGAAAGTTCCCATTAAGTTTCTGTAAGTATTCTTCGAAATTTACGCGAAAAGTTGTAGGATATCGCGACTGGTAGAAGGGATGTTTTATTGTTGGTTTTCTTAGTAGAGATAATAAAGATGGCTAGCTTGGCATAGCCAACGTCAAAACAGAAAGTTCTTCGGAATACCCGCAGGAGATTTCAAGGAGTTTTCACGGGATACTTCCTGGAACTTTCCCAACAAATTTTCCTGAGTTTCAACGGAAAACTTTTCAGAGTTTCCGCGGAAAATTGTTCGATGTTTTTAAGGATTTTCATTGGATTTCTACAGTAAATTCTTCATCTCGTTCATAAGAAATTCCTGGGGCCGAAAGTGAAATACATCCATACTGGTAATTTGGCATAACAGGTAGTCTGGTAGAAATTTCATTACTGAACGGGTGTTATGCTCGAAAATGTCCACTTATTTGGCGAAATAGCCTTATTGTCAAATGACTATTGAACAAAATTACGTGGAGTCATTCAATAATGACGTCACAGGTTTAGTTAGATTCTAATATTTTGTGACATTACTAGGTATAAAAAAGCCAGACAAAGGGGAGGGGGGTGTCTAGAAATCTCAAAAGATGTTGGACGTTATATTTGAATCGTCCTTAACCTCTTTACTTTTTAAGTCGATACTGACCTTTAAATCAAAAGCCATTCAGCCAAGTTCTATCTAGCCTATTCCACCGTAAATGTCATTTGGCCAAACGGTTCGATGTTTTTGACCATAGTTTGAATGGAGGTTTGAGTCATTGACATTTGCCGTATGACCCGTCGGGCTAAATTACATTTTGGGCTAAATGGCCTCTTCTGTCAAACGATCATTTCAGTCAAACGGCATTTTCGGATTGATTACCTATTCGGCAAAACGACCTGTTAAAAAAAACGGCTTTTTCGGCTAAATTATCAGTGATACTGTATGTCGTTTTCGGCCAATGGAATTTCCCAATGACATCTTATGGACAATACGAAGAACTTCCTGTCCAAAGAAATTTCTTAAAAATTCCCTTCATCCCATCCGTTGAGATCCTGATTTTTTTTGCTAAAATCTACATTCTGAACAATCTTCCATGGAGATTCTGCAAAAATTTCCTTGGGAATTTCTCGTGAAAACTCCTTAGAGTCTCCCGCGGACATTCAGAAGTTTTTTTTGTTTTATAATTCAACCTTTTCTACTAAGGAAAAAAATGTACAATATTTTACATTTGGATACCAATTTGAATTTCAGGAATGGTAGATTGCAGGAAATTCTCCTAAGAATGTTGGAAATTTTGTGGGACGTTTAGACAATTCACAAAATATGCTGCGGCCATAGCAGAGCAAAGCTGATATATTTGAAAAGAGTGACGGGGGTCAAAATTAAAAAAAAAAACAATGCACTTTATAAATAATTCTTCAATTATATCTGAAATCCCTCTGCACTCTATGTACGCATATGGTCAAAGCAGTATAGATTGCCAAATATCCATAAGATTCCTAAAAAAACTCTTGATATAGTTCCCGTTTACGTACGTTTACGCAAATCAAAAGGAAAATGTATTTTCGTGAACCCACACACTTGACCTAGTTGGGTCAATAAAATCCAACTCTAAATTAAAATGGTCAATGGTAAGAGTCGTTGTCGGAGCTAGTTGGATCACGAAAATCCCTTTGGCCGTATTCACCATCGGCCGTATTCGAATTAAGAAAAAATCAAAGTCGGTCGATGATTTGAAGGAATATTACTGGACAAAGTTATTGCGCTTTTTGCACTTTATAAGAGTTTTGCGAGATTTTTTTCTAACAGTCATCTTTTTCTCACACTCAATACACTCAAAAAAGTTTGATTTTCCGTGTAAAATATTTGTGTGTGAGTGCTCAATCTGAAAACAACGAGACGTCAAATCATGGCGGGAATCGATTTAGTGTACACTAGGGATCCTATAATGAGAGATATGCGAAAGCGGCCATTGTAAGCCAATCGAGCATTGAGAACTGTCAAAACGTGAGCCAAATGAACGTTGTTATTGTTGCAGATTGAGACGAGGTTGAGAGGTATTGAGATAGATTTTAAGAAAAGTTTCATCGAATAAACAATTTGTTTTAATTTCGCGAAAAGAAGTAATATAGTTTTTGTATCGTGTTTCGCCTGTTTGTATTGCACTTTTATTTTAGTGATAAAGCTTATTTAAACACTGTTAGTGGACAGACAAACATAATCCAAATTGTTATCAAATGCAGTCATATACAAGCTTCAACACTTTGCGCTGCGGCAAGTGCTGGAAGCGTTTGCTAACAAAAGTAACAGCGTTGCTAAATCGCCTGGAAAAGTATTTGCATATCTCTCATTATAGGATCCCTAGTGTACACGCTTACATGTGACCAACGAGTAATGGGTTATAATTGGGTAAATTTCAGTAACAAAAATCGATCAACCCGAAATAAGAGTGAGTGTGAGAAAAAGAAGCGGGCAAATCACAATCTACACATAACTCTTCAAATTGGGGAAATCGGCAATACGTCAAAAAAATCCAACTCTGACCTAAGTGGACCGATGATAGGTTTAATAAAGACTAGAAAAACGATGATAGGAATCACCACAACGCTGTTTGTTACTCGTCTCTAGAATGCATGTTAGAGGCTCAAATCGCCTTCGAACTTACCCCAACAAACATTGGAAGCTGGTAAAGCATTAAACTATTTAGTGAAAAATATGTTTTTTTTTGTTTGTTTGTTTTTATTAACGACATTTCACACTGCTGGAGTGCATTCATGTCGAATCAAAAAAATTCCCCCCTTCCCGATATAATTTTCGTACAATACATTTCATTTTTCCTTCGACATAGTGTTATACACTTTCCATCCTGAATCCGAAAGATTCTCTTTGGTGTACTGCAGATCGTCCAGGCAGCAGTCATCGCCACACGATCTCTTCCGATCTTGTTCGCATCTAGCCTCATTCGAATTCGATTCATTTGTCCCAGTCGACAACCGCCTCTTTGCTGTTGTTCCAGGCTGTGGGTCGATGTGTGCGTCATCATCATCATCATTAGATTCGTTGTCGCTTGAGTTGAGATCTGCCGCATGCGGGGTAGCTTCAGTTGTATCGTTGCAATTTTCGTCCACGTCTTTTCTCTGTCGTTCGGCGGTGTTTGAAACTGTTCGTGTTTCTTGCTGAGTCTCAGATCCTCCGCTCGGTGTCACTTGTTTACTTTGGCCTCGGAAAGTTACGAGTGTAGATTCGTTTTCTATTACTATACGCGATGGTATTTGTGCCTCCATCCTCATTCGTATCACTCTGACACCGTTTGGTATACCAGGGAAGAAGTTCTTCCATACTTCATTTTGAATGGAGATCACTTTTCCATATTGCTCCATATGTTGGGTGATGGTTGTGTTAGACATACATGGTGGCAGGTCATGAAGCCTTACGGTGGTGGTGGGACCATCCACATACACAGGGATAGAATATTTCACACCCTGGCATCGGAATGTGTGTCGGAGATGATGCTCTTTTTGCAGTCGTAATGCCAAGCCTGCATCGTTCAACTCAATGAGTACACAGTTTCTCAAGTTGTGCAGTTGAATATTTCTGACATACACCATCTTGAGCTTAAGATCAACCTCGATGACTTCTTTCACTTGCTCTAGCGTAGGTCGATTCGGAAGAACACCGAAATCGACGACTAGTGTGTTTCGCCTGTTCGATGACATTTTGCGACGAATGCAAAATTGTTCCGCGACAGGATCCACAAAAAATGCTATTAACCGTAAAAACGTATGCGAGCTATCCGAAAACACGACTATCGCGCACGAGAAGCGGTTGCCAACTGGTGAAAAATAGGCTTCTTCAGCCAAAAAACTAGTAAATTCAGCTTAATTTGTTCGTTCAGACTAAGATCAAGAAAAAATCTACTCTGAAGTATGTCAATGGTTTGAAGACACCTGTTAGTTCAATTCCCTAGTGGCACACATGTTCCACGTAGGTTACTGCAACTCATATGTGACCAGATTAAATCACAATCAAGTTGCTGCAACCATTTTTGACTGACTTGTGCTGCTCGGGTTACTTTCAGCTAAGAAGTGGGTTGATCGATGATCGGAGTCGATATTGGATTAAGTCGTATCTAGAAAACCCCAACTATTGAGTGGGTTGGTTGATGACCAAAATCGACATCGGACCTATTCCAATTAAGAAAAATCCAATAATGGAGAGAGTTTGTCGATAAATTGTAAGCACTACTGGGCTTTGTAAATTGTTGTGTCAATGAAATATAATTCTAAACTGAGTGGGTCGGAGTCGCTTTCAGAAACAGCAGGAGTAGGAAAAATATAACTTTGGATCAATATCTGATAGTTTTTAGAAAAAAAAAACGGTACTTAACAATCACGACATAAAGGACATTCTTCTCCAATCATGCCAACCAACAAACAACAATTTTAAGCTTTTCAACTCTTATAGATTCCAATGAAGAGGTCAAAATCTATCACATAATATTCAATGAATTTGCTTTCATTTTTCATCACTGTGCTAGAACAAGTTTCTGCTTTGCTGGGATCAGAAAAGTCTTATTTTGCGGTCAAAATAAACTTTATTCAGATCACATAAACATTTTCTGAACAGGACGAGCGAAGAATACACAACAGCAACTCAAAAGGACCTTTCCATGGATATTCCGAACTTTTTTCTTGAAGAAATTTGAAAGAATTTCTTGTGAAAATCCTAAAGAGTTTCTTTTGTAAATTCCGACAAATTTTGCGATGAAACTTCAAAAAAAAATCTCAAAACAAAGTAGTTTCCGAAAATAATTTTCAAATAAATATATATGTATAGGGAAGTTCATCAGATTTGTCCGGCGAAATTCAAAAGATTCTTGAAAATATCCCGAAAAATGCAAAAAAAAATCTTGAGGAAACGTAATAAAAAATCGCCACGCCGATTCACGCCGCCGCCGGCTAAAATGGCCTTCGGCGTGACGCCGAAAACGCCGCCGCCGCCGGCCAAAATTCTGACAAACGCCGCCGCCGGCGAATATCGGACCGGCGCACACCTCTATTTAGTGTGTGTTTTCTCTTGTGATTTGAGCAAGTATGTACAGTGCGTGGTGGTATGTGTTTTGGTCGTCGCGAAATAGTTCTGTGTTGATTTTACGATCATTTCGAATAGCAAGCAAAACTGTCGCGTGATCCGAGATATTTTGTTTTGATGTGTACGGTTCGCGTTTTTATTTGTATTTCATATAATCCTCTCCCATAGATCGCATCACTTACCAAAGTGAATCCAGATAAAATATCCTATGCAACTAACACAATACCACATCCCGTGACAATCGTGGAGATGCAGAGGTGTTCTCGGTCTCTAGTAGCAACGAGAGTCGAACTAACAATCCTACCTTTCCTATATGACCGTAAGGACGTGGCCGGCGCCGTTATTGACTTTAAATACGCGAGCTTCTGAAACGTGTACATTGAGAATGGATAGCATATCCCATGTTCCATTCACATGGTTCTCTGTGCAATTTCACAAGTTCCAGTCAATCACGGAGTAGCAACTACGAATTGTACGGTCATAATGCTCATAATGCTCATGCTCATGCTCATATATGAAAGAGGAGAGCATCTACTTTCACGTGGTGGTTGTTTAAGAGATACTGATTTTTGAAAAATAATATTTCCCCGTAAACACACCATGCGCTACCAAAAGCAGTCTCAGAAATAAAACATAATTAATGTTATCCTGCAGACAGTTGAATTCCTCTTGTTTGAGGCTAAACTGTATGCAGCGGAAACAACTTTTCAAGCAATTAGTTAAAAAATCTCGGTACCCGGTCCTAAGCTGAACTGACTGCTGGAAAAATTGAGTTAGGGGTTTGAATACGTACTAACTCTCCTTGAACTGATGAACAATGGTAGTGAGAGGAACACACGGAAGTTCTTATTACTGAACAAAATTCTCTTGCTTGAAATGGTCTTGCAGAAAGAGCTCAATCCCGGGTTTGTAGTTTACTGGTGATATTCTAGAAGCAAGACAAGGATGTGGCTAGAGCTCCGATGCATGACCAAAAACAGTATTACTGTTCTGTTTTCTCAAGAAAAGATTGATTTCCTATTGATAAGGGGCGCGCCTTCAATGTGAAGGGACTCAATAGCGGGACCTTGTCATGGTGCTCTTGAGAAAACTGCATTGCTTATCAATAGTAATGGAGTAATTCGAAATGCACTTGAACACTAAGGATACGGGTAACGCTACAATAAATCTAATAACTGGTCGCAGTGGCACACCTGAACAGGAAAAAATAAATAAGCGCTCCCTTCATTATTTCCGGAACAATCAACGGTACAATTTACATCGAAGAGAGCCTCAAGAAGCATCTTTTGCCATTCATAAGAAAACACAAAGCATTAACTCTGTTTTGGCCTGAACTGGCGTCCTGCAACTACGCTCGACGCCAGATCAACGTGTTGGAATTGTACCGTGCTAACGGAGTTAAATTTGTTTCAAGAGATATGAACCCACCAAATTCGCCGGAACTTCGCCCTATTGAAAAATTCTGGGAAATTGTGCAGACGAAACTTTGGAAACATCCTTAAATTATTTTAAAAAAAGCTGGAGTTGAAGAAAATTTGGGTAAAAACAACATTGAGGAAATCGATTGTACAAAATTTGATATGTGGATTGAAAAGGGAGATGTGCGCATTCGGAATGGGTGATGAAATTGAAAATGCTCTAAATCATAACTCATTAATTCATTCCCTGAAAATTTCAAAAAAAAATCCGGTGATCGGTTTAATTTTGGTAAGTAAATATGTGTGTGACATTTTTATCGAATACACCCTTTACACAGCTTAACAGATATTTAGGCTAGAACAAATTTTATTGAAAATCCTGTGTAAACTTTTGAATAAGGAACCGACTGTTTACTTCGATGACATTTACTTCCAGGGTGCAGCAGCCGTAAAAAGTGTAGACAACAACCTTCCGTGCACCATGTTTACGGTACTCGTCACTGAGTGGCGATACCGGCGTTTCTATCTGTGTTGTTAAGCCTGCTACTCTATGTTCTGAGATTTTCACATTTTCCACCATGAGCTCATGGAAGAATGGTAGTTGGAAATCGAAAAAATGTATGGGAAAATCAAGTATTTTGCAAATTTATGGAAAATGGAAGTGTTTTAGAAGATAGTAGTGATAAGGAATGAAGTATGAGGTGAAAAGATTATCTCCTGCACTTAATTTGCACTGATTAGTAGTTTTATAGTGATGAAATTTCGATTTTACTACCACTGAAAAAACGCCATCTCTTGCATTAATCGTTTTGACTGGTACCTTATTGATATACGTTGGTCCACTACTGCCATCTGCTCAACTGATTGCGGAAGTTCATACGGACGCAACTGCCAATGCATTTGACAGCCGCATTCGGTCTCCGTGTTCCATAACAATGATCCTTGCGTCATCTCCAAACAAAATATATTTTAGTTACTAGATAAAGACTATCGCTCTGGTTCCATTTGTTCTGCTGTCCGGAACATGTTGGGTACCAAGCTGTCAAATCGTATGGATTTTCCTTCTTTGACATTTAGCTCCCCTATCCTCGCCAGCAAAAGATGCTCCGGACAGCGACGACAGCGACAATCTTTATCTACTAACTAAAATATCTTTTCTCCAAACGAATACCAAACGCGTTCCCAATTTAAAACACCTTTGAATTAACAGTTGCGGATGTTTACACATGTATACAATCAATATCTATTATCTGGTATTAGGTTTGAGATATTACGGTGGATGGTCCAACGAACGTGCAGAAGACCATACATGTACACGCAGAAGAAAAGTACGATACAAACGAGTTAACGAGGTGTTATAGCACCAAACATAAATACGTTTGAAACAAACATATTGTTACATTTGCTGCGAACGATGTAATGATCCAATCACGGCTCAGACAATCCGATTGGTTATTTTCCCAAACCAATCAGAAATCACTCAATGTTAATCATACCACACCAATCAGAGTCGTTCGCGCTAGGTACAAACGATCTGCTATCCCCGCGCAAGTATAAAAGTAGGGACAAACCACGCACAGATTGTCAGTAATTTTCTAACAGTTGGACGGTTAGGACCTCTAAGCAGAGCAAGCTCCCTATCCCATCCCAAAGCCAACCGGCGAGCAACGGAGCAAAGCCCCACCGAGGAAGACATCATTGCCAGACCGACGACTGCGAGAGGCACGAGGTCGAATACCCAGTCACGGTTTGACTGCCCATCCGGTCGCTTGGCACTATCCCGGCCTTTGATTAAAGGTGCGCGGGCTCGGTTGCAGAATATAAGGGCTTTTGCGGCTCCAGCTGCTTCGTCTGGTAAATCGCCTCGCAAAGTCGCAATACACAATGCGAAGCTGCATTTTTTCAATGCAAATAAAATAATTTTCTAAAGAGTTAATATCCCCTCCTGTCGTTGATAGGCTTCTCTGCAACGCCAATAGTCCAACGCCAATAGTCCAAACAAGAGTTATTTAGTCCAACCGATTTGTTGATTTGTAAAGCTAGAAGTGTGTGATTTCCAGTGAAAAACCGATGTAAGCATGAATTTTCTTGCCATATTGAGTCATGAAAGTGATTGTGTGCTCATCCATCCGCCACAGCACCAACAACGGTGGTCGGTTTTAGTCGGAGTCCACGTGAGATTCTTCAGCGGTTCCCAACCAGCGACGTGGGACTTGGCCTGGCTGAGAAAGAAGATAAGTGAAGAAAATGTGTGCACACTACTGACATTTTTGTAACTGCGCGTGTGTTGAAGTTAGTGTTAAGCAGAATTAGCTCACAATTTACGGCCGTTTAGAAATTAAATTGTAATGGACTTGCTAGTGAGCAATAGATTGTGTTAACGTATTTGATTGGTTTTTTTTGATTCAATAAAATCGTAATGAATTTTAGTCGCGTCGCTGAGTTATGATTGGCTCCCATGATTTTTCTGTGCGTTCCCACGACTTGCCACAGAGCTTAAACCGGGCAAACTTTTGTAACGTGAAGTTTTGCATCAAGCATTAGCTTGATTGGCGCTTAAGTGAAACTTTGAACAACGGAGTCATCTGAATTCGCGGCTTGCCTTGTTGATTGGAAATTTATTAGTGGTCCACCAGGGAAGGAAAGTTACAACGAAAACTATTGTTGAATCAAATGTGTATTTTAAGTTGCTTCAACATTATATTGTTTTGATTCGACCGTAAAAATATTTTGCTATCAATTATTAAAATATTTATATTCTGGTAGCATTTGACAACCAGATTCCTAAATTGTTAACCTTCATACTTCATTTACTTACCTTTTTGTACCTGTAAAACATCCACATCAGCAATTTGGAAGCAAGAAAAAGCTTGCTCAAGGGATAAATATGTTTGATTCAAACATATTATCAGTTTGTGAATAAACATGAATATTTTTTAATCGAATGAATGAAATTTGTATCCGTGCATAATTAATATAATGTTCAGCGCGCAGGAAGCACGTACAGGGTAGAGAACCATTTGGGCAGCACCCCCTATTCCCGTCCGCAACGTTCATTACTCGAGCCGATTCATTACTTACAACCGAATTACTGGTTTCTTAGTACATGGTTAGTTTCTGTCGATATTTAGTGATGTACAGAAAATCAAGCCATTTGGTTGGAACGCGGTCGAGTTATTAACGTTGCGGACGGGAATAGGGGGTGCTGCCCAAATGGTCCCGCTTCCTACCATCGTTTGTTTTGGGCAATCATTTACATACATTGTTATTCAATAACTTAATTCTGCTATAATCTTCGTGAACCATCTTTACTAAATGAAAATTTCTGATTCGATTTTGATTGCACCGCTCTTGATTTTGACAATGTTGCACCTTATGACCACTCCATTGGAAGCGATACCCAAAATCGCGTGCTACCTACCTGTCGTCGCTCAGATAATTTGCTGAAAACCAAATTTTAGGATGAAAATGCACTTATTTTGTCATTATTGTATGTTTTCTTTTGTGTATCATTTGCACGATTCGTTAATCGTCACTGTAATTACCAAACAATAATACTGGAAATTACTCGAATTAACTTAAAAATTGCAATACGGTTCCCAAGGACCCACAACGAATCATGTTTTAGCTCATAGTTTCATTCATGTAGGTATCTGTTTATTCATTCGAAACCAGAAATAAAAGACAACCTTTCGCTCTGCATGTGTTTACTATTATCGCAGCACAGCTTGACCACCCTTTTCCTAACTTCTTTCAGTCTTGAGATAAAATTACTCGCACGCAAACTGCACTTCCCATTCAATCGTCGAGAAGATTGATTTATTCGCGTTGAAATTTTATACGTTGTACATGCTTTATACTAGGGCTCTGGTCCTAATGCTGATAATCGATGAAAAACGAACCGCATCCGATGACGGCGATAGGATGGGCCCGGCAGATTAAACTACGCTTTACACGCGAACTGCTCATGAGCCGCAAGGCAGGATCGATGCGGCTAGCGGTTCTTACACATCTGGATCAAAGCCCGCGATGCGATGTCGTCGTTTCGCCAGAAAAAAAGGTAAATTTGTCGTTTGTCGGGGAAGGAAAGTAAGAGTGTCCAACCACATGACTTGCGCCCGCAGTCCAGTCTTGTGAACGAACGGTAATTTACTATGGTGGGGCTGCGCGCGGTGTGACCGAAGAAGAGTACGCTTGGAATCAAGAGTGAACTGGGATAAGACTCGTGGCTTACGATAAGATTTGCGCCACAGGTGATCGGAGACTTCGGTCCGCGATAAAGTAATTGGTTAATGCGTGAAAGTATGAACAGATGAAATCGAATCAAAAAGTTTTCTACGCCGAGGGCTTCTCCTCTGGGAATGGATCAGATTACACACTATGTGATATCTACGGACATATTAAATAGCCCTTTTTCAGAAATTGATTGATAAAAGCTTCCTGATTTGAACAATTTAATGAAAGATAGGCATGCCAAATTATATGAAGTTTAATTTTATATTGAATTTAAGTATCGTGCATCCACTACAAGAACCATAAGCGCGTGTTTGTCCTCCTCGAGCATTATACAGATCCTGTTTACGTATAACACTATCGATTATTTATTTCAAATATTACAGAAACAACAGAATGTAAAATATAAAATACAAATGGTTCGGTTATGTAACATCTTATAGAGCCCAAAATATCAGAAAATTTTAAATAGCTTCTCTCTGTACTTCGATAAAAATTCAGATGAGTATTCAGGGAAAATGCATTTTTCCAAAAACAACTTGAGCACACGGGTTCAGAAGCCATGTGGGCTCATTTGCTCGCTTATAATTAATTTCTCCGAAATTTTAATTTGAATTCATGTTTATCCAACAGCGTCCATTAATTCATGTACAACCCTCGCCCCACCCCCAGATGGGGGTGATCCATCCTTCCACAATTTGAGTATCGCTTTTATTCGCATGGACGGTACATACATACGACCAAACTGACGCTTTATCGATTTTCGCCAAAATTTATTTGTTCACGGCACATGGAGAGAGCCACACATTCTGCATTCCCGGTCACCCTGTCCGGCCAGGGTTGCACCTTGGCGCAAAAATTTGCATTTCCCCGTGCTGGAGGTTGTGATGCAACCCACCACCACGCCACGGTCGTTCCTCTACCAGCGTGCTCCAGTGCAGTGGGAAGAGACAGGTTGCTTCATTATTCCCAACCAGAGCCATCAACTGGGACTATTCAAAAAGGGACAACCTGGAAGGCGCGAAAAATCGAAAACGGCGATGTCCTGCCACCCACCGCGTTTCCGGTGCATATAATACAGTATGGTTTCGGTTTTGGGAACAAGAACATCCGTATTAAAATAATATAATATATGATCATATTAATTTTAGTTTAATAAGTGATATCCATAACATCCATCGGATGATGATTTGGCGTTTCCCTGGATATTTCTTAAGAATTTCCCTGCCAAATTCTTCGACAGTTCCCTAGAAAATAATTTGCAAATTCTTCAAAACTCTTCTGAATTTTTTCGATAAATTCTTCGAAACTTTCCCGAAAAAGTCTTTGAAAAAAAATGCGGAATCCCATCCATTCCCGAGAAATTCTTTGAAAAATGTCTCGGAATTCCATCAGAAAATTCTTTAGGACTTCCTCGGGGAATTGTTCGGAATTTTTTTGGGAAATTCTACGGCATTTCATCGAAAAAATCTTCTAAAAACACTCGGGAAATTATCCAGAAAGCTCGTTGGAATTTATTTGAGACATTTGTTTTCGAATGTTTTCGAAGAATTCGTAGGTATTTTCTCGTGAAATTCTCAGAAAATTTCTTTGGGAAATTTTTCTGAGTTTCCTCGATATACTTTGGAATTTCCCTGGAAAATTTTATGTAATTTCCCGGCGAAATTATGTGTAAAATTTTCAAAAAACTCTTCGCAATTTAATCCTAAACTTCTTCGGAATGTTCTTGGGAAATTTGTCATAAGTTCCTCGGAATATTTTTCTTATTTAGCTCTACATTTTCTTCGGAGTTTCTTTAAAAAAAATTCTCAAGCAATCCTTCGGAATTTCTTCGGCAAATACTTTGGAATTTCTTCAGATTCTTCTGAATTTCTACGGAAAGATTTTTCCGAAGAAATTCCGAAGAATTGAATTTCCTCGGGAAAACCATCGGAATAACGTAAGAAAATTCTCCGGACTTTCTTTTGGAAATTTTTCGGAATCTTCTTGGAATATTCTTCGAAATTTCCTTTAAAAATTCTCCGGAGCTGAAATCCGGATAAAATCTTAGAAATACCCTCTTCTCATTTCTTCATGATTTTCCTTTGGATTTTTTTTTTCGGAAGATCATTCACAAAATTTTATAAGACTTTCTCGAAGAATTTTTCAGAGTTGTCCTAGGAATTTTCTTCCGAAAGTTCTTAGATTTTTTTTTTGTATTTTATTGAGAAATTCTTAAGATTTCCTCGAAAAATCTATGGAATGTCATTAGCAAATTATTTGGAATTTCTCGAGAAATTCTTCGGAATTTTGTAGGAAATTTTTACAGAATATCCTCAAAAAATTCTCCTGAATTTTCTCAAGAAGTTCTTCGGAATTTTATCAGAAAATTCATTAGAATTTTTTTAGAAAAATCTTTGGTATTTCCTCGGGAAATTATTTGAAATTTCCTCCGGAAAGTCTTCGGAATTTTCTTCAAGGAATTCTTCAGAATTTCTTCGAGAAATACTTTGGAGCTTCCTTGGGAAATTTTTCGGAATTTCCTCGGATAATTCTTCAGAATTTCCTCATGAAATTCATCGGAATTTCCTCGAAAAATTATGTATTTGGAATTTCCTCGGGATTTTTTCGGAATGTCCTCGGGAAATTCATCAGAACTTCCTCGACAAATTATTCAGAAAATCTTTGAAATTTCCTCGGGATACTTCGATACTATCACGGGAAATTTCACCGGAAAACTCTTTGTATTTTCCATGGGAAATGCTTTCTGGTTCGAATCCCATCGAAGGGAAAGTGGTTAGCTCCAATACATTTTCCAAATCAATATCTTCCACGTAATGTACATATTCACATATGAGTTTTCACAATTAATGTCCAAGTCGGGTGGTTTAGTCCCCTGAAATAGGCAATTAACTTTGATTGAACTGCTTCCTGGAGGATTGTTTGAATTTTTCAAAGGAGATTCTTTGAAATTTTCTTGGGAAATTATCAGAAACTTCCTCGGAAAACTCATCGGATTTGCCTTGGGAAGTTCCTTGGTATTTCGTTGGAAAATACCTAGGAACATTTTTCGTAGTTTCCTCTGGTAATGCTTTGGAATTTGTACAGAAAAATCTTTGGAATTTCCTCAAAAAGTTCTTTGGAATTTCATTGAAATTTTCGAAAATCCCACTTTTTTATATTTTTTTTCGGGAAATGCCAACTAAAATTTAATGGGATTTTGTCAGGAAATTCCTCAGTATTTTTCTGGGAATTTTCTTCGGAAAGTTTTAGAAATTTCTTTCAAAAACTCTTTGAAATTTCCAAAACAGTTTTTTTTAATTTCCTAGGACATCGATTCTCAACCTTTTTCATAAGTGAAAGGGGAAGGAGGGGCAAATGAGCCTTTCGGCCAAACGACCCGTTCGGCCAAACGACCCTTTCGGCCAAATGACCCTTTCGGCTAAATGATCCTTTCGGCCAAACGACCCTTTCGGCATAATGAACCTTTAGGCCAAACGACCCATTCGGCCAAATGACTCTTTCGGCCAAACGACCCTTTCGACCAAACGACCCTTTCGGTCAAATGACCCTTTCGGCCGAACGACCCTTTCGGCCAAACGACTCTTTTGGCCAAATGACCCTTTCGGCCAGATGGATTTCAGCTTAATGGTCTGTTCGGCCTATTGGCATTCGGCCAAATGGCTTTCGGCCGAATGGGTTTCGGCCAAATGACCCTTCCCCATTTTGAGAATATGGGATTTTGTTTTTAACTTTGCAAATCTGTTCAAAATTCCCGGAATAAAAAGGGAATGACTTGGAATCCAATTGTGAGACTTTTGAAAATTAAACATCTTGGGTTTTTAATTGAGAAACTAAGCTTATAAAACTGCGATGTGAATCGTGGGCCTTCCATAGATCAGCGAAAATATGAATTACTACAGGGCAGATCACGCTGAATGTGACTGGATTCGAGAGAAGATCCAGATTGGGGTAAGCATTTTTCACGCCTAGAGAAAGTATGTATTTCGATTGCTTATATTATTTTTCATTCACAAACCGATGTAGCAGCAATCTTACACTGGAGCTAGGAAAAAAAAGTTTCAAATGATTTTAAAAATGACGGCGCTCCACACTGGTGGGCCCCCATACAAAAGCCGTACAAAACCTAATATGTTGCTCGAATATATCACCAAAGAGTAATTTTGTAACGCTGAATTTATTTTGAGTTTGGAATTATTATCCAACATATATTATGCTATTCGAGTACTTCTGGAGGCGCAAGCCTTAAGATCTGAAGTATTAACAGCGTCCTCAATCTAACATTGAAGCAGAAAATTTCCAGCTTTGGAGCAGTTAGGAGCAAATCACCACACTAACCACCGGAAAGTAAACAAAAAATAGGTTTTAATATTGTCGCGCTTATCTTTTTCTAGAATGCTGAGGTGGTCTTACACTCGCAGGCTCGACTGCGAAGGTAAACGTCAAGATAGCCGCCGTGTTAAAAGATAGGCAGAATTTTCCCGCTCAAAACAAAACCACGTGCTTTTCGCGAAATGACAGCTGAGAGAGTGTTTATCATGGCAAATGCATACGATGGGTGAGATTTTCATTGACTCTGTTGTGCTTAGTGACCGTTGCGATTACCTGAGAAGCAACCAGCAGGAAACCGCAGTATTCTATTTTTTCTCGAGATGCATTACATGATACCAGATCGTTCCGAATCTTTCCCGAAAAAAGTCGAATTTTCTTTTGCCATACAAATTTGTTCGGAAGATTACAGCACTAACTTCAACAAGCCACCAAAAATAAAGTTTACAAGCTACAATCATAAAATTTTGGAAACAGTTCATTTAATATATCTGTGAAATTAAAAAAAAATACGAGCTTCGCGAAACGAACGAAATAAATTTTGAGGTTTTGTCCTGGTTTCCGCCATTGTGCGTTCTGGTGGTTGAGTGCCCCGAGTAACATTCACACAACTCTTTGGCATTTGGTGTTATTTATTGCTCTTCTGTTAAGAAAAAAATTTGTAGTAAATCATAAAACTTAAAATGTTACTCAGGCTTTAATATACTCGAGTGTGTCTCAATATTAGCCTCTGCTGTTGGTTATTTATAAGACGAAAAACTTTAGATCCTGCTTATTTTGGAATGGAGGATGCAGCAACAATGGATTACAATCATATACTTTTTACTTCTATTATGCGGTACATTGCGGTACAATTACGTAATTATTTTTGTTTTGCAACCTCCTCGGCGCTCTACTTTTTTATGTATGAAGTGTAATAAAATGACAAAACCCCTATCCCTAAACCCTTACAATATTAGTGTATGGTCTCCATGAACTCCAGGACTCCTATGAACCTTTCAGCTTTAAAGAAAACTTGCGTTGCACTCCTCTTTAATAGTACGTCCAAATAAGCGCCCGGTTTGACGAAAGAAGTCCATAAGAATGTAGTGCATGTTAAATGATCTGTCTCAAATTTCATTGAGCAGAACTAGTTCTTGCCAATTACGAAGCAAAAATTATGAATAAGTCAGCATACTTATTTTTTTTTTTTTTTTTTTTTTATAACTAAATTTATTTGCTAATTATCTAATACATGCATTCATCTCTTAGACTAGGTGTTCCGTGTTTTCTTAACACTATCATCCTTATTTGCTATGTTACTTTTTAGTTATTATTAATACATTTCAATTGCCTCTGGCAGAATTTTTCCTCTGGTTGAATTGAACCATGTAGGAATTACAATCTTTTCAACTTAAACTAAACTTAACCTATTTTATACTAAGGATACAAGGAGCTAATCGTTGCAATAGAAGATTGCAACGATTTTTGTCTAAAATTGAAATTATTTTGTTGGACATTTGTTGCAATGTCTCAATATTAGAAATTCTATGAAGTTCATTGGTACTATACCACGGAGGCAACTTCAGAATCATTTTCAAAATTTTATTTTGAATCCTCTGGAGTGCCTTCTTTCTGGTATTGCAGCAACTAGTCCATATTGGCACAGCATACAACATGGCAGGTCTAAAATTTGTTTGTAAATCAAAAGTTTGTTCTTAAGACAAAGTTTTGATTTTCTGTTTATAAGTGGATATAGACACTTAATATATTTGTTACATTTGGCTTGAAGGCCTTCAATGTGATTTTTAAAAGTTAATTTTGATCTAGCAGAAGTCCTAAATATTTAGCTTCGCTAGACCAATTAATTGGAACCCCATTCATAGTGACAATATGTCTGCTAGAAGGTTTCAAATAAGATGCTCTCGGCTTGTGTAGGAAAATTATAAGCTGAGTTTTGGAAGCATTCAGGGAAATTTTCCATTTTTGCAAGTAAGCGGAGAACGTATAAAAACCTTTTTGCAATCTACTACAAATGACACGAAGGCTTCGCCCTTTGGCTGAGAGACCTGTGTCATCTGCAAACAAAGATTTTGACACCCTGGTGGTAAATCAGGTAAGTCAGAAGTAAAAATGTTATACAATATGGGCCCCAGTATGCTGCCTTGGGGACACTAGCCCTTACAGGTAATCTATCAGATTTAGAATTCTGATAGTTTACCTGCAGTGAGCGATCTGATAAATAATTTTGGATCAGTTTAATGATGTACAGAGGAAAATTAAAATTCATCAATTTTACAATCAAACCTTCATGCCAAACACTGTCAAATGCTTTCTCTATATCAAGAAGAGCAATTCCAGTCGAATATCCTTCAGATTTGTTGAGCCGAATTAAATTCGTTACTCTTAATAACTGATGGGTGGTTGAATGCCCATGGCGAAAACCAAATTGTTCATCAGCAAAAATAGAATTGTCATTAATATGAACCATCATTCTATTTAAAATTATCTTTTCAAACAATTTGCTTATTGAAGAAAGCAAACTGATTAGGCGATAGCTTGAAGCCTCAGCTGGATTTTTGTCCGGCTTCAAAGTTGGAACAACTTTGGCGTTTTTCCATTTATCTGGGAAGTATGCCAATTTAAAACATTTGTTAAATAAATTAACCAAAAAGGATAAAGAGCTCTCAGGAAGTTTTTTGATAAGTATGTAGAAAATACCATCATCACCCGGGGCTTTCATATTTTTAAATTTTCTAGTAATAGATCTCACTTCCTCCAAATTCGTTCTCAACGAATGGTCAAAAATATTCTCTTAGTTGAGAATGTCTTCGAAGCTCCGTGTAACCTGATTCTCAATTGGACTTGTGAGACCTAGACTGGGCACTCTCAAACTGCTGAGCAAGTTTTTAAGCTCTTTCGCCATTTGTTAATAAAATTTTGTTTCCCTCTTTAAGCGCTGGAATTGGCTTTTGAAGTTTTTTTAAGAATTTTTGTTAATTTCCAAAATGGTTTCGAACTGGGATCCAACATTGAGACATTATTCTCAAAGTTGGTATTTCTCAGAATAGCGAAACGTCTTTTAATTTCATTTTGCAAATCCCGCCAAATAACTTTCAACGCGGGATCGCGAGTTCTTTGGTATTGCCTTCTTCTCACATTTTTAAGACGGATCAGTAGCTGAAGATCGTCGTCAATAATAATGGAGTTGAATTTAGTTTCACATTTAGGAATTGCAATGCCTCTGGCTTCGACAATTAAATTTGTCAAAGATACGAGAGCATTATCAATATCACTTTTGGTATCGAGAGGAATATCAACATCAAAATTCCTATCGACATACGTTTTATATAAATCCCAATCAGCTCTATGATAATTAAAAGTAGAGCTGATTGGATTATAAATGGCTTCTTGTGAGATTTCAAATGTCACAGGAAGGTGATTCAGAGTCAAAGTCAGCATGAGTTACCAATTGGCCACACAGCTGACTTGAATCCGTTAAAACTAAATCAATTGTAGAAGGATTTCGACTGGAAGAAAAACAAGTTGGTCCATTGGGATATTGAATAGTATAATATCCTGCAGAACAATCTTCAAATAAAATTTTACCATTGGAATTGCTTTGAGCATTATTCCATGAACGGTGTTTGGCATTGAAGTCACCAATTACGAAGAATTTTGATTTGTTGCGAGTCAGAATTTGAAGATCAGCTTTCAACAAATTCTTTTGCTGCCCATTGCATTGAAAAGGCAAGTAGGCTGCAATGAAGGAAAATTGTCCAAAATTTGTTTCAACAGAAACTCCCAAGGTTTCAAAAACTTTGGTTTCAAATGAAGAAAATAATTTATGTTTGATACGTCTATTAATGACAATGGCGACCCCACCACAGGCGCTGTCAAGACGATCATTTCTGTAGATAAAATAGTTTGGATCTCTTTTAATGGAGAGTCCTGGTTTTAAATACGTTTCAGTTATAATGGCAATATGCACATTATGAACTGAAAGGAAGTTGAATAATTCATCTTCCTTACCCTTTAGAGAGCGGGCATTCCAATTTAGAACTTTCACACAATTATTTGGATCCATTGAAACGGAGTCCGATAACAATTTTTGTGTGTACTTTATACCAACCTGAACAGCTTCAGGAATGGTATTTGCTTTGAACATTGCATCAATCATGTGATGCAATTGTTCAGTTAAAAATCAAAATCGGAAGCAGTCATGCTACCTGAATCGGCAACATGACCGTTATTTTCCGTTGGGACATGGGTATAAACCTCATTTTGAGAAGAGAAATTTTGTCTACCAGCAGCGATGTTTGCATACGTAGGTACATTCGAAAATTGGAATTTACTGAAGTGCTTGCTACCCGTTGACGAGCGGCAAAATTTGTTTGTGAATTGTGGTGGGTATGAATTGCTCGACCGGTAACCGGTTTCGAAATTTGAGCGTTTGAAAAATTTCTACCCGTCGAATCTGGGATCCGATTGGAATTTCCCGTCATCAATTTTGCACGAGAATTCAAAACTTTTTTGCGTGAAGGGCATTCCCAGAAATTGGATTTATGATTGCCCCCACAATTTGCACATTTAAATTTATTGGAATCTTCTCTCACAGGACATGCCTCCTTGGCGTGAGAGGTTCCACCACAAATCATGCATTTAGCATCCATGTGACAATGTTTGGTTCCATGACCCCACTTTTGGCCCTTACGGCACTGGGTGGGGTTTTGGAAATTTCGGCCTGCGGAAATGTTCCCATGTAACACGGACATGAGACATAATACAGGCCTTTTCCAATCTTTTCATATTATTTAGTTCACTTTTGTTAAAATGAATTAAATAAAATTCTTGAGAAATGCCCCTCTGGGAAGTACCAGAGTGGGATTTCTTTTTCATCTTAATTACTTGGACTGGTGCAAATCCAAGTAATTGAGAAATTTCAATTTTAATCTCATCCAGTGATTTGTCATCAGTGGGGAGACCTTTCAAGACGACTTTGAACAATCGCTCAGTTTTGTCGTCGTATGTGAAGAATTTATGGCGCTTCTCAGTTAAATACTGAAGAAGACGTTTGCGATCGTCAAAGGATCCCGGCAAAACGCGGCAGTCACCCTTCCTAGCAATCTGAAATGAAACCTTGATCCCCTGAAGGTTACTCAAAATCTCATTCCTAAAGCCAGAAAACTCGGCAACAGATACCACAATCGGCGGAATCTTTTGCTTTTTCGCATGAATCGAATCACCTGGGCTAGATTCGATTTGCTCAATATCATCATTAATCAAATCGAACTGATTGCTCAGTTCGATAGGAGAAAAATTATTTCCGACATTAGAGTTTGAAGGAATATCTGAATTCTCCAGCTTCCTTCTATTTTTCCGCGCTTTGGCAGGACGGTCTTGAAACCTTGTTTCTTTGAAGGAAGTGGAGAATTCAAAGACTCCTTCCTCTTGTTTTTATTAATGCTCATGGCTGAGCGTGGAGACGTGACCTTCTAAGAGGTTTTTCCCAGAACGGTGTCCCTGCAGGATTACCACCGCTTGTCGGAATTTTACTTCCGCAATCGGGTCCAACGTAAAACGAAGGCACGGGTCCTTGCAAAGATCGTAACGGGATCATTGGGTACAAATAGCGCTAAGAAGCACCGTTGAAATTAAAATAGCTTCGGGTAGTATTAAAAACTTCCTTCCGCAAAGAGAGAAAGAATCGCACAGCACGAAAGCACGATGCGGTCTGTGTCAGCATACTTATTATGTGCAACTGTTCATAATAACTACGTTAAGTCATGACTCTTTCCAAAATTCGACTGAAGTAGCTAACCGCATGGCCACGATTCCCACTTTGTTTTATGATATAAATAAGGGTGGCTAATGCACTTGAGGGCCCTCCTTAGCCGTACGGTAAGACGCGCGGCTACAAAGCAAGACCATGCTGAGGGTGGCTGGGTTCGATTCCCGGTGCCGGTCTAGGCAATTTTCGGATTGGAAATTGTCTCGACTTCCTGGGCATAAAAGTATCATCGTGTTAGCCTCATGATATACGAATGCAAAAATGGTAACTTGGATTAGAAACCTCGCAGTTAAAAACTGTGGAAGTGCTTAATGAACACTAAGCTGCGAGGCGGCTCTGTCCCAGTGTGTGGATGTAATGCCAATAAGAAGAAGAAGATTGCACTTATGCCTAATGTCTGGGTGCCAACTTAACGTCTAGCTAACGGAATAGATTGAATAAAAAAAAAACAGTCGTTAGGCGTGCTCGAAAAAAGATCCTAAGATCCTAAAGAAAGATCCTAACACAAAAATTAGTTTTAAAAATTAAAATCGATATTACAAAAAAACTTATCTCAAAAATCGATGGATTTTTTTCTGCAGATAGGTATTTCAATTCTCTAACTTTTCTGGGAATAATGTTCCTATGACATATTTAAGGGAAAAAAGTTTTTCTAACAAAAACTTTTTTCATGTCTACACACCTAAAAATATTCATGTAATTTTAGGTGTTGTGACGCTGACATATACGAGCGTGACTTTTGACGCAAATTTAGGTGAAACTTTAATTTTACATCACGACTTTATTGACAAAAAAATTAGGATTGGAACGAGAATCGAACATAAGCCCGCTGAGTGAGAGCCCAACGCCTTACCACTCAGCTTTCTTTGTTTCTTGAAAGAGGGGTGGTCGAAGTAAAACAGGTTCCACGATTTACACTGGACAAGTATTTCACTGCATCAAGCCATCGGCTGCTTGTGCGTTAGGTGCATCGCATCGGGTGCTGTGTTTAGGTTCCGAGACATGTAATTTTCAATCACCTGACAATGAAAAATATATGATTTAGTTTATGTCATGTGGTTTTGTGTCATTTTATTCAAATACGTCACATGTAATATTCATAATTTTTTGGTGTGTATATTGAGTGAAAATTAATCAGCGTGTTTTATGCGTACAGCGCCAAACTTATACATCAGCCTAACATCAACCGACGACACATTTTGGACGTATAAAAATTTGTTTAGAAAGCAATTTAGCATAATCTAATATTAATGTGGACCAACATTTGAAAAGGGCGTATATTTTCCTAGATTTCTTATATCAATGTTATACACAAATGACAAGATTTACAAAATTGTGATGTTTGATGGACTAATGTAAATTTGTCTAAACTGTATAATTTGAAACATAAAATAGCGTTTCGTTCAACGAGAAAATAAATCAATGAATGTGAAGATAAAAATTGAATTGGTTTAGCAAAAAAAAATTGAAGGTCTATTTTTTGTATCAGATAAACATTTTGATTCCAAACGATGAAGCTCGGTAGTTAATTTCATTAGGGAGATTTCGGATAAACGCACGTTCAAAAACTATTAAATTTCGCATATTTTTTCTTATTTTTTCTTTAATTTTATTTGTTACTGCATTTAATTCTTATTTCTACTTGAATACTCATTTATTTGTAAATTGACTCGAACAATTTGAAAACTTTTGGGTCTTCATCTGAGTTGGAATATTTTTAGCCAGGATTAATTTATGAGCGATTGATATAAAAGAATGAAATTTTTGTGTGCCAGTTATAGTTTTTGCTTTTTTAAAAAGTTCATCAAACTCTTCTGCCATTATTGTTGAGTATTGCTCATTCGCGATATAACAGAAATGTAATTTAGTGATATTTTTGTCTGTTTGTGTAACTGCCCATTCGTACAACTCCCGAGGAGTCTTAATAGTATTTCCATAATCTTTGGCAAGACTTGCTCGTTTTGCCATTCGTTTGAGAGTGCCACCAATAGCATCGTAAGGACCTCTTCCGTGCGATGTTGTAAAAAAGTGCCATTCTGCTTCTAAGCCATGTCTTGAATTGAAATTACACAGACTTGCAAAGTTCTTTTTATTTTTATAATGTGCTGCAGCTCCATCAGACATAAAAATATGTTTTGTAATCGATCCATTTCTTAAAAAAAATCAATTAATTTTAAAATGAATAGGTAAACAGCTTTTGTGTCATGGGTCATTACTTCTGATATTATAATAAAGCTAACGTTTTCTAATGTACCGTTTCTTTTAAAGTAAACTTCACATGGATGTACTGTTGCCTGGGAATTATTCCAATGATAACCCTGAGCAACATTTTGGATAATGAATGAATAATTTTCACTTTGCTGGTGCGCGATTTTATTTTTTCAATAATTGATGCCGATACACCTTTTAGTTCTGAAGCGAGTGCAATTTGGATTTCCAATATTTGCACTACATTTTTGGAATTTATTGGCACTTTATTTATCCATTTTGTATTTTTAACGTAATGAAACTTCACAACTGATATATTCTCATTGACAACAGTCATAGCAACACTTTTTGAACTATATAGTTTGTACGACAATTCCCCGAATGCGATTTCCTCGAATGCAATTCCTTAGCTTAGCTTAGCTTAGACTGACTGTACATATCAATGGTTGCTACTCCGTGATTGATCAGAACTGGTGCAAATTGCACTACGATCCAAGTGAATAGTGGTTGAGATTTACCAACTATTCTCGAAGTGCACGTTTCAGCAGCTCGCAAATGTTGATCAATAACGGCGCCGGCCAAGTCCTTACAGTCAGTTGGGAAAGGGAGGGAATGTGAGTGTGTGGTAATTGTTGCTACTAGAGACCGAGAATACCTCTGCATCTCCACATTTACCACGGGAAGGAAGTAGTGTTAGTTGGGTGGGGTAATCAGTAACATAGATCGGGATTCACCATGGAAAGTGATGTGACCTATGAAACTTCTACACAGCATTATTAGCATTTCCTTAATTTGTTCAATTGTTCATTCTTCGCGAGAATAAACAATCAATCGCTCAAAGTGAGCGATTGTTCATTTGAATTTCGGATTAGGCGCCCGCGTTATCATTTCATTAACGTAAGAAAAGTAAAAATGAAACGGGATTGAAAATAATTGATAGTAATCGAAAAGCTAATGTTATTCAGCAACCCTTATTTTATCTCTATTTGACGTTAAGTAAGAATGTAAATTTACGTTCATTTTACATGTCGTTTATTTTGCATTACTTTCGCGCGCGCGTGTGTGTCACTTGCCTTGACCAGTATACCGTAATCAGGATCTCACTGGTATTAATCCTGATGTGCCGGTTGGCACTCGTGTTGGGCTTGTGCGCTTTGAGCGGCACACGGTCGCTTCCCAGTCTACATAAAATCGCACATGGTGCAATACAAGATGCTAAATTGGAGACGATATACATACATGTTGTGTGGAAAAGTACCTCTATCGCCTGCACTTCAGCATCCTACACGACACCATATACGTTCATGTGTTGACTGGGTTTGATAGGGCCTGCTTATGGACACATGCAGCTTTTTGTAGAGGTTCAACAGAGCCCACTGTCAAACCCCACCACATCCTAGGCAGGCCCCCTAACTCGCAGTGGCCATGGGGAGGGGTCGTCAAGCCCTTGGACATAGTCAAGCCCTTGGACATAGGCAATTTCCTCGAATGCAATTCCCCCGAAAAACAATTCCCCGAATGTAACATTTCCCCAAATGTAACAATTTCCCGAATGTAACAAATCCCCGAATGTAACATTTCCATTACAGTCGAGGAAATTGCATTCGGGGAATTGGTTTTCGGGGAATTGTCGTATAATCGGTCAGACCAGAATCATAATTCTTGTGCTAAAATAAGCCTCCTGTCAAGTTTTCAGCTAATTCGGATAAATTTTCGAGGTGGCTCAAGTCGATTTAGTGTTTTTGGGCTATTTTCAATTTTGAAAATAGTCTAACAAGAGATATAAACGCCGAAAACCATCGCAACAACCTCTATGTGGAAGCTTTTGGTGTGCTCTACAAGTCTTGTGAACATTGCTATTCGTTTATTATATTATTATTCCTCTTTTTTCCATGGATATTTGAGTAATCTTCTTCTTCTTCTTCTTCATTGGCATTACATCCCCACACTGGGACATTGCCGCCTCGCAGCTTAGTGTTCATTAAGCACTTCCACAGTTATAAACTGCGAGGTTTCTAAGCCAGGTTACCATTTTTGCATTCGTATATCATGAGGCTAGCACGATGATACTTTTATGCCCAGGGAAGTCGAGACAATTTCCAATCCGAAAATTGCCTAGACCGGCACCGGGAATCGAACCCAGCCACCCTCAGCATGGTCTTGCTTTGTAGCCGCGCATCTTACCGCACGGCTAAGGAGGACCCAATATTTGAGTAATATAATTGCCAATGTGTGATTTACCGTTAAAATCTTAAAAATCAGAAGCTGAGCATTTGTCATAAATTTGCATGTTAGGATTTCTTCAAACAAGTTGTTCGAACAAAAAAGCTTTGATTTCACTTGTTACTACGATGCACTCAATGGTAAAAAGCATATAGACATATGATGAAATGAATCAAATTTGGAAGTCATTTGTTAAGCATCAAATATCATATGATTTGATTTATGTTTTGTTCTAATAACTTGTTTGAGGAAATCCTAGCGTGCAAATTTATGACAAATGTTAAACTCCTAATTTTTAAGATTTTAACGGTAAATCGTACATTAGCAATTATATTACTCAAATGGTCAGGGAAAAAATAGGAAAATAAATAAAATAAATTTGATTTGATTTATCATAAATTCAAGAATTTTGTAGAATCACGACTTTTAGGGGAAACAGTGTTTTTATGCCCTTTAAAGTTTGAAAATCACTTTAACATGGTCAAAACGTGAACGGAAAGAATCGCAATGTAATGCAATGAGCACACCAAAAGCTTCCACATAGAGGTTGTTGTGATAATTTTCGGCGTTTATAACTTTTTATGGGGTTGATTTATTGATATTTTTCGGTGAACAATAACTATACGCCATTTGTTTTCCTGCGTGACGTTTCGGTCTACTACTTTGTCTCGACCATCTTCAGACGCATTTCGATCACCGCAGCAATTTCCACCTCGTTGTCTGCTGGGCGATCACGTACCACTTTTTTTGTTTATAACTTTTGTTAGATTTTTTTCAAAATTGAAAATAGCCGAAAAACACTAAATTGACTTGAGCCACCTTGAAATTTTATCCGAATTAGCTGAAAATTTGACAGGAGGCTTATTTTAGCATAAGAATTGTGATTCGGGCTGACCGGTCGAATTTGAAAACATGAGGTCTAATATACAGGTACTAATGGGTAGTCAGCAGCGACGAGTAAACAAGACTTTTTTTAAATTATGCGCCGTACGACATCTTCAGGTAATTCAACGGTTATTTAATTCCATAAAACAAACGCTGAGAATATCAATGACTGCTACCCTTATGATTTTGGGTACAATTAAATATCACTTCAGTTTCGTTTCCAATGTTGCCCGTTTTCAAAGTAATTATTTGTATTTTTGTGAACTAATTTTTTTACTTCGTTACTTCGATACAAAAATCATAGAAAATATAAACCCTTTTTAAATGTTGGTCCACATTAATGTTAGAATATGTTAAGGGCCAATTTCTTCACCTTCGCTTAACTCTTAAGCGGTGCTTACCCATACGTTTAAACCTGGTTTAAGGCCTAAGCGGAGGTGAAGAAATCGGCCCTAAATTGCTTCCTCAACATGTGACGTTGGTTGATGATAGACTGCTTGAGGCTCCGTAAAGTGTTATACACCCCTGAGCCTACCAAATAAACGAAATTGAAAAAAAAAAATGATAGACTGCTCAACCTATATTTGGTGCTGAAGGCATAAAACACGGTGATAAATTTTCACTCAAAATGAACATGAAAAAAGATTTCTGAGATGAGGTTTTTTTTTTGTAATATCGGTTTTAATTTTCAAAACTTTTTTTTTTCAGTATGGAAATAGACCCCCCCTCACTTACTGACCCCCTGACTATTTGGAAACCAGTAGGACATAATTTTTATTAAATATTTGTAACTTAATAGTGCTACCAAAATCTAGCCCACACTGTCGAACATGGGAGTATTGGTGGTTCAGTACATTCCGGTAAATGTTTTCGAGTAGGTACACCCGGGTCTCGTAAAACACGTTCTACTTCAACTCAGATTTCCCAATACAGGAATTTCAACAACACGATCAACCGTATAGTAGAAATAAAGGTACCAACTTTGGTTTCGTTTGAATTGAAGCCCACCGCTGTGCAGTAGGAGACCCGACTGTGCCAATTCGATAGTCCCACGCGCGCCATCACTTGCTCCAGTACAACCTGCCACTCATTGGCATCGATTCTGAGCAGGCTCGGCGGTGGGAGTTGGGAGGAATGCTAATGATGCACCGGTCGGTGCATACATTAATATTAATTGAGAAAATGAAAATCAGTTCTGTCGCTCGATAAAACAACGGCAACGCATAAAAAAATATGACGGGTGTGATGCAACGACGGGGTGGCGTAAATAATGAATGTAAATTAAAATAATAAAATTTTAATCAGCTGCCAAAACATAAAATGCATTTTCCACGGAAATTACGAAGTGGGGAAAATGTGAATTTCGGAAAAAAAAATATCGAGACGACAGCCATTGTCATTTTAGAATGTACATATATCGATTTAACAGCCATTTCTTGAAGCATGAGAAAATGATGTTAGTTAAATGAATAACGTCGGAGCAATTCCCAGTTGTACGAAACGCAAGGAAGCACTGCCCCATCGCTTTTTTCAGATTTCCTAATAATAAACCAGAGAGCAAATCTGTAATTAGATCAATAAATTGAAAAGTCACTTACGGCGACACCTTCCAGCCCATAATTACGAAAACATAGTAATTATAATCCGCACTTTTTAGCAGCCCTGTGTATCTTTGCATCAGGCTACGGTGACGTTGGTAGCCGTGCAGCAGCTCATGCTCCCAAGTGAGTTCTTCTAACACTGTCCTCCGAACGAAACGATGCATGGCTAAGCTGGAGAGGATACATTGGTTTCTATATCAAACAGCTGCAGCACATTGCAACAGACTTAATGTGACAGAAGAAAGGGAATTGCACAGGCGACACGCCGCTTGGTAGCCGTTGACAATGCACGGGGCATAATTTATGGAAGAGAATAATTGATGCTCGCAAAATGATTTCGCACTCGTGTCACAGGGTGTGATTCACTCGAAAATATTTTATATGGCAAGCATCTAAAATTATCGTATTAAATTAGGTTTATCGCCATATAATGATTCACCTCACTACCCAAGTAAGCAATAAGCACTCCAATTCCCCAAACCGCCCATATAGTGCTAGGGGTAATGACGGCTTTGGCAGGTTTTGTTCTATTATTGGCAGGGGGTTTTTTATGACTGATTATGCTCAAATTTGGCCCGAACATTCTTTGCATATCAAAGAATATTGTGGCCAAATTTCATAAAATTCGGTCGACAAAAACCCCCTGCCAATAATAGAACAAAACCTGCCAAAGCCGTCTGTTCCCCTACTTCAATGCTTATAGATTTTTCAATAGCCGTATATTGGCCTTATATGGCGATTTGACGAATTGGCTTCTTCTTGTACACGGTAAAAAATCATCACGCTCAATTTAACTGTTCCATCTATTGAATGATCAACTTTACCATCACTATTATTGGAAATGATATTCCTTTGATTTTGAAGTGTGTTTAATCCAGACAATTCCATAACATCAACACGATTCAACACGAGGTTCAAGGCTATTGATTTAAGAGTGGAGCGATATTGGTGTTGTTCTAAAAATAGATGACAGTTCTTTCATCTGTTCTGCTTATTTCAAGAGGTATTTCGAAGTGTGAGATGGAGTCATGGTAAGACGAAGGACTTTCAAGCAAAGGTATATTATTCAAATCTGAGCTAAGGTCATTCTATTGTTTTCATTTTGTTGTTTTATATTCAAAATATTGTGCACGTCAAATGGAAGTGGTGGTCTTTGAATGCGACGAGCTCAGCTATTGATATTGATTTGATTCCAAAGTAGTGCATATTCAAATGCAGAACAGTTCGCATGGACGTGTATATTTTTTTACCGTGTATGTCTCTCCGATGGGACACGAAGGTCCACCCGTAAGGTGATTATAGGCTTGCTTTTTACTGGCGCAGATAAGACATTTTGGTGACTTATCGCAATCCTGCACACTTAAAATAAATCGCCAAATTCGGTAAAATTTTACCGAAATCTCAACAGCAGAAGTGTTCGGTAAATAATTTTACTGATTTTCGGTGATTTTGACAGTTGAGCAATGGAAAAAATTACAAACAATCTGTAAAAAGAATTACCGAACAGTTCTGCTGTTGAGCTTTCGGTAAAATTCACCGAATACTGTAAAATGAGTTAAGTGTGTGCGCCTTTCCTCGCCACAACGGCGACACAGGTTGCTACGGGCTTAGTGCCCGACGCTGTCCACTGAATGCGACTGGAGTTTGCTCACTGGGCATACTGACCAGAATGTCTTCAACTTCCCTCGCTCTATTACCTTTTTGGCTTTCGCGACCACTGACCTAAGGCTACCTGCGTGCCAACTAAGCACTGCCTTTTAGGCGTACAGTGGTTTCCTCGACCTCTGTACCACACTGTTTTCTGATGGCAGAGACGACGTCATCCACGTTCGTGACCTCGTCCAGTTGCTTCCGCTCCCAACGACCTCACTTCGACGCCGTCACCCAAGACCTCTTGGGCCAGCTTCCTATAGTCCGTCCCGCTAGCTTGCGCTCCGCGTTTTAGAACCAAGATCATTTTACCGGTCTTGGTACATCTGACACTTCCTACGTCCAGACCCCGTGCCAAAAGCTTTTCGGCCGCCCGCATCGATTTAAGGACTTCGGCGTACTTACCCTTATCAGTTTTCACCAACAGGGCCTCTGTCCTTTGTTTTCTTTGCGGGTCGATACGATAGACCACAACGAGGTGTTTGAACTGCATGAATGACGTAGAAAATGAACACTAAACCGGTGGACAGGCCTGTCCGGCCTTTGAATACAGTTGAACCTGAATCACTGGGGGTACCTCTGATAAAAATTCATAATAGCGGACGTATTACAATTCCAATCGGAGCTTATTGACAAAGATTTGATAATTGTGTATTTTTTATTTCAAAACGTTGTCTTGTACATGGCGATTAGTAGATCAAAGCTAATTGAACCCTGCTCTCCTCAACCAGAACAGCGTATGAAGGACTGCGGAACAAAAGATCAAACGGATCGAACGTCGAATGAGCAAATTTAAAAAATCTTCAATGCAATCTACCTGATCTAAACTAAATGTTGAATAATATGTTAGAAAAAAAAAATGCTTTCAAACTAAAATCTATAACTAGAATAAAAACTAGAACTAAAATCTAAAGTTTAGGAAGCCTCTGTTTGAGAAGCATGTAGGCTTTTTTTCTGAAAAGCTCGGTTGCTTCGTTGCAAGAGGATTTAGAAGCATCTTTCTACGCTTCTCGGAAGCTTTCTTCAGAGCAGCTCGATTTTTAGAAGCTCCTTTCAAGATTTTTAGAAGCATTCTTTCGAAAGGTTCGAAAGCTTTCTTTCAAGAGACCCGGATGCCTCTTTTCAAGAGAGTCGGAAGCCTTCCTTCAAAAAGCTCGGAAGGTTCCTTTCAAGAGGTTTGGAAGCCTTTTGAGCATGAGCATGAGCAGGATAACCGTACAATTCGTAGTTGCTACTCCGTGATTGATTAGAACTTGCGAAATTGCACAGGGAACCAATTGAATGGAGCTTGGGTTTTAGCTATCATTCTCAATGTGCAAATTTCGGAAATTCAATGCATTTTACTAAGTCAATTACGGCGCCGGCCACGTCCTTACGGTCATCAAGGGATGGGAGGATTATTAGTTCAACTCTCGTTGCTACTAGAGACCGAGTATACCTCTGCATCTCCACGATAGTCTTAGGATAGGATATTGTGTTAGTATGAAGGGATATATTATCTGGATTCACTTTGGTAAGTGATGCGATCTATGGGATAGGAATATATGAATAAGAATTAGAAGTACTAGAGTAATGAGAAAGTATTAAAGTGAATTCTAATGGGATTCATTTTTTACAATTAGAATTTGAATGCTATTGGATTCTAATACCACGCACACGTCTACCACACCATCGCTACCCGCACATCAACCTCACACATTCTTACTTGTATGAGGCCTGCACGAGCATAGCGACCGTATATAGCATTCGTATGCGGGTACAAATGAATACCAATCTATTTTTACATTTTTATTTACTGCTACTAAGTGACAGGCTGCTTTTTATAACAATTCTATATTTAGAATCATACTTGCTAGCAATGAGAATTTGATTTGCAAAGAGATTGAGTTATATGATTAACGAAATTATCTAATAGGAAATTGGAAAGGGCTAGGGATCAAACCCTTAATCTCCTGCTTATGAGGCAGAAGCAGTGACACAAGGCCACCAAGCACCCCTACCTTTCAAGAGGTTTGGAAGCCTTTTTTTCAAAAAGCTCGGAAGTCTCCTTTCAAGAGGCTCGTAAGGTTCTTTTCAAAAGGCTCCTTTCAAGAGGCTCAAAAGCCTACATTCAAGAGGCTCGTAAACCTCCTTTCAATGGGCTCGAAAGCCTCCTTTTGAAAAGCGCGGAAGCCTTCTTTCAAGAGGCTTGAATGCCTCCTTTCAAGATTTTTGGAAGCATTCTTTCGAAAGGTTCGAAAGCTTTCTTTCAAGAGACAAGGATTCCTCTTTTGAAGAGAATCGGAAGCCTTCCTTCAAAAATCTCGGAAGTCTCCTTTCAAGAGGATCGGA
The DNA here is from genome assembly GCF_024139115.2 of Armigeres subalbatus. Classification (NCBI taxonomy): domain Eukaryota; kingdom Metazoa; phylum Arthropoda; class Insecta; order Diptera; family Culicidae; genus Armigeres; species Armigeres subalbatus. The sequence continues at coordinate 224,616,979 of NC_085141.1, read as the reverse complement.
AGGTTTTTTTTTTCAAAAGGCTCCTTTCAAGAGGCTCAAAAGCCTGCATTCAAGAGGCTCAGATGCCTCCTTTTAAGAGGCACGGAAGCCTCCTTTCAAGAGAATCGGAATCCCTTTCAAGAGGCTCGGAAGTCTCCTTTCAAGAGACTCGGAAGTCTCCTTTCAAGAGACTCGGAAGTCTCCTTTCAAGAGACTCGGAAGTCTCCTTTCAAGAGACTCGGAAGTCTCCTTTCAAGAGACTCGGAAGTCTCCTTTCAAGAGACTCGGAAGTCTCCTTTCAAGAGACTCGGAAGTCTCCTTTCAAGAGACTCAGAAGCCTCCTTTCAAGAGACTCGGAAGCCTCCTTTCAAGGGGCTCGGAAGCCTCCTTTCGAGAAACTCGGAAACTCTGTCAAGAGGCTCCGAAGCCTCCTTCAAAGAAGCCTTCTTTCAAAAGGCTCGGAAACCACCTTTTAAGAGGCTCAAAAGCTTCCTTTAGAGGCTCAAAAGCTTCCTTTGCTTTCGAGAGGCTCGAAAGCCTGCTTTAAAGAGGCTCAGAAGCTTCCTTTCAATAGGCCCGGACGCCTGCTTTCAAGAGGCCCGGAAGCTTCGTTTAAGAGGCTAGAAAGCCTTCTTTTAAGAGGGCAGAAAACTTTCTTTCAAAAAGCTGAGAAGGCTCATTTTAAGAAGCTCGAAAGCCTAGTTCCAGGTGAATCGGAAGCCTCCTTTCAAGAGCTTCGGATGCCCTCCTTCATGAAGCTCGGCTTCTTCCAAGAGGGTTGGAAGCATACTTTTAAGAGAGTTGGAAGCATAATTTCAAGAGGTTCAGAAGCATCCTTTAAAGATGCAAAGTAGGGCTTATTTTAAGTAGCTCAAAATCCACCACTGCTCGAAAGCGTCTTTCCAAGGGGCTCAGAAGTCTCTTATCAAGAGAAGAAGCTCCTTTCAAGGGGCTCAGAAGCCTTCTTTTAAGAGGACCAGAAGCCTTTTTTCAAAAAGCTCGCAAGGCTCATTTTAAGAGGCTCGAAAGGCTACTTTCAAATGAATCTAAAGCCTCCTTTCAATTGCTTCGGAAGCCTTCCTTCAAGAAGCTCGGATTTCTTCTTTCAAGAGGCTCAGAAGCGTCAGTTCAAGATGCAAAGGAAGCCTTCTTTTAAGTGGCACAAAAGCCACCATTCAAGAGACTTAAAGCTTTTCTACCCGAGCAGGAGAAATTGGCTAAATAATACTTAATTCTGTTATTGATACCATACTTTGTTATGAACTAGCCCTACATAAGAGGTAAAATACCAAAGGAATAATACCAAAAATTAATATATACTTGAGCCATAACAAACTCTGTTATTAAATTATTTTTCAATACCAAATGCATAAGTAATTATTATTCGTTTGGTATTGAAATACCTAAGAACTGGGACGGGACTTGCAAAGAGGAAAAAATGTAACTTCATCTGCAACCAGCAAGCGCTGTCACGAATTGTCAGATGCAACCAGCACCTTTTTGTGTGAAAGTATTAGTATCCCTCGAAAAGTATTCCGAATGATTTTATTTTACGAGTACTTTTTCACTTTGAAAAGTATTCTACAATAGCCGGACAGATTATTATTGAACAGTTATAAACACATGTTTTATTTCCGATAGGATAATCTTTATAAAAATAAGTTTACAAATTCGTAAATTGCAAACACGTTTATTGTGCTCAGTAGATTCTACCCGGGATTTAGGTGAAACACTCAAGGAAACAGTTGAGAATCGATGATCAACTGTGATGAAAAGAAGAACAAGTGTCAAAACAAGGAAAAAGAAAACCGACTTTGCAGGTCTCGTCTCAGCCTAAGAATGGTATGCCTCAAGTATTCTGCATATAAGTTTTTGGTGTTATTTTTTGGTATTTTACCTCTTATGCAAGGCTAAATCATACCAATTTCTATTATCGAGGTCGTCGCTCCTGCTCGGGTACAAGAGGCTCAGGTGCCTCTTATTAAAAGCTGCGGAAGCCTACTTTCAAGAGATTCAGAAGCTCCTTTCAAGAGGCTCGGAAGCCTCCCTTCAAAGGTCTCGGAATAATTCTTACCAATCTACCAATCTAGAGGCTTGGAAGACTACTTTCAAGAGGGGTACCTCAATTAATACTAAAGCTCGAAATGGTACCTCTCAAGAAAAAGGTTTAGAACCGCTGTTATACAGCACTTGTACTTTGAAAATGAGTCTCAGACATAAACAAACATCTGTTGGATCGTTGGAAATTCTAATTTTTTGGTAAAAGTGTTCCATAATTGTGGGGGCGTACTTTCCAAAATAAAAAAACATAATTGAATTACGCCAAAAAGCTTATTACAGAATGTCTTGTTAATTGAATCTCAAATGGAGAAACAGGTTTTTTATGATATCTTCTATAAACCACTATAAAGCCTTTTATCAAAACTGTCTGAAGCACTTCACACTTTTATCGAGTTTTACATCATTGTCGAAGACGAAAAAATTCGACAAAAACACGGCTGGGTTCCTTCAACAACTTCTACGGCAACGTTCATGCGATTCTTTGTTTGTCTTCTTGTCTGTCTCTCAGTTCAGACATTCTTTTATTATTCTTCCGCAGCACACCATCGACAATGATGACTGATGAGAATATAATTTTGAAGTTGATTAACATTATCTACCATCCATTGCCAAATGAAGGCAACAAACAGGGAGAAAACGGGCTCAGACGCTGCACTGTCTGCGTCCCACCCACCAAGATCATTGATTCGTACACACTCACTACCCGACCAGTTAGTCATAGCAAAATTATACCACATTTATATCAATAATAACAATATCTGCAATAATTTTGTTATAAATACTGTCTTAGTAGAAAAAAAATAAAAATTCATGATCGTCATATCAAAACTATAACAAAATGTGATATAATTAATACGAATAGCAATATTTGTTACACAACCAGTGATAGCTTTATTTATAAATTGTAATAATTTTAGGTATTTTCATCACTTTTCATGTAATACATTGAGTTATATTTTTCTTCCATTGAAAACATATTTAGCAATGTTTTTGTTAAAAATAGAAGAACTTCTGTTACAATTTTTGTTATTTCAACTACTAATGGCACATGTTTTATTACAATTTTAAAAATTCTGTGACAGAACAACAAGTTCTGATATACATCTGTTACCATCTACTGGTCGGGCACCTACTGGTTCAATGCACACACGGGCCGAATCGCTTAGCAAGTGTGACAGGACAAGAATCCCATAAAAACACGCAGAACAATAAATTGCTGAAAGACGAAATGCACTTTGCGTTTTATGAACTGGTCCGCCGTAATAGAATTTATGGCTCGACTCGAGTAATGCAAGTATAGAATGCTTAAAATCGGATAACTATCTAATTTGTGCCTTACATCGGCAGTGACGATTCGCAAAATTTCTTAATGATCACTTATACAAGTAATGTAAATTATGAGCATAATTCAATATCATAAAGTTATACCACTACAAAACCGAAAATGTTTATGTTCGAACTTGGATTCTTGTGGATAAGCCACTATGGTAGTGGTTTACAGCATATTCAATTTTTTTACTCAAGTTGCTCACACATAAAAAACAGTTACTATCGGGGCTACACTACACTTCATGGAAAAGAAGAAATCTTTCATCGACAATTAAGTAAATGAAATAAGGAAATCATGCTGGAAGCAATTTTTAATTTTAATACCATTAGTAGAATATTTCCGTAGGCTTATGAGAATTCTCCCTAAACAAAACAAATATTGGCATCTTTAAATTTAAAAATTACAATATAGTAGAAAAATATTCGATAACCAAGTATTGGGATACAAATATTGATTAATATTTACTATCGTTCAAAAGCACTTCAACAGAACTTATAATAAATATTATAGTTAAATATCGAACAGAGTCAAACCACGTTAAACTATCCTCAAATAAATTGTACGACGATGCAGATTCATCATCCAGGTACATATGACCGGTGCCAACAGCTCCACATTATTCTCCTCTGGAAAAAAAAATCGACTGATCCTATCACCCCATCAACCTTATTGTTTTTGACAACAGCCCACCCACAGTAGCTGCTGTGATGATTTTCGCCCAATATAATAAGGGGAAGATGGTCCAAAATGTTCGTTCTTAATGTTCGTTATCGTTGGAGTTGGATGAATGACGCATCCTACGCGTCCCCATTAGAATATGGTATTACTTACAACACGTTTCACTTTTAAAGACTTTGTACTACAAATGAGGCGGCCGAAAAAGATAAGTGCCCTATTTGACCTAAAGCCTAAACAAAGTGTCGCAGGTAATATCATGGTACCTAATACAATCATACGGCATTGGCTTATTTCGCATTAAAATTACACACTAGAAAGGGAACGCAGCATTTTTAACAATAGTTGTCGCTTTTTTACCAATATACATCAATAACAGCAACATCGCTAAATTTAAATAAAAAATCGTTTAAACAGCATCTACTAACGTCGTTCTTCCCATAATCGTAATCTTTTGCCGAACTTGCCAAGCTGCATAAAAGGAAAACTGAGTGATATTGATTACAAAATAAGTCTGAGGTAAATCAACGCAATAGGTTTGACAAAACCGCAGTTATATGAGAAATGAATGGTGGGTTAATGTTAGTTATTTAGCAAATTGAACAGAATTTCAAGAACTTATCTCGACCTAAAAGGTTTAAGTAAACATCTCTCGATAAATTTCAATCTTATCATTAAGGCGTGACACTGGATAAATAAGTTGTACTTATAAATTTTGCACCGTCTGCCCCATGGGTGCAAGTTTTCTCCCCAGTATTTTAACGTAAATTCCCAAATCATGTTATAGAAGGTACGAGGGCAGGACATTTCCAACCTCCGCGGTCCAATAGCGAAACAGGAACAGTGTGTACCATCAGAAAAGAGAAACTCGGTTCTATTTATTGGAATGATCAAGTAGCATGTGATGTAGTCGGAAATAGCCCTACCGACACTGGTTACCATTCAGTGAAGAACTCATGTAGCCAAAATTCACAAAAATAAAGAATAAAAAACTGTTACCATTCACTCAATCTTACAAATTTTAAGAAGCCCGAACAGAGTGTCACATTGTATGCGTTTCGGTGAATCACATGTGGGGTAAAATACGGCGTAGGCTATTGCCAACAGCCCGAACAATATTTGCGTAATCCAACAAAAATATTGGGATCTGTCGTTTGGCCGAAAGTCATTCGACTGAAAGCCATTTGAGCGAATTTCATTTGGCTTATTTGAACATTTTTCCGAAAACTATAAATAGAATAAAAAGACGAAGAAGTCATTTAGCCAAACCAGTCAAACGGACAGAACAAGTCACAAGGCCGATCGGATCATATGACCGTAAATGTCATTAGACCAAAAATGTCACTAGATCGAAAAGGACAAATGGCCCAACAGGTCATACGACCGTAAATGTCGTTTTCCGAACGGGTCATATAACCGTAACTGTAGTTCGTTTGGTTGTGCAAAAATTGACTCGTGCAGGAAAGCGTCACACGACAAATGTATCGTAACAAACTAAGTGTGTGACAAGATAAAAAAATATTTCATCGGTTAGAGACCAGTCACAGTGGTTCGCTCCAGAACAAAGGTTGGCCAAAACCTCAAAATGTCCCTAAAAATATCCCTTATGTTTGTATTATGTACATACAAACTTGAACATGGGTGTTGAAAGCACTACTTTGGCAATATACAGCCGTTTTAGGCATCTCTGTGAATAGTAAATACTTTTTATTTTACTGCTAAATTCGGATTTTGAAAACAGATTGACTTGCAACAGAGACGATCTCACTTGCTATTTTATTTATTTATTATCAGACTAAGGCCGGAGTGGCCTGTGCTGCACATAGAAGTCTTCTCCATTCAGCTCGGTCCATGGCTGCACTTCACACTTCTGCACTTCTGAAACCTTTGATATATATTGTGGAATCATGTTGATGGCAAAGTATTGAACAATACCAATTTCCAATACTAAGAATTTTCATTTCATTTTCAGCTTTACAAAAGTTGTCAGCATTATTACGTATTTCGGATTATTAGACATAAACAAAATCCCAACAATAAAATTCATGTGAAAAAAAATCTAAAACTGGTAGATTCTCGGATGTCAGTAGAAAGTTTTAGAAATAATAAACTTTGTGTGTGGTATCTTCTAGTCGTTTGGGAAGAAAACTACTTAATAATTTCACTTAAGACAGCAATAAAAATATTCAAATAAAAGTATATAAATGATTCCGTCATTGAATAATTATGCTACGAGATCATTTCATTTTTCAGCTTTCATATAATGCTTTCATTACGTATGATTTAAATATTATATATAATTATATCGAACGTTTCAGCTTCAATCTAATAATTAAAAACCCAACTTAAGGTGGTTATACAACAAAGCCACAAATCGGCCATCTTGGAAACCAAGTGCTTTTTATTGAGATTTTTCAAGAGCACGAATTGAGAGAACCACAATGCCCATGGGGATGAAACATTCGTAGATCGCTTGATTACTTGTGCTAAACAATCGACTTCAATTTTAGCATTGTACGAAAATTATTACGCTAGATTTGATCTTTTGATACTAGGAGTAGAAAATTGTGTGGTGAATTTGAAATTCACCACATGGCTTGATTGTATAATCACCTTAATTCACCGAGTAGTGATACTGCCTTTCTCGCATTTAGCCAAGACACCAACCTTATATGGTGAATATGGTTCAATGTACCATTTTCTTTATAACTTTCAAACACAACGGTCGATCGTTTTAAAATTCAATAGTGATCAACTAGCCTTTGGCCCCTGCCGAATGAAACTTGTTGTGAGGATATCGGTTAAGGATTGCTATATGAAAAGTTGTCTAATGTTTTTCTTAGCTTTTGTGCACACACATACATACGGACAGACGGACATTTGCTCAGCTCGTCGAGCTGAGTCGAATGGTATATAACACTATAGATCTCCAAAGCTTCTATAAAAAGTCGTTTTTGGAGTGAAATGATAGCCTTTCGGTACAACTTTGGACATTTTTAAGGTTCTTGTGAACAAAAAATACGCATTTGTAAGGTTTCAGTTAAGAACAGACCAAAAAATACTATGCACATTTCAAACTAAAACTTTTCGCAAAACAAAATAGTGATTAATAGAAAGCTATTGCTTTAAGCTTTGTAATGAGCATAGAATCATTACGGGCACTCAACGGCGCCTATACTTTTGGAGCAGTTCAATCTCAAAATTGTGAGTATTTAAACTAATTTTGTATTCAAAGTTAACTAAAATTGAGTTCTGTCACCAATATTTGACATAGACATACTATTTAAGATCCCGACAATGCAGTCTGGAAATAATATTGAAGTTAGCGACATAATTGAAGCCGTACGATGCTGATCTAAACGCCTAGTCAAACAACGTTTTTATTCGAAAAACATCATTTATGTTCAATTCAAAATGATGTAACAAAGTCAAAACTCAACAGAACTACTTCAAATTTTGAATTTGAATCACGTAAGTATTCTATAAAATGAGAAAAATATAATTCTGACGGAAACACGAATTTCGATTTTTGAGGTTTTGGCTGCTCTCGAACCATTGTGCAGTAGTCTAGTCGTCCGCAGTGTAGCTATATTGTTTGTTAGGTCATGTTGTCAGTTTTAGTTGACGGTTTCCTCATTGTTTTGTCGCATGGATTTTCAATATAAAGGTGGCAATTTTCAAGACTGGTAAAGAACAATTAAATTAATCTACAGTTAGTGATTTTATCGAGCATTCAATGTTTTTATTATGTTGCATTGTTAGACTTTTTTTTACAAAGATTATATGATTATATATATAAGAAACTTACTTTTTGTGTATAAAAATCCAGCAGTTGTCGCAATTGTCCACCAAATGGCACATCAAACCACCACAAAACATGTTCAGATAAGTGAACCATATCCATAGGATCTTCTCCAAGAGACAGAAAACATAATTGAAAAAAATCATTTTAGTTAATTTTTCACGTCCTTTGCATTAGTTCTCGCACTGGTGATTCCATTCTGGCTAATTACATAAGAAAACAATGGAATTTGCCATGATAGGAAACAAAATTAGGATTTAGGAATAGTACTACAACTGGTGCAAGTGTTACAATTGATAATTACAAGTTTTGATGAGGTTTTAACTACTGTTCTAATGCGCAGGAATGGAAACCTTTTGTTTGACATACTAACACCATTCATATCTTCTCTTCACTGGCATTACATCCCCCACAAGGAACATTGCCGCCTCGCAATTTAGTGTTCACAGTTATTAACTGCGAGGTTTCTAAGCCAAGTTACTATTTCTGCATTCGTATATCATGAGGCTAACACGATGATACTTTTATGCCCAAGGAAGTCGAGACAATTTCCAATCCGAAAATTGTCTAGACCGGCACCGGGAATCGAACCCAGCCACCCTCAGCATGGTCTTGCTTTGTAGCCGCGCATCGGCTAAGGAGGACCCACCATTCATATGCCTTTTATCAATTTTTTGAGATTAGTAGTTCTTAGTAGTATAGCGGCGATTGGTACACCCACCATATGCCAAGATTGACTGAAGATTTTGAGAAAAATATATTAGCTCTTTTAGTGGAATGTATTCAACCGTCTAAGACGAATTAAGTACTCTCCATTTAATTCCACCAGTTAATTTTCGTTATCTTTGCAGATACGTATTTCGACCACAACTGTGTGGTCGTCTTCAGTGTCTCGTACAAGTCGAGTCAAGTACGAGACACTGAAGACGACCACACAGTTGTGGTCGAAATACGTATCTGCAAAGATAACGAAAATTAACTGGTGGAATTAAATGGAGAGTGCTTAATTCGTCTTAGACGGTTGAAGATTTTGCAAAGTTCTAAACAAAAAAAGTAAGAAAATCTACCATCCGCTGGTTGGGTATGATCGTGTTTGCATTTTTATGGTTCATACTGTATGTGCACATGCAAAATGCACGCATACGAACCGTTCGGTGTACGTAAATTTCCGCGACATGATGTCTATTTACTCCGGTTCGTTTCACCCCTTCCATGCAGCTGAATCTGGCACCATGTGCGTATGTTTTATCTCTATGTGCGAACTTCCGATACAAATGAGACAGGGTGGGAACGCGACCAGATGCACGTCACAAAAATCGTTTATGTGTGTGCTATTGTCCGTTCGTTGATGATGACCCTTCCCCGCGGATCATATGCTTGCACACCTATTATGATAAGCAGCATTGAATCACTTCCAACATCCCCGGTCGATGCCTTTGAATGAGGATTTGAAGGAAATTGAAAAATAACGATGCCAATATTGTCCTTGGTGGTAAAAGGTTGTACATTTGGAATGCCTGGGCAGGTGATTTCTTCGTCTTCTCCGTCAGGATATATCTATTAAGTACGTTGCCCTCTAAACAAACAAAAACCAAACATCACATGATCGCTCCTTTTGGCTAACATGCGTGGTCAGAGTGTATTATTTTTCCAATTTCTTTGCTTTGGATAGGATGTATTCATTTCTATTATACAGTCCCTCTTGTTTGATGGATCTTCTATATTAACGTTATTTCCCATTAACTTCCATTGCAGTGGCATGTAGCGGTCCTTCTATCATCTTATGTAGTACAAAAGAAAGCTATTTGAAAGTCCTTTACCGACGTTTCCACGAGGGATTAGTGTCTTCTTCAGGGAAAAAGAAATTTGTTCGTTTTTTGTCTTGTGTTAACTATGATTGAACGTTACAGTCGACTCTACCACAGTAAAATACACTATTGACAGTTAGATAAATATCCGTTGAGAAACGATTGACTGTTAACCTCAAAAACCTATCATTTTTTTCGTGACGATCTCATTTTTCCAAATTCTGAATTATGTCCCGAGATCTGTATCGAAAACAAAGACGTAGTTCTTTGACGAAGAAAATGCATGCATTCCAAAAAGCGAGTAAAAACCAACGTGGTCTTGGTCATCAAAAATAAAATCTCAAGTTTTTCGACCTTTTTGAAAAATCGCGTCGAAATCGACTTTTTCGAAAAATCCGCATAAAAAAGCCAGTGAATACCGAAACCCGTATAAATTCCAAAATCCGCGTAAATCCAGAAATACGCGTAAAAACTACCCGCGTAAAAAGCGACCAAAGTGTAGTCATGTTTTATACCTGCATTATAAAACTTCCTTTAACTCAGAAAGTATCAAAAAGTCACAGAAAAAAAATTAAAGATGTCATTGAGCAAGGTGGAAGTTTTAAGTGGAATGTAAACAATTTCTCCAAAGAGCCAAATAAGATCGACTAACACATTATAATGTCTACGACTCAAAACCAGCGAAGATATTACCATATACAAACAGACATAACACTTTGAACATTCACTCATCAAATTCCTCGTTATACTAACACTAACGACATCTATTTTTTTAACTTAGTTAGGCAAATCACGAACCAGTTGGCGGTAGTGAGCAAACGTCAAACTCGAGCGAATCCTATGCGCGCGCCACTTTTGACCGATTGTCCAACTACTTACTTACTTACTTGATACTTGATGGGTTACAGCTCTTCGATGAACCTACGCCGAATGGAGTATCCTTCTCCACTGGACTCGATCCTGGGCCAATCGCTTCCAGTCGCCCTGAACATTGAGCGCCCTCAGGTCCTCTTCAACTGCAAAAAGCCATCGTGTACGCGGCCTTCCACGAAGCCTGCGGCCTCTTCCGGGTTCTCTACTAAATATTATCTTCGCTTGACGTTCTTCCGGCATACGAACAACGTGACCAGCCTACCGTAGTCTGCCGTGTTGTATAAGCTTAATAATATCCAGCCCTTTGTACACCTGGTACAATTCGTGATTCATGCGACGCCGCCAGATACCATTCTCCTGTTTACCGCCGAGTATTGTCCGCAGCACCTTACGCTCAAACACTCCGAGAGCTCTCCGATCAGCCTCCTTTAACGTCCATGTCTCATGGCCGTATAAAGCCGTATAAATCAAATAACCGCCCTTTTTTAGCACTCGAGCGCCGCAATGTATCATCCCCTCGACGCCGAGCTGCTCCCCAGACAACCCGCCAAAAACAAATAATGTCACCCCTCGCATCTCCTCTCCCGCACCAGAATGCGAGACTTGTCTACCCAATTCCAGACAATCGTCATCCAGCTCTACTCAATTCAATGCCCCAAATCAAGCGAATAATGTCGACAATGGTGTAGATCACAAGCTATTGATTTATTATCAGAATGTTGGTGGCATAAATACTCGTATTTCTGATTATCTTCTTGCTTCATCCGACTCATGCTATGACGCGTTAGCTTTCACCGAGACATGGCTACGTGAAGACAAAATATCTACCCAGATTTTTGGTACCGACTACAATGTTTTTCGGCTGGATCGCAACTGTAAAAATAGTAACAAAAAACTGGCGGTGGTGTGCTACTAGCCGTTCGAACGAAATATAAAGCTCGTCAATTGTCCATCCCTGAATTCTGAGGCGGTCGAACAAGTTTGGGTTGCTGTTAATTTTGAAAGCCACACTTTATTCATATGCGTTTTGTATATTCCACCGGACCGCATTCTAGACCAACATGTCATTGATCAGCATGTCAATTCACTTTCTTCGATATTGGATCGGATGCAACTCAAGGATAGTGTATTGATTCTAGGAGATTTTAATTTGCCTAATGTTAAATGGATACCAAGTCAATCAGGCTATCTTTATCCCGACGCTTCCCACTCGTCGATCAGTTCAATAAGCTCGGTTCTCTTAGACAGTTATTGCCTAGCACGCATTCATCAAATGAATAATATTATGAATGAAAATGGAAGACTACTTGATCTCTGTTTCGGCAGTTCGGACGGCAATATTCGCTGCACGTTGATTGGAGCTCCTTCGCCTCTCGTAACGTCAACTTCGCATCATCCACCTTTGCTCATAACTGCGAGTAGCGTCACGCCTTGTATTTTCTCTGAACCAGTTGAAAGCATCTACTACAATTTCAAAAAGGGTGATTATACTAGTATGAATATTTTCCTAGAAAATATTAACTGGCAGGATGTCACCATGAACATGAATGTCAACTCTGCTGTTATTACGGTCTCAAACATATTACTCTACTCGATTGATCAGTTTGTACCAAAACGTATATCATCTCTTCCTATGAATCCACCTTGGAGCAATAATTATTTAAAACGCCTGAAAACCCGGAAAAGGTCTGCCTTGAGGAAATACTCAAAATTCAAAACGCACTATTACAAGGTCATGTATCACTCCACAAATCGGCGTTATAAATATGTGAACGACAGGCTCTACTCTTCGTATCAACGAAAAATTCAAAGAAACCTACGACTTAACCCGAAAGGATTTTGGGGCTTCGTGGATTCACAACGGAAAGAATCCGGTCTCCCAACTGTCATGACTAATGGGCATATCGAACAGACGTCTACTGAAGGAATTTGTGATCTTTTTTTGGAGCAATTCTCTGGAGTTTTTTCGAATCATCTTCTCAACGAATCAGAAGTTCAGCAAGCTGCTGCCAATGTCCCGTTATATCCTCCAGTTGGCCAACATCCCATTGTCACCGCCGAGTACGTCGCCGAATGCTGTTCCTCTTTAAAATCATCGTCTAATCCGGGACCGGATGGCATCCCATCAATCATTTTAAAAAAATGTTCCTCCAGTTTATGTCTGCCTCTATCAATGTTGTTCAACTTATCGAAAAAATCCTACATTTTTCCTGTCTTCAAGAAAGGTGATAAGCAGCAAGTCAAGAACTATAGGGGTATTGCTGCTCTATGTGCAATCTCAAAGCTGTTTGAAAAACTGGTCCAAAATTTTTTATCTCACAACTGCCTGGGTTATATATCAGAGGATCAACATGGCTTCATCCCAAAACGATCAACAACTACCAACCTACTTGTTTATTCGTCAACCATCACTAAGGCTTTTCAGAAAGGACAACAGGTTGATTCGATTTATACGGACTTTACAGCAGCCTTTGATAAAATCAATCATAAAATCGCCGTAGCCAAATTCGAGCGCCTTGGATTCTCCGGGCCTCTCCTGAACTGGCTTCAGTTATATCTGAGCAATCGAGAAATGGCAATTAAAATTGGAGATTGCATTTCATCCTATTTTCCGATGACTTCAGGAGTGCCCCAAGGTAGCCATCTTGGGCCACTTGTCTTTATCATTTATTTAAACGACATCAATTTGTTGCTCAAGTCTTTCAAGCTCTCATTTGCCGATGATTTCAAGCTGTACTGGATTATAAATAATCTCGATGATGCGTCGTTCCTACAATCACAACTGAATTTGTTTTCAAACTGGTGTGATTTAAATCAGATGGTACTCAATGCTGACAAATGTTCTTTGATGTCATTCTCCCGCAAACGTTCTGTGATTAGCTACGACTACAAAATCGGTTCCACTAGTCTCCGGCGAGAATCTTCTGTCAGGGACCTCGGGGTGATGTTAGATTCTAAGCTAACGTTCAGAGAACATATTGCGTACGTAACTTCTAAAGCCTCTCGCACCCTCGGCTTTATATTCCGAATTGCAAAGCATTTCGATGATGTCCACTGCCTCAAAGCACTCTATTGTTCTTTAGTCAGATCGATTTTAGAATATTGTTCCGCAGTGTGGGCTCCATATTACCAGAACAATATTGCTAGAATAGAATCCGTTCAACGCAAATTTATACGCTTCGCTTTACGCCGCCTTCCATGGAGAGATCCTTCAAATTTACCCAGCTATGAAGACCGTTGCAAGCTTATAGATTTAGAGCTCTTAACAGTCCATCGCAATACTTCTCAGGCGATATTCATTGCAGACCTCTTGCAATCGAGAATCGACTGTCCCCACTGCTTTCCATGCTAAATATCAATGTTAGCCATAGGAATCTTCGCTCTCGTTCTCTCCTCTTTCTTCATGGTGCACGAACTAATTATGGTCACAACGAGCCATTTACTAGCATGTGCCGTATATTCAATAACTGCTCCATTGGATTCGATTTCCATTCATCTCGTAACACTCTCCGTACGAACTTTTCTCACCTTCTAAACGACAATCAGTAGTAGCTAGGCCTAGATTTAAGTTTATTGTTGGAAGTAGTTTTAAGCCGAATTGTATCATTTGGATATTGTAATCTGTTGATGCATAGAAAAGATGAGGAGGTTTTACGCCCGCTTGAGTGAGAGCTAATGAATTTCTAACTGTTCAACTCAAGCGGGCTTTTCCCTGCTCCCAATAAATAAATAAATAAATAAATAAATAAAAGCCACCGGAAGAATCAGAGTAGTATACAGCGCGAGTTTTGTTTTCGTTTGCAGACTACGGGACTTAAGCTGGTTACGGAGTCCGTAATAAGCCCTATTTGCAGCTGCAATACGCCTTTTCACCTCGCGGGTAACATCATTATCGCACGTCACTAATGTTCCAAGATACACAAATTCTTCTACCACTTCAAATTTTTCACCATCCAGCACTATTTCGCTACCACCACCACTAATGAACCCACGTTGATTGCCAGCGACCATGTACTTCGTTTTGCTGGTATTGATCGTGAGTCCAATCCTCGCTGTCTCCCTCTTAAAAGGCGCAAAAGCCTCTTCCACGGCACGGCGATCAATTCCGATAATATCGATATCGTCCGCAAATCCCAGGAGCATACCGTTTCACTGAATCGTACGCCGCCTTGAAATCAATAAACAGATGATGTGTCTGCAAGTTGTACTCCCGGAATTTATCAAGGATTTGTCTCAGGGTAAACATTTGATCCGTCGTTGATCGGCCCTCACGAAAACCCGCTTGGTATTCGCCGACGAAGGACTCTTCAAGCGGTCTCAATCTGTTGAACAGAATACGGGACATAATTTTGTACGCCGAATTAAGGAGGGTTATTCCTCGGTAATTGGCGCACTCCAGTTTGTGCCCTTTCTTAAAGAGAGGGCAAATGAGGCCGTCCAACCAGCTAGCAGGCATTTCCTCGTCTTCCCATATTTTCGACATAATATGGTGCAGAACTTCATAAAGCTGCTCACTGCCATGTTTGAGAAGTTCAGCCGGGAGCTGGTCCTTCCCCGCAGCCTTATTGTTTTTCAGCTCTTTGACAGCTTTTTTAACCTCATCTAGTGTAGGTGACTCCACAGCTTGTCCAGCGTCGCTAATATTTATTTTGTTCACCGATGCACCGTCACTTCCTCCATTCAACAAAGTCTCGAAGTGTTGCTTCCACCTGGTAGCCACTTCAGTTTTATCTGTCAGCAAATTACCTTGTAGGTCGTTGCACATGATGGGAGATGGCGCTGTCTTTCTCCGCACGCCATTGACAGACTCATAAAACCTCCGCATATCGTTCTGCTCCATTTTTTCCTGCGCCTCACTAATAACTTGTTCTTCGTACTCTTTTTTCTTCCTGCGGTGGGTTCGTTTTTCGGCTGCTCTTGCTTCCTTGTACCGATCTCTATTCGATCGGGTACCTGACACCAACATCCGGCTTCTGGCAACGTTCTTTTCGTCTGTCACTCTCTGACACTCCACATCGAACCAACCCGTCCTGGGTCGCCTCTGTGCAGTGCCTACCACTTCTCGTGCTGTTGTGCTCACCGCTCCATGGATCGAATCCCATAGATCGTTGATGTTGTCGCTAAAGTTGATTGCACTTATCCGTTCGTCGAGCTTCTGGCGGTACTCAGCCGATACTCCTTCTGCCGACAATCGCTGGATATTGTAACGCATCGTTCGCTGTGATCTTTCGTTCGATACAGTTGACAACCGTGATCGAATTTTACTGACAACGAGATAGTGATCAGAGTCAATGTTCGGACCTCTGAATGTCCGCACATCGATAACATCCGAGAAATGGCGCCCATCCACCAGAACATGGTCTATCTGGTTGCAAGTTTCACCATTTGGGTGTCTCCAGGTGTGCTTTCGGATGTTCTTTCGTGCAAAGTAGGTGCTACTGATGGCCATCCCTCTGGCAGCAGCAAAATTTACTAGCCGTAGGCCGTTGTCATTGGTAGCGGAGTGAAGGCTCCCCTACCGATTATGGGACGGAAAAAGTCCTCTCTACCGACCTGAGCGTTAGCGTCTCCGATAACAATTTTCACGTCATGCTTTGGGCACTCTCCATAGGCTTTATCAAGACATTCATGAAACGTGTCCTTCACGTCGTCGGATTTATCGTTTGTCGGTGCGTAAACGTTGATTAGGCTGTAATTGAAGAATTTGCCCCGTATCCTCAACACACAGATTCGTTCGCTAATGGGTTTCCACCGCATCACTCGCTTCATCTGCTTGCCCATCACTACGAAACCAACTCCATGCTTTTTCACTGCCGCTGTGATAGATGTTATACTTGAATGCAGTATTGGTCGTGGGGTCCACGGCTCGGAATTCACGTTCTCCGGATCTAGGCCATCGGACTTCTTGAATAGCAGCCACGTTCACTCCAACCTTCTGCAGTTCACGAGCCAGAAGGCTCACTCGTCCAGGTTCATTTAGGGTCCTAACATTCCAGGTACCGAGTTTCCAATCATAGTCCTTATTTCGTTGCCGGGTCGGTTGCCAAAAATAACGTTCTCTTTTTCTTCTATCTCCATTTTTCGTGGTATTTGAGAGGCTTCAGTAAGGTACCTTACCGGGGTCGCGTTACCTACATCGCGATGATGGGGCTGCCACCTTAGGTATAGCTGACGCGGTACAGCATTTCGTTAGTCAGCCGCTGGGTACCAGTCAGACGCTGTTTGAGCCGCACCTCCTGGTGAACAGACGCTCGAGGCGTACCTTCTCACTCTAGCTGATGTCAGAAGGACAACAGTGCCCAGGCTGCACTACCAGCTAAGTACACAACCCTTAGCTGGCGGTCTTTTGTCATCGGACGACCCGTGGAAGCGTGAGATAGGGACTTGTGGGGACCAGAGCTCTGTTGGGCGCTCCTTCCTTGATGGCCAATTAATGATTATTTAAATTGACCAGTAAATCAGTGAACGATGAGAATTTCATGAGTGTTATGTCTGTTTGTCTGTGATATTGCTATAACTATTCTACATTATGTCTTGGCTCTTATGGAGCTTCCCCTAACGAACTTCGAAGGAGTTTCATGAACTACTGACCGAATACCGTCAAAGAAGACAACATAAGAAGAATCCAATGTTATTACTTCACAGATAGTAATATAGGTAGGGGAACTGTTCCGATCTCCGTCTCACTGTACATATATCCATCTCATCGCTAAACAAAGAAATACGGCACCAAATTCGTCGCTTCTTTTTGTCAACATGCGTGCTCACTGCTGAAAAAAATCATGAAAATAATAAACAAACCAAATTCCTTTCCATTGCTTTGTTTTTGATGGGATGGAAATAGGAGCTATGAGATGAAGTGACGAACCGTTCCCCTACTCAAAACAATAACAATTTTAAATGTAATATTCAGCATGTTCTTTTTTCATATTTATTATTACAGATACATTAAAAAGGCCGTTTGGACAGATGGGTGAGTATTACAAGGCACTCAAAAAAAAGGAATATTTAACCATCCCATGTACATAATAATATTTGGAAAGTTCAATGAAATCAGCAGCAGTAGAGCATAGGAAAGATAGGTATTCAATTTGCATTAAAGAGCTAACTTCGGTGTCGGTTGTACTTGAATTCAGATGGTTTCTCCGCAAACGTGGTCTTGTTGTGTAGGAGATATCTAGACCAACATTTGAAAAGGCGTAACAGCCAAAATTTATTCCTTCTGATTCCTCGTCTACATATATAGCTTTATATGTAGACGAGGAATCAGAAGGAATAAATTTTGGCTGTTACGCCCTTTTCAAATGTTGGTCTAGATATCATGCCTATCTAGAAAGTTAGAGGTTGTGAGTTCGTGTCCCATCAAGAAAAGTGAATTCTTTATCGCAAATTTGTATCTTTCTGAAATGTGTTCTTGTGTAGGAGTTATCATGCCTATCTCGGCGAATCAGCATTCTGGAATACGCAGTGCGTGGAGACGCGTAGTACATTGTAGGTTAGTTTCCCTAGGGCGTTTTGCCTCGCCGAAACATTAGATGTTTCATCAAAATGTGGAAAATTTCGGTTTTTCCAACCTCCCTATCTTTTATTTTGACACCGTTTTAGCCTAAACTACATAACTTTTGGTCTAGTTTTATTACGGCCATACCAAATACGGTAAATATGAGCGACGAGATTGGTGCTGTATTTCTTTGTTATGCGATGAGATGAATATATGATCAGTGCGATGGAAAACGGAACAGTTCTCCTATGCTTGAGTGAAAAAAAATTGAAATCTCGTGGGTTGTGTTCTTTTATTGATTTATTTTAATTATTTTTTGGGTTTTGTTCATGAACCTCTTAACCGAGTATACCGTCACTGTTAATAAATCAACTAAAAAAATATCAGTAGATTTTGGAGCAAAAATCCACTCGATCTACAAATCTTGATCGTTCCCCCAAACGATAACTGATCTTGGACAACATTTGCCGAGTTGAGACTTTTCTCGCATATTTATAGATTCTTTTATACGCTTGACTTTCAAGACACAATTATCCCTGTCCCGCTGTTTGCACGACACGATCGGTCATGCATTGTCTATACATTCTCATTCGTGTCGCTTAACACTTCTCCACCCACGCACACGCGGTTCTTGTTCGCGATTATTATTATTCGCATACGACCAGCCGGCGTCCGGCCGGTGTCACTGACTTTTGTGTTCATACGCTGTATATGTGTAACAGATAAATACCTATTTGAAATCAATTTGTAGCTATTGACGCATTATCGGCTTCCGAAAAATTGTGAACCCTTATTAATAGATTTATTGAGAGATATTCTTAGCACAACGAAACACTTTAACCATATCAATTGTTACGCTAGATTATTAAGAGCTACGAATTTAATTCGACTCAACAAATCTGAAATTCGACTGGAGTTGCTCTTCTCGATATAGGGAAAGCATTTGACAGTATTTGGCATGAAAGTTTGATTGTAAAAATGTTGAGTTTTAATTTTCCTCTGTACATCAATAAACTGATCCAAAATTACTGCAGTGCAGGTAAACTATCAGAATACAAAAGTTGATAAGTTACCTGTAAGAGCTAGTGATCCCCAAGGCAGCATACTGGGGCCCATATTGTATAACATTTTTGCTTCTATTACAAAATTACATGGATACTGTTTATACTTGCAAAAATAAGAAATTTCAAAGAAAGCCTTCAAATCTTAAAACAAATGGTGGAATTAAATGGGATGGTACAAACTCCTCTTATGACAAGAGAAGGCATTCCACTAAAAAGCTCAAAATAATTTTCTTAACATAAATCGTTGCAATCTTCTATTCATAAGGAATAAAAAAAAGATATCCAGTGAGTCGATTTCTCCTAATAACACCTTTGCCACAAAGACTGCCAGTTGAATATCTCTTCTGTTCGCCAGAGTGTCAAGACCGAGGAGTCGGCTGCGATCTTCGTCTGGTGGCAAAGTTTCTGGGTCGCGCCATGGTAGACTACGAAGATCACGTTTCACAAATTTCCTTTGGATAGATTCGAATAATCCCCGTCAATTGATAAAGACACCAGACAATAACGTTGGACGCCAATAATGATCTCACCAGGGAACAGTATAGGCACAGGGGATCATGGAATTCATAACAGATCTTAAAAATGAAATCCAGTTGCCGATTTGATAGGTGAAATAATCTAATTTTCAGTACAGTTCATTTAGTAGGGTGAAAGTTCCGATAGTCGTGGGTGTTCCTATTGTTACAGTAGGATTGTTTTTTGTTACACAATCCACGTATATAATTTCAACACATTGTGATATTTATAACTTATTTTGATAAGTTCATGTTTTCAGTGCCATTATCTTTCAAATGTTGAAACAAAATTTTATCATAATATGATTTAAAAATGCATGAAACCGAATTGCCAAAAAATTGGGCCTAATTTGTAATGGGCTTAGTTTCATATATTGCAAAATAATCTTAAAACCTAAGTTTTTGATTGTTGATCGCGAACTCTTTCTTTATAGAGGGATGAAGGCAAATCTGCAAACAGATACCTGAAATTATTACTCATGGAGAGCGGTTGACTGAACGCCGGACCCACTAAACCCACCCAAGCAACAGCAGGTACTTGAGTTACCCTCTCTACAAATACCCTGGTTCCCCCAGGAACTGCCTCCCAGCACTACTTCTGGGGGATAGGCAGTACTTAATGTACTCGCTCATTCACGCTCACACAGGAACTCATCCCGTATGAGACTTACTTGGGTGCT
This sequence comes from Armigeres subalbatus, assembly GCF_024139115.2. NCBI lineage: Eukaryota > Metazoa > Arthropoda > Insecta > Diptera > Culicidae > Armigeres > Armigeres subalbatus. The sequence goes on along the minus strand of NC_085141.1, from coordinate 224,596,691 downwards.
CTCTCAAACATACCTTCTGACACACCCTGACACTCTTTCTGACGTGAGTCTAACTACGTCTACTGGCACACACCTTGAAACTGTTGGACATCATCCTCGAAAATGCCGTAACAGCTGGCGAAGGTCGGCTTGTCGTCTGTTACGACCCCAAGGAGCTTTAAAATCCGCTTTGGTGCGATCGCGACTTCAACCACGAGAATCACTGCATGTTGAACCGACTTGCGGTTGTTGACGATAACCACTTCCGTCTTGTGGGCCCTCCTTAGCCGTGCGGTAAGACGCGCGGGCGTGTGCTGCGGTCAGTTCTACCTCGGGATTTGACTAGGTAGGTAGACCTCCAAGATCGGCGAAGCCGACGATCTTAACACCAAGGGGGGAACTTTAGCTTCAGTATTGAACCTTGCGGAACTCCTGCGGTAATAAGTACGCTTCTCTAAGCGGCATCGGTCTCGTATAATAGTACACGGTTCTGGAAATAGCATTCCAAAATCCGATACAGGCCCACCGGCAGCCTAAGCCGGAGTAACGAGAGCGCACTGGCATCCCAGCTTGCGCTGTTGAATGCGTTCTTCACATCAAGTGTCACTAACGCACAGTATCGAATACCTCGCTTTTTTGTTGGATCGCTATCTCGGCGGTCTTTACCACCGAGTTAATAGCGTCCAACGTGGACTTATCCTTGCGAACTGAACTGATTGTTTGACAGACTGTTTCATACCCTCTGAATACGGGGTCAGCTTGTTGAGGATGATCATCTCTAGCAACTTGCCCGTCGTGTCTATATAACAGATTGGTCTATGCGCCCGGCGGCTTCCCGGCCTTCGACAACAACACCAGTTTCTGTCTTTTCCATCTTTCGGGGAATCTACACTCATCTAGGCATCTCTGCATAGCTAGTCTGAACACGTTCGGGTTCGCTATGATTGCCGCCTTGAGAGCGCTGTTCGGAACTCCATCAGGCCCTGAAACTTTGTTCGTTTGTTACGTCAGGGATTTAGCCACCGTGAGTAACTCTTCGTTTGTTACCGGAGCCACCATTTCGGCCACACCCATATTGCCTTGCGGTGCAGGAGGCCAGGGACTTGTGGCTCGAGACGCCAACCTATCCGGGGACCGTTCGGGGGGTGAAGAGCTCCTTTTGGTCTTAGCCATCACTATCTTGTAGGCGTCACCACACGGATTCGCGTTGGCTCCTTCGCTTAGGTTGTCGAAACACGCTCTCTCACTGCTCTTGATGGCCTTGTTAAAGGCCAGTTTCGCAGCTCGAAACACTTCACGGCGGTACGCTCTTTCATCCTCGGTGCGGGCACGTTGCATCCTTCGTCTAGCCTTGAGGCAGGTTGATCGAAGGGCCGCAATCTCGAGACTCCACCAGTATACCGGGCGTCTGTTATTTCTCGTCAGGTCTTTCCTCGGCGTGATAGGACAGCTACCAACGCATCCCCGCTTAGACCTTCAGAGTTGGCTTTCAGTCCCAGGGCCGTGGTGAAAACTTCGCTGTCGAAGTGATCGGTTCTCCATCCCGGACCTCGGATGTTGCACGCCATAGTTGATCTTAAAGCGAATTGCTAGATGATCACTATGGGTGTAACCCTCATCCACCCTCCAATCCAAGTCTGGTGCCAGACCAGGACTGACAAACGTTACGTCAATCCATGACTCGAGCTTCGCTAGCGCCTCTATTGAGCGCTTGACCCCTTCGATTGATGCAGCGGCTGCCCTACTCCACTGCTCAAGCGTTAAAACTTCCTGCTATGAGGACCGGCTCACGACCCACTAGGTCAGACGATAACCTATCGATTATCTGGTTGAACTGTTCTAATGGCCACCCTATATTTTTGTGTAGATGTAATGATTTGGAGATTGGGTCCTTGGGGACGGTTTTATCGAAGGGGTCCCCTGGGTCAAATGGGGTCAAAAATAGGTCAACTTCCTTTTAATTGCAGATAACTAGTAGTAAATGCACGTTTGGACCTCCAAAAATTACAGATGGGGCAGCAGGGACTACGTCCAAGGGCTTGACGATCCCTCCTCAGGCCATCTGCGAGTTGTGGGGCTTGCCTAGGATGTGGTGTGGTTTGACAGTGGGCCCTTTAAATTCCTATAAAAAGCTGCATGTATCCACGGGCCACGCCAAAGCGACATTGTGCCGCTCAAAGCACACAAGCCCAAGTCCTGGTGTCAGGTGGGACACTAAACAGACCTGACACGATGGCCCTCCGACGAGACAGGAGGTTTGCGCAGGCCGAATAAGCCGCCTGGAAAACCAATAATTACGAACAATATAAGAGATAATGCGACTCGATATAATCGGCAAAGACCTAGGCAACGAATAAAGGATCACGATTAAAAGCTTGGAATATTGAACTGCAAGTCGCTAGGTTTCGCAGGTTGCGACAGGATGATCTACGATGAATTATATCCCCGCAACTTCGACGTCGTGGCGCTGCAGGAGATTTGCTGGACAGGACAGAAAGTGTGGAAAAGCGGGCATCGAGCGGCTATCTTCTACCAACGTGGTGGCACCACCAACGAGCTGGGAAACGGCTTCATAGTGCTGGGTAAGATGCGCCAACGTGTGATTGGGTGGCGGCCAGCCTCCCGCGGAATGGTAGTCCGAAGCACCTTCTTTCCCCGCAAAAATATCCACAAGGCCACATGGAGATCACCTGAGCCTAATCAAGAAACGGAAAACCAAATCGACCACGTTCTAATCGACGGTAAATTCTTCTCCGACATCACGAACGTTCACACTTACCGCAGTGCGAATATTGAATGCGACCACTACCTCGTTGCAGTATGCCTGCACTCAAAACTCTCGACGCGTCAACAACACGCGTCGAAGTCGTCCCCGGCTTGACATTAGGCGGCTACAAGACGGTAGACTAGCCCAAGGATACGCGCCGCAGATGGAAGTGGCACTCCCAACGGAAGAGCAGCTAGGCGCAGCGTCTCTTGAAAATAGCTGGAGAGATATTCGATCCGCCATTGGCAGCACGGCAATCGCTGCACTTGGCACGGTGCCCCCGGATCAGAGAAACGACCGGTATGACGGCGAATGTGAGCATTTAGTGGAAGAGAAAAATGCAGCATGGGCGAGATTGCTGCAGCACCGCACGAGGGCGAATGAGGCACGATATGAACGGGCGCGGAACAGACCAAACTCGATTTTCCGGAGGAAAAGGCGCCAGCAGGAAGATCGAGACGGTGAAGAGACGGAGCAACTGCACCGCGCTAATAACGCACGAAGGTTCTATGAGAAGTTTAACCGTTCACGTGAGGGCCACTTGCCACAGCCTGATATGTGTAAGGACATAAACGGAAACCTTCTTACGAACGACCGTGAGGCAGCACTACGAAGAACACCTGAATAGCGATGTGGCAGACGAAGATGGCGGTGTGGTGATAGACCTGGGAGAACGCGCGCAGGACATAATTTTACCAGCTCCGGATCTCCAGGAAATCCAGGAGGAAATTGGCCGGCTAAAGAACAACAAAGCCCCTGGGGTTGACCAACTATCAGGAGAGCTATTTAAACACGGTGGTGAGGCACTGGATAGAGCGTTGCACTGGGTCATTACCATGATTTGGGAGGAGGAAGTTTTGCCGCAGGAGTGGATGGAAGGTGTCGTGTCGAACGGCGATAAGCTGGATTGGAGCAACTACCGCGCAATCACATTGCTGAACGCCGCCTACAAGGTACTCTCCCAAATTTTATGCCGCCGACTAACACCAATTGCAAGAGAGTTCGTGGGGCAGTACCAGGCGGGATTTATGGGTGAACGCTCTACCACAGACCAGATGTTCGCCATACGTCAGGTATTGCAGAAATGCCGCGAATACAACGTGCCCATACATCATCTATTTATCGACTTCAAAGCCGCATATGATACAATACGACCGCACAATGGAACAACTCTGAAAAAGACGGTCAAAACCTCTTTGAGACGTTTGATGTTCATAGAATGTATTCAAAAAGTTGCCCGATAACATTTAGAGCATAAAATACACTGTTGTTTTAGAATAAGATACTTGAGCAGAAATTTTGTTCTTAACTTAGCTTATGGATCCTGTACACCTCCGGTGGTGCAAAGTGCCGACTTGAAAGATCTCCATCCAGAGCGTTGCCCGGCTATCGCTTTAACCTGTTGCCAGGTTAGATTTCGGTCGACTTCTTTTATTTCCTTATTGAGGCTTCGCCGCCATGAGCCTCTGGGTCTGCCTCTGCTGCGATGTCCCGCTGGGTTCCAGTCTAATGTTTGTTTACAGATTTCGTTTCCGCCCCTACGTAGAGTGTGGCCGACATAGCCCCACTTCCGATCCCGAATTTCTGTTGCCATCGGCCTCTGGTGACAACGACGATGGAGCTCGTTGTTTGAGATCCAGTTGTGAGACCACCAGGCCCGAATTATATACCGCAGGCATCTGTTAATGAACACCTGCAGCCATTGAGTGTTCTCCACTGATACACACCATGTTTCGCTAGAGTATACCAGCACAGATTTCACGTTAGAGTTGAAAATTCGTATTTTGGTGCGTTCACTTATCTGCCTGTTTTTCCATATATTTCTTAAACTCGCAAAGGCAGCCCTTGCTTTCTTGATCCATGCGCCTATGTCGATCTTGGTACCGCCGTCTGACGCCATTTGGCTACCAAGATATTGGAAGCTTTCAACATTCTCCACTGGTTGCCCGGCTACTGTGAAACTGGAAGGAGTCGCCGTGTTTACATCCAACGATTTGGTTTTGTTGACGTTGATGACTAAACCTGCCGAAGAGGAGCGCTTGGCAAGGTCGTTGAGCTTACTCTGCATATCAGAGCGCCGTTGCGCGTTGCGCAACATCATCCGCCAATTCGAAGTCATTTAGGTGCTCCATGGTTATAGGCTGCCATAACAGCCCGCGGTTTGGTTCACGGTCAATCGCATCTACCAGAATCTCGTCGATTACGATGAGGAACAGTAACGGTGATAGAATACATCCTTGCCTCACACCAGCTACGACCCGGATAGGGTCGGACAAGACCCCATTGTGCAGCACTCTACACGAGAAGGCCTCGTACTGTGCCTCGATGAAGCCGATGATATTCTCAGGAACTCAGGAATTCTCGTGATTGAGACGGTCGAAAGCTTTTTCGTAGTCAATGAATACCAAGTAAAGGGACTCTTGGAATTCGTTGACCTACTCCAGAATTATGCGGAGCGTGACAATATGGTCCACATAGGATCTTCCGGCACGGAATCCGGCCTGCTGCTGCCGGAGAGTCGCATCGATCTTCTCCTGAAATTTTGTTCGCCAATTTTTTTTTGTTCGGGTTTTTGACAATGTTTCAAAATATTGTGTTTTGAGAAACTTTGCTCATGATACTGTACGCGGAAGCTGGCAAATACCCATTTAATGGATTTTATGTACCCATTTTTTGAATCAATACTGATATGTCAAATAATGGGTAAATTTTTATCAACAAAAAAAGAGTATTTTCACCCCATTATAGAGAATGCCATCTCGTAATAAATAATGGGTAAAACGTACCCTTCCAGATTTTCGAAAAGAAAAGTAGCCATCTTGAACGTCTTCTGCGGCGAAAGTAAAAACGGTAAAAACCCACGAAGAAATCTTTTAAAATTAGGGAAAAACAAGGTTAAAGTGAAGTTATGGAACAACTACAATGCAGGACAATCAAGACAATTAAGGTAAGTGGTGATTACTAGCAGTTGGGAAAGCCGAAGATAAGAAATGTGATTCTATTGCAGAAAATCAGTACGAATGGCGGGTCAAACCAGCTCACTATCAGCAAGAAGTTTAGGAGCAGTCCACCGAGAAGATGAGCTTCACAATTCACAACGGAATTCCGTCGAAACCGAGGGTTCCATAAAGTGTTTAGTACACCGCTTCCAGTAGGATTTCAGTGGCTAGGAAGGAAAATGAAATCAAACAATCAATAAAGAAAGTGAAACGATTTTGATCCGGATGATGCGTAAGTCATCCATCATATTTTTATGAAATAAACAACTATATTCCTATAAACCTTTTGTTTTTCTTAAAATTCCCTCCGAGATAATACAATAAATTAAAATTCCACAGGAAATGTTTTGAAAAAAGTGGGTAAATTTGATACATATTCTGTAGCAAAACCAGTTGCAAAATTTACTCATTTTTTGAAGTTCTGTGGGAGTACCCATTAATGAGTAAATGCGATTTATCCATTAAATGAGTTATGCCGCTTTTCTTCAAAATGAGTACGAAAGTACCCATTAATGGGTAAATGGATGCTACCGTGTAGGTTTTCCTCCTAGATCTAAAGGCTGAATAGTTATTTTTCGATATCACTGTCGAAAACTCATAAAAAAATCGATTTTCAGTATTTTCTAACTAATACAATGAAAGTATAGTAAAAAATGACTTTTATGTTTTTTTTCACTTTAACTTTCATTTCTTAAAAACAGAACCAAACTGGAATAATCTTAAATTTTAAAATATTCAAATACCCAATGATTTATTTAATTATTGTCTAATTTTACCGGGTGGTTGGCAAGAGATATAAACTGCCTACTGCTAAGCGGATCGCTTTCCAAAAAGTTTTGCGAACGTCGCCTTTCTTCGAGTGTCGACTTCGACGGAGCACAGATGTTTACTTGTACGTAAACCCAATTCCGAATGCGAAAATAAAGAAACGGGATCACACCTTCATATACATCCTCTTGTTCGTCACAGTGTACAGCAAACCGAACGGACAATATTTTCCTGCAATTGAAGAGTTCGCGCTTCGAATATGCAGTACGAAACTGATCCCATGCACATTTTCATTGCAAATAGTACGAGGCAAGCATCATCCATCAGATGGGGTTGAGAATCCGGACCAAGGTTAACATTTTTCACTGAGAGACAGTCACAGTCCTTCGAGAAAGCGATGAACTTGAAACAGTTCCCGAGGAAAAAGAAATTGTAAATTTATTAAGCTTAGCCTGAGGATGAGGAAAATCGAAATTAAAGATGCGTCCAGATAGTTTTCAACTTGACAATGTGATGCTTTAAACCAGTGTTTTTTTTTTTTTTTTTTTTTTTTTTTACAAGGGAGAATGCATTTACACACTAACCCAGTACACGTGCATTGTAGTTGCCAAACTACCACACGGAAGTGTACTGGAGTGTCGGACTCGACCATACCGGTAATACCGACTAAACTCCCTTGGGCTCCACCATCGTTTCCCCCAGGAACTACCTCGCAGTACTACTTCTGGGGGGACGGCAGTACTAAGCGTACTCACTCATTATCGCTCACACAGGCACTCGTCCCACGCGAGACTGACTTGGGTGCTCGCACACCATTCACTCCATTTGAGTCTTACTTGGATGCTCTCCCGGACGCTCCGCTGCCATGCCTCGAGGTATCAATAGCGGTAACTGCCTGGGCCTACAGATATTGCGCTACGACACTCTGCCTCAGCACGAGCAGATCAATCACACCACTGGCGAAGCAGACCATACGCTACCCTGCCGAAGCAGGGACACTCCCCATGCACCACATGTGCACAACTGTAGGTGTGTGGGTACAACCCACTGCTACTCTGCCGCCGAAGCAGCTTCTCCAAAGACCACTCGCTCCATGTGACCCTTTTTCGGGTGCTCACTCTAACACTCCACTGCAATGCGTCGAGGTGTCGATGGGATACCTCGACTCCTACCTCAGCATGTGCAGTCCATACTCAGACTTCTGCTGCGCTTCGAGGTGACAATAGCGGCGGCGACACGCTATGACACTCCTGCCTCAGCACAAACAGATCACTCACTCCCTGCCGAAGCAGCTCACGCGCTACCCTACCGAAGTAGGTACACTCCACAACTTATTCTAACACTCCACTGCCATGCCTCGAGGTGTCGATAGCGGTATGTGGGGACTAATCAACGATACTACGCTACGACACTCTTACCTTAGCATGTGCAGTCCATACTCAGACTTCTGCTGCGCTTCGAGGTGGCCATAGCGGCGGCGACTCGCTATGACACTCCTGCCTCAGCACAAACAGATCACTCACTCCCTGCCGAAGCAGCTCACGCACTACCCTACCGAAGTAGGGACACTCCACATGCCAGTTGGCACTCCCTCCCTGGGCTTGTGCTTTTGAAGCGGCACACAGTCGCTTTGATAGAGTCCGCTTACGGGCACTTGTGGTTTTTTGGGAGGGATTTTAGCAGAGCCCACTGCTAAATCCCACCACGCCCTAGGCAGTTCTCCCTGACTCGCAGACAGCTGGGGAGGGGTCGTCAAGCCCTTGGACATCATGCTGTTCCTGCTGTCCCTGCTGCCCCATTTAAACCAGTGTTGTAAAATGTCATTTGCATTCGTTTGTATAATTTTCCCAGAACTTTTTCCAGAAGGTAGCTATCAGTTCATGATGTATGACGAACTTATAGTGCTTAAATGTGCCTACAACTTTGTCTAACAAAACATTGCTGTAAATATGTAATCTGGGGCGTGGGAGGCAAAATGTCATTCAAATGACATTATGTCAAATGACACGTGACATTTTGGAGAGTTTTCACTCTCCAGCCTAAGATGTTATATTTAGAGCAACGTACCCTTGGACAAAAATATAGCCCTACTCAAGCGTTATGAGTGCATCTAAAATTATTCAATAAATTCGGCTTCTAAAGAAAGTTATGAACAAATTAGTCAAATGACATGCAGATGACTTTTTACAAGCCTGCTTTAAACAATGTATAAATTTTTATTGAGGAGGCTTTCAGCCCTTGGCTGGCTCACCTCCGGGAGTGTATAAAGTTCAATGTCGCGGCTAATAACAAGAAATACATTATCATCACCAATTAGATAAAAAAATGTAAGTTTACCATCGCAATAGTTTACATCTGTAAGTTGGACTAGTCCTCAGAATGCAAGCACATGTCGATTACTATGTACAGAAGCTTGCGAAGCCAAATAATGATTATTTCCTTCAAACTGACTAGACTTTGACATCGACGTGGTCATCGAAAAAAGTAGTGTGAAATAAAATTCGTATTGTTGTAGTGATTCATACCTACTTCGTTTGAGGTCATCGCTGTTGAATTTACGGTTAAAGTTATGAGCCAATATCGTAAGAAAAAAAGCCATGACTTATTAGAAACATGAAATCATTATTTCTGAAACTTGTCAGATCTCTTTCCAATGTGTCAATTAAGCAAAACATGCGCCGTGTTTTGTCCGTGTGGCAACCAAAAATTCAGGATCAGGACCGTTTGAACTTGCCGCCCAATTAATCCTGCGCCTCTCGGCCACGCTTAAGTGTTCTTATCGTGCTCGCAAGATCTGGCACGAAATGCGTGTGAACCTGTTCCATGCGTCGTTATTGTGTGGAGAAGTTTATTTTGTGTTTGTGCTCCGGACATTTTCGCTGAGCTCTGACACAAGAGTCAGAGTAGTTACGGAGTTTACAGTTGTGCGGGTCCTGCATGCGGCTTGACCGCGCAATAACTTAATCCAATGGAGCCATAAGATGTCGAACGGTGAAGCGATCCTGGCCGAAGGGACGCAATGGAGCCACAAGGAGGAAAACATTAATCAAGATACATAATTACCATGATTCGGCTGTCACGAAAAATTTATACGTCAATGAGTGGGGAGCACCAGGGAGAAAAGGCGCGCCAACAGAAGGGAAATGCAGCGAGTGAACCGGGGCAATCTTCACACTGGTCAATTTGCTCCGAACTCTGCCTTCAAGCCGCAAGATGTAAAGTTTAGTTTTTATGAGCGCCCACACGCCACTTTCCTTCAATGCCGAAGTTGTGTGGCCGATATAGGGTATATGTTCCATTATCAATAGCCCACTGGTTTATTATTCGTGTCCGGTAAACAGGTTGTGCTAAGCTCAAATATTTGTTTCCTAAGCACGTTCACTGCTGAAAAATACTAAAAAGTAACAAAACAATATGGGCTCCAATTCCATGACTTGGAATTCGATAAGAATAGGTACATTAGCCTACCCAGGAACAGTAACCCTATAAATAATATTGCATCGTAAGCTCGGCACAAAAAGCAGACATTTTTCGTTTTGTATGTCACTTCTGCCAAAGTGTAATGAAATTTTACGCTAAGCTAGAAGACACGCCGCGTCCTTGCAACATTGGATTGACAACACATCGCACTGAAGGCGCGGTGCAACGATTTAAGAGGATTTATCGCCCCTTCCTGAATGGCTCAATTTAATCCTTTTGGGGTAGGACTTAATGGATGCCCCATTGAAAAATCTGATAGATCGTTGCAGAGATCAGTGCGGCCGTTTCAAGTTTGTACCCGAGAGTCTGGACTGATTGATGCATCCATAATGGAATCTTGAGAAGGGTACCGCGAGAATGTAACGGCAATCATCGATCAAAAATATATCAATGTCGCTTGGTTATTACAGAGTTTTCATCATTTTGCATTTATCTCTTTTTACTTATCGAATGTGTCTTGTTCTCATGTGCAATGCATCTACTATACAATTTGCTATTATTAAAAAATATGCAAATTAAAAATATGTTGATAAATAAAAAATTGGAATTCGAGACGTTGATTTTATTTTATTTTTCTAGCCTCGGGTGTTGATTGTATTATCTACATACTTATCAAAAGACTTCCAGAGAGCTCTTTATCATTTTGGCTAATTTATTTAACAAATGTTTTCAATTGGCACACTTCCCAGATAAACGAAAAAATGCCAAAGTTGATCCAATTTTGAAGCCAGCGGAGGCTTCTAACTCTCGCCCAGTCAGTTTGCTTTTGTCAATAAGCAAACTGTTTGAAAAGATTATTTTGAATAGGGTGATGGTTCATATTAACACTAGGATTTATTCGCTAAAAAAAACTAAAATACGGATACATTCGTGCAGAAAATCGTTGTAACTAAATTTTCAAATGGCTATATCTCAGTGGATTTTCAACCGATTTTCTCAGTTTTTTCACCAACCTCTTAGCCATCTCTTCTAGTTTCACGACAGAATATTGTATCTAGAGGTGGTCAATTTTCACTAGAGCTGTGGGAGTAAAGCAACGGATTTAGAAAAATGCGATTTTGGAGATATACTTATATTTCATTACCATAAATGATATCTATTCATATAGTGATGATGGAAATGATAAAATAACACATAAAAGACATCACCTGGAACATAATAACACATTTTGAGCATCCCTTCTATGCATACGATGATAATTCGGTGCCTTTGGGAACCACTTTATACTACAGGATGTATGAAGCTTCAGAAAATATTTTCAAGCATGTCGTCTACTGAGAACTTGTTAAAATAAATGTAAACTATTTACGAAACATGTGTGATAATTAGGGGTGCGAATTCTCAATCTCAGTGACTGAAATTTGTAGGATATTGATACCATTGCCTCTTCACACTCACTTCCTGTTCCTAGAAGTGAAAACGGAAAATGGTTAGCAGCAACAATCAAAGATAAAGTAAACAAAAGACCTCTTTTCTCATTGCACATGCGGCCCACTGTGACAGTTCATTCTGTTCACTCGCTGCTGCGTGAATGCGACGGCCCTATATAAATGCATGGGTGAATACTATCACTTGAAAGACAAAGACAAGAAATTTGTGCCGAATGATCATCAGCTTCAGCCCGCTGTCGGCAAACCGAGTTGGCTAAGCTACTCCTGCTTTGTCTTTCTGAGTGAAAGGCACCGTCATGGTGATAATAAGTTATGATGTTCTAGGATCTCCGAACTGTACTCGGATTTGAATCAAATGGTGTACCAAATCAACCAAGGCTTTCATGATGTCCACAGTCACGGTATCAACCCAAATATATCCTCCGAGTATTTGTCTTTCCCTTGCGTTGTAGGATCTCCAAATTGTCCTGGAGTTTTAATGAAATGGTCTACCGAATCAACCAAAGCTTCCATGATGTCCCATACTGCGGTTGCAACCCAATTATGTCCTCCGAGTATTTATCTTTCACTTGCGTCTCAAATTCAGGCATTTGAGATGTTTTAAGATCTCCAAATTGTCCTGAAGTTTGAGTAAAATGGTCTATCGAATCAACGAAGGCTTCCATGTCGCCCCCAGCCACGGTATCAACCCAATTATGTCCTCCGAGTATTTATCTTTCACTTGCGTCTCAAATCCAAGCATTTGAGATGTTGTAAGGTCTCCAAATTGACCTGGAGTTTGAGTAAAATGGTCTACCGAATCAACCAAGGCTTCCATGATGTCCCCTTGTAACAGGATACTTACCACCGAACTCAAACTCCACGGAACGAAACAAAACGATACTAACCAAAGCTTTCGATACGTCTGGTCCGTGGATACCCTGTACGACGGATTCGTGACTAGCAAAGGAGTGGATCTTTACTGCCAACATAAACGGAACTTGAGCTCACGAATGCTGCTCTGCTAGTGCGGAAAAAGCTAACCAAAACCCTAAAATAAGTCGGTAATCACGTAATCCGCTTAAGCCCAACACGCCTTTCAGCGTGATGCGGACACGCACGTTCAAAGTTTACCCGAACTAACTCACCCAGGACAGGTCTAACGATCGCGGAACCAATCCCAAAAACTCCCAAACCAAATAAATTGACGTCACTGGTTGGTATACAACTAATTAGATTATATAACGGCAGAATACGGTGGTATATTGTGCAAATGGGTTAGTTGTGTGTGGGTACAATTTTGAGATTTCTACTAATTGGTCTGACCTTATTTAGCAACCTAGGTTGCTTACTGCTGCTGCTGCCGGATTGCGCTACGCTGGCCGGTGGACGAAGGTGGCGTGTGATGGCCCGTTGGATGCAACGGAGTCGCTGCAAGGCGCCGTGGTGGTGGGTTTGGGAACCACCGTCGAGGTTTGTTGCGACGAGGTCGCCTTAGCGGGAAATGGTCGAATGGCCCGTAAGCGGAGACCTACGGCCCACGAGAACGCACGACGGCACAGAGGTTGACTCGTGGCACTTCACTCTTCGCACTACACAATGGGTTTGTAGCGGGGCTAGCGTGACAACGCCAGTGAAGGAACGCGCCGAGGTGGGCACGTGGGAACTAATGTGCTACTCGCTGGTTCTGGGCAATTACTGGGGCCCTTACGAAGCAAAACGACGCTAATCGCTGATGCAGTTTGCACAGCACACATGCAATTGCCAACGGACTTGGCAATGGCCGGCCGTAAGCTTGGCGAAGCGACAATGTCGGAAATCGGCCACGGAACACCTGTCCGAAATAAAAACCTTGTTGCGAAGGTTTTGGTTTTTGACCAAAACACCTTGAATTAGCATTTGTCACTATGACCATTACTAATATAAATTACCTTCAGTAATAAAAAAAAACCCAGATTAATCCACCTAGCGTTGGTGGTGCCTTTCTCGCATTTAGTTAGGACACCAACCTTATATGGGGTTTAAATGGTCCGATGTACAATTTTCTTCATAACTTTTAAACGCAATGACCGATCGTTATAAAATTCAATAGTGATCAACAAGGCTTTGTTCCCTATCGAATGAAACTTGTTGCGAGAAAATTGGTTAAGAATTACTATACGAAAAGTTGTCTAATATTTTTTATAGCTTTTGTGCACACACATACACACACATACACTCGGACAGACAGACATGTGCTCAGCTCGTCGAGCTGAGTCGATTGGTATATAATACTATGGGTCTCAGAGGCTTCTATAAAAAGTTCGTTTGCGGAGTGAAATGATAACCTAACAAAATAATTTTCAACTCTAACTGATCTAACTGGCTCACTTGCTGGTCGCTTTTGAAATGGCAGAGATTTCGCTATCATCTATCATTTATCACAAAAGGATGTAAACGCGCTATTGCGATTTATTTATACAATTAATCAATTTGGGAGAAATCTGGAGAGGCTTGAGCATAGAAATAAAATTATTGCTAACGCTTCGCGTGGTGTTGGTTTTTGTCCGGGCTAGATCGCAGTCGGACTAAAAAACATTACAAAAATGTAACGCCTTTTAGGCCTGCCCAAATTATGAAGCGTTTGAAGCTGCAGCTTCGAAACACTCTTGAGTTTCGTCACGTCACGTTACACCCTGCCATGATATTAACCCAATTATGTCCCTCCCTTATTTATTTTTCACTTGCGTCTCGATTCCAGGCATTTGAGATGTTCTAAGATCTCCTAATTGTCCTGGATTTTGAGTAAAATGGTCTATCGAATCAACCAAGGCTTCCATGATGTCCTCAGTCGCAGTATAAACCCTATCATGTCCTCCGAATAATTGTCTTTCACCTGCGTCTCAAATCCAGGCATAGGAGATGTTGTAAGATCTTCAAATTTTCTTGAAGTTTGAATCAAATGGTCTAACGAATCAACCAAGACTTCCATGAAGTTCCCAGCCGCGGCATCAACCCAATTATGTCCTCTGAATATTTAATACTTTACTGATTAATCCTTCCCTTCACATACTCCTGCTTTAGTTCCGCTTCAGAACGGGTCTCTAACGCCGTGATCAGTGAATCGTAACTCCTTGGCAAACTGGACAAAAGTATTGCAATAATCCAATGCTCTTTCAGATCTTCCCCCATGGATATTAACCGATGTACGAGCTCCGATACCTCCGATACCAAATGGTCTGCCAAGTTTTCGCATAATATGAATTTTGTTTGTTAGCGAATCTCTCTCATGATAGTTCTTCAGAGCGTCCCACATATCTTTTGCCGTGCGGGCAGTCATAACATGGCACAGCTGATCGTTTTCTAACGCTATATTTTTAGTTATTATTAATACATTTCAATTGCCTCTGGCATTTAGAATTTTTCCTCTGGTTGAATTGAACCATGTAGGAATTACAATGTTTTCAACTTAAACTAATCTTAACCTATTTTATACTAAGGGTACAAGAAGTTAATCGTTGCAATAGAAGATTGCAACGATTTTTGTCTAAAATTGGAAATTATTTTGTTGGACATTTGTTGCAATGTCTCAATATTAGAAATTCTATGAAGTTCATTGGTACTATATCACGGAGGCAACTTCAGAATCATTTTCAGAATTTTATTTTGAATCCTCTGAAGTGCCTTCTTTCTGGTATCGCAGCATGGCAGATCTAAAAATTTGTTTGTAAATCAAAAGTTTGTTCTTAAGACAAAGTTTTGATTTTCTGTTTATAAGTGGATATAGACACTTAATATATTTGTTACATTTGGCTTGAAGGCCTTCAATGTGATTTTTAAAAGTTAATTTTTGATCTAGCAGAAGTCCTAAATATTTAGCTTCGCTAGACCAATTAATTGGAACCCCATTCATAGTGACAATATGTCTGCTAGAAGGTTTCAAATAAGAAGCTCTCGGCTTATGTGGGAAAATTATAAGCTGAGTTTTGGAAGCATTCGGGGAAATTTTCCATTTTTGCAAGTAAGTGGAGAAAATATCCAAACTTTTGCAATCTACTACAAATGACACGAAGGCTTCGCCCTACTTTGGCTGAGAGACCTGTGTCATCTGCAAACAAAGATTTTTGACACCCTGGTGGTAAATCAGGTAAGTCAGAAGTAAAAATGTTATACAAAATGGGCCCCAGTATGCTGCCTTGGGGGACACCAGCCCTTACAGGTAATCTAACAGATTTAGAATTCTGATAGTTTACCTGCATTGAGAGATCTGATAAATAGTTTTGGATCAGTTTAATAATGTACAGAGGAAAAATAAATTCATCAATTTTGCAATCAAACCTTCATGCAAAACACTGTCAAATGCTTTCTCTATATCAAGAAGAGCAACTCCAGTCGAATATCCTTCAGATTTGTTGAGCCGAATTAAGTTCGTAACTCTTAATAACTGATGAGTGGTTGAATGCCCATGGCGAAAACCAAATTGCTCATCAACAAAAATAGAATTGTCATTAATACATCATTCTATTTAAAATAATCTTTTCAAACAGTTTGCTTATTGCAGAAAGCAAACTGATTGGGCGATAACTAGGATGCCTCAGCTGGATTTTGTCCGGCTTCAAAATTGGAACAACTTTGGCGTTTTTCCATTTATCTGGGAAGTATGCCAAATGAAAACATTTGTTAAATAAATTAACCAAAAAGGATAAAGAGCTCTCAGGAAGTTTTTTGATAAGTATGTAGAAAATACCATCATCACCCGGGGCTTTCATATTTTTAAATTTTCTAGTAATAGATCTCACTTCATCCAAATTAGTTCCCAACGAAGGGTCAAAACATTCTCTTGATTGAGAATGTCTTCGAAGCTCCGTGTAACCTGATCCTCAATTGGACTAGTGAGACCTAGACTAAAATTATGGGCACTCTCGAACTGCTGAGCAAGTTTTGAGCCTTTTCGCCATTTGTTAATAAAATTTTATTTCCCTCTTTAAGCGCTGGAATTGGCTTTTGAGGTTTTTAAGAATTTTGTTAATTTCAAAAGGGTTTCGAACTGGGATCCAACTTCGAGACATTATTCTCAAAGTTGGTATTTCTCAGAATAGCGAAACGTTTTTAATTTCATTTTGCAAATCTCGCCAAATAACTTTCAACGCGGGATCGCGAGTTCTTTGGTATTGCCTTCGCCTCACATTTTTAAGACGGATCAGTAGCTGAAGATCGTCGTCAATAATAATGGAGTTGAATTTAATTTCACATTTAGGAATTGCAATGCCTCTGGCTTCGACAATTAAATTTGTCAAAGATACGAGCGCATTGTCAATATCACTTTTGGTATCCAAAGGAATATTAACATCAAAATTCCTATCGATATATAAATCCCAATCAGCTCTATGATAATTAAAAGTAGAGCTGATTGGATTATAAATGGCTTCTTGTGAGATTTCAAATGTCACAGGAAGGTGATCAGAGTCAAAGTCAGCATGAGTTACCAATTGGCCACACAGCTGACTTGAATCCGTTAAAATTAAATCAATTGTAGAAGGATTTCGACTGGAAGAAAAACAAGTAGGGCCATTGGGATATTGAATAGTATAATATCCCGCAGAACAATCTTCAAATAAAATTTTGCCGTTGGAATTGCTTTGAGCATTATTCCATTAACGGTGTTTGGCATTGAAATCACCAATTACGAAGAATTTTGATTTGTTGCGAGTCAGAAATTGAAGATCAGCTTTCAACATATTCTTTTGCTGCCCATTACATTGAAAAGGCAAATAGGCTGCAATGAAGGAAAATTGACCAAAATTTGTTTCAACAGAAACTCCCAAGGTTTCAAAAACTTTGGTTTCAAACGAAGAAAATAATTTATGTTTGATACGTCTATTAATGACAATGGCAACCCCACCACAGGCGCTGTCAAGACGATCATTTCTGTAGATAAAATAGTTTGGATCTCTTTTAATGGAGAGTCCTGGTTTTAAATACGTTTCAGTTATAATGGCAATATGCACATTATGAACTGTTAGGAAGTTGAATAATTCATCTTCCTTACCCTTTAGAGAGCGGGCATTCCAATTTAGAACTTTCACACAATTATTTAGATCCATTAAAACGGAGTCCGATAACAATTTTGTGTGTGTACTTTATACCAACCTGAACAGCTTCTGGTATGGCATTTGCTTTGAACATTGCATCAATCATGTGATGCAATTGTTCAGTTAAAAAATCAAAATCGGAAGCAGCCATGCTACCTGAATCGGCAATATGACCATTATTTTCCCTTGGGACATGGGTATAAACCTCATTTTGAGAAGAGAAATTTTGTCTACCAGCAGCGATGTTTGCATACGTAGGTACGTTGGAAAAATTGGAATTTACTGAAGTGCTTGCTACCCGTTGACGAGCGGCAAAATTTGTTTGTGAATTGTGGTGGGTATGAATTGCTCGACCGATAACTGGTTTCGAAATTTGAGCGTTTGAAAATTTTCTACCCGTCGAATCTGGGATCCGATTGGAATTTCCCGTCATCAATTTTGCACGGGAATTCAAAACTTTTTTTCGTGAAGGGCATTCCCAGAAATTGGATTTATGGTTGCCCCCACAATTTGCACATTTAAATTTATTGGAATCTTCTCTCACAGGACAGGCGTCCTTGGCGTGAGAGGTTCCACCACAAATCATGCATTTAGCATCCATGTGGCAATGTTTAGTTCCGTGACCCCACTTTTGGCACTTACGGCACTGAGTGGGGTTTTGAAAATTTCCTCCAGGCCTGCGGAAATGTTCCCATGTAACACGGACATGGGACATAATACAGGCCTTTTCCAAACTTTTCATATTATTTAGTTCACTTTTGTTAAAGTGAACTAAATAAAATCCTTTTTCATCTTAATTACTTGGACTGGTGAAAAGTAATTGAGAAATTTCCATTTTAATCTCATCCAGTGATTTATCATCACTGGGGAGACCTTTCAAGACGACTTTGAACAATCGCTCAGTTTTGTCGTCGTATGTGAAGAATTTATGGCGCTTCTCAGTCAAATACTGAAGAAGACGTTTGCGATCGTCAAAGGATCCCGGCAAAACGCGGCAGTCACCCTTCCTAGCAATCTGAAATGAAACCTTGATCCCCTGAAGGTTACTCACAATCTCATTCCGGAAGCCAGAAAACTCGGCAACAGATACCACAATTGGCGGAATCCTTTGCTTTTTCGCATGAATCGAATCACCTGGGCTAGAGGTATATTCGATTTGCTCAATTTCATCATTAATCAAATCGAACTGATTGCTCAGTTCGATTGGAGAAGAATTATTTCCGATATTAGAGTTAGAAGGAATATCTGAATTCTCCAGCATCCTTCTATTTTTTCCGCGCTTTGGCAGGACGGTCTTGAAACCTTGTTTCTTTGAAGGAAGTGGAGAATTCAGAGACTCCCCCTTCCTCTTGTTTTTATTAATGCTCATGGCTGAGCGTGAAGACGTGACCTTCTAAGAGGTTTTTTCCCAGAACGGTGTCCCTGCAGGATTACCACCGCTTGTCGGAATTTTACTTCCGCAAACGGGTCCAACGTAAAACGAAGGCACGGGTCCTTGCAAAGATCGTAACGGGATCAGTGGGTACAAATAGCGCTAAGAAGCACCGTAGAAATTAAAATAGCTTCGGGTAGTATTAAAAACTTCCTTCCGCAAAGAGAGAAAGAACCGCACAGCACGAAAGCACGATGCGGTCTTTCTTACTCCAAATTGCTGATGGGGTTTCCGGCTTCGTTTCAGTAATCACATCGAATAACTGCTCCTTGAGGAGAAGCAACTCCATCCTGAACTTCCAACTGGACCAGTTGAAGTTATTAAGACGTTCCATTACTGCTTTTGTCTCCGCCATTCCGAAATCGTTCTGCTTATCCACTTCAAAAACAAACGATACAAACAGCACTCCGCGTTCTTTCCGATCCGTAATTAATTTCTTTCTACACTCGCTGCGCGCCTGAGCCCATAACCTGTTGGCCCGTTACAGAAATAATATAATTACGATCGCGAATTACGAACTTCGAACATTTATTATAAAAGAACTTGTTGACGACAAAAACTTAAACTATTGGTTTGTTTACATCTAGTAAAAGAACATGGGTGTATACACCAGGTGTACATCTTCAAACGTCATCATAGGTTCATCATTTAAGGGCGAACACTGCCTACACTAACACCAGAGACTAATAACTTATGAGTAGTTCCTGCTAACATAAAGTGGTTCCTAAAGACACCGAATTATTATCGTATGCATAGTAGGGATGCTCAAAATGTGTTCTTATGTTCCAGGCAGAGCTTTGAATAATCGAATATTTTTGGTGAAGCCGATAAGCCTTCTTTGTCACCCTCACTTTGTACATATTCATATTCAGCTGAAAATTGACAATTTCCGATCAAATATCAGTCAGTGAGTATTTATTTAGATTTCGTAAACTAATAAATTACTGTAAAACTAAACACTTAAATGATGCTTTCAACAATTACCCACATAGATCTGACCCCGAAGTTAAACTGAGGGACAATTTTAGTGCCAAATGTCAACATCTTCTTCTTCTTCTTTTTCTTATTGGCATTACGTCCCCACACTGGGACAGAGCCGCCTTGCAGCTTAGTGTTCATTAAGCACTTCCACAGTTATTAACTGCGAGGTTTCTAAGCCAGGTTTTTGCTTTCGTATATCATGAGGCTAACACGATGATACTTTTATGCCCAGGGAAGTCGAGACAATTTCCAATCCGAAAATCTCCTAGACCGGCACCGGGAATCGAACCCAGCCACCCTCAGCATGGTCTTGCTTTGTAGCCGCGCGTCTTACCGCACGGCTAAAAAAAATGTCAACATAATCAAGCCCAATTATGTTTTCTTTAAACGCAGTGACCATTATCAGTACCAATCAAATGAATGAATATGTAAAGAAAAAAAACTGAGTAAGTCATTCTATGTTTTGAAAAGTCATGCGTCGTTTGTCAATATTCGGTCCGAAGTTGCTTCGTGGAGGTGATTATTTTATGCTCTGGTTCCAGGTGATGTCTTTTATGTGTTATTTTATCTTTTCCATCATCACTATATGAATAGATATCATTTTTGGTAATGAAATTGGTGAAAAAACTGAGAAAATCGCTTAGCTTAGCTTAGACTGACTGTACATATCAATGGTTGCTACTCCGTGATTGATCAGAGCTGGTGCGAATTGCACTTCGATCCAAGTGAATAGTGGTTGGGATTTACCGTCTATTCTCGAAGTGCACGTTCCAGCAGCTCCCAAATATTGATCAATAACGGCGCCGGCCAAGTCCTTACAGTCAGTTGGGATAGGAAGGGAATGTTAGTGTGTGATTATTGTTGCTACTAGAGACCGAGAATACCTCTGCATCTCCACAATAACCACGGGAAGGAAGTTGTGTTAGTTGGATGGGGTAATCAGATACATAGATCGGGATTCACCATGGAAAGCGATGTGACCTATGCAACTTCTATTTTACTAATTAGTATATTATTATTATTGATATCTACGATTAATACGGATATTTTTATATGGAATATAGTATTAGCATTTCTTATGTTTAAGAATAGGTGTTCAATTGTTTATCCATCGCGAGAATGAATAATTAATCGCTCAAAGTGAGCGATCATTCATTTGAGTTTGTACTAAAACGCCAACGAAGTTTGTACTAAAACGCCAAATCAGTATTACATTACAAAGAGTCATAGAATAGATTTCTTCCTGAAGGTTTGATGCAAAAACTCAACAGATATATTTTTTTTCTAGACCAACATTTGAGAATGGGGCAACAGCCAATATATTCCTCCCGATTCCTCGTCTACATACAAAGCTATATACATAGACGAAGAACGGGAAAGAATAACTCCTGGGTGTTACGCCCTTTTCAAATGTTTGTCTGGATTTGTGTCTTCACGAATATAATTAACATCAACTGTTATACAAGTGTATCTACAATTTAGACAATCAAAAGTCCATTACTGTATTTCAAACCAAAACGTTTCGATACTCCAGAACACAGTCATCACTGTAGCAAAGGCGATTCTATGTAATATTTCTGGTGTACAAAATAGCCAATATTGATGACAGCCATTTTTAACGGTCTCTTTAATTCATAGATTGCAATCGTACTTTATCTATACGTTTTTGTGATCCTTTTTATAGAAATATATTTTAACACACAAAAAATATCAGCGTTATGTATATAGATTCAAAAGTAGTCATCCAGCCATTCAGAACGGAATTACTAAAAAAAATCATAATTACTGTTTAGACTACTGTTTCCGCCTTCGCTGTATATTTGAAAATCGCCATTTGAAAATTTAGTTACAAGGATTTTCTGAACGAATGAATCCTAGTGTTAATGACAATACTATTTTTGCTGATAAGCAATTTGGTTTTTGCCAAATCAAGCACTCATCAGTTAGAGTTACGAATTTAATTCGACTTGACAAATCTGAAGGATATTCGATTGGAGTTGCCTGGAGTTTCCTGAATAATAAACAGATTAATCAGGTTTATTTTTATTTAAGTAGTAATTTTTATCTGTTCCATTATTAATAACATGCTCCTATATCAATAACATTCGCAAAACAGGCTATTTAGGCTCAATTTGTGTGTTTTGTTGTTATCCGGTGTGCTCACTGCTGAAAAAAATCACAAAAATGAGAAACAAAACAATTTGCGCACCAATTCATTGTTTTCGAATGGTATTGATTTGGGTGCATGGTATGAATTCAAGGAGCGTTTCCCCTATATAAAATACAATTATCTTTGCAGTTTTGACGTGTTAAAACAAAAGCGTTTATGAATAAATACAATTATTCTATGGAAATTCCATGCTAGGGTATCTGTTCCTATATCAATAACAATAAGCCAATGCGCATATGAAATGCATTCATTTCTCACCCAATAATCAAGTAACATGAGAATAATTATGCTCGGCTCACGTCATTTTTAATTGATAACAATTTGGTAACTTCAAAAATGAAATTGTTATCACATTATAGAAGTATTTAGCTAAAAAACATCATCACTGCCATGCACCTATTTCAATAACATTCAAAAACAGTTAATCCTATGCCTGTACCTATATCAATAATACTGTTTCCAACATAAAAAACGCACACTATTACTCGTATGTATACGTAACGATATGACTGCAGCGATGCCGAATTCTTCAATGTTTTTTATTTGAGTTGAAATATAATTACAAAATTCCTGTTTTTGTTGTAGTTTTCCAACTTATCAGTTTAAGTTTATGTTTGTCATAGCTTATCTCTTCGATATACCTTGTTTTACAAACATAAGAGTTGAATTTCACAATGAAAGTTCATTCAAGCATTTTTGAAATAAAAATCTAGGTCGGCAACCCTTGCAGATGCTTCAGGCAATGAAAATAGTTTGGAATACGGACAAGAATAATTTAGACGTTGTTCGAAATAAACCTATATCAAACTATAGGAAATAGCGTCAGTTTTTCAAATGTGATTATATTTATAGTGAAAATGTGATGTGCTCTATGTGTTGTGAAGTGTATTTTGAAAGGATACATTTGTTTTAGCTTGAAATTGAGTGGAAAACAAGGGCGTGAAATGAGATGAATCTGCTAGTAGCAATCGAGCAGTGCATCAAATCAACAGTTCAGAGGTAGGAAAATGAAAATAAATGCGTTTTATAATTTTGTTTTTAATAATTTGAGTCTTGTGAACTAAAACATTACTCAAACGGAATTTTAAATAATATTCCAAACATTGGAGAAGGTGGTCTATTCATTATTGTGTACATACGATGTGAGAAATTGTAATCAAATTGATTTTTTATTTGGTTTATCGACGGTTGAGATTAATATACGGGCTGTTATTAATATGGGAACAGATACCCTATATGGGAAATGACACAATTTCTGTTGCAGTAAAAATCAATTTATTTCTTTTTTAGTTTAATGTACTTTCATTATAATATATTAAATAGTTCACAATTTTATTTAGATCCGATGTACATATTATTCCTGAAATTGTTACTAATTTCCTCGAGATCCTTTCCGATTTTCTTGGAATGACCATCCAGCCCTTTCAGCCGCTGTTTTTCTTGTCGATAAAACTCTTTCTTCTGCATGGGCTGCATGTGAGAAGCCTTCCTTATGATTCTGGCATTCTTACAGTACTCCTGTGGATTGTAAGCGGGAACGTCGGAATCATCCCAGCATTCATCGTCGTCCAGCAATGTTTTTCCCGGAGCCTGTACGGGCTCCTCGTTGTAATATTTCGACTCCGGAACACGGCCACGATATCCCTTGAAGGATGGTTTGTCGTAGGCGGTGTTATTAGGTCTACGATTCGTCTGTGGTTTGCTGGTTTTACTTTCCACAGTAGTGTTGAAATTTTTATTGCGGGGATTTTCTTCGCGATGAAACTTCTGTCTGTCGGATGATTTCTTCGATGTTGTTTTCCAATCATCTCTTGCTGCTTCGCAGTAGGACTGGGAACTGTATGCGGGGGTGTTGGAATTTTCCCAGCTTTCGCCGTCATCTACATATCTCTCCGATGGGCCTTGCGTATTGACCGAATCATGATAAATCAACTCCGGTTCGCTATCTTTATAGCTACTGTTTTTGCTAGATGGATTGCTCGAAATACAATACTTGTAGAGGTCCAACGTGGCACGATCTTCGCATTTCTCGACATGCATTTTCAGTTCTGGACCCGGCACACAATGGATAGAGTTGAATGGACACTTGACTAATTTTGCAGACGGATAGTTCTTTCTACACCTTATCAGATGACGTTGCATGGCATGAGCCAAAATACTGTGTGTAGGATTATATGGGCACTGCAATACCTCTTCGTAATGAGACATTTTGGGTTAACTTTAGATTTGTTTGAAAAACTTGAAGATAAAACTCGTTATTAGAACAGTTGTAGATTGCTTACTGATAAAATTTTCAAACTGAAAAACTTATTTATACGGCATAGGTATAAAGCTGGTAGCTACCTTTGAACTTTCAAAACAGATTTTGGGATTTTAGTAGGTATGAATGATTGATTTATTTACTACCGGACGTGTTCACTGCTAAGCTTATAAATCTACCCACTTGATATCGCAGGTAGGATTGTTTTCAAGGTTGTAGATTCTTAGCATTTGAATAATTTTCCGCGATTTTTTCAGAAGCTAAACTTGAACTTCAAATGCTAAAATAGATATTATTTTACCCAATGATGTAACTAACCTGCCTATAGTTTTATCTTTGTAACCATCAGCACTATTCTTCAGTATTTGGGCCATATAGGGATACAATGTACCTGCTTCCATCTACACCTTATTTTTTTATTTTTCCCTCGCATCCGACAATCATCAAATTCCAATTTACCATTAAGCATGAAATTTAGCGCGAATTACATTATTTAAGCCTAATTTTCAATATAAAGTGGAGTATCTTCCATGTAAGATAAAAATCTTACCTTCAAAAATATTATTCTTCTTACTAACTCGATCGTACCAGTAGAATAACAATTTTAGGCACTCGAATTTTTGTCATTATGAATATTCTTGAGTGTTATGTTGGTTTGTCTGTGGTGGATTTTTATTTGCATTAGTTTGTTAATATGTTATGTGACCAGCAAGCGTCCTGCAAAACGCAAGACGCCTATCTGGATTACGCCACTGGTTTGAAAATGAGTACAAAAGTACATTCCGCATAGATTCTGGCACCAAAAAATATATCAAAATGTATGTAAGGCTACATTAATTGTTAGTACTTTAAAAAATGAAGTTGAAAAATGCAGCGTCCTGCGAAACGTCCCGGACGTCTGGTCACATTATTAATATGAATTCTCCTATACATAAACATCGAATAATCACATGTGGTCTGAAAGTAACATTTGTATAAAATTGTCAATCCAGAGAAGACGAGCTCGATTTTGGCATATGTCTACTAGACTCTACTCTAGTCACTGTCCCTAGAACCAGAGGAATATTATTCACATCTCGTACTTCGCATGCAATCGATGGCACCCAATCAACCGGCCATAATTAGACCTGTGCGCCGCCGCGCCACGCCGCCGCCGCCGACACTTATTGACGTACGCCGACGCCGGACAAGGTGTCGGCGGCGCGCCATACGCCGGTTGGCTCCACGCCGCCGAATTTCATAATTCACGCCGATGTTTGGCCAACACAAAAATCACAATATGCTATGCACAATATGATTAATTTAGAGAAGCTTTTAGCAAAAGTGTAGGTGGGATAAAGCTTGAACAACACCATTAAACATTTCAGAAGCCACAGTGAAGTGTAAAAAAAATGAGACGTATGAACCGTAGTGGGACGCCTTTGTTAATTGCCAACGTTATGTCATAAAAATAGAGGTAGCAAACTATAAAGGACGGTTGTCGCTGAGTTTCCCTTTCTCGTTTCCAAACATGTAGGGTACATATCTGTCAAAACGTACTGATTTAGCACTAGTAAAAGATGTTTCACCAGTAAGGACAGCGACAGTCTAGTAGCTCTATTGTCATACAGAACACACACATATACAACAAAATGTAGCCTCTTAATCCTTGAAGAAGGTGAAATATACACCGAAACGTCGGAAAACAGATGCAACAACGTTTTAGCTGCTTTATAAAACAGAAAGAGCTGATAATAGTCAAGCAAAATTTATTATAGAGGTTTTCAGCCCTTGACTGGTTCACCTCTTTGAAATTCATTTAAAAATTCTGTTAGAAAATCTTTTTAGGTTTTCTTTCGGTTATTCCTTCAAGAATTGAGTCGGAAATTCCTCCAGGAGGTAATTTTTTTCAGAAATTCTTAGGAAATTCCTTCAATAAGCCATACAAAATTCATACAGGAATAATTCCGGGAAGAATTCTTATTTGGAGGAATTTATAAAGGAATTTTCAAAGAAATTTCCAAAGGCATTTGAGTGTTAAACTTATTTTCAATTGAAAAAAAAAACACTTAAACAATGGTTAAAAAAGCTAAAAGAATTTACAAACGAAATTTCCAAACATTTCTCAGAAAAAAATATGAAGCGATTCCCGAAAGAATTCTTAAAGGAATTTTAAAAGAAATTTTCGAAGTTCTACCGGAATTTCCGGAGAAATGTCCGAAAAAAAAGCCTGTAGCAAATTCAGAAAGAATTCCTGGAGAAAGTTCTAAATAAATTACAGAGGGAAATTTCGAAAAAATACCAAAAATATCTTCCTAGAGTTGCCGAAGAAATTCCCAAAAGAAATTCTTGAAGGAATTTTAAAAAAACTAAATCAAATTCCGAAGGATTTCTCCCAAAGTGATTTCCGGATGTGTCAGTGTCCGTAGGTATTCCGATGGAAATTAATGAAGGATTTTTCTAAAGAATTCTTAAAGGAATTTCCAAAGGAATTCCTAGAAAAGTTTTCGAATGAATTTCTGAAGAAATTCCCAAAAGACTTCGTAAAGGAATTACCGAAGCAATGCTTAAAGTAATTTCCAAAGAAATTGGAACTTTTGGAGAAATTTTGGAAAGAATTTCCGAAGCGCGCGGCCTCTAATCAAAATCAGTTCAGTGCGTGATTTCTCTTGTTTCGGACAGCAGAACGATGACGCGATCGGCCGAAATATTTGTTCTGCATTTCGCGGCCGGTAATAAAAATCAGTTCAGTGCGAGATTTCTCCTGTTTCAGACAGCAGAACGATGACGCGATCGGCCGAAATATTTGTTCTGCATTTCGCGGCCGGTAATCAAAATCAGTTCAGTGCGTGATTTCTCCTGTTTCGGACAGCAGAACGATGACGCGATCGGCCGAAATATTTGTTCTGCATTTCGCGGCCGGTAATAAAAATCAGTTCATTGCGGGATTTCTCCTGTTTCAGACTGCAGAACGATGACGCGATCGGCCGAAATATTTGTTCTGCATTTCGCGGCCGGTAATCAAAATCAGTTCAGTG
The DNA here is from genome assembly GCF_024139115.2 of Armigeres subalbatus. Lineage (NCBI taxonomy): Eukaryota > Metazoa > Arthropoda > Insecta > Diptera > Culicidae > Armigeres > Armigeres subalbatus. Next base: position 224,569,397 of record NC_085141.1, on the reverse strand, counting down.
CGTGATTTCTCTTGTTTCGGACAGCAGAACGATGACGCGATCGGCCGAAATATTTGTTCTGCATTTCGCGGCCGGTAATAAAAATCAGTTCATTGCGGGATTTCTCCTGTTTCAGACTGCAGAACGATGACGCGATCGGCCGAAATATTTGTTCTGCATTTCGCGGCCGGTAATCAAAATCAGTTCAGTGCGTGATTTCTCTTGTTTCGGACAGCAGAACGATGACGCGATCGGCCGAAATATTTGTTCTGCATTTCGCGGCCGGTAATAAAAATCAGTTCATTGCGGGATTTCTCCTGTTTCAGACTGCAGAACGATGACGCGATCGGCCGAAATATTTGTTCTGCATTTCGCGGTCGGTAATAAAAATCAGTTCAGTGCGGGATTTCTCCTGTTTCGGACTGCAGAACGATGACGCGATCGGCCGAAATATTTGTTCTGCATTGCGCGGCCGGTAATAAAAATCAGTTCAGTGCGTGATTTCTCTTGTTTCGGACAGCAGAACGATGGCGCGATCGGCCGAAATATTGTGTTCTACATTGCGCGCCCGGTAGGCCGGTAGTTAGTTTGTACTACTTTTCGCGCACGATTCATGGCTAGGTAAAATCACTGTGTATAAAGAATGGCACGGTCGTATCGCTTATCAGAGTGAATCCAGATCCAACGATGCCTACCAATTAACTGATAATCCTTCCTGTGGTTTTTGTGGAGACGCAGAGGTAAACACGGTCTTCAAACAGCAAAAACCACCTACTAATATTCCTTCCTTCTTCCTAACTGACTACAAGGACGTGGCCGGCGCCGTTATTGATCATTTGAATTTTAGAGTCACTGAAACTTGCACACTGAGAATGCTTGAACAATCCCAGTCAATCATTCAGTTGATTCTTTGTGCAATTTCACTGATTCTGGTCAATCACGGAGTAGCAACCATAGATATGTGTAGTCAGTCAAAGCTAAGCTAAGCTAAGCTAATTTTGGAAAGAATTTCCGAAGCAATACCCAAAAAAATTCATGGAAATTCTTGGAGGAAGTTCTGAAGGAATTCATTAGGGTAATTCTAAATTATTTCTCAGAATTCCTTTTTCGAATTTTCTGAGGAATATCTTGAGGAATTTCCAAACGAATTTCTGGATTTATATCCGAAGTACTTTCCAGTAACTTATGTGCTGTGATATGGCAATATCCTAGTGGAGGATATAATGTAAACTTTTTCTGTGGAGATCAAGCTAAAGGTATTAGCATGTTCACCCTATAAGTTGGTCTGTTGATAGCAATTGTACAAAAACTCTAAAATTTAATAAAGCATGATATGCCTTGCTGCGTGATTTTTTTTTTCAGCATAAAATTCTTCACGCCGATTCACGCCGCCGCCGCCGCCGCCGAACATTGCTTACGGCGTGACGCCGCCGACGCCGGTGTAAAAATGGCCTTACGCCGCCGCCGTTCACAAATACTTCGGCGCACAGGTCTAGCCATAATGTGCATTATTTAAAAAAATATGAGCCTGGATCCCAAATAGACAGGCACAATTCTATAGTATTGCCCATAAAAAATGCAAAAATATAAAAATCATATTTACCTAGTTACATAGTTGAAAGACTTCTTCTTCTTCTTCTTCTTATTGGCATTACATCCGCACACTGGGACAGAGCCGCCTCGCAGCTTAAAGTTCATTAAGCACTTCCACAGTTATTAACTGCGAGGTTTCTAAGCCAGGTTACCATTGTTGTATTCGTATATCATGAGGCTAGCACGATGATACTTGTATGCCCAGGGAAGTCGAGACAATTTCCAATCCGAAAATTGCCTAGACCGGCACCGGGAATCGAACCCAGCCACCCTCAGCATGGTCTTGCTTTGTAGCCGCGCGTGGTTTACACAATAGTGGTTTTAGAAGAATTTACACTCAACCCTTCTCTATCGCACGTCGTGCAGACATAATTGGAAGCGTGGTATGATATACTTGGTGTGTATTAGCAGAGATCACGTAGAATCTGCATGTTTTCATCAACTAATCAATATATTTGACATTATCGGAAAATTAGATGAAACGCTCACAAAGTCGTTCTGTACCTGGTAAGCCCACTTTGCACGAAGCGCTCCACGCCGTATTGTATCTGCCGGATCGGAAGCGAACACCATCTTTGCAGGGTTGCTGTCCGGCATTCTTGCAAAATGCCTTGCTCATCGTACCCTTCCGGCTTTAGTTACCTTCTGGATGATTGGCGAGCTTTAGAGCTGGGCAAGCGCGTGGTTAATCCTTCGCCACCACACACCGTCTTCTTGCATACTGCCAAAGATGGTACCCGTCTCTCAAATACTCCGAGTACGTTTTGTACATTTGGGCGGTGGTGAATTTTTTTTTTGACAGCAGTTTCTTCTGGAGCCCGTAGCCCGACTTCCACAGATGATGCGCTTTCGTATTTCACGACTAACAGCCGTTAGCAAGGATCCAAGGTAGACGAATTCCTCGACCACCTCGAGGGTATCCCCGTCTATCGTAACACTGCTTCCCAGGCGGGCCCTGTCGCGCTCGATTCCGCCCACTAGCATGTACTTTGTCTACGACGCATTCACCACCATTCCAACTTTGGTTGGTTCACGTTTCATGTAGGTGTATAGTTCTGCCACCTTTGCAAATGTTCGGCCGACAATGTCATGTCATCCACGATACAAATAAATTGACTGGATATGTTGAAAATCGTACCCCGGTTGTTACACCGGGCTCTCCACATGACACCTTCTAGCGCAATGTTGAACAATAGACACGAAAGTCCATCACATTGTCTTAGTCCCCGGCGCGATTCGAACGAACTGGAGTGTTCCCCCGAAATCTTCACACAGTTTGCACACCTTTCACCGTTGCTTTGAGCAGTTTGGTAAGCTGTTCTCGTCCATAATTTTCCATAGCTCTACGCGGTCTATACTGTCGTATGCAACCTTGAAATCAATGAACAGATGGTGTGTTGGGCCTGGTATTCACGACATTTTTGAAGGATTTGCCGTGCAGTGAAGATCTGGTCCGTTGTCGAGAGGCCGTCAACGAAGCCGGCTAGATAGCTTCCCACGAACTTATTCACTATTGGTGATAGACGACGAAAGATGATCTGGGATATCACTTTGTAGGCGGCATTAAAGATGGTGATCGCTCTAAAGTTCCAACGCAGTCGCCTTTCTTATAGATGGGGCATATGATCCCTTCCACTCCTCCGGTAGTTCTTCAATTTCCCAAATTCTGACTTCCAGTTTGTGCAGGCAAGTGGCCAGCTTCTCCGGCGACCCGTAACGCTCGGTAAACACCTTTACGTGGTGTGTTACGGAGTATGATCATTGGTCAACTACGGTTTCATAGCCAGCTACATGCAAATCCTGACCTGAATACCTTCTTCATTATCCAACTCTGTGGAACTTATGAGGATGTCGTTATGCCGGTGGCCTGTCGTTGAGTAAGTACCACATCAACACATTCTTCCTCTCCCTAGTTACAGTGAAGATGGCCGTGGCCAGAAGTAGCAAACATCATGTTTTGTGATTTTTGTCTAAGACCGGATCCGAAGACCACTCCTCTTGTTTATTTCGGATAGCATTCTAGATAAGGATCTCAAAAGTAAAATATCAGTATTACTAGTGTCCAATCTACGAATCACACCGTAACAATGCTAATGCAAGTGGCCAGCTGTTTCGGGCCCATCTTGATAAGCTCAGTTCCGATACCATCCTTACCAGCTGCTTTATTGGTATTTAGCTGTTGGATGGCATCCAATGGGGCTGGTTGGCTCCCATCGTCCGCTGAACAGACGTAATCATCTCCTCCGCTGGCTGCCTTGACTTTCACTGCCTGTACGCTCAACGCCATTCGTAGTGCTGCTTTCAAATGCTCCCATCATTATTTCTGCAAATCTCGGCTCACGGCACGAAGCCTTTGCGGGATGCATTAAGCTTCTGATATAAATTGCGTGTTATTTGAGAACGGCACAGCTGTTCCATCTCGTTGCACTCCGCTTCTTCCAGGCGGCGTTTCTTCTCATGAAAATGGCGAGTCTGCTGTCTCCGTTTCCGTCTATAGCGTCCCACGTTCTGCCGGGTTCCTTGCTTCGCCGCCTCGTTAATGGCTGCTTTATCTGTATTCCAGCAGTCCTCAACAGGACCACCCCCTTCCGACAACGCTGCCTCGAGATGCTGCGCGTATGCAGTGGAGACATCAGGGGCCTCATTGCGCATCTCCTTTCGATAGCTCTTTCGTATGACAGTTTGCATGGTTTGCTCGTTTCGAGTCGAGATGCGTAATGTCACCCCAGGTTGCTTCAGTCGCTCTAGGTCGTACCGCGGCGGCAGTCGGTACCGAACATTGCTGATGACGGATAGTTTTGGATGCTGTTTAACCATCACCAGATAGTGGTCAGAGTCGATGCTAGCGCCACGATATGTCCTGACGTCGATAATGTCGTACTTCAATAAAACAATAAAAAACAATAAAAATGATGGCATCCATATAAAATTAGGCCGCCACCTTGGATTAATTTTTGAAAACTATTTTTTCGCTAGGTTCGTAACCACCGATTTTGAATATTACATCGTTGGAAAGCTTAGCCTATATTGTGCTTAGTGTTCAAAAATCTTAGGTGTATGTTTTTTTCTATTGAAAGTTACGTACGATTTACCAAATTATTTTGCAAGGCCCATCTGACCAACGCACATTATGTTTATGGTTAATATGATACTACGATGTCAGTTCCTTGATGTCATATACTATTCTGTGAGAAAACCGAGAAAATTTATTGTCTTTTTGCTGCGATATATCGCAACAGAGAAAAAGTAATCAAGTCAAATCAAGAGATCGGCGAAAACGCCATCTTGTTTCCAATCGAACCGTCAAAAGCGAATCCAATTCGACTTGTTTACATTTTGAATGAAGAAGCAAGCAAAAAGTGTTGCCAGTATTATTTTCACGTTTTCATGCATTTTCACACGTTGCCATTTCGATAATTATTCACTCCGCTGGACTCTGGTTATAGGGTTGCTAGTCTCCGATACTGCTTATTAGGCAAAGCTGCTTAGACAAAAGACATTTGGAACATAACTTTCGATGCACCGTTAGTAGGGAAGACATTGTGATATATTCCAAGTAAGCAGTTAAGTAGCTAGCTCTGGTTATCTCTGGTAGTAAACCTTGGAATTAAGCTTTTATTAGTTTGGAAAAAACATAAATGAGGCAAGTTCCTCAAAATTATGCATAGTTCAAAATTGGCGGGCAGCAGGGACTATGTCCAAGGGCTTGACGATCCCTCCCCAGGCCATCAGCGAGTTGTGGGGCTTGCCTAGGATGTGGTGGGGATTGACAGTGGGCCCTGTTAAACCTCTATAAAAAGCTGTATGTATCCGCAAGTAGGCCCAACCAAAGCGACCGTGTGCCGCTCAAAGCGCACAAGCCCAAGTCCTGGTGTTAGGTGGGACGCTAAACAGCCCTGACACGACGGCCCTCCGACGAGACAGGAGGTTTGCGCAGGCCTAATAAGCCGCCTCATTACGAACAATATAAAAGATAATGCGACTCGATATAATCGGCAAAGACCTAGGCGACGAATACAGGATCACGATTGGAGGCTTGGAACATGGAATTGCAAGTCGGTAGGTTTCGCAGGTTGCGACCAGGATGATCTACGATGAATTACATCCCCGCAATTTCAACATCGTGGCGCTGCAGGAGATTTGCTGGACAGGACAGAAAGTGTGGAAAAGCGGGCATCGAGCGGCTACCTTCTACCAAAGCTGTGGCACCACCAACGAGCTGGGAACCGGCTTCATAGTGCTGGGCACGATGCGCCAACGCGTGATTGGGTGGCAGCCAGTCATCGCAAGGATGTGCAAGCTGAGGATTAAATACCGTTTCTTCAACTATAGCATCAACAACGTGCACTGCCCACACGAAGGGAGACCCGACGACGAGAAAGAAGTGTTTTACGCACAGCTGGAGCAGACATACGATGGATGCCCACTGCGGGACGTCAAAATCGTCATCGGTGATATGATCGCACAGGTAGGAAGGGGAGAAATGTATAGACCGGTCATCGGACCGGATAGTCTGCACACCGTATAGAATAACAACGGCCAACGATGCATAAACTTCGCAGCCTCCAGCGGAATGGTAGTCCGAAGCACCTTCTATCCCCGCAAAAATATCCACAAGGCCACATGGAGATCACCTAACTAAGAATCGGAAAACCAAATCGACCACGTTCTAATCGACGGTAAATTCTTCTCCGACATCACGAACGTCCGCACTTACCGCAGTGCGAATATTGAATCCGACCACTACCTCGTTGCAGTATGCCTGCGCTCAAAACTCTCGACGGTGTACAACACGCGTCGAAGTCGGACGCCGCGGCTTAACATTGGGCGGCTACAAGACGGTAGACTAGCCCAAGAATACGCGCAGCAGCTGGAAGTGGCACTTCAAACGAAGATGGCGGTATGGTGATGAACCTGGGAGAACGCGCGCAGGACATAATTTTACCGGCTCCGGATCTCCAGGAAATCCAGGAGGAGATTGACCGGCTGAAGAACAACAAAGCCCCTGGGGTTGACCAACTACTAGGAGAGGTATTTAAACACGGTGGTGAGGCACTGGCTAGAACGCGGCACTGGGTCATTACCAAGATTTGGGAGGAGGAAGTTTTGCCGCAGGAGTGGATGGAAGGTGTCGTGTGTCCCATATACAAAAAGGGCGATAAGCTGGATTGTAGCAACTACCGCGCAATCACATTGCTGAACGCCGGCTACAAGGTACTCTCCCAAATTTCATGCCGTCGACATGCACCAACTGCAAGGGAGTTCGTGGGGCAGTACCAGGCGGGTTTTATGGGCGAACGCTCCACCACGGGCCAGGTGTTCGCCATTCGCCAAGCAGTGCAGAAACGCCGCGAATACAACGTGCCCACACATCATGTATTCATCGACTTCAAAGCTACATACGATACAATCGATCGAGACCAACTATGGCATCAATTGCTCTTTCGTGGCTTTCCTGGTAAACTGACATGGTTGGTCAAGGTGACGATGGATCGGATGATGTGCCTAGTTTTAGTTTCAAGAGCATTCTCGAGTCATTCTCGAGTCCCTTCGAAACCCGCAGAGGGTTACGACAAGGTGATGGTCTTTCGTGTCTGCTATTCAACATCGCTTTGGAAGGGGTAATACGAAGAGCAGGGATTAACACGAGTGGTACAATTTTCAATAAGTACGTCCAGCTATTTGGCTTCGCCGACGACATAGATATTATGGCACGTAACTTTGAGAAGATGGAGGAAGCCTACATCAGACAGAAGAGGGAAGCTAAGCGGATCGGACTAGTCATCAACACGTCGAAGACGAAGTACATGGAAGGAGGTTCAAGAGATTCAAGAGGTTCAAGAGAAGACAATGTGAGCCATCCACCGCGAGTTTGCATCGGTGGTGACGAAATCGAGGTGGTAGAAGAGTTTGTGTACTTGGGCTCACTGGTGACTTCCGAAAATGACACCAGCAGAAAAATTCGGAGACGCATAGTGGCTGGAAATCGTACATAATTTGGATTCAGCAAGACGCTCCGATCGAATAGAGTTCGCCGCCGTAGCAAACTGACAATCTACAAAACGCTCATTAGACCGGTAGTCCTCTACGGACACGAGACCTGGACGATGCTCGTGGAGGACCAACGCGCACTTGGAGTTTTCGAAAGGAAAGTGCTGCGTACCATCTATGGTGGTATGTGGAGGAGGCGAATGAACCACGAGTTGCATCAGCTGTTGGGAGAACCATCCATCGTTCACATCGCGAAAATCGGACGACTGCGATGGGCCGGGCACGTAGCCAGAATGTCGGACAGTAACCCGGTGAAAATAGTTCTCGACAACGATCCGACGCACTGAGGAGTATTTCAGCCCAAATCCTGGCCAAAAGTCAAAAACAAAAATTTTAGATATTTCCATATTATTTTTCGTTTTTGAACTCTCAAATAGTAATACTAATTTGACAAGGGATTTTTGAAACCATATTGTTTACTTGTAAGCAATGCTGACTGTCAAAACTTCACTATAATTTCAATGCAAGTTTAATCGCAATTGTGCATAAAAAAATGTCCCCTTTTTTTCGTGTTTTTCTTGGTTTTTAGTGATTTTGAAGATGAAAATCAATATAGGTATCAATGATGAGAGTATGTAAAACGTTTTCAAGCATGATTTGATCTGAAACCGTTCTCAGGTGATCCATAATCATGATATTATTGCTAGCTTTTTTCTACCTTTTTTACAATAATATGTTTTACAAAATTAAACTTTTAATAAGGTTCCAAACCCGTCCAAGCAACAAAATTTTCAGCGTTGGAAAGATTGGAGTTTCCTTAAAAAGCTCCACAAAACACATTTCACGCATCCTCACGCAATCGTGACTTATTTGTATTTTAATAAAGTAAAGTTTGCTAAAAAGCTAGTCAAAAAGATAAATGATCTTGGATTTGAGCGACAAAGCTCACATAAATTATGTCCAAAAAAAAGTGAGGCCAAAAATTTTGTAAGTAATGATAATCAAAGAATGAATATTACCATAAGGAAGATCATACTCACTGACGGAGCCAGAGGTGGGCACCATTCGTCACAAGCACGCTGTAGTTCTCTTCAAAGGTTCTTGCACCAAGTGCTGCTTTATCAAATAACAATAACTGATGCCGCCAGTGATTATACTCCACTGCTGGATGAATGCAAAAAGCATAAAAACGAAAAAATACACTTTGCTGTGTATATTGAATGCATTTACAGACAATAAAATGATTGACATAGTTTTGGCCACGATTTTACTCTGCGTACTCCTATGTGCGACGGGCACTAGAAGGCGAGGTGCGCAGCGGGCAAGGTGGATCGATCAGGTGGAAGATGACTTGCGGACCCTCCGTAGACTGCTTGGTTGGCGACGTGTAGCCATGGACCGAGCCGATGGAGAAGACTCTTATATACCGCACAGGCCACTTTGGCCTTAGTCTGAATAATAATAATCAAAATTGGCTCATTCTCATCCCTTGGAGGGGATGACATTAGACTGTAATAGTCGCAGTGAAGTGGCCTACACGCCACCTCCGAAGAGGACATTTCGTGTCACTTTGCCCGTCTAAAGACTGGTTACTGAACCAGTCCGGAAATTGTGGAACACAACAGGAACACGCGTAACCACACTCTCACAACCCTGACCAACAAAACCACACAAATCTAATAAAACCAGCACTCCCAAATCCTATCCCGTGTTCACTGTATACAGATATCATCACGGGTAACAATCTTCGCGCCCCATCTTTCCTTCTCACTTCGGAAGACAAGCAAATCGGATCATTATACGCGGACAGGACAAAACTAATGCGAAACGTGAAATGCCCCTCGAACTTTATCAATCACATCTGTTACTAACTTTTAACAATGATTAACAACAACAGAAGATACACATTTTATTTGGGAACATCATTACAATTGGCATTTTATTACGGATCACGTTGGCCGGCCCAACTAGCTCCCCCCAAATTCCCTAGCTTGTGCGGTCCTGAAACACTTTCTCTTCTCCTAGCAGGGATTGAATCCTAAAGAGAAAGAGCAAGTCTCTCACTTATCATCTCTGTATACGCATACGATATGTAGCATACCGCGAGAAACTTTTTTCGCAAGCTGTCATGATAGAGAACTGATTCGGGATGTTATACCCCATGATAAATTTCTTTTAGAAAGCTCCAAATGTGGGGAGCTCTGGCTCTGATGATGCATTTCAACTTGTTCTACACAGCTGTGCAGTAACCAACACGAAAGGAGCGAAAACAAAGCGAGAATCACCATTTTTCTGTGGGGGCTGCCTATCCGATTCTGTTTTTTTCGCACTTGTATACAAGTTTGATAAATTTGTTATCATGGCTTGTTATGATTCGGAACAGATTTTGCCTCTCTTTTATCGTTGTTCGTTATCTATTGAGAGCGATTTCTGCAAACCCTGCCTCCTAGCGCTTTTCGGTGTCACTTGTCATACCACGCCTTGTTTTACTTGGCCACTTGGCCACTGCGAGAGACTCCGACAGGAGTTTACGGTGGTACTACCTGCGGCAGCGTACTCGGAATAGCAAATGGGTCCGGAAAAATGGTTTTGGAAAAACTTACGGTTCAGGTCGACTCGATCGGCCGGGATTTGACTGGCGTCGCCGGTTGGAGTGAAGTATGAACGGTTGCTACTCCCTTCCGCCTTCGTCAAGGTGGGAAACCTTGAGTCCAGAGCGTGACAAGGGTTGGCGATGGCGAGGAGCGATGGTAAAGACAGCAAAGCAGGCCCTATCAAAGCGACCGTGTGCCGCTCAAAGCGCACTAGCCTAGTCCTGGTGTTGGGTGGGACTTTAAACAAATTTGACCCGACTGACCGAGCGTCTGTTCACCAAGGAGGTGCGGCTCCAACAGCGTATGTTCTGCCATCCAGCGGCTGAGTATGAAATGCTATTCCCCGGAAGCTATACCTAAGATGGCAGCCCCATCCCGGTGGATAGGGAACCTTGGGCCAACAACCTACTCCTCCAGAAACATCAATTTGTTCGAGAATCCGATAATGAAAGAATACGGACTGATTTTACGGCGACGACTCTAAGCGCGAAACAACGGACACGAATAGGAACATGGAACGTTTTAACCCTAGCCCAGCAGGGTAAATTGGCACAACTTGCCAATGAGGCACGCCGCATGAAGCTTGAGATCCTGGGACTGAGTGAAGTCCGTTGGCCAAACTTTGGAGAACACAGAACGCCGTCGGGACAAGTTCTGCTATACTCTGGTTTACGAGGTGAACACGCTCCCCGGCAACGCGGAGTTGGCTTCCTACTAAGCGCTCAGGCACACTCTGCGCTTATGAAGTGGGAACCTTTAAGTGAAAGGATAATCGTTGCCAGATTTAGAACACGGGTCCGAAACCTTACTATAATCCAATGTTATGCGCCAACCGATGCTGCCGATCTGCAAGACAAAGAGAACTTCTACAGTCAACTCAATGCCGTCGTAGATAGAATTCCGAAGGGTGATATCAAGATCTGTTTGGGCGACTTCAATGCGAAGATCGGATCCGACAACTCGAACCATGAGCGCATTATGGGACGCCATGGTCTCGGAGAAATGAGCGAAAACGGAGAGCTGTTCGCAGAATTTTGTGGTAATAACGAATTGGTGGATCCCCCCTTCGCTTTTCCCCCATCGACCGGTTCACAAAGTCACGTGGGTCTCCCGTGACGGCTTTACAGAAAATCAAATCGACCACATCTGCATCAGCCGAAAATGGAAACGGAGCCTTCTTGATGTACGGAATAAACGTAGTGCCGATATCGCGTCTGATCATCACCTCCTCATCGGCGAAATACGCCTGCGCATTGCGCGAATTCGTCGGCAGGAGGAAAGAGTTGGACGACGATTCAACACACGCCGGCTGGAAGATGCCACGGTAAAACGGTCCTTCGTTAAAGAACTGGAGACGCGTGCTGCAGATATTCCGGAAGGTGGCAGCGTGGAAGACCAATGGACCGCCATCAAGAATGCCTTCATCACCACCAGCGAGAACAATCTGGGCGAACTACACACCCAGAGAAAACAATGGATCACCGATGAGACCTGGAGAAAGATAGAGGAGCGAAGAGAAGCCAAAGCCGCGATAGAGCGATCGAAAACCAGAGGAGCCAAAGTCTTAGCCCGTCAACGATACGCGGCTCTTGAGAAGGAAGTAAAACGCTCATGTCGACGGGACAAGCGAGCGTGGGCAGACTCTCTGGTCGACGAAGGAGAGAGAGCCGCCGCAACTGGAGACATTCGCCTCCTCTACGATATCTCACGACGCTTAAGCGGGGCGAAGATGAATGCAACGATGCCTGTGAAAGACGCGAATGATCAGTTATTGACCGACCCAACTGACCAGCTGAAACGCTGGTTCGAGCACTTCGAAAAACTTTTTCAAGTGCCAGCCAGTCCATCACCACCTCAGCATGATCTGCCTAGGATCCGACGTATAACACGCGTCAATACCGAAGCTCCATCACTGTTAGAGATTCAAACAGCCATTCAAAGCATGAAATCGAATAAAGCCCCAGGGGTCGACCGCATATCAGCCGAGATGCTCAAAGCTGACCCCATGACATCCGCTCAACTACTGCATCGTTTATTTCGTAATATCTGGGACACCGCAACTTTCCCGGTCGACAGCCCAAAAACGGTGACCTGACTGTATGCGATAACTGGCGAGGCATTATGTTGCTGTGTACCGTTCTCAAAGTTCTGTGCAAAATTATCCTAGCCCGGATTCAGGAGAAGATCGATACGACTCTCCGGCGGCAGCAAGCCGGATTCCGTGCCGGAAGATCCTGTGTGGACCATATTGTCACGCTCCGCATCATTTTGGAGCAGGTCAACGAATTCCAAGAGTCCCTTTACTTGGTATTCATTGACTACGAAAAAGCTTTCGACCGTCTCAATCACGAGAATATGTGGGGCGCCCTGAGACGCAAGTGGGTTCCTGAGAAAATCATCGGCCTTATCGAGGCACAGTACGAGGCCTTCTCGTGTAGAGTGCTGCACAATGGGGTCTTGTCCGACCCTATCCGGGTCGTAGCTGGTGTGAGGCAAGGATGTATTCTATCACCGTTACTGTTCCTCATCGTAATCGACGAGATTCTGGTAGATGCGATTGACCGTGAACCAAACCGCGGGCTGTTATGGCAGCCTATAACCATGGAGCACCTAAATGACTTCGAATTGGCGGATGATGTTGCACTCCTCGCGCAACGGCGCTCTGATATGCAGAGTAAGCTCAACGACCTTGCCGAGCGCTCCTCTTCGGCAGGTTTAGTCATCAACGTCAACAAAACCAAATCGTTGGATGTAAACACGGTGACTCCTTCCAGTTTCACAGTAGCCGGGCAACCAGTGGAGAATGTTGAAAGCTTCCAATATCTTGGTAGCCAAATGGCGTCAGACGGCAGTACCAAGATCGACATAGGCGCACGGATCAAGAAAGCAAGGGCTGCCTTTGCGAGTTTGAGAAATATCTGGAAAAACAGGCAGATAAGTGAACGCACCAAAATGCGAATTTTCAACTCTAACGTGAAATCTGTGCTGTTATACGCTAGCGAAACATGATGTGTATCAGTGAAGAACACTCAACGGCTGCAGGTGTTCATTAACAGATGCCTGCGGTATATAATTCGGGCCTGGTGGCCTCACAACTGGCTCCATCGTCGTTGTCACCAGAGGCCGATAGCAACAGAAATTCGGGATCGGAAGTGGGGCTGGGTCGGCCACACTCTACGTAGGGGCGGAAACGAAATCTGTAAACAAGCATTAGACTGGAACCCAGCGGGACATCGCAGCAGAGGCAGACCCAGAGGCTCATGGCGGCGAAGCCTCAATAAAGAAATAAAAGAAGTCGACCGAAATCTAACCTGGCAACAGGTTAAAGCGATAGCCGGGCAACGCTCAGGATGGAGATCTTTCAAGTCGGCCCTTTGCACCACCGGAGGTGTACAAAACCCATAAGTAAAAGTAAGTAATGACACTCAATTCTTGGTCTAGTTACCTTTACTATACAAGACAGTCACACAGCTTACACAGACTGTACTGCACAATTTACAAACACCCTAGCCTATACGGGGATCACAGAAAAGATTAATTAGCCTGTCGAACACTTCACTTTTAAAATCACGAACCAATTGCACCACTGAACAAACTTAAAGAACGCGCCCTTCTTTCACCACGGTCAGGATCAAAGTGAACGAGTTTTCAGATTAACGTTTTTTTGGCAATGTAACCGGAAATAGAAGCGCAACGGATTTCTTTGACCCTGATTGTAAGAGCTAGCTTGTAAACATCTCACTCCCATTCGAAGCGGTCTGGTCTGCTACTCATATTCCCGATTGCAAGTCGAACCCTTTCTCATCGCTCGGATTTTATGTAACGGTGTCACGAATGGTGATCCGCTTCAAAGGCGCTTATGCGTGTCAGGCGTAGCGACTAACCTCTTCACGCGACGTTCTATAAATTGCATGCAAGTTGCACTGATAATGTTATTTGGTAATCCATGTTATATTGTAACGAACTTTATGAATTTGAATAAAGTCTAGAACAATTATTAACATTTAAAAAATAAATTTATATTTTAAATTTTAGAAACTTATATTTACAATAAACTACAAAACAAATAATGACTACCGTTACAAGACCATATAAAATAAAGTTCTATTCTAGAACATAATTGAGAGAAAAACATACCACATTAGCTTTTCTCTATGAATTACGATTCGAGATTTTATGTGAATAGTATTTATGCTTATAATGCGACATTTTCAGTAGGTGCACCGATTAACTATATATATTTATTAAATACGAAATTATTAACATTCCAAAGGAATTATGTAAATTAACATATTCGTTATTTTCAACTTTCGCAAGCCCAAAATATAGGTTTAATACAAACACTGTAACAAGAGAAGGTATTACCTGTTTGTGTGAAGTATTAAATGGATTTTCATTACGTAAATATTGCTTTCAGAGAAAAAATAGTTTTGTGAAGAGCGCAGCTATCAAATCTGATGTTGATTTACAATTCAAACGTATGTGTATGTGTACCTTTTCATATTCGTTACTTCTAGGTTTGTGCGTACATTATTGCGCCTGGCCCAATCTCATCCCCTTTTAGCGTCCATTGCACGTTGCTACGAAAAAAACAGATCTGCTTTTTGAAATATCAATAAAATTCAATAAAACAACAACAGAGTATCATAACATAATAAACAGGTATTCATCTATCTAAAAACTATTTATGCAATTGATCTGTGGGGTATTTCAGGTTTCTTTGACCAATAGTTTTACATTCAAATTCACAGTATTTTGGTACGATTACAATAAGCTCAACGAACTTGTTCTGCGATTTGTTTGACGTGAATTATAATATTCTTTCGAACGGTGTAAAAGTTTCATCAAGATTCGTAACGGTTTCTGAGATATTCAAAGTGGATCCATCGTTTTTCGTTTTGGCCCAACTTTAGCAAATAAAAAAATATTTTTTTAATGTTTTTTATTGTATTTCATAATCTACTATAGCATTACGAAAGAAAAAAAACATGTATATGTATTTGTACTAGTCTACGTCGGTTGACGAAATAAATAAATAAATTTCACCCCTAGGCCCAATGACACCCCGAACGACGGTATTGTTAATTTAAACCTTGATTTGAAACCTTTGAGCGTTTCGTTATGAAAAATTGAAAAATGATTTTTTTACCGGTTCAACTAGTTTTAAACTGTTTTAGATACTTTGAATTCAATAAGTAAGACCCAATAATGCTCGGCCTGTACGTTTAATAATTGTGATAAACATAAAAGTCATAGCCGAAAATGGGAAAAGGATTAGAGAGAAATCTTAGGTTGTAAAAAGATTGATACGATATGTTCCAATAAGAAACGGCTTTGCTCTTCACTGACATGAACAGGTAGAACAGACTAATGTTAAGTGGGTACTATCACATCAGAAGAGATGTGTAAAACAAAATACATCAACATACCTAAATATAAACGCAAGATCGATTTACATGCGAAAAAATAATATACCTATGTGCTTCATATAATGTATCCAGTGCGGAATAATATTCAGTACGACATCAACAAGTGTTTCTAGCATATCATATCCAAAGTCAAGTAGCTAATACAAAATGTCTCATTACGAAGAGGTATTGCATTGCCCCTACAATGCTTCACACAGCATTTTAGCTCACGCTATGCAGCGTCATCTGATCAAGTGCAGAAAAAACTATCCTTCTGCAAAATTAGTCAAGTGCCCATTCAATTCTATCCATTGTGTGCCGGGTCCAGAACTGAATATGCATGTGGAGAAATGCGAAGATCGTGCCACGTTGGATCTCTACAAGTATTGTATTTCAAGCAAGCCATCCAGCAAAAACAGTAGCTATAAAGATAGTGAACCGGAGTTGATTTATCATGATTCGGTCAATACGCAAGGTCCATCGGAGAGATATCTAGATGACGGCGAAAGCTGGGAAAATTCTAACACCCCCGCATACAGTTCCCAGTCCTACTGTGGAGCAGCAAGAGATGATTGGAAAACAACATCGAAGAAATCATCCGACAGACAGAAGTTTTATCGCGAAGAACATCCACGGAATAAAAAGTTCAACACTACTGTGGAAAGTAAAACCGGCAAACCACAGACGAATTGTAGATCCAATAACACCGCCTACGATAAACCATCCTTCAAGGGATATCGTGGCCGTGTTCCGGAGTCGAAATATTACAACGAGGAGCCCGTACAGGCTCCGGGAAAAACATTGCTGGACGACGACGAATGCTGGGATGATTCCGACGTTCCCGCTTACAATCCACAGGAGTACTGTAAGAATGCCAGGGTCATAAGAAAGGCGACTCACATGCAGCCTCAGCAGAAGAAAGAGTTTTATCGACAGGAAAGTCGGCGGCTGAAAGGGCTGGATGGTCATTCCAAGAACATTGGAAAAGATCTTGATGAAATTAGTGACAAATTTCGGAAAAGTATGTTCGTCGGATCTAATTGAAATTACAAACTGTTAAAATAAATTGAATACAACTTAGTGTTAATAAACAAAAACTAGTAATATAATTCTGATCAATTTTCTTTATTACAATTGCTATATAGGTATCGAAATACAAAATTGTAGGAAAACATAAAACACCGCGTGCTTTACTATGCACAATTGAAATTGTGAAATTAGAATTCAAAAGATTTAGATGCCAGACTTTCGGTTACAAAGAGGTAACTATGAATATAAACTTTCATCGATGGTTTTCAAAATTAAAGATTACCTTTAAATATTATGAAGCTGACAATCATATTTGAAATGCAGCTATTCAAGAGAAAACTACATAGTTGCATAATGCATCATTTTCAGATGTTTGATGGTGAGAAACGATAATATTTTTAAGTATTCCCGACATTCGAAATGTTGATGCCTATCTTCAAACTGGCATTGCATCTACAAATACATAACAACTGAATGAGTTGTCATCGATTGATCCAAAACCAATATGAAAAATGACTTTTTCGAGCATACCTGAATCCATCACACCGTAGAACAGGAAGAAAAAAAGTCATTGAGCTTGTAAACTTGTTTTCGTTGTTCCAAATAGCACTCGTATGGATTGCCGCCAATCATCGTGCTACTGACGGTGCAGTCAACCAGTCGGCATGTATTGGCAGTTTTTTCCTCTCTAGTGGCTAGGGACTCGGCAGTAATCCTCGTACATGGTCTAATTCCGGTCATAGGCGCTAAAACCATTATTGGTTCATTTGCTATAACTCCACTATATCAGATCGTTCCTCTTGATCCGTTTTGATCCGGATGAGTTATAGCAAATAGCCTCATTTTTATTGGTTTTCGAGTCTATGACGGGAATTAGAACGCTGACGAAAAAACCTGCTGTAACCCTATGTGTACAACAATCACCAAACGAAACGAATACGCATGTGCATTTCAAATATTTAATATTTACGTATAAACTTTAATGACTCCATGACTGATGCATCCGTTATTGCTGCTGTTGGCTGCTGCTACCATCATCCATCCACCCACAACCGCATCATACCGATTCAACAAGAAAACGCTATGGAAGTCAAAATATTTTTTTCATAAATTCTGAAATCGTATATTTTGATTAATTTTTCATGCCTCACCGGCAGGGGCGAATACCTGCGGACAAAGGTGCGGCAGCAGTAGAAATTCGTTCGACACAGATACATGCACTTGTTCGGCGATGAAGCTTTACCTTAAGGTTATAACGAACTAACGCGCAAAAAATAGGATAAATATTAAATACCTGCCTATTCGTCATTCATCGCTCTCTGATGGAGACTATCATCACTCACTTCAACGCAGTTTTTGAACAGCCTCGTAGGAATTGAACCATTTGCTGTAGCAGCCAAAAAGGGATCAGTATTGACATTTTTGTTTATATACAGTGGTGCTTGAAATAATAACAGCAGAGGCCGATTTTCATACAAAATGGTCAACTTTGACATGCGGTAACTTTGTGCCCCGATGACCGATTGAGCTGCAATTTTAGCAGTCAACTATACAAATATGTTGAAATTTACAAACAAAAAATATCAAATTGTTCGAATCTCTTATTGAGACATGAAATACTATGTCGAGTTGTAAGAAATAATAGCAGTTTTTGAAAATCGGCCTCTGCTGCTATTATTCCGAACACCACTGAACAGTGACTCTCAGAATTAAACGTACACCATGGCTTATAAGCATATAAGCAAATAATAAAATGATATTGGTTGTGTATATCAAAAAGAATCATGGCTCCGTAAAGTGTTACACACGCCTGAACGTACCAAATAAACGAAATTGAAAAAAAAGTTAGGGTATATGGCTCAAACCTTAGCCAAATATGTTGTGGTTTATCGTTGTAAATCTTCATGAATTGAATTATTATTGTAAAAATAACAAGCATGGGCAGTCAAGGCTCTACGACAACCTAGAACACATCATCTGTTTATTGATTTCAAGGCGGCGTAATGAATTATGGCAAATTATGCTTGAACATGGTTTTCCGGTGAAACTGATACGGCTGATTCGTATAACGTTAGACGGATCGAAATCAAGTGGCAGATGAAATATCGACGTCATTTGTTAGATGGATTAAAGCAGGGTGATGCACTCTCGAATCTACTGTTCATTAGAGCGCTCGAGGGAGCGATTAGGAGAGCTGGTGTGCAAAGAAGCGGTACCATTATCACAAGATCGCATATGCTCCTGGGATTTGCGGACGATATCGATATTATCGGGATTGATCGCCGTGTCGTGGAAGAGGCTTTTGTGCCTTTTAAAGAGGAGACAGCGAGGATTAGACTCACGATCAATTCCAGCAAAACGAAGTACATGGTCGCTGGCAATCAACGTGGGTTCATTAGTGGTGGTGGTAGCGAAATAGTGCTGGATGGCGAAAAATTTGAAGTGGTAAAAGAATTTGTGTATCTTGGAACATTAGTGACTTGCGATAATGATGTTACCCGCAAGGTGAAAAGGCGTGTTGCAGCTGCAAATAGGGCTTATTACGGGCTTCGTAACCACACACTTAAATCATTTCACAGATTTCGTTGAATTTTGCTTTCACCGAAATCTCAACAGCAGATTTGTTCGGTAATTATTTCACCAAATTTTCGGCGATTTTTTCTTTGTTCAACTGTCAAAACCACCGAAAATCTGTAAAATTATTCACCAAACAGTTCTGCTGTTGAGATTTCGGTGAAATTTCACAGAAATCTGCGATTTATTTTAAGTGTGCAGCTTAAGTTCCGTAGTCTGCAAACAAAAACAAAACTCGCGCTGTATTCTACTACGATTCTTCCGGTGGCTTTATACGGCCATGAAACATGGACGTTAAAGGAGGCTGATCGGAGAGCTTTCGGAGTGTTTGAGCGTAAGGTTCTGCGGAAAATACTCGGCGGTAAACAGGAGAACGGTATCTGGCGGCGTCGCATGAACCACGAATTGTACCAGATGTATAAAGGGCTGGATATTATTAAGCTTATACAACACGGCAGACTACGGTGGGCTAATCATGTTGTTCGTATGCCGGAAGAACGTCAAGCGAAGATAATATTTAGTAGAGAACCCGGAAGAGGCCGCAGGCTTCGTGGAAGGCCGCGTACACGATGGCTTTTTGCAGTTAAAGAGGACCTGAGGGCCATCAAGAGTTCAGTTCGATCGACGGTGTGCTGAATTAGACGGCAAATGGAGCTGGTGAGTCCGATTGGGAAAGCGAAGTACCGAACTAGACGGTCCATGGACAAGGAGGATTTGGTCAGCGATTGGAACTTGGTAACAAATCAACAGTTTGCAGAGTCAGGTATGTGACGAATTGATATGTACGATGAGAAGCCGCGAATCAAAATCCGTGTGGCATCCACGGTACTAGGTGTTTAGTTTAGTTATTGTAAGGAAAAATATTTGCATAGATTAAGAAAATGATGGTAATTGGATGATTCGTGCTTCCCGTATTACGTTAATAACCACCCTTTTCCTCTATATTTTAATTTATTTTCTTATACGTATATTTTTCACTAAATTAGTAAAAATCTGCCACCTCGAACCAGTCCCTCTTTTGTTGCAACTTGTTACAACGTGTTGATATGTACCACATAAAAATCACAAATCATAAAAATCTTTTCAAATTATTTTGATCCCTTTCAACGTCAGCATGATGATCTCATGCGTTTCTTCATAATGTAGCACTTCATATCTCGTGCTTAATTTCATGGGGGCGTAGCTGTGTTGATCGATTTTTGTTAGTCGATGTTTTCTTTTTATTATTGTACCGCATTGCGCTAGTTTGTCGATGATTTGGTGTGATGAAAGATGATTGTATCTTGCACCAGAATCAATAATCACGGCTGTAGCTTTTGAAACAATTGAGTTATTAACAAAACATAAAATCGATCAAGAGAGGTCGATCAATACGGTTGCGCCCCTGTGGGGCTAAGCGCGAGATATATATTCTTATTTTTCCATACTTCAAATAGTTCATCGATTTAAAAATAGCTTTGAACTTTATGCATTTATATTTTACATGTTATTTGAGATGAACATTATTGTGGTTTACAGATAACTGGAATTGTTTGTCTGGGTTTGTACTCTTTTGCTGCTATATAAATATGTCGAATTTGCATTTCAGCGTAATTTATGGACAGTGCTCATATCATATTCATTATGACTTTTTTTTAGTAATATTGTTAAAATAAATACACCAATTAAATTGTTTATGTTTATTACATTCTACCTTTTTCATGCATAAGCTTCTTCGTGTGGAAATGATAATGAATTTGATTTGAATAAATGGCATAAAATATGTCCATTTCCATTCCTAAATCCTGGTAATAATTGGAATAGTGCTTGAAAGATCGTGTTAAAGTGCGCGTCTATTCGGTCGAAGTGTCTCGGTATGTTAAAGTTAATCGAGCTTACTTTATGCGAGATTTTCTCTTAAGTGCGGGATAATGCAGGTAATAAATAAAAGTTGATAGAGTTTATAAGTGCGCGATGATTCGTTCATAGAAACGCGATCCCTAGTACGCAGAAGCCATTAGACCTGCATTGTGTTAGTTTTTTTTGCTTTGTAGCGAGACCATAAAGGTAAAAGATTTAAAAATAATTAGTGTGCGATAAAAATGGTTTATTTAAAAGTAGGTTTTTTGTTCTGCTTTGTGCGGTAAGTTATTCAAATAATTAAGTGCGCGGTCGGACGTGTTTGTTCATAACAAAACGGTCTCGAGATCACGGAGTTTTTGTTCTACTTTGTGCGGTTAGTGATTGAACTATTTAGTGCACGATAATCAAACTACACGTTACACACAGCACACCGTTTACCAAAACGAACCCCGCTACATGTCCTACCTCATATATCCAACCTGATTTCTCGTGGAAGTGCAGATGACTCGTCGGCTTCCAACAAAGCGAGTATCACGTCAACATTTTCCTACCCATTCCTCAATTGACCTGCATGCATTCGGACACGGCCGGCGCTGGTATTGCTTTACATTGGGTCACCAGTTTTTACACATTGAGGATGATGTTAATCCCAAACATCATCTGTTGGTTCCCTGTGTAATTACAGCTGATCTGGCAATAACGGAGTAGCAACCGTGGGCGGTCAATCATGCTCATGCTCATGCTCAAAGAGGACCTGAGGGCCATCAATGTTCAGGGCGACTGGAAGCGATTGGCCCAGGATCGAGTCCAGTGGAGAAGGATACTTCATTCGGCGTAGGTTCATCGAAGAGCCGCCTTGCAGCTTAGTGTTTACTATGCACTTCCACAGTTATGAACTGCGAGGTTTCTAAGCCAGGTTACCATTTTTGCATTCGTATATCACGAGGCTAACACGATGATACTTTTATGCCCAGGGAAGTCGAGACAATTTCCAATCCGAAAATTGCCTAGACCGGCACCGGGAATCGAACCCACCCACCCTCAGCATGGTCTTGCTTTGTAGCCGCGCGTCTTACCACACGGCTAAGGAGGGGAAATCAGGTGGTGGCAAAACGGGCTCACGCACGCATTTTCACGGGTCCGTGATGGCGGACCCAAGCGGTCGTCGGTGGATTGCGACTCGCGGAAATTGTTTTGGCTTTAGTAGCACATTTGGGTCATCAGTCTACGACTGGCACAAAAAAACGTTCCCTCCGCGGCGCCCTCCTCGGACGCCGAACTTCAATCAAAAAAGGTTTGATGACTCACCGGTTTGTTTGGGCTTTACTGACCCAGTCGATAACCTGCCGGTGGGGTCGACATTCCGACTTGTTGACGCCGGCGATGACGCTTCTTAATGAAGCCGACGAAACGTAATAGCGATTGCTTGCCGGCTGGTGGATCTTGTCCACGTGGAGGTCCCCTCGGCCCCCTCGGACCGATATGGCGACGGATCGATCCGCTTTTGGCTGGTTGACATTTGCCAGGAATGCTTCGTCCGTCGGGGAAAATTGTCGCGCTATTGCTGGTATTGCTGCGGGTGGGAAAATAAACGCCAATCTGTCTGGACGAACAATATGAGCACAAGCACTAAACATCACACTATGAGCACGTCAATTTAACTTTCTCTTTATTATTATCTCCTACTACCGCACACAATCTTGCAACGCACACTAGGTTCATAGTGTTTATCTGGAGAGGGACACTTGGCATTATTTTACTCTTAGTAAGTGTAAGTAAATTTTTTTTTGTAAGATCTGTCGCAAAAGCCCTGCTCAATTCCTTTCCCACTTCCTCTTCCATCTTGTTTTCCATTGTAGCACAACAACTAGCCAAAAAGGTGACATGTTTTTTCGCCAGAAGCTTCAAAAATAAGGTTCCGAATATATTTATTATAGTCCCGCTGCACTCCTCAAATTTCAGACACTGCGGAGTCACTTGTTCATTAGAATCGGTATTCGGTATTAGGCCATCGCTTTCTTCAGGTTGCGGAAGTAGGCCGGAGTTATTTTCGGATTCACTGTTCACATTATTATCACATTGTACATTTCCATTACGGTGGAAATACATGTTGTGGATGCACATGCTATTCATAGTGACGAAAGGCTTTTTCGTCTGACATCTGAATGGACAAAACGCTGGTTGTCCAGAACTCAAATGCTTCACCAGATGCTTGGCCATCGATTTCACACTATCTTCTAAGCAATCGCATGTAACTACAGTACACCGAAAAACGCGTTTTGTCTTCACATTTTGGTGCCACTTGTAGGTGCTTTTTGTAAGCCTCGAAGGATTTGCAACGAAATCCGCACTCAAAGACACATTGAGAAGGTGTTTGGCACTCATGCACTTGCGAATGATAAATATATCGTTCCAAATCATGGAAAACAGCACAACAAAACTTACAGACAATTTCTTCAGCCATTACCGTATGCTAACGAAAAAGACACGACTTTAACACTCAGTAGCCAGATACAATCTGAAAATTCTACGCGGTAGCCATTTTTCTTTTTTTCCAGTTCAAAGTTGGTATAATTTTACACGCAGATTGGAAAATAGAGCTGATTGAAAGATAAAATTATTATTCAATAGAATTACCATAATTTTTATAGCACTTTTTAAAAATACATTGAGAGGGAAAATTATTTTTTTTAGAATGTAATATTGTATGTTTTCTTATGTTCTCTATATGTGCATTTATTTTGACTTAAAACACAATTGACCGTCTAGCTCAACCAATATATAATTAGATCAACGATCAATTACATGTCGTTGAAATTTCACTATTTTTTGCTGTGTAGTTTTTATGAAGGGATCTTATGGCGAGCAAACGCTTTAAGGCTCCCCCAGACCTAAGCGATTTCATCGCCGCCATGGCGACAACCCTTCTACCGATGGGTCGCTGCAGGCAATGTTCTATTAAGGCCTACATATCAACGGCGACAGAATCGATGTCGCCATGCGATAGAATCGCGTCGAGATTGTCGCGTCGCGTGTGCTTGGGGGAACCTTTATTTAAAGAAGACATCACATTCTCCATTGCAGAAATCCGAGCAAGCACCTACTTTTGAAGAAGGGTTTACACCCAGTATTGTCTTAATCTACATTTAATAAAATTTAAAATCAACAGACTCAATTTAATTGTTCTATCTATTGGATTTCCAACTTTACAATCACTATGATTGATAGTGATATTCCTTTGATTTTGGAGTGATGTCACACGTTTCAAAAGTGCGTTGAATATAGACAGTTCCAAAGCATCAACACTGTTAATCAAATTGCTTCTCATCGGGAGTTGAAGTGATTAGCGCTTTGATCACCAATCATGTCTTAACTAGATTTGGAAGTAATACGTTATTGAATTCACTCTAGGAATGGTTTTCAAGATCAATTTTTAAGATCTAACAATAAAACCGAATAATACACGGCAACCTTCTGATGACCTCTATAAGAGTAAGATATTGCCAAGTGGCCCTCTCCAGATAACCACTATAAACCTATTATAAAAGCATTTAGAAACCCTTTTTAAGGTGAAGGTGGGTTGAGTACCAAAACAAAAGCTTTGAAAGTATTGGTACAATAAAAACTGTCATATACTGTAGTAGTATTGGTATCGTATTTATAAAAAACATAAAATATTAGTAGGGTGGTTCTAAAAACGACTCAGCCGCAACACGCTCACTCGATTCCGTCCCATGCTCCGAGTGTCCTCCAAAAATCGAATTGAACAAAAACTGTGTGCTCAACCAGCCGGTTCAAGTTTGTATGAAAACTAGTATGGGAAACTAAACCTTTTTTACACTGGCTACAGTGTCTCCCCTCCAAACGCTGGCGAAAAGAGAACCCACATAGCTGAAAGCAACATTCTAAAGACTTCACTGAACGAAAATCGCACCGCAGGAAAGATCAATTGATTACGTAACGCAAAAAAATATCATTTTATACCCCGCTCACCCCCATGTCACACTTTTTGTATGAAGTATCTGCCCCTGGTGCAATAGATATCACAGACAATGTTTGGCTATTTTGTTGAAGCACACGTTTCTGATGCCACACTGATGCCTTCTGAGAAGCCGAATTATCATGCTAAAGACACACAGCCTCGATTGAAATCGACTTCTAACTATTGGAATGACCATTCAATATGCATTGTCTACAGAGTTAAAGCTCTTGAATATTTCATCCATTCATATGATCTCCCCCCCTCGCCAGCGTCCAATGACGGAGCGCCACAATCAGAATAATGTAAAAATCAACCTCGCCATATCAACTGTCATACAAACCTGAAACGACCTGTGCACGGTAAGCCTCTATTGAAACCAGCCCAAACCATCGGATGCCACCCTAATTATAAATCATAATCGACTGAGCGTGGCGGAGCAAAATTATTTTTTGAACCACCCTAGTTATTAGTTTGCTGCTGCCGGTGCCGTTGTTTACATTCGCTCCGCGATCAGTTTTTAATCGTTTTTTTCGGGCAAAAATAGCAGTTTATATTAAGTTTTCGGTTTAAACAAGTGACTGATTTTGAAAAGTGATGTTTAATTTGCATTCCATCAACATTTCGGGCTGCTCATGTGCGGAGAAGTGAGTAAAAACTTGATTTTTTCAGTGCCCTTTGAGAAGAAGTGAAGTGCAGTGATGAACCCACCAAATCGCGAACGGCTAATAAATCGGCACGAAACTGCGGATTTATGATATTATTCGAGCTGAAATACATAAGACTCTTTAGATAAACATGTTCATTATCACGGGAAGTGAATAAATATGCTGTGAACAGGTTAGTTATTTGAATATTAAACTTTTGTTCGATGCATTCGAATGTTGGTGGGAGAGGAGTGCGGGAGGTGTGGGGTTGACCCGTGGGAGGTTCGGTGCCATATTGACTGCCATCGTGGTACTCCTCCAACTATGTCCTTAAACCACCCGCAAAAAAGGTAAATTTGGCTGCGGCAGCTGTCAAAATGTTGCTTTGAAAAAAGAGAAACAAAACTTTGCAGAAAAATAATAAAAAAATGGATTGTTGATGGAAGTTATGATGATGACAACAAAATAATATTTTTTCAGGTTGTTTTTTTCTCGATTCAGTACCATTGGAAGGAAGTGCGCTTTTAATTTTATGGTCAAAGCTGGTGAAAAAATAAGGTTGAACACTACGCGCCGGCAGTATAATGTAGTTCAGGGAAATAAATCGAAAATATTCATTACCACAACATCTAAATCGACTAGTGCTTTTGCCCAAATTATTAATAAATAAAATTATTTATCAGAAAACGTATGATACGCGGTGAAAATGTCGTTAAATCATAAATTTCAGTGATATATTTCACTGACTGCGAAATGCTACACAGTATAAAAATGTTACAGCATATATGATGTAACAAAAAGGCTCCGTTCGATTCAACTCATTTTTTCCATCACTTTTTAAAATTACATGTCGTCGTTACTATGGAGCTTGTATTCAATATTGCATACAATAAAAAGTTGGATGTAATATCAGAGGCCATTGAACACAAAAATAAGCGCTCAAATACTTCCATGGCGTGTAATTTTCAGAATTTTTAACTGTGTACTTCATTTTCAATATGGCCATCATGGAATTTGATCAGAAAATGTTCGCTTTTATTAAACACCGTCATAAACTCTTCGCAATGCAAACATTCTTATGGGGGTAATTCATTTGACCACATTATGACCAAAAATTAGAGCTTTATCCGAGCGTTGAGAATTAGATTTATTACTCTCTTTATCACAAACATAGATCTGTTCATATGGTCAATAGCAAGGTCAATAGGCATTTGACGTTTGAAGCTTTTTTCGGTAGATTTATGAGAGGTTTATTGATAGCAATAAGAGCGCCAATAAAACTGATCAATTAGCTTGGTGATTGCTGTCATAAGACTGCAATAAGAATTAGATAAATCCAAGAAGCATGGAAATTGTTATTTGGGAATGGCACGTTATTCAAATCTGGGCTGAGGTGATTTTTTTTATTTTCTTAATATTATATAAAGTAGTGCAAATTCAAGTCGACTAAAATCTAATATGGTAACAAGTTAAAGCAACAGCTGGACATCACTCAGGATGGAGGCTCTTTGCACCACCGGAGGTGTACATGACTCATAAGTAAATAAGCACGTAATTCTAGAGCCCTTCTAGAGACTTGTATGCTGGGTTGATTCCAATTGGATACTAGGCCTAGTTGACCTGCTGGACCAATTGATCTGAACCCCAGAACAATTTGGAGAACCCAGAACATCTGCCTCAAACTAATTTGGGCTGCACATAATACGTAAGAGCTTTAGGGGCTTGCAGGGACATGCTGGGTTGATTTCCCTTATGAAGTTCTTCTGATAAATTTTACTCATTCACTTCGTAAATCAAAATGTACTACATTTTAAATGACAGCATCTTTCAAAGTGTGTTAAGTAATAACTCACCGCCTTTGTCTGAAGAGCACTTGAACGGTCTGCGGGAATTATTCGATCTCAACATTCCGTTGAATGTTATTGAAGTGAGCGACGTATGGAGAAAACTACAAGAAGTTGATGCATCTAAGGGACCTGGATCGGACAAGTCGACACCATCGTTCATCAAAAATTGTGCACAGACGCTTGCTCTACCTACGTCGTTGCTTTTCAATCGCTCGCTTGTAGAAAGTTCTTTCCCTTCAAGATGGAAAGAGGCGTTAATCACACCTATACATAAATCTGGAAATGTTCACGATGTTCAAAATTACCGAGGGATTTCCATCCTCAGCTGTCTTCCGAAAGTTTTCGAGAGCATGGTGCTGGATTTCTTGTATCCGGCGGTACAGCACATAATCGACGTTGACCAACATGGCTTTGTAAAGAAACGCTCAACGACATCTAATTTGATGAGTCATGTATCTTGGCTAATCGATAATATTGAGAAACGAAAGCAAGTCGATGCGGTATATGTTGACTTCTCGAAGGCTTTCGATAGAGTTCCTCATCAGTTAGCGGTAGAAAAACTTAAGCGGATAGGCTTCCCTGATTGGCTCACTAATTGGATTGCATCGTATCTCCACAATCGAAGAGCGTCCGTAAAACTCGGAACAGTTATGTCGGATCCATTTCACATTACTTCTGGCGTTCCTCAAGGGAGCCACCTCGGACCAGTGCTTTTTGTACTCTTCATCAACGATCTATGCAACGAACTGAAGTCGTCTAAAATCATGTATGCAGACGACTTAAAAATCTATCGAGTCCAGGGAATCAATATTCGAGAAACGCCTAACAATATACCCTTTGTCGTCAACAGAGTTTGTTACTGACAAACGCACCTAGCGACAAACCTTTATCAGAACCCGAACACAATATGACAAGAATCATTTGCCTTGCATGCTCTGATATTTCCGAGAATACGATGCTAATATTGAAATCATTGTTGGGTTCTCGAATATTTCCATAAAATCAGAAACTATGATAGCATAAAACCGAAATTTGCCCAAGAAATAATGCAAAATAACGGGATGAAAAGTTAGCAACAAGATTGTCCTCTTTTTTGTTGCTGACAAAAATTTTCGGATCTTTGTCATTATTATCTCCGACAAAAACAAAGCTTTGTCGTTGGTTCTCTTTTGTCGCTTGTTTCGCAAGCGCATTTCAGAAAAATTGATTCCCTGATCGAGTCATATCATCACTGGTGGATTGCTGCGCATTGCAAGCGGATGTTAATACAATTTTGGATTGGTGTGGTAGAAATGGAATGGAAGTTAACGTACAGAAATGCAACGTAATAACCTTCACTCGCCTTCGCTCTCCAATTGCCTTTAACTACCTGATACAATCCCAGGATTTGGTACGTGTCTCTCAAGTCAAAGGCCTGGGCATTATTTTAGATAGCAAACTACGCTTCGCTGAGCATATTTCATCGGTGACCGCAAAAGCGTATGCTACACTGGGTATGATCAAACGCAACACTCGTGATTTTACCGATATTTACTGCCTTAAGACGTTGTACGTTGCCTTGGTTCGCAGTATTTTGGAATATGCAGTAATTGTATGGGTTCCGTATCACACCGTGCAAATTAACCGTATCGAGCGAGTACAGAAAGCATTCATCAGATTCGCTCTCCGAAGACTTCCATGGCGGGATCGACAACAGCTACCACCCTATGAACACCGTTGTGCACTTATAAATCTTCCTACTTTGAGAGAGAGGAGAACCTTGCTCCAAAGGCTCTTCATTTATGACATGCTTGAAGGCAACATCGACTGTCCCGCACTTCTGGAAAGGCTTCGTTTCAACGTTCCCGGAAGGACGACACGCCGCAGTGAATTCTTCAGACGCTCAGCACACCGAACGCAATATGGACAGAACAATTCGCTGGATGCTTGTTGTATTTCTTTTGATAATGTTTATCATTTGTATGACTTCCATATTAGTAGAGATATTTTCAAGTCGCGAATTAGCATTTAAGTTTTAGTCTGTACGATGTAAATATGTCGAAGACTGTAAATAAATAAATAAATCTGTATTCCAGCTGATCTAGCAAAAAAAGAGGATCCCTAGAAATATTACAAACTAGCAAACTACAGGAAACTAGATGAGGTGGAAATGACAACCGTGAAAGAATTGTGAAAATACCTTAGAAAACGCCCGGAAACCTGCTGTTTGGAGAGTTGTATAAAAGTATAAAATTGCTGATGTTGTTCATGTTCGCGTGACTAACATCTAGGCTACTTCGACCTGGCACCCAAAGGATCGGTTACTACTAGTGTTGAACCCATGTTAGTGACATAACATGATACATAATATATGACCTATTGAATCTTGTTAAGGCATAATTTGGCGGGGGCAGCAGGGACCATGTCCAAGGGCTTGACGACCCCTCCCCAGCTGTCTGTGAGTCAGGGAGAACTGCCTAGGGCGTGGTGGGATTTAGCAGTGGGCTCTGCTAAAATCCCTCCCAAAAAACCACAAGTGCCCGTAAGCGGACTCTATCAAAGCGACTGTGTGCCGCTTCAAAAGCACAAGCCCAGAGAGTGCCACTGGCACATCAGGGTTGATATCAGTAAGACCCTGATTATGGCATACTGGTTGCGTGTACTGGTTTCGTATTTGGATATTGTTATATTGTGAAGTGAGGGCTGGCAGTCTGACATTCTACTCTCTTAGTAGGGTCGGGTGACACTGACTCGAAACGGCGAGTGGGCTAATGGCTAGGCTGTCTTCCGTCCCATAAAACCGTGGCGGGCCTTGTAGCACGCTGCCCAATCCTGCCATCCAGTTTTGCCTACTGGGTGGGAGTAGGCTCAGATGCCCTTTCCTGACTTGCGCTGATCTGGCTCTGAACACGCAAGTGTCAACCCTCGCATGGCCCCCCTGCTTGCCGCAAGGCAGGCATAGATAACCATGGGATCACTAAAGGCGACTACTCCAGTAGGATTCGGCGGCAGCCGCAAGGGGGACCCATAAGAAATGAGTACTGAACGAAAACTATCTTTGGAGTTGGAGGTGACGGACCCCTTTGCCAAAAGGGGCCTAGCGAGGTCCCCTATTAAAGAGGGGGCAAGTGGAGTGACGGCTGCTGCTATTGGCAGCACCGAAGAGTCTCCAGCGGTGGTGGGGAGTAGCCCTGCCTGCACGCCTGACGAGCCACTACCCGGGATACGGGTGGTGGCCGAGCAACTCGATGAGATCATCGAGTTCGTAAGCGGCAGGCAGAACACCAACAAGGAGCTTAAGCAGAGCCTGTTGGTGCTCCGGCGAGCTGTTCGTGTCGCAAGACAAGAACAGGTCGCTTACATCAGGCGTGTAGCGGAAGCAGAGAGGATAGCCAAAGGTACGCAGACCAAGGCCCTCTCCTCCCCTAGCGGTGTTACTGCGGCGAAAGAGGCGACCGCCCGTACGGCCAGTGAGGGCAAGAAAACGCCAAGTAAGAAGCGACCCAAACGCGCTACCATTAAGGCGAAGCGTCGCCTGGATGGTGCACCGAAGCCTGAAGGGCGGATGCCCAAGAAGGCGAAAGGCACTAGACAGGCACAAGTTGCTGAGCCACAAGCTGGCCCCAGCCAGCCATCGGTACCCGCCGAAGGGGATGCGAATCCTTGGCAACTGGTCAGTAGGGGGCGGAAGTCGAACACCCCTCGACCAACGAAGAAAGTGAGAGACAGAGGCGAGGCCTTGTTGGTGAAAACCGACAAGGACAAATACGCCGATGTCCTTAAATCGCTGCGAGCGGCCGATAACCTATCGGCCCTGGGCCAGGACGTGCGCAGCGTTAGACGTACCAAGAACGGTGAAATGATCTTGGTACTGAAGCGTAACGCAATCCAGCGGGTGGCTTACAAAAGCTTGCCCAGGAGGTCTTGGGTGACGGCGCTCAGGTTAGGTCGTTGGGTGCGGAAGTGACCCTCCAGTGTAAGCAGCTGGATGAGGTCACGACCGCGGAAGACGTCGTCTCTGCCGTCAAAGAGCAGTGCGGCACAGAGGTTGAGCGGTCCTCTGTACGTCTAAGAGGGGGATTCTTTGGTACGCAGGTAGCCTATCTCAGACTACCGGTGGCTGACGCCAAAAGGTCATCGAGAAAGGGAAGCTGAAGATCGGCTGGTCAGTATGCCCAGTAAGCGTGCTCCAGCCACCTTCAGTGGACAGGTGCTACCGGTGCCTTGAGTCCGGGCACAAGTCTTAAGACTGCAAGGGCCCAAACCAAAGCAAGATGTGTCGTCGCTGCGGCGAGGAGGGACACAAAGCACAGGAATGCGACAAGGCACCTAGGTGCCTTATCTGCGCCAGTAAAGCAGGCCCGGAACCATGCTATGGGCGGGCCTGCGTGTCCCTTCGGAGAAGCCAATCGGAAAAAGCCGTGCAAGTAACACAGCTGAATCTGAATCACTGTGCACCTGCCCAGCAGCTGCTGTGGCAGGCGGTCTCGGAGTCGAGGATCGATGTCGCCCTCCTGTCCGACCCGTACAACGTCCCTGCCGGCAACGGCAACTGGGTGGCGGACGGGTCTAGGTCGGCGGCAATTTGCACAACGGGCAGGTACCCCGTTCAAGAGGTTGTACACTCCTCCGCGGAGGGTGTCGCGATAGCCAAGATCAACGGGGTGTTCTATTGTAGCTGCAAGGTGGCCAATGGAACAGTTCAACCAGATGATCGACAGGCTATCGGCCGACCTAGTAGGTCGGAGCCCGTTCGTTATAGCGGGAGACTTTAATGCTTGGGCAGTGGAATGGGGCAGCCGCTGCACCAATCAGAGGGGACAAGCGTTACTCGAGGCACTTGCAAAACTCGACGCAGTGCTTGTCAATGACGGAGCCAGTAGCACATTCCGTAGGAATGGGGTCGAGTCATGGATAGATGTAACGTTTGTCAGCCCTAGTCTGGTCTCGGACCTGGACTGGAGGGTAGACGAGGGCTACACCCATAGTGATCATCTAGCAATTCGCTTCAAGATCAATTATGGTGTGCAGCGTCCGAGGGCGGGTGATCCCTGTCAGGTCCGTGGGTGGAGAACCACTCACTTCGACAGCGAAGTTTTCACCGCGGCCCTGGGACTGGAGGCCAACACCGACAGTCTAAGCGGGGATGCGCTGATAGCTGTTCTATCACGCGCGTGCGACGCTACTATGCCGAGGAAAGCCCTGCCAAGAAATGGCAGACGCCCGGTATACTGGTGGAGTGCCGAAATTGCAGCCCTACGATCAGCCTGCCTCAAGGCTAGACGTAGGACGCAACGAGCCCGCACCGAGGAGGAAAGAGCGGTCCGCCGGGAAGTGTTTCAAGCTGCGAGACTGGCCCTTAACAAGGCCATCAAGAGCAGCAAGAGAGCGTGCTTCGACAACCTGTGCGAGGGTGCCAATGCGAATCGGGTGACGTCTATAGGATCGTGATGGCCAAGACCAAAGGGGCTCTTCACCTCCGAACGGTCACCGGACCGGTTGGCGAGGATTATCGAAGTACTCTTCCGTCCCGAGCCACAAGTCCCTGGCCTCCTCCTGCGCTGCAAGGCGCTGGGAGTGTGGCCGAAATGGTGGCTCCGGTGACGAACGAAGAGTTACTCGCAGTGGCTAACACCCTTGCGATGAACAAAGCTCCAGGCCCCGATGGAGTTCCAAACAGTGCACTTAAGGCAGCGATCATAGCGAACCCGAACATGTTCAGGCTAGCTATGCAGAGATGCCTGGCTGAGCGTTGTTTCCTGAGAGATGGAAAAGGCAGAAGTTGGTACTGCTGCCGAAGCCTCCGGGCGACCCATCGGCGTACAGACCAATTTGCCTGATCGACACGACGGGTAAACTGCTCGAGAGGATCATCCTCAACAGGCTCACCCCGTACGCAGAGGGTACGGATGGCCTGTCGAGTAACCAGTTTGGTTTTCGGAAGGGTAAGTCCACGGTGGACGCTATCAATTCAGTCCTCAAGACTGCAGAGGTAGCGATCCAACGGAAAAGGCGAGGAATTCGATACTGTGCGTTGGTGACACTGGACGTGAAGAACGCATTCAACAGCGCAAGCTGGGATGCCATCGCGCTCTCGTTACACCGGCTTAGCCTGCCGGTGGGACTGTACCGGATCTTGGAATGCTACTTCCAGAACCGTGTGTTGCTATACGAGACCGATGCCGGTCAGAAAAGTGCTCCTATTACCGCAGGAGTCCCGCAAGGGTCAATCCTGGGTCCGGTACTATGGAACCTGATGTATGACGGGGTTCTGAAGCTAAAGTTCCCTCCTGGTGTGAAGATCGTCGGCTTTGCTGACGATGTAACCCTAGAGGTCTACGGGGAGTCAATCCCGAAGTAGAGCTAACCGCAGAACACGCGATCAGCACTGTGGCGGACTGGATGAGTGCGAGAGGCCTTGAGCTCGCTCAACATAAGACGGAGGTGGTTATCGTCAGCAACCGTAAGTCGGCACAACATGCAGTTGTACACGTGGGAGACGTCGCGATCACTTCAAAGCGGAGTCTGAAGATTCTTGGGGTCATCATAGACGACAAGCTTACCTTCGGTAGCCATGTCGAATATGCGTGCAAGAAGGCTTCGACTGCTGTGGCGGCATTATCGAGGATGATGTCCAACAGCTCCAAGGTGTGCGCCAGTAGACGTAGGCTACTGGCAGGCGTTGCCGCATCTATTCTTAGGTACGGCGGCCCGTCCTGGGCAAAAGCACTGGGGTAACCAGTTACCTGCAGAAACTGGAGAGCACCTACCGCTTGATGTGTCTCAGGGTGATATCGGCCTACCGCACGGTATCGCGCGACGCATCCTGCGTGATAGCGAGTATGATGCCAGTCGGGCTGGTCATCCGGGAGGACGAGGAGTGTTTTGACCTACGTGGCACCAGAGGAGCCCGCGAGCGTACCAGGGTGACTTCGGTTGCCAGATGGCAGCGCGAGTGGGATAACTCCTCGAAAGGTAGGTGGACCCACCGGCTGATTCCTAACATATCAAGCTGGGTGGGGAGACCCCATGGGGAGGTTCACTTCCATCTGACACAATTCCTGTCAGGCCATGGCTGTTTCCGACAGTACCACCACTGGTTTGGGCACGCGGAGGTCTCCGTCTGCCCTGACTGCCCAGGTGTTGACGAAACTGCAGAGCACATACTGTTCGTATGTCCTCGTTTCGACGTCGAAAGAAGAGCAATGCTAGACGTTTGCGGCCGGGACACAACTCCGGATAATCTTATCCAAAGGATGTGTCAAGCGGTGGAGAAGTGGAACGCAGTCTCGACTGCAACCACTCAGATTGCCTGCAGCTTGCAGAGAATCTGGCGCGCCGAGCAACAATCGACAAGCATGAGTAACTTGTGATTGGTAAGTTAGAGCGAAAGTGCCGAACGCGAAGAAGTGTGCGAATGGTCTGCCCATGCAGAGGTAATGGCGCAGCGGGTGGCAACCGAGATCGTCACCTCGAAGCATGGCAGAAGGGTGAATGAATAGGTGTATGTATGGACTGCACACGCCGCGTTGGGAGTAGCGCAGGAATGTTGGTTCCTACGACTACTGATACCCCGCGGCGTGGCAGAGGAGTGTGGGGGAGCATCCAAGTCAGTCTCACATGGTACGAAAGGAATGAGTTGAGTCGTGTTGAGCTAGTCTCATATGGCATGAATGAGGTGAGTCAGACTCACATGGCATGTCAGAAGTGGGAACCTAAGCGAAGAGTCCCACAAGGGATGCCAGAGGGAGTGTTAGGTCGAATGACTCGAGTAGTATGTGTCAGCGCGAACCGAATGAAAGAGGTGAGCAGTCTCACATGGTACGATAAAGGTGGGCATAGAATTAGTCCCACACGGCATGAGAAGGGTGGGCACAAAAGTTAGTCCCGCACGGCATGAGAAGGGTGGGCACACAAGTCAGACCCATAGGAGCGTTAGCGTGTGTGCAAGCATGGAGTGTATGAGCATGAATCAAGGGTTTGGGTGGGCACACAAGTTAGACCCGCACGGCATGACAGAGGTGCAACAGAGTATGTAGGGTGTGTTTGAGGGTGCGATAGAGCGAGCACCCAAGTCAGTCTCGCACGGGACGGGTGCCTGTGTGAGCGAGAACGAGCGAGTACGTTTAGTACTGCCATCCCCCAGAAGTAGTACTGAGAGGTAGTTCCTGGGGGAAACGATGGTGGAGCCCAAGGGAGTTTAGTCGGTATTACCGGTATGGTCGAGTCCGACACACCAGTACACTTCCGTGTGGTAGTTTGGCAACTACAATGCACGTGTACTGGGTTAGTGTGTAAATGCATTCTCCCTTGTAAAAAAAAAAAAAAAAAAAAAAGGCATAATTTGGCAAAATACTTTAAATGGCTACAGCGCCACTATTGTTCTAAAACTTATAGTTCTACTGTTTGAAGTTATGATTCTAATGATTTTTTGATTGCAGTATTCGACATGTTAATCATGAACATGTACTTCCCAACATGCAATTAGGTTCGGGTTTCTCATGACTCAAGTTTCTCACAAATGCTTGCACACTTGTTCATTTATAAAATAAATCGAATGTGATGAAATTTGTATAAAAAGTTTAGTCACAACATGAGTCATCGCACAAATTTACCATGCGTTTCCATATGTTTTTATGCTTATATGCTGCTAAACAGTTATCAAAATCTCTACCTATCGTTTCCCCTGGGAGGTTCATTTTGGCCTGAAAACGATCATTTGGACAATCAGATATCGCAATAACTTAGATTATCGTAAGAAATTTGCATTTTAACTTATCTGAACATGCCATCATGCATTAAACATGCAAGTGACTTCAACGCCGTTAAAGCGATGATCCCTTCCAATCAAACAATAAACGCCAGCAATCAGTCGATTTTAGAGATCTAGAACTACAAATGTAACACATGAGCATCGCGAATACAAATTTACTGTCGACCAGTATTATAAGTTCATCAAGTTTTCACATGCAGATATTGATCATGATTATGGTAAAAGACTTTTAGAATAATGCTTATTTCGCTAGCTTTTTCAGAAAGCAAATCTTGATTATTTTGAAACAAGGATGGTTTCGAACATTTAGTAGTTTGTGAAAAACTCATTTCAGAGGCTGAATTTCAAAATACCATGCAATAGCCATGTTTTCTCTACAATATTTGTTTTGAAGTCTTACTCATCCGCACCCGTCTTAAATTTTAGATACTTTCTAATATTGTTTATAGCTCTCCTGTCTTCGTTAATTGTTAGTTTTATATTCATCAGATTATTTTTATTAAAAAAAAGCTTCATGTACTACAGTTATAATTCAATATTAATGTGAGCACCACTGCGCTACCATAAAACACAGCACGCACAACAAGGATAACGCAGGACGGC
This sequence comes from Armigeres subalbatus, assembly GCF_024139115.2. Taxonomy (NCBI): domain Eukaryota; kingdom Metazoa; phylum Arthropoda; class Insecta; order Diptera; family Culicidae; genus Armigeres; species Armigeres subalbatus. The sequence continues at coordinate 224,532,559 of NC_085141.1, read as the reverse complement.
ATCGTTACAACCAGGCATTGTGGTGGGTGCCAAACTGATGCAAATTCATCGGTTTCCCCTTCATGACCAACCTTTTTTTTATTTCACCTGTGCAACCGTCCAGATTAATGAAATAGCACGTAATTATTGGAGAGGCTCTGCGGTCGGGTTCGTGCGAATCGGGTGCTACCACCAAACTGCAGAAATGGAATCGTATTTCACTTTTGATTGGAACCATTGCAATGGCCCCAGCCTCCATGGAAATGCAGCCAGATAGTGGTCGCGGTTATTCAGGGCCGTTACCAAATTTACACCAACTGTGGGGTCCCCGCAGAGTGCGACATCCGAAACGGGTGCTGCTAATGACAACAACGGTTAATGATATTGCTCTACTGCCGCGCTGTGATTCATAACATGAAAGGATCCAATTTACGGGATTCCAAAATAATTATATTCTCGCATAATTAATTACGATTGTTCGATAATTTATAATCGCTTGGCGGTGAAGCATAACTTTTTTTCTCTTTTAGCATTACATTTTCAATTCAACTCTTAAATAATTTGTTGGATGCCATAATGGCATTGCCATTTTGAATAAAACTCGAGACTTGTTCACCTACAGGCTAAGCTTCACCTATTCCCTATTCGAAATTACGTCGAATTCCACTAGCGCTAAGATTGATTCGAAAACGTCGTGGATATGCATATATTTAAAAAATGCAAATAAGTTTAAAATTTATTTAATATTGCTGTTATATTAATTCGAAATAATAAATAATAAATAAAACAACGTCAAGTCGTGAAGTATTTTATGTAAACACATTTCGAGTGCCCCAAAACTTCGATACAGCTTTTCTAACTAATTATCAACATATCCCGTGATATGGTCACAGTGGTGCTTATTCTGATTAAATATTTACTATCTGTTCGTTAATCACTATTCCCTAATGGTCGCTTATTTCTACAACAAAGACACGTGCACAATTTTAAAGAGGTAATCACTGCTGTTCAAAGCATAGGTTTTATTATTGAATAAAATTACAATTTGTCTCGGGTTTTCTATTAACTACCGGAAACGAGTTTTATTATCTTACTATCCACTCAGAAATCTGTAATACGAGGATCGGCTCAAGGGTGGAATTACAAAAAAAAAGATAACTGTTACACCGAGTACATTTCTATTAACACTTTGCTGCCTATCTGTTATTCATTTTCACTAGCAATGAATTCCATTTAATCGCAATCGTGCAAAAGAGTATTATGAAAAAACTAGCAGACCCGACAAACTTCGTTTCGCCTAAAATTGATTTATACTCTGATTAGTTTTCAAGTTATGCAGAAATTTCTGTTTCATTTGTATGGGAGCCCCCTTTCCAAAGGTGGGAGGGGTCTCGAACCATCTTAAGAACCTTCCCCGGCCCTAAAAACCTCTGCATACAAATTTTCACGCTGATCGGTTCAGTAGTTTCGGAGTCTATAAGGTTCAGACAGACAGAAGTTCATTTTTATAGAAGAAGAAGAAAGATATGAAATACATATCACACTTTACACTTTGAGGCTGGAATCTACTTTCAGAGCAATGATCTATGCTAATTACTCATACTCACATTTGTTTTAATCACAACTGATTTTTCTAAAAATGAACCATTTTCTTATAATTCCAGAACGCGACGTTCATAAAACGACAACCAACATAATGGATATCTAACATCTTGGCGTGTTGCTTGCTTCCCCGGAGTAAGGAAATACTGCAGTGAATCTTTTCAGCGGAAGAACTACCACAGTCGTGAATATTCTCTCGACTTTACTCGTGCAATAATCTGCCTACCAACAAAATGGCAATAAACTTCTCCGCTTCATTTGCCGCATGTCTTGCTGCGGGCCTTAAGGTTCCGCGACAAATAATGTACTGCATATCGCAGGACACACCCTACGTACTCTACAAGGATTCACAGGAAGCAGCTGAACGCACAGCTGCTCTCGGCAGTCAATGGGGTGGCGAAATGTACCCAGCGTTGCAACAAAATACCCATATTCCACCACACAACACCGGTCCGCATCAAATTGCGGTACCTCATCCGCAGCAACAACCGCAAGCGCCTCATCAACCCCAGCACCAACCTTCCAACACTCCACCAAATCAAGACAACCGACCTCAACAACCGGGTGAGCAAGCCAACGGCCAGCTACACAGTCCAGCGACTAGCCCCTACCCGCAAAACCACGGCCCAGAGATGGACGAAGCACTCATAAAGGTAAGTTACCACATATCGTCTGGATATAAATGAAATATGATATATGTGATTCTTAGCTCTTCTCCTGCTACTCAATACCACTTTGCAATTTTTTGCGTTGTTTGATGAGTTCCAATCCAAATATTTGTTTCCAGACACAAAACATGCAACAGAACGTTCATCCACCTCAAAACGGCCAGGTAAATCAAGTGCAATCAAACGGACAAACAACATCACCTTCACAAAGCATTGAACATCAAAACCAACATCCTGTTCAAAACGGCCAAAATCAGCCAAATCAAGCTTCCCAACCGCAGCAACCACCCGCCAACCAAGGATCTGGCCAGCAACAGCAACCTCAACAACAGCAGCAGCAATGCTTCCCAGAAGCTGGCCAACCAGAACTAAGCTATTACGCTCAACGCCACCATGGGCCACAGGGCGCAATGCTTCCTCCTCCCGGGTTCACCCCGTTACACCACTACTTGAACAAATCAGGAGTCCTTACGGGGATGCCCACCGGGATGGAGCAGGGAAACCCACTGGAGCAGTACGCGATGCCAGATCTTCTCCACGGGAACCAAGTCCATCACGCCACAGCCAACGGAACGCACAAATCGAAAGGGTCCGATCTCAGGCTATTCAAATGCCTCACCTGCGGGAAGGACTTCAAGCAAAAGAGCACCTTGCTGCAGCACGAACGTATCCACACCGACTCGCGCCCGTACGGTTGCCCGGCGGTCGAGTGTGGAAAACGCTTCCGGCAGCAATCGCACCTCACCCAGCATCTGAGGATCCACGCCAACGAGAAACCATTCGTGTGTCCATTCTGCCAGCGAGCGTTCCGGCAACGGGCCATACTGAACCAGCACATCCGAATTCACTCAGGTGATAAACCGTTCGGTTGTCCGTATCCGGAATGTGGCAAGAAATTCCGGCAAAAGGCCATTTTGAATCAGCACGTGCGCACCCACCAAGGCGAGCGATCGATCATTGATTATTCTTCATTCTCTAAAATTTCTGTCTTCTTTTCATGTCTCTGCACTATCATTTTACTTTTCTTTCATTGTTTTAACTAACCAAAACAGTAACAGCTGAAGCTTTAATATTTAGGTATGCAAATACTCGAATCAAGATTCGTCGAAAACGTGCGCATATGAAATAAGCAGATCTGTATGGAAACAAAAATGCAATGCAATGAATGATGGAATAGTACATACTCTTCCAAATATGTTAGCGTATATTTACAATGTATATGTACATTCGGCGTAAGTTCATCGAAGAGCTGTAGCCCATCAAGTATCAAGTATGTACAAGAAAGCACAATCAACGGTTTAAAGTCAGCATAACTTCTAAACCCCTTGAACGATTTCAACCAAATTTGGAACACATATTCTCTGCCCTAAAAAGACGATTATATAGTGGACGTAGAGAGTCAGAGAAGAGGGAGGGGTATGTTTACCAAACGAACAGTTTTGTATAACTTTTTACGCATGGGTCAATTCAACCAAATTTGGAACACTTATTCTCTATCCTGAAGAGACGAATATAGAGAATTCATTCACAAATAACATAACGACAAAATTGACAGTTCTAGTCCCCTAGTCCCTCGTAACGTTTTTGTATGTAAGCGTTAGCGTTAGCGTTAGCGTTAGCGTTAGCGTTGTTACGGTATACTTCGTAGATTGGACACTAGTGATACTCATGTTTTTCTTTTGAAATCCCTATGTAGAATGCTATCAGAAATCAAGAAGGGGAGGGATTCTTGATTTCAGTCTAACACAAAAATAACAAAAGCATGAGGATCACTACTCCCGGCCACGCCCATCTTTACCGTAACTAGGGATATGGAAGGAATTGTTGATGTAGAACTTACTTAGTGAGAGGCCCCCGACTTGGCGACGCCCTCATAAGTTCTACGGAGTTGGTGTTTGGGTAGGGTAAGGTAGGTCAAGGATGTTTGCCTCAAGCTGGCAATTCGACCCATAGCATATGTTGTTTATATGTTTCTAATTTAAACTCTTGCCAGCCGGCTGTCGAAAGAGTATATACTTATATCTGTTCTATTTATTGTTTGTTCTTTAAACGTTCATGATTTATCAAGCCAATAGAGGCAGCAATATTTAGTTTTAGACTATGTATTCACTCGTGAAACTCTGATATTCCGACTTATTTTGTGGGGATAGATTATTAAAATATAATTATTAAATTTTGATTTCTATGTATAACGTGAACGATTTCTATGTATAACGTGTAGTTTGACTATCGCGCACTAATTAGTTTAATTACTGACCGCACTAAGTAGAACAAAAATTCCGTGATCTCGAGACCGTTCTGTTTTAAACAAACCCGTCCGATCGCGCACTTAATTATTGAAATAACTTACTGCACAGAGCAGAACAAAAATCCGTGGCCTCGAGACCGTTCTACTTTTAAGCGAACACTAATTTAAAAAATCTTTTACCTTCATGGTATCGCGACGAAGAAAAAACTAACACAATGAAGGTCCGGTGCCAATGGTTATTTGACTTGATTACAAACTTTCACTATTCTTATGTTTGGAATAATTATAAATTAAAAATTATTAATGTCAAGCAATATAGCAGTATTCATCTTGGAAATCTTTTTGTATGAGAACTCCGATGTTATTGAAGGCGAAGGAAGTTGTGTTTGTTGCGTGGGGTAAATCAAAACATAGATCAGGATTCATCATGTTTAGTGATGTGATCTATTTTTTTATTAATTAGTAAATATATTTAATTGTGCAACAGTGTTAGAGATTATTTGTAACGATATCCGTGGTTCAATAAAATTTCCATAAGACCTTTTAGAAAATAATTGCAAGGCTCATGCAACCAATTCCTGCTTGTTAAGCAAGATCGATCCCTCCAGGGTCATCGAAATCATAACACGTACAGATCGATTGTTCATCAATTTTTAATTGTAGCTTTTTTTTTGCATTCGTTTACATATCTCATTCGATGCAAAAACATTAAACTTGTTTTGCTCAGAGACGATGGTATTATATAGAGACACGCGGAGAGAATAAAAGCAATTCTGGCTTCACAGCCAGCAGACAAAAAAAACTGTGCGATCGGCAACATAAAAATTTGTGAGAGCTTGAAGTGACTCTCAGTGTGAGCAGTTATTTCATTTGCTCCAACTACATATTTTCTCTTCTTTAGCATCATTTCCTTATATTCAACAATAAATATGATTAAATACAATATATAAATTTGCTATGAGTACTCTGAAAACATCTTCATTAACTGAACTTTTCAAACTTTTTTATAATTTCTATAATGTTGATTACAATACCTATCTTGCATTTAGTACCGATTGGTAATGTTTGTTTACTTTGCTCGTTTGGTACCGCGTTTGTCGGTTCGTTTGGTACTTTCGGCTTCACTGTTTGCGGGTCTCTATCTATTAACAACGTCTCTGGTTTTGCTCTGTCTCAATCAAAAAAAACAGAGCCAAATTAATTGCGCAATTCAAGCATAATTTTCTTAAAAGGACGCATGTAACAAAAGTAAACAAAACGAGGTTTTTAATACAACATAACAATCACACGCGACTTTATATAATACACATCGATTTTACTGATTTTAAATCCTTAAATTCTTTAATTAATTTAATAAATAAATAATTTTTAAAGTCTCACTGTTACATACGTCGGATTAACGTATGGGAACTAAGAGCGACCTATGTAACAAAAAAGCAAAATAAAATAAAACTGCAGTTGCCTTAATAGTGCACTATTGAGTACCGACCAATGTACACACACTTTATTTATTTATTTTTATTTATTTATTTATTTATTTATCTACATAGGGTTATGCGCTAATTCGTCCATGGCGCTAGCATTCGTCATATCAAATTCTAAATCACTAAATACTCGCGAATCGTAAACCAAAATAATGAACTGATCATCTGGCGAGATAGAAAAAAGTGTACACAACGATCTGCATTCATTTAAATTATATTCCAGTGTTACTTACTTGAAATACAGTTAAAATAAACTTTGCGGCTGTGACTTTTGCATAATTTCCTACGTTATCCGTGCGACGAAGGAAAATCCAGTTCGTTCACTGCTGTAGAAGACGCGCAACACCGTCACCAAAATCCACGTAATTCACTGATTTTCACCGCACTTTTTCACATAATTTTCTCACTGCGCACTAAATAAAAGCAATGTTGATTGCTCAAGTGAATAATAATTGCAAAATAACTGCCGGAAGGCGTTCAAATGATCTGTTTTTTTAAACTTTAGAGCGTTTGAAATTTATTTTCTTCGTCGCCTTGTTTATAGTCGAAAAACGCGTTGCCAAACTGGCGGTTTGAACTGAAATAATCTTATTTTACACATCTGGTAATACATCATGCAGTCAATAAAAGTGGGGTTTTCAATTATTTTCCGCTCCTGTAATAAAAGAAAAGTCTTCCAAATAAATATTTTTCATACACACTCGTCATTCACACTAAAATTTTCCACTATTCCAAAAGTTTGAAACAGGAGAAATAATTTCATAACAGAAATCTGTTGGCAGCACTACCCACGTACATGTTAAGCATGTGTGTTAGTTGTTTGACAGACTGAGGCATTTAACTGAATGGCAGCACAATCGAAACCATTTTTATGCGGTCGAAATGGGATTGCAATAGGAAATTTTTGATAACTGGAACCGAAAATAAACTTTTAAGTTTGACTTTCAAAATTGACCGAAATGATAGTTATTCTGCATAAAGTCACAGATAAGTCTTCCAGTTATCCAAGAAATGGCTTGAGCTCAGGAACAAAGATTTGCAGTCCTGTTTTAAGTATGGTACATGCTCCTCGTGGTACAGAGAAAGAATACGTAGATGATCAATTTTCCGGTTCCAAATATGGTACATGCTCTCTGTAGTACAAAGAACAGAATGCGTTCACAGCATATGTTCTTGGTCATCCAAGAAATCCCTGGAGTAAGGCCTTTCGATCTACACGCGTAACTGAAGATCACTTTTCCGGTTTCAAATATGGTACATGCTCTCTGTAGTACAAAGAACAGAATGCGTTCACTGCATATGTTCTTGGTCATCCAAGAAATCCCTGGAGTAAGGCCTTTCGATCTACACGCGTAACTGAAGATCACTTTTCCGGTTTCGAATATGGTACATGCTCTCTGTAGTACAAAGAACAGAATGCGTTCACTGCATTTGTTCTTGGTCATCCAAGAAATCCCTGGAGTAAGGCCTTTCGATCTACACGCGTAACTGAAGATCACTTTTCCGTTTTCAAATATGGTACATGCTCTCTGTAGTACAAAGAATAGAATGCGTTCACTGCATTTGTTCTTGGTCATCCAAGAAATCCCTGGAGTAAGGCCTTTCGATCTACACGCGTAACTCAAGATCACTTTTCCGGTTTCAAATATGGTACATGCTCTCTGTAGTACAAAGAACAGAATGCGTTCACTGCATTTGTTCTTGGGCATCCAAGAAATCCCTGGAGTAAGGCCTTTCGATCTACACGTGTAACTGGAGATCACTTTTCCGGTTTCAAATATGGTACATGCTCTCTGTAGTACAAATAACAGAATGCGTTCACAGCATATGTTCTTGGTCAACCAAGAAATCCCTGGAGTAAGGCCTTTCGATCTACACGCGTAACTGAAGATCACTTTTCCGGTTTCAAATATGGTACATGCTCTCTGTAGTACAAAGAACAGAATGCGTTCACTGCATTTGTTCTTGGTCATCCAAGAAATCTCTGGAGTAAGGCCTTTCGATCTACACGCGTAACTGAAGATCACTTTTCCGGTTTCAAATATGGTACAGGCTCTCTGTAGTACGAATAACAGAATGCGTTCACAGCATATGTTCTTGGTCATTCAAGAAATCCCTGGAGTAAGGCAATTTGATTTACACGCGTAGCTGAAGATCAATGTTCTGATTTCAAATATGGTTCATGCTCTCTTCATATTGAATACATTTGTGTTGAACTTGATGTTAAACTTAAAAAACACACAAATAAAGGGATGATTCAAATATGACGTCCACTACTTTTTGAGATTTCTAGACCCCCCCTCCCTCCTTTGTCATGCTTTTTTGTATACCTTGTATATGCAGTGTCACAAAATTTTAGAAACCCCTCCCCCCTAAAACCTGTGACATCATTGTTGAACGACCCCAAAGAAAAAAAATCCCAACTTAGTTCACCGAATAGTGATACTGCCTTTCTCGCATTTAGTCAAGACACCAACCTTATATGTCGCTTATATGGCTTGGTTCAATGTACCATTTTCGTAATAACTTTCAAACGCTATCGAATGAAACTTGTTGCGAGAAAATCGGCTAAGGTTTACTATAAGAAAAGTTGTCTGATGTTTTTCTTAGCTTTTGTGCACACACGTGCACACATATACACACATGCATACAGTTTGTTGAGCCGAGTTGATTGGTATATAACACTATGGGTCTCCGGGCCTTCTATAAAAAGTTCGTTCTTGGAGTGAAATGATAGCCTTTCGGTACAACTTTTTTGTACGAGAAAGGTGGGTACATTATATATTCAAAACAGGCCTTTAGATCGTTGGTTACGCGTGTCGATCTGAAATGATCCACTTCAGGTATTTCTTGGATATCCGCGAACAGCTTTCATACGCAGATTTTTTTTTTTGATGACCGTGAAGATCTTCCATACGCAAATTCTATCATAGGTACCACCATGGGTATATTGCATTTACAAAACAGGCCTGTAGATCATTGGTTACGCGCGTAGATCTGAAGACCTCCACTTCAGGTATTTCTTGGATATCCGCGAACGTCTTCAGTACCCAGATTCGGTTAAATGTACTACAATGGGTACATTACATTAACAAAACAGGCCTGTAGATCATTGGTTATGCATGTAGATCTGAAGGCCTCCACTTCAGGTTTTTTTTTTGGATAACCGTGAAGATCTTCCATACGCAGATTATATCATAGGTACCACCATGGCTATATTGCATTTACAAAACAGGCCTGTAGATCATTGGTTACGCGTGTAGATCTGAAGGCCTTCACTTCCGGTATTTCTTGGATAACCGCGAACGTCTTCCATACGCAGATTCGATTAAATGTACTACAATGGGTACATTACATTAACAAAACAGGCCTGTAGATCATTGGTTACGCATGTAGACCTGAAGGCCTTCACTTCAGGGATTTCTTGGATAACCGTGAAGATCTTCCATACGCAGATTCTATCATATGTACCACAATGGGTATATTACATTTACAAAAAAAGCCTGTAGTTCATTGGTTACGCGTGTAGATCTGAAGGCCTCCACTTCTGGTATTTCTTGGATAACCGAGAACGTCTTCCATACGCAGATTCTGTTATATGTACTACAATGGGTATATTTAATTTACAAAATAGGCCTGTAGATCATTGGTTACGCGTGTAGACCTGAAGGCCTTCACTTCAGGGATTTCTTGGATAACCGTGTATATCTTCCATACGCAAATTCTATCATATGTACCACAATGGGTATATTACATTTACAAAACAGGCGCGTAGATCTGAAGACCTCCACTTCAGGTATTTCTTGGATATCCGCGAACGTCTTTGATACGCAGATTCTGTTATATGTACTACAATGAGTACATTACATTAACAAAACAGGCCTATAGATCATTGGTTACGCGTGTAGACCTGAAGGCCTTCACTTCAGGGATTTCTTGGATAACCGTGCATATCTTCCATACGCAGATTATATCATAGGTACCACCATGGGTATATTGCATTTACAAAACAGGCCTGTAGATCATTGGTTACGCGTGTAGATCTGAAGGCCTTCACTTCCGGTATTTCTTGGATAACCGCGAACGTCTTCCATACGCAGATTCGGTTAAATGTACTACAATGGGTACATTACATTAACAAAACAGGCCTGTAGATCATTGGTTACGCGTGTAGACCTGAAGGCCTTCACTTCAGGGATTTCTTGGATAACCGTGAAGATCTTCCATACGCAGATTCTATCATATGTACCACAATGGGTATATTACATTTACAAAACAGGCCTGTAGATCATTGGTTACGCGTGTAGATCTGAAGACCTCCACTTCAGGTATTTCTTGGATAGCCGCGAACATCCTCCGTACACATATTCTATTCAATGTTTCACAATGTACACATATCATATTCAGAACAGGCCAATATTAATTGAATTTATGTTATTTTTATTTAACACGGTATGATACCGCATAAAAAACTAATTTGGTGTACTTGTAGAAATCGCACACCAATACCAACAGATTTATTTGACAGCAATCCATCGAGTTTCAGAATGGACGAATGAAAATTCTCATGGACGTAAACAGATTTTCATAAGACAAATTTGAAAAATTTGAAGGGTATTTTTGATTGCCGATTCTCAATAAACTATGATTTGTTCAATGCGCTAATAGTACACAATGAAAACTAGGAACTCTAAAATACGTGTTACATACAACTAAGTTAGAGTAAGTAGTTGAGCTGGCGTATAAATTAGATTTGAAAACCAAGCACTACCTACTACGACGGGAATTAGCTCACTACCCTAATCTTTATAATCGCATAAATAACCACATAACAGTTTTCAAAGCTTACGCAACTATGTACTATTTTCTAACACAATAAAATAAGTAATTTCATACCAAAGTACTATTGGGAATTGAAGTGAATGCTCATATTTCGTTTGAAAGAGACAAATGTCGTTTCGCTTCTATGATTACGAGGTAATTCGCTCCAAATTTTGACAGCACGGGCACGAAAAGAATCTCTCAAATTATTAGAAAGGGCTCTTGGAACAATAAGTAGTAATGCTCGAGAAGAGCGGGCAACCTTGAAGAAGTTTCGGAGGTAAATTGGGGGGTCATTTATAATTTTATATGTTTGGATGCATGTTCTTAGCTTAAGATGATTCACAAAATCACAACCAAGTAAAGACTTCTTATAGGCAGATATATGGTCATATTTTTTAGATTGTATGCGTATCTTACAACTGCATTGAAAGCCTGGTTTAGTTTTTTGAGATTTGCCTTTGATACAAGACCAAACAATATGTCTCCATAATCGAATAGAGGTACTAAAAGTGACTTGGCAAGTTGAATCCTGATGTGTTGAGGAGTACAATGCCGCAGCAAAAGTAGGGAGTGCAAGGCGTTGTAGACTTTACTGGAAACAGCGTTTGTCTGGTTTGTCCAATTTAAATTTGAATCCATAAGAATGCCAAGATTCTTAAATCATTTCACAGATTTCGGTGAATTTTTCTTCAATTCACCGAAATCTCAACAGCAGATCTGCTCGGTAATTACTTCACCGATTTTCTGCGGTATTTACCGTTGTTCAACTGTCAAAACTACCAAAAAATCTGTAAAATTCTCACCGAACAGTTCTGCTGTTGAGATTTCGGTGAAATCTCACAGAAATCTGCGATTTATTTTTGGTGTGCAGCATACCGGTGTATGTATAATTCTATATAATAATAAATATATAATAATTGTATAATAATAAATATTGAAAATAGATTTAGTTTTAAAACAGTTTTAGAAAAAGCTTTGCCAACTTTCTGCAAAGGATTTCTCGAATCCTCACAATTGTTACATACGTCGTTATGAAAAATTAGGCTTGAATTGACTGTTCAAATAAGACCTGTCCTCATTGGGAAGCATTCGGCTTTCAGCGAGCGTGTACGTACACGCACAATTCACGCACACTTTTACTCGGTTTGTTTGCAACTACGAGCAGCTGTTACGGCAAAATCAAATGGGATTGTTTGCAACCACGAACCGTGCGTTCGTGTTTGTGATTAATTTCGGCGAGAGCCTAATTTCCCGACGAAAACTAACTCCATCCCTTCCACGCCCCTGAAAGGGAAAGGCGACTAATGACCCGTTTCATACACGCTAGTTCCAGCGGACAATGCACTATACGGCAACACCACCGCGACATTAGCATAATGTAAACACTATTAACAGATGACAATTTCTGTTTAGATGATGCTAACCCCGCACCATCACTGTCGCACAAATCACCCATTAACTGCACTAACACATATTTATATTTTCTTCGTGGTGATTTTAACAGCCCGGAAAGTTGTTTTGCATACAATTTCTCACGAGATAAATCACTTTTTTGAAAAACCCGCACCCATCACTGCATTTCACGACGGTAGCTGCTTCCGTACACCGCCACAAAAATATAAACATAAGTATCTTCCCTTTTTCTCACAAACCAGATATGAGTTACTCAACTCAATGATTTGCTTGCAGTTGATTAGTTCCCTCGTAACGTTTTTGTATGTAAGGTTCATAAAATTTGTTTGGTCCGTAACTCTCTGGCAAACCTCCGGAGTTACTTGTCATAAAGACGAGTTTATACAATTCCATTTAATTTCACTACTTTATTGTACCTTTGACAGATACGTATTTCGACCTCAACAGTAAGGTCGTCTTCAGAGTCTCGTACTTGACTCGACTTGGAAATACTGTAGTGAATCTTTACAAGACACTGAAGACTGGCCATACTGACCAATCGATCTTCGACTACTTAGAACAGTTTTGGCTTCCGCGACCTGCAACCTGAAGTAGGCTGCCTGCATGCCAAAGGGCGTACAGAGGTTTTCTCAACCTCTGTACCGTAAAGCGTTTTGACGGCAGAGACGATGTAGTCTGCATCCGTGACCTTGTCCTGTTGTTTACATTGGAGGGTCAATTCCGCACCCAACGACCTCGACGCCGTCATACAGGACCACCTGGGCCAGCTTTTGTAAGCCATACTGCTCACATGCGCTCTACGTTTCTACACCAAAATCAGTTCCTCGACCTTGGTGCGTCTGACGTTTTACACGAGCTCGCAAAGAGCCGAAAGACTTTTGTCCACCCACAAAGTCTACCTGGCGTACTTTGCCTTATCGGTTTTAACCAACAAGCCCTCACCTCGGTTCGCCGGATTGCTACCTGAGTCTTTCCGGGTTAGGCGCAGTCATTTCGTCCTTGGCCGTTCGAGCGAAAGCAATCGCCTCTTGGGCCATCTTAGAGAAATCGTCTAGCTTAAACCTTTGTAGGGGTATGTGGCAGGATCACCATCATCAATGAGGAAGAAGGCCCCGGTCTTGGCACCTTTGTCGGCTTCTCGCTTCTTGGCACCCGCCTGATAAACGCGTCCTGTTGTTGTCAGCTTTTTCAACTGTTGCCTCTACGCCGTCTATATCAATAAACAGATGGTGCGTTGGAAATTGATTCATTCATTTTCATTTATTTAGTCTACATCTGAACAGATAACACTGAATCAACAATTTGACGCCACAATACACGGTTCGAGGCCGCATCTCTCCATCCTCGAATACGCCCCACGCTTGCCAAGTCGTTTTGCACCTGGTCTGCCCATCTCGCTCGCTGCGCTCCACGCCGTCTCGTACCTGCCGGATCGGAAGCGAACACCAATATTGCAGGGTTGCTGTCCGGCATTCTTGCAACATGCCCTGCCCATCGTACCCTTCCAGCTTTAGCTACCTTCTGGATACTGGGTTCGCCGTAGAGCTGGGCGAGCTCGTGGTTCATTCTTCGCCGCCACACACCGTCTTCTTGCACACCGCCAAAGATGGTCCTAAGCAGCCGTCTCTCGAATACTCCGAGTGCTTGCAAGTCCTCCTCGAGCATTGTCCATGTTTCATTTCCGTAGGGAACAACCGGTCTTATTAACGTCTTGTACATGACACATTTGTTGCGGTGGCGAATCTTTTTTGACCGCAGTTTCTTCTGTAGCCCGTAGTAGGCCCGACTTCCACAGATGATGCGCCTTCGTATTTCACGACTAACATTGTTATCAGCCGTTAGCATTAATCCGAGGTAGACGAATTCTTCGACCACCTCGAAGATATCCCCGTCTATCGTAACACTGCTTCCCAGGCGGGCCCTGTCGCGCTCGGTTCCGCCCACAAGCATGTACTTTGTCTTTGACGCATTCACCACCAGTCCAACTTTTGTTGCTTCTCGTTTCAGGCGAGTGTACAGTTCTGCCACCTTTGCAAATGTTCAGCCGACAATGTCCATGTCATCCGCGAAACAAATAAATTGGCTGGATCTGTTGAAAATTGTACCCCGGCTGTTACACCCGGCTCTCCGCATGACACCTAGCGCAATGTTGAACAACAAGCACGAAAGTCCATCACCTTGTCTTAGACCCCGGCGCGATTCGAACGAACTGGAGTGTTCGCCCGAAATCTTCACCCAGTTTTGCACACCATCAACCGTTGCTTTGACCAGTCTGGTAAGCTTCCCAAGGAAGCTGTTCTCGTCCATAATTTTCCATAGCTCTACGCGGTCTATACTGTCGTATGCCGCCTTGAAATCAACGAACAGATGGTGCTTTGGGACCTGGTATCCACGGCATTTTTGAAGGATTTGCCGTACAGCAAAGATCTGGTCCGTTGTCAAGCGGCCGTCAACGAAGCCGGCTTGGTGACAGACGACGGAAGATGATCTGGGATATCACTTTGTAGGCGGCATTAAGGATGGTGATCGCTCGAAAGTTCTCACACTCCAGCTTGTCGCCTTTCTTGTAGATGGGGCATTTAACCCCTTCTTTCCACTCCTCCGGTAGCTGTTCAGTTTCCCAGATTCTGACTATCATTTTGTGCAGGCAAGTGGCTAGCTTTTCCGGGCCCATCTTGATGAGCTCAGCTCCGATACCATCCTTTCCAGCTGCTTTATTGGTCTTTAGCTGTTGAATGGCATCCTTAACTTCCCTCAAGGTGGGGGCTGGTTGGCTTCCATCGTCCGCTGAACTGACGTAGCCATCTCCTCCGCTGCCTTGACTTTCACTGCCTGTACTCTCAGCGCCATTGCTGCGTTGGAACTTGATATTCAAGGCATTTTTGAAGTGAAGATCTGGTCCGTTGTCGGGCGGACAAAAACGAAATCGGCTTGATAACTTTTCATGCTCTCATTTACTGTCCGTGACAGACGACAGTAGCTACGAAGTGCTACTTCCTCCGTTCGATCACCACACGTTCGTTCATCAAGATACTCCCATCCTTATTGGGGATTGTAGTATTCCCCGAAACTCAATTTCCCAGGAGTCAGGCCATTTGGCCGAAAGGGTCGTTTAGACGAGTGCCGTTTGGCCAAAAAGTGAAAAAAAAATCACCATATTACAAGTAGTGAAATGTGAGACAAGGGAAGAGAGTAATGAGTAATGCGAAGTGAGTAAAATGTAAAATGTAAAAAGCGAAAAGACGGAAGTGGCAAATGGAGACTGAGAAGTAAAAGGACAGAAGTGTGAAGTGAGAAATTGGAAGTGGAAGGAAGTGAGGAGTGTGAAATGAGAAAAGAGATGTGAAAGAAGTGAAAAATCATAAATAAGTAGTGAGAAGTAAGTAGTAAATAACAGGAAGAGCGAAATAAGATTTAGAAAAAGCGAAGCGCGAAAAGGGAAGTTAGGGAACATAATTATTTAAATGAAAAATGGGGGATGAGAGATGAGAAGTGAGACTGCAGCAGCCAGCTATAAAAAGTGAGATCTTACAGGGAAGTAAGCGGTGTTTTGGTAGATCGCGATGTGGTTTATATGCAGGCCATCTATGCCTTTCTTTGCTCGTCTGACATACAAGTCACACTTAGAAAAAGTTACCGACTTTGGTAATTCGTTTACCGAATTATCAACAGCTGAACGGTCAATAATGGTTTTGATAATATTAATAACCACCGAAACATCTGTAAATTACCATTGAGAAGAAAGCTGTCAAGTTAACTGACTGTTCGGTATTATCTACCGAAAACTTGAACCAGATCTGTAAATTGCATCAGGCGTCAATCCGTCGAATTTACTGAGATATCGGTACATTTTACCGAAAAAAAATAGTTCGTAATTGCATTTACCGGAAAATTATTATTTGCATTGCAAACAATGCTGATATTTAACCAATTTATTGTATTCCTTGTTTTCCTTACAATTATATCTATATAAATCAGTTCGTTCATAATCAGTCATTGAAACGATGCAGAAATTTGATAGCGATTGTTTCTCCATCGACGAAAAGGAAGAAGTTCTTGTCGGCGGGTTTAAGGACTTGGAGAAGAACTTGGGACGGGGAAGCATCGACATAATATGCTTCTCTAACATCCCACATCCGACAGCAATCCTTACATCCTTACGACACACCGGAAAATTGGCCTCAGAGTATCATTGAGCCGCTTTCTAAAGCCTGCGGGAAGTCTTCTTCGGGCTGTAACAAATGAAATCATTCACTCAGTGTGCCTTCAAACAACGAAATTTATGCCTTAACTGTATCTTAACCAAACCAGCTAGCCGATTTCTAACACCAGCTTCTCTTAATACTTCCGACGCATTTTCAAATATGACGATTGTGAAATTAGTATTTCTCCACGGCACTTGAAAAATAACTGTGAACATCGTGTGAAACAGCTATTATGACACATGATGCCTTGGTGTGGTGCAAAGATCTACAGCATTAGCATTGTTACGGTGTAATTCGTAGATTGGACACTAGTGAGTGATACTCATGTTTTACTTTTGAGATCTTTATCTAGAATGCTATCAGAAATCATGAAGGGGAGTGGGCAGTGTGGTGCAACGATCTACAGCTCCAATTACCAAAACTCCAGCAAAACATGTTACCGACTTCGGTGCTGAAGCTGATTTACAGAATTATCGATAAAAGTATTTATTGAACTCGGTAAATCTGAACTGATTCACAGAAAATCGGTAATTTAAATTACAGATATGAATACATTACTCCGAAATTACCGAAAAATCTGTTATTTTTGTATTTACCGTCGCTATCCGTGAAAAAAATTACCGTGCTCATAACCCAAGCAGCACAAGTCTAATGAAACTGGTTACAGTAACTTAATTGTGACTAAATCGGGTCACATATAAGCTACTGTGATCTATGTACAACATGTGTGCTGCTCGGGAACATCTATTTAAGTGTGCAATACCCCTATTTTTCTTTCTTCTCAAACGAACGGAATTCAAACTAAAAAATGTCATATTACCGGGTTCCACGGTATCTTGGTCTGTGCCCCTGTCCCCTTACTAACTCTTGATAATAAGATGATATCGATTGTAAATAACATAAAGAGTCTCGGCTCCGTTAAGTCTTATACACGCCTGAGCCTGTCAAATAAACGCAATAGGTAAAAAAATGAAAAGTGAGGAATGAGAAATGAGAAATAAAAATCGAAAAGTGAGAAACTAATCTTTCTTTCTTTTTCTTTCTCATCCTTTATTCTTTTTTCTACTTTACTCTAAATTCTCCCTTCTTGATTCTTCCTCCTTATTTTGGCCTTCGTATTTCTTCCTTCTTATTTCTTTCCTTTTACTTCTTACTTCTCTCTTCTTTCTTCTTCATCCTGTCTTTGTCTTCTTTCCTACTCTGCTGCGATGTCCCACTGGGTTCCAGTCTAATGTTTGTTTACAGATTTCGTTTCCGCCTCTACGTAAGATGTGGCCGACCCAGCTCCACTTCCGATTACAAATTTCTGTTGCTATCGGCCTCTGTCTGGTGACAACGACAGTGGAATTATGTACCGCAGGCATCTGTTGCTCGGCTACTGTAAGCCTGAAAGGAGTCGGAGTTCAACGCCATCCACCCATTCGAAGTCGTTTAGGTAGATGAAAGTAGTGTCCTAGACAAACATGTTTTTGCCATTATGAACAACTTAATATACTGCTCTTGGGGTCCCCAGCAAACACAAGATCGTATATCATAGCGTATAAGTGTACAAAGTGGAGGCCATATACGTGCATTTTGCACGCAGTCAAATGGAGGAATGCGCCTATATCGCCTCCACTTTGTACACTTATTCGCTAACATATGCGATTTTGTGTTGGCTGGGTCTCCAGTAGCCTTGCGAGCAAAGGCGTAGGATTGCCAATCCGGAGATGGCGAGTTCGATTCTCGGTCCGGTCTAGGATGTTTTCGGGTTGGAAACATTCTCGACATCCTGGGCATAGTGTATCCATTGTACTTGCCACACAAGATACATACTCATGCAATGGCGGGCATAGAAAAGCTTTCAATTAATAACTGAGGAAATGCTAATAGAATACTAAGTTGAAAAGCTAGGCCAAGTTCCAGTTGGAATGTAGAGCCGTTCAAGAAGAAGAATATACTGCTAAAATCATTTTCAAAAAAGTTATGCTCAAAATATGATTTTTGAGGGTTATTCATACAAAATATGCTCTAACTCGTTACCAAACCGTTATTCGAATATTGTGTCTTCAGAAAAGATGTTCCAATTCATATTCTCTATAACATTGCAAAGGACAAACACTGGTTTTATACATCTGCGTAATTTTTCTATTCCATACCGCCCTTGAAGATGGATAGATGATAGATGACCAAAAGGAAGCCCAAGAAATATCCTTCAACTCTTCTGAAGACCCCATGTCTCTAAAATGTGGCTTTCAGGTCGAAAACTAAAAAACGCACGTTTTGCGGGCTTATGAACCACTGTGCAGTCGCATCTTTCACAGGCGATTGTACGACAATTCCCCCAAAACCAATTCCCAGAATGCAATTTCCCCGAATAACAATTCCCCGAATGAAACAGTTCCCCGAATGTAACATTTCCCCGAATGCTTCTCTATTCTTTTTGAGTGTGGCACAAAGCGATTGGAGGATTTCTGATCCGGAGGTTGCGAGTTCGATTCTCGGTTCGACTTAGGATGCTTCCGGGTGAGAAGTATTTTTGGCTCTTTGAGCACAGTGTGTCCATTGCACTTGCCACACAAGACATTTATGCAACTGACGGGCACGGGAAAGCTTTCAATAACTGTGGAAATACTAGTAGAACACCAAGTTGAAAAACATCACAAGGCGAAGTGAAGAGTTATTGCTTTCTTTAAATGTATTAGTATCCTTGGTATGATGAATACATCTGCCCGGTTTAAAGCAAAAGGAAGTGACAATGACTTCCTCAAATGAACACATTTGCCCGGTATAAGGCAAAGAGGATAGATAGTCCCTTCTTTATATGAAATCGTTTGTCTGAAATAAAGTGAATCAATGAGACAATGCCTTCTTTAAATGATCCCGTCTACCCGATGTAATGCTAATGGAGGAGATAATGCCTTCTTTATATAAACTCGTCTATCCAGTATAAAGCGTCTCTAGAAAGAACGTTTATCCATAATAAGGCAAGAAGAGGAGATAATTCGTTTACTATAGGAGCGCGCTTGCCAGATATATTAAAGGATTGATATGAAGCAATTATATGTTTCAACACTGCTGCTATGCTACACTTATCCAAGAAAAAGACAATTTTAGAACAATCTGAAAAAAAGCCTAATGCTATTCTGAGAAAATGAATTCGGCAAAATGTTTTAAAATATTATACATTCAATACAAATTGCTTATATATTTTTTCCATATTCTGGCCAAATTGGCATCAAAATAAGAGAGCACATTAATCCTTATTATCATTCTCAATTCATTCATATTTGCATTATTCCGAGCTAACGCCTATATCTGAAGAAGGGACCACATCTACCATTGCCTTACTTCTAAAGAATGGACTACATCCACGCATTTACCATTGCATTAGTACGAGCAAACGCAATATTTTTGTTTAAAAGGATTCACATCAACCATTGCCTCAAACTTATTAAAAAGGTATTTACAGAACAGGAGTTTAATTTCGAAGATAAAAAAAAAATTTAACAAAAACGCTTTCAATCGGAATTTCGGCTTGCGATTTTGCTTTTTAAAACAACACAGCCGTTGTTCGACTATTATAGATCAAAAAGCACATTGGAAATCATTCTACCCTGATATTATTATATCTACCCTGATATTATTATAGTACTACGAAAAATATTGAGCTTATAAGCGAAGCATAGCTAAGGTGTACTTTGTAGATTGGACACTAGTACTCATGTTTTTATTTTGAAATCCATATTCAAATTGCTATCAGAAATCAAGGTAGGTGTGATCCTTGATTTCAATCTAGGATAAAAATTGCGAAAGCAAGGATTACTACTCCTGGCCACGCCCATCTTCACCAAAGGATATTGCGCTGGTAATGTCCAATAAGACACGCCCACGCTCGTTTGTCCCGTCGATATCAGCAATTCACTTTCTTCTCCACAGACGAGTATCGTTAACGGGCCCCTGGTTGTTGTTCGCTTTATCGCGGCTTAAACTTCACTTTGCTCCTCTATCTTCTTCCTGGTATTATCGGTGAACTATTGTTTTCTCTTGATGTACAGTTCATCCCGAGTAATTTCGCTAACTTCTACAAGACCATGACCATGATGTGTTCATGGTTCGAGTTGTCGGACCCGATTTTAAAATCCGTTCCGAAGTATTCTATGAAGTCAACGTGTTCATTATATTTAAATAGTTCATGGCCTACCTCACGGAACAGTTTTCCACATAAGGGTCGATTTTCACCGTAATTTTCATACAAACTTCAAACTGCGCGTGCTCACTTAAAATACATCCAAATTAGATAAACATTTAGGAGGATTATTGAAATGGCAAATTACTTTAAGCATCGGGAATCAAAAATGTCAAAATTTGAATCCCTTTGGTGCCCAGGCTACTCCCGTAGAATTGCCCGTAGAAATTCAAACGAGTTTCCCGTGAAAAGAATTTGTCGTGGAAATCGAAATAACTGTATGTGGAAATTCAAACGAACTTCAGGGCTGTTACAATAGTCGCGGATTTCGCGTTTTTCGCGAATTTCGCGGATTTGTCGCGGATTTACTCTTCCAGTCGCGAAAATCGCTATTCCGTTAAACGTTGTCGCGAAAATCGCGAATTTATATTTACGCTCTCTCTAAAATTCAAAATGTTAATGTTTTTTATATGAGTGTATGAGAAGTAAGCAATACTTTTGATCCGAACACATCATATCGAACACATTTATAACACATTATATATTTTAATTGGTTGATATCCAAACGATATTTGAGAGACCGATTGATCATAAAGACATTCTGGATTGCCGGGACGCCGAATTGTGTTAAGAAGTTACAGTGGCGTAGCCAGAAAATTGGTCTGGGGGGGGGGGGTTTCCGAACATTTTTTCGACAAAAAAAATCCTTCTGAAAATTTTGTCTCTGGGGGGGGGGTTTATGTCCAAAACCACCCTCGTGGCTACGCCACTGAGAAGTTAGTCTTTGTTCTCAATATTTTTGAGAGTGATTCCCACTAATGTCGCTGCGAATATTGTTATTTTATTATTTTTACAATTTGAGGCTTGACATTTTGTCTATTTTTCTCTCCAAGGGTGTTATTGACCGAATTAAACGCATTGAAATTGGCACCTGGGACCGCCGGAAATGAGCTAAGGCATGCTAGTTATCACACAAAATTATGCTGATTGTTATCATCTCTGTCCATTCGGTTGAGCGATAGAGAAACGCTTCATCTTTCCGGCCTTCTGCCTCACCAAGTTCTGCTCCATAGTGACTCCCAGTACTCCTGGCTGCTCCTATTCCAATTATTTTCCATCTATTTGCCATCTTTCCCTTCAAACATTGTAGGGGGAAAGACGGCTTTGGCAGGTTTTGTTCTATTATTGGCAGGAGGGTTTTTGTCGACCAAATTTTATGAAATTTGGAGACAATATTCTTTGATATGCAAAGAACGTTTAGGCCAAATTTGAGCATAGTCAGTCATAAAGAAAACCCTGCCAATAATAGAACATAACCTGACGTCAAAAGCCGTCATTCCCCCTATCTCTTTTTATAGTCTCAGTCAATGCTTTGATTCGTTTGAGGTCAACTCCCGAAGAACCCATATTTTTTAAAAATCAAAACAAAAACTGAAAAGTGTTGCCGGCCAGTAGGATTCGCCTGATGTTGGTTCAAAATCGCCAATGTTAGGCCAAGTTTGTCAACAGCTCTTTTTTGATTTCTTGTTTTGAATTTTAATAATAGTTAGAGGCGTCAAAAAATATGAATTCTTGGGAAGGTTGATCTTGAATGAATTGAAGAATCGATTGAGCGAATACAAATGTTTGACTGGAGAGTCCAATTACCATCATTGCTTGATTAGATATTTTTTCGGTAAAAATCGTTTCTGCCATTTAGCGGTCCAAAGTTCATCATTTCTTCGTTCACTCGTGCCCTAATTTGTCTAAAACCTGTTTTAGAAGCCTGTTAGTCTTATATTTTTAACCAAAGGTACATTACTCTAAACATAAAGCTGAGGTTTAAGGCATGAGTGGAATCTGTTCAAAATGTCGCTTTTTAAATAACATTTTGCCTCTCGCGTGTCATTTTATTTTATCACCAATGTCCTGTTAGACAAAGTTATAGGACATTTTAAGCGCTATAAGTTCGTTACACCTCATAATTTGATATTGTGTTTTTGAAAAAGGTTTCGAAAAATAAGACAAATTTATGCCAATGCACTATGGTCCAGGATACAGATTTACGCGGAAAGATGCATTTTACGCCAAAACTATATTTTTTAGAAAAAACTGTTGTTCTACAAAATTGTTCGAAATAGTAAGGCCATCATTATGGTTCTACCGAAAAATAGGGTGGCCCATCATGTAAAAAAAATAAGAAAATATTTTTTTTATTTCTCGGAATATTGACATGTTATGTTCTACAAAGTTGTAGCGTAGCTTATTCCAATCAATTTCGCTAAAAAAAATTTCTGTAGCTCCTAAGTTGGCTGATTTAGAGCAATTTTACCTAATTGGATTAGGGTGTACCTCAAAAAAACAGTATTTTTGATCTACTTTTTTTGTTTTAGATTTCTCGAAAAAGTCGTGTTCAGGTGACTTTTAGAGCTCAAAAAAATGTCATCTTCTGAAGACTTTTGGGGCTTTTCAAAACGCGTGTTTTGCTATAAGAATATTGTCTGTATCTTCTTCCGTTGTCGAGTTATGTTAATTTATTTGAAAAAACATGATTTTAGTAAAATTGATAAAACTTGAGATAAAAAAATAACATATCCCCAATTTTTTGACATAATAAAGAATATTAATTTCTCTTTCAAATGTCGTGTAAATATATTTTTTTGGTCTGCCCTACCGGAGATATCAACTTATGAAAAAAATGTAATTTTGCATGAAAAACGATTATAACTTTTTATCGGAAAAAGATATTGAGCATATTCATTCATCAAAAGTTGCATTTTTTTGAGCTCTAAAAGTTACCTGAAGACGACTTTTTCTAAAAATCTAAAATAAAAAAAGTAGATCAAAAATACTGTTTTTTTAGGTACACCCTAATCCAATTAGGTAAAATTGCTCTAAATCAACCAACTCAAGAGCTACAGAAAAAGTTTTTTTAAGCAAAATTGATTGGAATAAGCTGCGCTACAACTTTGTAGAACATAACATGTCAATATTCTGAGAAATAAAAAAAATATTTACTAATTTTTATGATGGGCCACCCTATTTTTTGATAGAACCATAATGATGGCCTTACTATTTCGAACAATTTTGTAGAACAACATTTTTTTCTAAAAAATATAGTTTTGGCGTAAAATTCATCTTTCCGCGTAAATCTGTATCCTGGACCATAGTGCAATGACATTTTACAACACTGCTTGTGCTTGAGTACATTGCAGAAGTTGAGACACCATGGAAAATCCCGGTTGGTTGCAAATCCGACGATCCACTGCTCGCAATAGACGATGCAATCCCTCCGACTGGGTACTTGTATGTTCATGAGGAGCAGAATATCGCAAGTCCTGTATTTCCCTCTGCGTTTAGACAGGGCAAGTGAACGGATTATTGAAAAGCAGAATCTGCCGCTATGGAATGAGTAGATTGCGCCACCATAGACTAGTTCCTTCAAAACCTCTCGCATGTTAACCTACATATACCTACATAAAGCCGCTACTATGGCTTTGTTTTGATGCGTTGAGTGCAAAATGAGTTACCTAAAATAATCCACTGAACAAGTTGCTCGAATTTATTGAACGCGAATTGAACGTCTAAACATTTCCATTCAATTTACTCGAACGAAAAGAAAGTTGACTTTTGTCTGTTTTGACATGTTCAACTTTTGGCAAGTCCATTGAATTCAACTGCGTTGTTCAATTCACTTGCCCTGCCAAAAGGTAGCGTAAGGATTCTAGTCATCTGGGTTTCTAAATAGTTAACACATTTCAAGTTATTGCTCTTCAATATTACCATTAACCAAATCTACGTGTGACCAACGCCATCTAAACAACTTACTTAGAACCTCATATCGATGTTAGTTCTAGTGTGTAGAATCCAAACTTGCGGCTTCCCACTTTGGTTTTACCATGAGTTCGGAATCGTCAACTGTTCTTATCACTCTATATCCAAATTCATGCTACTGAAGGCCTCAAAACACTTGAATTGACTGTGAAATAGCCATCAATTATGTTGGCTGCATTTGAAAGTCAGTTCTGCTTGAACGTATAACGTTTTACAAGTTTATTCTTTTGGTAAAATAATGTATCTTGATATGAAACGTCATGTACTTTATTTTCAGTGAAATTTAAATCTGTGAACTTTGACATCAAAACTCTATGAAGTGAGAAAGCCTGGCGGCTAGGAATGTAACGATCCATTTATTTATAAAACATAAAATTATTTCTGATTCGCCATTCAAAACATCACCCTCGTACCCTCGCATTGAAATTTGTTTTTACATGATAATTCGCTTATTTTTGTTTGTCGCGGTTTTGTTTTTGTAGTCGCGGATTTCATTTTGATAGTCGCGGATTTCGTGGATTGGAATTTGTCCAGTTTGTAACAGCCCTGGAACTTATCTTGGGAATTTCGCAGAATTTCTCGCAGAAGTTCAATCAAAAACACCTCAGAAATTCAAATTTTCTGTGAAAAATCAATAGAGTTTCTTGTGAAAATTCAAAAGTAATTAAAATGGAAATTGAATTTCTCGTGGAATTTTGAACGAATTTTCCGGGGAATATGCAACGAAATTACCATGCTAAATTAATGATTTCGTGTGTGTTACTTCTACGTGAAGTTAAACGATTTACAATGATATGGAAATGCTAATATCATCTTCCAAACTTGGACGTACATGTTCATGATAGCATTAGAGGCGAAAGTATAGAATTGATAGTTCCGTTAGGATACGGCAGGCATGAAGAATGTTTTTATAGAAGTCGATTTGAAAGCGAGCGGAGGGCAATATTTGTGATGGCACATATCGCACGACCTTCCTTCTGCCAAGCTCCCGTATGAAGGGGGAGGGAAGAATATCAGTGTGGAATCTGATATATCTCCACTGGCAAAAGGAAGGTGGTTTGACTTGCTCATATGCCATCGCGTGCGGAAGGGATTTGCTATCGACGAGTACTGTCTCCAAATTTCTAATATGACATCAGCATTTAGTCGAATAGGATTTTGATTGCACAGTTCTGTTTTCTCATTGCGTCCGTCTCGTCGCAACCAACTTGGCTGCCTCGGAAAGAACAAAGCAGAGAAAGGCACTGCTGCTGTACCGTCGACCAATAACAGCTGAATTGATGGATGCCCCCACCAAGGGTAGTACACTAAATTAATGATTTCGTGTGTGTTACTTCTACGTGAAGTTAAACGATTTACAATGATATGGAAATGCTAATATCATCTTCCAAACTTGGACGTACATGTTCATGATAGCATTAGAGGCGAAAGTATAGAATTGATAGTTCCGTTAGGATACGGCGAGCATGAAAATGTTTTTATAGAAGTCGATTTGAAAGCGAGCGGAGGGCAATATTTGTGATGGCACATATCGCACGACCTTCCTTCTGCCAAGCTCCCGTATGAAGGGGAGGAAGAATATCAGTGTGGAATCTGATATATCTCCACTGGCAAAAGGAAGGTGGTTTGACTTGCTCATATGCCATCGCGTGCGGAAGGGATTTGCTATCGACGAGTACTGTCTCCAAATTTCTAATATGACATCAGCATTTAGTCGAATAGGATTTTTATTGCACAGTTCTGTTTTCTCATTGCGTCCGTCTCGTCGCAACCAACTTGGCTGCCTCGGAGAGAACAAAGCAGAGAAAGGCACTGCTGCTGTACCGTCGACCAATAACAGCTGAATTCAATCAATTCTATACTTTCGCCTCTAATGCTATCATGAACATGTACGTCCAAGTTTGGAAGATGATATTAGCATTTCCATATCATTGTAAATCGTTTAACTTCACGTAGAAGTAACACACACGAAATCATTAATTTAGTGTACTACCCTTGGTGGGGGCATCCATCAATTCAGCTGTTATTGGTCGACGGTACAGCAGCAGTGCCTTTCTCTGCTTTGTTCTCTCCGAGGCAGCCAAGTTGGTTGCGACGAGACGGACGCAATGAGAAAACAGAACTGTGCAATCAAAATCCTATTCGACTAAATGCTGATGTCATATTAGAAATTTGGAGACAGTACTCGTCGATAGCAAATCCCTTCCGCACGCGATGGCATATGAGCAAGTCAAACCACCTTCCTTTTGCCAGTGGAGATATATCAGATTCCACACTGATATTCTTCCCTCCCCCTTCATACAGGAGCTTGGCAGAAGGAAGGTCGTGCGATATGTGCCATCACAAATATTGCCCTCCGCTCGCTTTCAAATCGACTTCTATAAAAACATTCTTCATGCCTGCCGTATCCTAACGGAACTATCAATTCTATACTTTCGCCTCTAATGCTATCATGAACATGTACGTCCAAGTTTGGAAGATGATATTAGCATTTCCATATCATTGAAATTACCATGGTTATTCATATATAATTTCCGTGGTAACTCAAACGAACTTCTTGTGCAGAATCAAATGAATTTCTAGTAGAGTTTCAAACGAGATTCCTACGTAAATTCGAAGTTTGAAATAAACTAATTTATGTGTTGTATTGTTAATAACATGCTCATATACCTAGTAATAATATTCACAAAAGAAACTGCGTCGTTTTTTATCGCTATCATGCGTGCTCACTGCTGAAGAACTCTTAACAGACGAAACTTAACAGTTTGCGCTCCAATTCTTTGGTTTCGATTGATATGGGTACATAACATGAATTCAAGGAAAAGTAACCATACAAACAAACTTTCCGTGGATGCCAAATATACTTACGGTGGAAATCGAAATCTAAATTTTCATGCATCAGCTGTTATTTCTTTTTATCTCTTTCTAATTTACCATTTTTTTCTTTTTTCGGGTACATTCTGATTACTTTTATATCATCACTGTCTCATGCAAAATTCAAAATAAAAAACTACATATATTGGCCAAAAGCTTCTAGAATATCCTATTCCTGTGTTACGAAAAGAAATAAGAAACACTACCCGAAATCGGAAATAAAAATGTCCATCTAATCTCTAATCGCCCTACTTCAAAATTGCAGATGTCTCCCCTCACCTAATCTTCAAAAACGGACCACATGCCACACTGTGGCCACAAGACGTACCATACCCGCCGGAACAGGAAGGTCAGCCAAAAGACGAACAAACGTTTGGCGACGAAGCGTCCCAAGGAACTCCCGAGTCTCGGGCCTGCTTCTCGCCGGACGGAAGCCTTCAATATCCCTCGTACTTCAAAGATACCAAGGGCGTCAATCATTCTATATTCGGCAACAACATCCCCTACATCAGCAAGGGTACCAACGGTGGCAAAACGATACTACCGGACGTCATCCAGCACGGACGATCTGCCGGAATGCCGTTGTACGTGCGATGTCCCATCTGCCAGAAGGAGTTCAAACAGAAGAGCACCCTGCTGCAGCACGGTTGCATTCATATTGAATCGCGACCGTACCCATGCCCGGAGTGTGGCAAGCGTTTCCGGCAGCAATCCCACCTGACGCAGCATCTGAGAATACACACGAACGAGAAACCGTTCGGGTGTCCGTACTGTCCGCGATTCTTCCGACAGCGAACCATTCTGAATCAGGTATGTTCAATGCAAAGTCCCGTTGCGAAAGAAATGTGGTGTGCTTATATTATCGAATAACATACTGATATTTTTGATAATTTTCGCGGTCCTATTCCACCCATAATAATAACGAAACGCAAATATTTTTTCATATTTATTTCAGCATATTCGTATACACACCGGCGAGAAACCATACAAATGTGCGCAATGTGGCAAGGACTTCCGGCAAAAAGCCATTCTCGATCAGCACACCAGGACTCACCAGGTAGTTGTAAAATTATGATTTAAAAACAGCTCCGTCTCAAATAATAATAAAAAAAAACTTTAAAAATCATCAATCGACGTCAAGCATAGTCACGCCCCTTCTCAAACCAGTGCACATTCATGATCTGATATTTTGAGCTGTAAAAATTGCATTGAAATGCAAACAGTATCATGCGTCCGATTTCGATTCACAATGGTAGGGTAATTAATGGTTCTTCGATCGTGCTGAATATACTCTTTTTGCAGATCGATCGAACAAGCCGGACAGGTCCGTGTGAACCAAATCATTCGCAATTTTTAAACATCATTCCATAAAACGAACAACGCAAGGGCTCCAAGTCAAAGGATGATTGCATTGCACTTTTCCTACAAACTGACGAATTGGTGAAACCGCCCGCGTTCACGGATCATTATAGTTTAAAAATAACGTTTTTTTACCGGCATGAATAAGCAGGGAATAACTGGACCAACTTTTGGAACTCGGAAGAATAAGACCATTAAACTTTTACATCATCAATCATTTTGTGTTTATACAAAATTCGTACAGTCCATTCTGAATCAAACGCAATTTCGGTATTTTTATGCATTGAAATAATTACTTGAATCTATCCATAATTGTCAACTTATTTTTTTATTTTCCATGTAACACGTAAAAACGGATAGAAACAATCCTATTTCCCAATTATGTTTGATAAAAATAATAATAGTACCTACTTCGTCTTATGGTGGGCTTTGCTTTTATCTAGCATTTGTCAAGAGATAATGTTCCTTGACCTTCCTAAAGTGTTCGTGGTCCAGAAGACCCGAATCGCATTTCCAGATTGTAATAAAACTTTTCAATCCGTATCGGCCTGAGTGAAGGAAAAAACATACAAAGTGCTGCCATTTCGTCATTTTATGTTGCATAGGCCTGGTTTTATCACTATTCTGCTCGTACGCATCCCAGAATTTTGAATACATGTTGCGACTTGTGATGTGGTACTGCTATCCGGAGTTATTCCAGTGGGACACTGAGTCAGATGCAGTGAATTTGACCACAACTTCCTTTTTGACGATATAAGTCCAACAAAATGTCGCTTTCTTCGTCCCTATTCATACCATTTCGGTAGACTTGTATATAGGGATTATATCAGAGCCAAAAATCATGGTGACACTTGTTCCAGAAATGGTAAACAAGAGGTTTCTTCGAAGTGACCCTTTGGGAACCGGCCCCAAAATGGCCAGTTCAATGTTTTCGCTCCATATTAGCAATATGAACATGAGCATGATGACCGTGCATTTCGTAGTTGCTACTCCTTGATCGACCAGAACAATCGCAATTGCACAACCTCAATGTACACATTCCGAGAGTTCTAGCATTTTGGATGGTCGATATCAGCGCTGGCCACGTCCTCACGGTCATCGGGGATGGGAAGGAATTGATGATGCAGTCACTCGCCCACTGCAAGCCGAGGACACCTCTGCACTCGCCACGAGTTCCTGTGGAATTTTATTGGAATCCGGGGGCTATGTTTTATGGCAGAGGTTCGTCTCGGTTAACGGGTTGCCGATGTGATAGTAATGAAGTGGCGTATTGGATGCCGAAACGTTTTTTTCTCATTACGAATTCTAATATTTACTTGCTAGAGCTAATCAATTTGTAGGTATACGGATAGAAGATGGAAACGGTATGAAAGCCCATTTTCCAGTTCATGCGATTGCTAGAACATGAGAAATATATGAAAAGATACAAAACATGAGGAATGGAACGGGCCTGGAACAGGGCTACCTGTGTATGAGGCAGAAGCGGCCATATGACCACCAAGCTCCATATTAACAATATGGGTATCAAACTGCATTTTGCAAGACAAGTAGAATTATGACATCCGGATATGATTCTGGAGACATTGGCCACCCTGGGGTCAGTTCCGAGGCCCTTGAGGAAGCCTCCGAGAGCATCAAAATTGGCCATTTTCGAAATGTCACAAACTATGGGTCTCAAACTTCAGCATTTTGCAAAACAAGTGGAGTTATGGAGGCAGCTCAAATGTCCTTAAAAAAATGAAAAAAATATGAAATGAGTATCAAACTTCAGCATTTTGCAAGACAAGTGGAACTATGACATCTTGTTTTGATTTTGATTACCCTGGAGATTGTTCAGAGGCCTTTGAGGAAGCCTCAGGAGGCATCAAAATAAGTCATTTTCATAAAATATAAATGATGGCAATATGGGTATCAAACTTAGTTTTGTAAAACACGAAGAATTACGAGATCCGATTTTGAAGCCTTCGGAGGCTTACTCTAGGGCCTCGGAACTGACCCCTATGCTGTTCAATGTCTTCAGAATCATATCCGGATGTCATAATTCCACTTGTCTTGCAAACTGCTAAAGTTTTATACCCACATTTCTAATATTGTTCCCAAAGGGTCACTTCGAAGAAATCTCTTGTTGGCCATTTCTGGAACAAGTGTCACCATGATTTTTCGGTTTAGGTATCAATTCAGAAGTCTGCGATCCGTACGAGCAGAAAGTGATAAAACCAGACCAATACGACATAAAATGACGAAATGGCTGCAATATGACTATACAAATGGTCAAAAAATTAGATTTATTCTCAGACAATAATCTGAGAGCTCCAAACATCATATTTGGATGAACATAAATCGAAAATTAAAGGCACGGTCTGTGGTATTGGTTTTGAAGCGAGTTGACTTTGTAGATATACCAATTAATCTGAACTCTTGAGTGATATTTGGAGCATGACTTTGGAGATCTTGGAATTTCCGATTTGGATATATCTTAATCGTAAACCACACGCATGGCTTCAAGGAGGCTATATGAACAACTATTGGCTATGCATCGAGACCAGATGCCTTGGTAGAAGATAGTCAAAACTCCAGAATGATTTGGAGAACATTCTATTTGGACAGATATAAATCGTGAACCAAGCACATTGTCTCTGAGCGCCAGTATGGTTACGATAGACTGCTATTGGCTTTGCACTAAGCACAAATGGCTCGGTAGATCAATCGGTTTGAACTCCAGAATGATTTGGAGAACTTAGGATATCTGGTTTGAACATATCTAAATCATAAGTCATGCGTATAACTTTAAGGGCCTATATAGACACCATGGGTTGCTATTGGCTTTGCATTGAGCCCAGTTTACATGGTAGACCAATTGGTCTGACTGAACTCCAGAACAATTTGGAGAACTTAGAACATTCGATCTGGGCATATCTAAATCGTTAATTATGCGCATGGACACCATGGGTTGCTATTAGTTTGGTACCAAGCGTAATTGACTGGTAGACTAAGGCTCTGAAATCCAAAATGGTTTGGAGAACCTGGAACATCTGTCTGCATTTATTATTCGTCATCTCTGAAATAGTATTGGGCATATTTAAAAAAAAATCAGCAATAAAATAGTTCATGCGCGATATTATTGTGCAATTCTCGTCCATATAAAATTGAGCAACTGATGATGCGTCAACGATAACAGGATGTAGGTGTCACCAATCCACAAAATTTATGAGCTAGCGAATATTTTGGGTATATTACCATGTGAATTTGGTTGAGAAATGCCGGAGATATTGTCAAATCTGGGTCAATATGATCCGAGCACTGTAAGTGTGAGTTTTTTTAGCATTGTAGGAAGGTTAAAACAAACTCCACAGTTTGTTTCAATTTTTCCAAGAATGTTCCAGAGAAATCCAAAAAATCCTATTGAAATCTTATTACATAGTAGGGTAAGACGGTATAATGCGCCCCACCTGGCCAAAACGCCTCCTTTGATTTCTAGAAAACTATAATTAACTAAGGGCCAAAATCAGTTGGTACCTATAAATATTTGTAAAACTAACATACTATGTGAATTTGGAAGTATTTTTGTTTTACATAATGAAAATATTTGAAAATACAAAAAGATACAGTTTTGATGTAACTTTCAATGTTTGTTTGCTAAACATTCTGGAGCGACGCTAACATACTGTTCGAAAAACTTGCACTGGAACACTCTGTTGTTGTTACCCACTTTATATAACTTTATAAAAAATTGCTTCCATCTTCAAAAATGTAATGTTTTTCAAAAATATGTTTCACTAGTCAAAACGCCCCAGTGTAGGCAGGGCAATATGCCCTTACCAACTGGACACTAGCACAGAGCTTGCAGAAGTTGATTCCAAATTATATGGAAGCTATTGAAATGTAATTCAAACCTGCTTAAATGAACTTACGTTGGTTTTCCAATGTCAAGCACATAAGGATTTGTAACCTTTTTTATTATGGGATTGATAAAATACTAATGAAGGGCTATAAAACGTCTTTGGTTAAGGTGGGGCGTATTGCTAAGGCACTTTTTGAAATCCATTTTTTTCACGACTTTTCAAAAAAGCTTTATTATTTGTGTTATCTGTAATATTTGTATATGTCTACTCACGGGCAATGCATTTGTGGCTTCCTAGACTACCAAATAACACAAAGTGTGCATAAATTGCGTTGAAAAGTAAAAAGTTATCAAGAATTTGTCTTGGAGGGGGGCATATTATACCGCCTTACCCTATATTAGAATGGAAACCCTAATAAGTTTCTAATCATGTACCGAAAAAAAATTTCAGAGCACCAGATTTATTTTGATACAAAATTATTATTAAAACAATAGTTTAAAAACTCTTCTAGTTCGACCACAGTAAAAGTCGTCTCGTGAATCCTCCTCTAATAAGCATTTTACAATTATTCCACTTGGATTAATTAGTATTCTTAAATAAAATCGTCCTTAATTATTTATTATTATTCGAAACTTTTTTGGTAGTTCATTGGGATATTCATATGTGCCATTAGAAATTCTTCAATATGTTGCTCTACGAGTTCCTAGAACAATTTCTTCAGGAATGCCTGTACGGCAAAAGCGGACGCTTTGATAGTTATTATTTTGATGGCTCGCGCATACTTCATTTATTTATTTATTACCAGAATAAGGCCGGAGTGGCCGGTGCAATACATAAAGTCTTCTCCATTCGGCTCGGTCCATGGCTGCAACCACGCCAACCACGCAGTCTGCGGAGGGTCCGCAAATCGTCCTCCACCTGATCGATCCACCTTGCCCCCTGTGCACCTCGCCTTCCTGTTCCCGTCGGACCGTTGTCGTGAACCATTTTCACCGGATTACTATCCTACATTCTGGCTACGTGCCCGGCCCACCGCAGTCTTCCGATTTTCGCGGTATGAACGATGGATGCTCCACGTACCGTCCGCCATCTGCACCCCACCATAGATGGTACGATACCAGCAGAGAAATTCGGAGACCCATCATGGCAAGAAATCGTACCTACTTTGGACTCCGCAAAACGCTCCGATCGAATAGAGTTCGCCGCCGTACCAAACTGACTATCTACAAAACGCTTATTAGACCGGTAGTTCTCTACGAGCACGAGACCTGGACAAATGCTCGTGAAGGATCAACGCGCACTGAGAATTTTCGAAAGGAAATTGCTGCGCGCATACTTCAACACCTTTTGAATAAATTTCATACTTATCGTCGCATAGCAAAAACCTTCAGCTTCTGTTCTTTACTATTTGTGTATACGAAAAATCGGAAAACAATAGCCAACTTTTGTTATAGTAATCCTTAACCGATTTTCTCGCAACAAGTTGCATTCGACTGAGCATGAGCAGGATGACCGCAAAATTCGTAGTTGCTACTCCGTGATTGATTAGAACCTGCGAAATTGCACAGGGAACCAATTAAATGGAGCTTGGGATTTAGCTATCATTCTCAGTGTATAAATTTTGGAAATACATTGCATTTTACTAAGTCAATAAAGGTGCCGGCCACGTCCTTACGTTCATCAAGGAAAGGAAGAATTATGAGTTCGACTCATGTTGTTACTAGAGAGCGAGTATACCTCTGCATCTCCATGATCGGCTCAGGATAGGATATTGTGTTAGTAAGAAGGGAAGGGACATATTCTCTCGATTCGTAAGGTATTCGATTTGGTAAGTTATGCGATCTATGGGATGGGAATATTTGAATGAGAATTAAAAGTACTAGTTCAATTGGAAAGTATCAAAGTGAATTCTAATGGGATTATTTTTTACAATTAGAATTCGAATGCTATTGGATTCTTCTACCAGGTACACGTCTACCGCATCACCGCTACACGGCAACAGGCCTCATACACTCGTATCTGTATGAGGGCTGCTCGAGAACAGCTGCCGTATACAGCACCCGCATACAGGTACATATGAATACCAATCCATTTACTGCTACTAAGTAACAGGCAGCTTGTTATAGCAATTCTATATTTAGAATCCTGCTTGCTAGCAATGAGAATTTGATTTGCAAAGAGATTTAGCTATATGATTAACGAAATTATCTAATATGAAATGAGAAGGGGCCAGGGATCGAACCCTTGATCTCCTGCTTATGGGGCAGAAGTAGTGGCACAAGGCCACCAAGCCCCCTCATACAACAAGTTACATTCGACTGGGGACAAACCCAAGTGAATAACTATTGAAAATAATCACGATCGGCCAAGAAAATGGTGTATCGAACTATATAAGGTTGGCAGTGTTGGTAAAAACTCAAAATCTCAAAACTCATTAACGATTCAAATCAATCGTGAATTGAAACGCACCCAACTCAACGCCTGAAAAATCATGGCTTGAGTTGAATCATACATTGATCCATGTGAATCATTGTAGGTTTTCTTTTGTTCTCCTTCGTAAATGAACAGTAAATTAACGTTCAACACATACACAGATAGAAAAATCCACTGAAATTTACGCTTAAAAGCATGCACATAAATGGAACACCATTATTAGCGTAATTCCATACGGGATATAGCCCAAATGTATACAATATTCGACGTGAATCGTCAATATTGCGTACAAGTTGTAAGCAATCTTGTTAGCAAGAGGACAATTTCAGCGTAGAATAGCGTAAATTTTCGCATGTCAAGTTTTACGCGCTGTTTATTTTTCATTACTTTTTTCTGTGTAGGACAATGGATAATTTGCGTGTGTAAACAATAAATTGCCCCCAAATTGATTTTAAACACTTTTTGTAGCGAAATGATTTTTTGTAAAATGAGTGAAATGATCCGTTATAGCATGAAAAACTCAGACATAATGCATTCCTTTAAATTCGCAAATGAGTTGGTTCACGCAGGAGCGCTCAATGATTGAGATGCATTTGCCCGGCATATGGGCATGGCAAAAAAAGATATGATTCCTTCTGTCAGTTAATGCATTTGTTCGGTTTAAGAGTAGGGAAAATTTGATCCCTTATTTCAGAGGATGCATTTGCATACGGTTAGGGAGGATAAGATTCCTTCCTTCCTGTAACCACCGATAGATATATATATATATATAGTAGATAGTAGTATATATATAGTAGATATATAGATATATATATATATATATATATATATATAGTAATGATAGTAATTTAATTAAAATGAAGTGCTGGAGAAAATACTCTAAACAAGCAATTTCGGGTCTTGTCGAAAGAAACGTGGATTTTCAAGAAAATTCCGGTAATATAGATGAAAGATCAGCTGTTCTCACAAACGTTTTGAAATCCTGTACCAATCAATTAATAGAACAGAAGTTAGTAACTTTGCATAATTCTAACAGCTGGTATAATTTAGATCTTTTGCGCCTGAAACGTAAAAGAGATAAATTGTATAAAAAGTTTCAAAGAACTAATAATGAAAATCATTGGAATAGGTATCAGGTAGCGCGGAACAAATATTCGCAATCTTTGACACGTACACGATGCGAGTATATTCAGAGGAAAATTTATCAGCATCAAAACAACAGCAAAGAGTTATGGAAAATATTGAAATCATTATTAAAGCCTAGTAGTTGCAAGCCGCGGTCCATAACTTTTAATGGCACATTAGAACAGTCAGAACAAGAAATTGCATCTAAATTCAACGATTATTTCGTCAATAGTGTCTTATCCATTAACCGATCTATCGAGTTAGTGGATGAGCCTGATGAAATAAAACAGCCGATAAATATTAACTGTCGATTTGATTGTTTTCACCCTATTACTTTTGAAGAACTTAAAAACATTTGCTTTTCTTTAGGTAAAACGGCTGGAGTTGATAATGTTAATGCTAGAGTTATTCAAGATTGCTTTCATGTCATTGGACACAACTTGCTGGACCTTATAAATGAATCGTTACAAACTGGGCACGTGCCGCATGTTTGGAAGGAATCACTAGGGATCAATACAAAAAGTCGCTGGAACGACTAAAGCCGAACAGTTTCGTCCCATCAACATGTTGCACACATTAGAGAAAATTTTAGAACTTGTAGTTAAAGGCCAGCTAATTACATATTTAAATAGTAATAACTTGTTAATACCGGAACCATCAGGTTACAGAGAAGGTCATTCCTGTGAAACTGCATTGAGCTTGGTATTATCTAAATGGAAAGAAAATATGGAGCGTAAAGATACTATTCTAGCTGTGTTTTTGAATCTCAAACGCGCTTTTGAGACAATTTCTCGGCCGTTATTGTTGAAAACTGTTAAGCGCTTTGGAATTTCGGGTTCTGCATACAAATGGTTTGAAAGCTATTTGTCTGACAGATCCCAACGGACTACTTTCAATGATTATGTGTCGTGTCCCGTGGAGAATGACCTTGGTGTACCACAGGGAAGTGTATTAGGGCCCCTTTTGTTCATTATGTACATTAATGACATGCGACGGGTCTTACGTTATTGTGATATTAATTTGTTTGCTGATGATACTGTAATATTCATTGCAGCTCAAAATCTGGAGGAAGCGATTGAACACTTGAATGAAGATTTGCATTCTTTAAGGTTCCCCCAAACACACGCGACGAGACAATCGTGACGCGATTCTATCGCTTGGCGACTGCGATTTTGTCGCCGTTGGTATGGAAGCGTAAATGGAACATTGCCTGCAGCGACCCAACGATAGAGTCGCGGCGACTAGCTGTCGCCGTCGCGGCGATGAAATCGCTTAGGTTTGGGGGAGCCTTTAAGTAGATGGTTGAAGTACAAACAGTTAAAATTGAATATTAGTAAAACAAAGTATATGGTTATTTCGCGAAATCGTTCAATTGATAATGTCTCTGTGAAAATTGATGACGAGACTCTTGATCGCGTACGGGAAATTAAATATCTTGGCGTGATTATTGATGATAAATTGAAATTTGACCAACATATTGACAATGTCATTAAGAAAATAGCCAAGAAGTATGGAATCCTATGTCGACTGAAAAACGAATTAAATACAGCTAGTAAAATACAGTTGTACAAATCAATCATCTCTCCTCACTTGGACTTTTGCCCTTCCATTTTGTTTTTAGCAAATCAAACACAAATATCGAGATTGCAGCGTTTGCAGAATAAGATTATGCGTTTGATTTTAAGATGTAACAGATTCACTTCCTCAACTTTTTTGTTGGATGCATTGCAGTGGCTCTCGGTGAAGCAAAGAATTGTGTATTTAACAATGGTGTTCATTTTTAAAGTAGTAAATGGTTTGCTGCCTCGATATTTGTGTGATCGAATTGAAAGAGGAAGTGACATTCATAGATATAACACTAGAAACGCGGAAGATGTAAGAACACCTAACTTTTTGCATGGAGCTTCACAAAATTCTTTGTTTTTTAAAGGAGACCGCATCGTGCTTTCGTGCTGTGCGGTTCTTTCTCTCTTTGCGGAAGGAAGTTTTTAATACTACCCGAAGCTATTTTAATTTCAACGGTGCTTCTTAGCGCTATTTGTACCCACTGATCCCGTTACGATCTTTGCAAGGACCCGTGCCTTCGTTTTACGTTGGACCCATTTGCGGAAGTAAAATTCCGACAAGCGGTGGTAATCCTGCAGGGACACCGTTCTGGGAAAAACCTCTTGGAAGGTCACGTCTCCACGCTCAGCAATGAGCATTAATAAAAACAAGAGGAAGGGGGAGTCTCTGAATTCTCCACTTCCTTCAAAGAAACAAGGTTTCAAGACCGTCCTGCCAAAGCGCGGAAAAAATAGAAGGAAGCTGGAGAATTCAGATATTCCTTCTAACTCTAATATCGGAAATAATTCTTCTCCAATCGAACTGAGCAATCAGTTCGATTTGATTAATGATGAAAGTGAGCAAATCGAATATACCTCTAGCCCAGGTGATTCGATTCATGCGAAAAAGCAAAGGATTCCGCCAATTGTGGTATCTGTTGCCGAGTTTACTGGCTTCCGGAATGAGATTTTAAGTAACCTTCAGGGGATCAAGGTTTCATTTCAGATTGCTAGGAAGGGTGACTGCCGCGTTTTGCCGGGATCCTTTGACGATCGCAAACGTCTTCTTCAGTATTTAACTGAGAAGCGCCATAAATTCTTCACATACGACGACAAAACTGAGCGATTGTTCAAAGTCGTCTTGAAAGGTCTCCCCAGTGATGATAAATCACTGGATGAGATTAAAATTGAAATTTCTCAATTACTTGGATTTTCACCAGTCCACGTAATTAAGATGAAAAAGAAATCCCACTCTGGTACTTCCCAGAGGGGCATTTCTCAAGAATTTTATTTAGTTCATTTTAACAAAAGTGAACTAAATAATATGAAAAGTTTGGAAAAGGCCTGTATTATGTCTCATGTCCGTGTTACATGGGAACATTTCCGCAGGAAATTTCCAAAACCCCACCCAGTGCCGTAAGTGCCAAAAGTGGGGTCATGGAACCAAACATTGTCACATGGATGCTAAATGCATGATTTGTGGTGGAACCTCTCACGCCAAGGACGCATGTCCTGTGAGAGAAGATTCCAATAAATTTAAATGTGCAAATTGTGGGGCAATCATAAATCCAATTTCTGGGAATGCCCTTCACGCAAAAAAGTTTTGAATTCCCGTGCAAAATTGATGACGGGAAATTCCAATCGGATCCCAGATTCGACGGGTAGAAATTTTTCAAACGCTCAAATTTCGAAACCGGTTACCGGTCGAGCAATTCATACCCACCACAATTCACAAACAAATTTTGCCGCTCGTCAACGGGTAGCAAGCACTTCAGTAAATTCCAATTTTTCCAATGTACCTACGTATGCAAACATCGCTGCTGGTAGACCAAATTTCTCTTCCCAAAATGAGGTTTATACCCATGTCCCAACGGAAAATAACGGTCATGTTGCCGATTCAGGTAGCATGACTGCTTCCGATTTTGATTTTTAACTGAACAATTGCATCACATGATTGATGCAATGTTCAAAGCAAATACCATTCCTGAAGCTGTTCAGGTTGGTATAAAGTACACACAAAAATTGTTATCGGACTCCGTTTCAATGGATCCAAATAATTGTGTGAAAGTTCTAAATTGGAATGCCCGCTCTCTAAAGGGTAAGGAAGATGAATTATTCAACTTCCTTTCAGTTCATAATGTGCATATTGCCATTATAACTGAAACGTATTTAAAACCAGGACTCTCCATTAAAAGAGATCCAAACTATTTTATCTACAGAAATGATCGTCTTGACAGCGCCTGTGGTGGGGTCGCCATTGTCATTAATAGACGTATCAAACATAAATTATTTTCTTCGTTTGAAACCAAAGTTTTTGAAACCTTGGGAGTTTCTGTTGAAACAAATTTTGGACAATTTTCCTTCATTGCAGCCTACTTGCCTTTTCAATGCAATGGGCAGCAAAAGAATTTGTTGAAAGCTGATCTTCAAATTCTGACTCGCAACAAATCAAAATTCTTCGTAATTGGTGACTTCAATGCCAAACACCGTTCATGGAATAATGCTCAAAGCAATTCCAATGGTAAAATTTTATTTGAAGATTGTTCTGCGGGATATTATACTATTCAATATCCCAATGGACCAACTTCCAGTCGAAATCCTTCTACAATTGATTTAGTTTTAACGGATTCAAGTCAGCTGTGTGGCCAATTGGTAACTCATGCTGACTTTGACTCCGATCACCTTCCTGTGACATTTGAAATCTCACAAGAAGCCATTTTTAATCCAATCAGCTCTACTTTTAATTATCATAGAGCTGATTGGGATTTCTATAAAACGTATATCGATAGGAATTTTGATGTTGATATTCCTCTCGATACCAAAAGTGATATTGATAATGCTCTCGTATCTTTGACAAATTTAATTGTCGAAGCCAGAGGCATTGCAATTCCGAAATGTGAAGTTAAATTCAACTCCATTATTATTGACGACGATCTTCAGCTACTGATCCGTCTTAAAAATGTGAGAAGAAGGCAATACCAAAGAACTCGCGATCCCGCGTTGAAAGTTATTTGGCGAGATTTGCAAAATGAAATTAAAAAACGTTTCGCTATTCTGAGAAATACTAATTTTTAGAATAATGTCTCGAAGTTGGATCCCAGTTCGAAACCCTTTTAGAAATTAACGAAAATTCTTAAAAAACCTCAAAAGCCAATTCCAGCGCTTAAAGAGGGAAATAAAATTTTATTAACAAATGGCGAAAAGGCTCAAAAACTTGCTCAGCAGTTCGAGAGTGCCCATAATTTTAGTCTAGGTCTCACTAGTCCAATTGAGGATCAGGTTACACGAAGCTTCGAAGACATTCTCAACCAAGATAATGTTTTTGACCCTACGTTGGGAACTAATTTGGATGAAGTGAGATCTATTACTAGAAAATTCATAAATATGAAAGCCCCGGGTGATGATGGTATTTTCTACAAACTTATCAAAAAACTTCCTGAGAAGTTCTTATCCTTTTAGGTGAATTTATTTAACAAATGTTTTCAATTGGCATACTTCCAAGATAAATGGAAAAACGCCAAAGTTGTTCCAATTTTGAAGCCGGACAAAATCCAGCTGAGGCTTCTAGTTATCGCTTAATCAGTTTGCTTTCTTCAATAAGCAAACTGTTTGAAAAGATTATTTTAAATAGAATGATGGTTCATATTAATGACAATTCTATTTTTGCTGATGAGCAATTTGGTTTTCGCCATGGGCATTCAACCACTCATCAGTTATTAAGAGTTACGAACTTAATTCGGCTCAACAAATCTGAAGGATATTCGACTGGAGTTGCTCTTCTTGATATAGAAAGCATTTGACAGTGTTTGGCATGAAGGTTTGATTGTAAAATTGATGAATTTTAATTTTCCTCTGTACATTATTAAACTGATCCAAAATTATTTATCAGATCGCTCACTGCAGGTAAACTATCAGAATTCTAAATCTGATAGATTACCTGTAAGAGCTGGTGTTCCCCAAGGCAGCATACTGGGGCCCATTTTGTATAACATTTTTACTTCTGACTTACCTGATTTACCACCAGGGTGTCAAAAATCTTTGTTCGCAGATGACACAGGTCTCTCAGCCAAAGGGCGTAGCCTTCGTGTCATTTGTAGTAGATTGCAAAAAGTTTGGATATTTTCTCCACTTACTTGCAAAAATGGAAAATTTCCCCGAATGCTTCCAAAACTCAGCTTATAATTTTCCCACATAAGCCGAGAGCTTCTTATTTGAAACCTTCTAGCAGACATATTGTCACTATGAATGGGGTTCCAATTAATTGGTCTAGCGAAGCTAAATATTTAGGACTTCTGCTAGATCAAAATTAACTTTAAAAATCACATTGAAGGCCTTCAAGCCAAATGTAACAAATATATTAAGTGTCTATATCCACTTATAAACAGAAAATCAAAACTTTGTCTTAAGAACAAACTTTTGATTTACAAACAAATTTTAGACCTGCCATGTTGTATGCTGTGCCAATATGGACTAGTTGCTGCAATACCAGAAAGAAGGCACTTCAGAGGATTCAAAATAAAATTCTGAAAATGATTCTGAAGTTGCCTCCGTGGTATAGTACCAATGAACTTCATAGAATTTCTAATATTGAGACATTGCAACAAATGTCCAACAAAATAATTTCCAATTTTAGACAAAAATCGTTGCAATCTTCTATTGCAACGATTAGCTCCTTGTACCCTTAGTATAAATTAGGTTAAGTTTAGTTTAAGTAGAAAACATTGTAATTCCTACATGGTTCAATTCAACCAGAGGAAATATTCTAACTGCCAGAGGCAATTGAAATGTATTAATAATAACTAAAAATGTAACATAGCAAATAAGGATGATAGTGTTAAGAAAACACGGAACACCTAGTCTAAAAGATGAATGCATGTATTAGATAATTAGCAAATAAAATTAGTTTAAAAAAAAAAAAAAAAAAAAAAAAAAAAAAAACTTTGTTTTTTAAAGGTATCAATGATTTCAATTCGATGCCTACACATATCAAACGTGCAACGACATTTTCACAATTCAAGAGACTTTGTGTTTCACACGTAAAAGCTGTATTTTAAGCAGCTACTTAGTTGACTTTCTAAAAATCATTAATTATTGTATCTTGACGAAGTTTGACCTACGGATATTTTGTTTGGACAATTGTGTTTTTCAATTATTGA
The DNA here is from genome assembly GCF_024139115.2 of Armigeres subalbatus. Taxonomy (NCBI): domain Eukaryota; kingdom Metazoa; phylum Arthropoda; class Insecta; order Diptera; family Culicidae; genus Armigeres; species Armigeres subalbatus. The sequence continues at coordinate 224,489,822 of NC_085141.1, read as the reverse complement.
GGCACTTATAAACTATTTTGTACGCCTCGATGATGATGATGGATTTTATATTTATTGACGTAATTGTAATTTGACCTTTTCTTGTGTAGTCTACAAAGTTTGAGTCTCGCGCGCGTAAAGCAGATATGAATGATTTTTAAATTTGTGTACAGACTTGCGCTTTTTCAGCTGTTTCAATGATTCTGCGGATTAGTAATAGGCTATCTAGTAGAGTTTGGTTTCCGCGGTTGATACCGAAACTTTTGATATGACGGAGCGGTAACACAAGTTTTGATTTTGTTGACAACGACATAGTTTATTAGATTATTATTGATGCTTTGAGTGGCTAACGTTACTTGTAATTACATGAAACGCGATTCTTGGTGGAACTTTTGAAATCTGTGCGAGAGGTATCACAAGTTTTGCATTTATGCACTCGAAGCATCACTACTGATACTTATGAGAATCTGTAGATGAAATAAACAGTTTTTTACATTTAATATTTTTGCTGGATAGTAATGGAAAGTTAAGAAATTTATATCTGTGATGGTAATCAGATCGTTTTTGTTTTGTTTTGCAAATCTGATTAAATTGTTGAAAAATTAAATTCAATTAATTATCTTAAAAATAAATCGTCTAGCTCAAACCTTTGTAGGGGTATGTGGCGGGACCATCATCATCATCATATCCTCACCCACACGTCCCGCCTGAGGTGTCGACGTCCATACGTCCAGGCAAGCTCACCACCTACTGGGTTGACTGTTGACTGGGGAAAATGAGCAACCATATACCTACTTCCTAACTATCGAGCGAACGAGGAGAAGGATCAAATAAAGCTTGGATATATGCCTTACAATTTGGAGATCAGACTTCACGATGAGAACGGATTATTGTTCGCAACACACATTTGCCCGATAGAAGGCTAGGGAAGATATGGTTCCTTTTTTTACTGCCATGCATTTGCTGGGTTTAAGGCAAGCGAGATATGATCCCTACTTTTAAATTATGCATTCCAGTCGGGTTCAATTCCAGGTTTTTGCGACTGTATGCTATTAGTGCCGCTCATGAAGGACGATTGAACCCAAACGTAAGGTAGCTTGAGAAATATACTTTCCTTTAGGAAGCTGACGTGTAACGAATACGGAGCTACGTAAAACTTTTTTAAAAGCTAGAAGAATATTGCAACGAGCTAGAATAAATTAAATCAGGAAAGAACAGAAAAAAGTGTGTATGTCTGCAGAGGGAATTCGAACAACGGATCAAACGAAGTGATTGCATCTGCTATGGATAGCTATGCAAGATTGGTGATGACAAAAACCAAAGCCACACTTCCAGATCTACAGAAATACTACTTATCAGAGTAATGGAAGCACCGACGAACCGACGTGTCTCTGTGACTGTCCACCACTTTCCAATGGCCATTCGCTGATTCGGGCGATCGCTTCTGTCAAATTAGCTACGAACGACGCAATTCCATTGCAATGTGAATATACGTATTGCCTGATTTTCTCAAAATTGCACACGGCGTACCCTTCAGGAAAAGTACCGCCGCGCTTTCTGCACCCTGTTTACTTGATTCTTATGGGTGAATAGCATTGCGGTGTATCGTTTGGCACGGCCGTACCTTTCTACAGTCATTCGCCGCGTGAAGTTTTGTGCAAGTACCCATTTGGGAACCTTACAAACCCCGCGCAGTGTATCATATCCCGAAAATCTGACAATATGTATGTTGGCGGATAAGGTACAAGAACTTCGCAATCTATTACAAAGGTGGCGGCAGTGTTCGATTATTTGTCATCATGGCGTCGTGAGCAGCAGAATTGAATTATTTTCTATGGAGTGATACGTCGATTCGTCGGAGATGGTACAGTTCATCCATGTAGTACTGCAACTGCTAACTGCCAAAAAGTCTTAACCAATTTTGATCTTTTAGACGACTTTTTCATGCATATCTAATGCACAGAATTATATTTTGCTATATTCTCTAAAACTGTACAAGAACAACAAAATTGTACTGGAATATTTGTTATGGGACATCCTTGTCGTTTGGTCGTCAAATTCTTCTGCGATGCATCGGTTTGACCTCATCTACTACTTATTCAAGCTACTACTAGCAGATTCTCAAAGATCACATTTTACGTATCTAAATTTTAAAAATCTTTCTAATGAATACTTTTGCATTCTTTCAGGGCGATCGTCCATTCTGTTGTCCGATGCCGAACTGTCGACGAAGATTTGCTACGGAGCAAGAAGTGAAGAAACATATCGATAATCATATGAACCCCCATTCGTCTAAATCTCGAAAGCTGGCAGCCCTGAATAATAACAACAATAATAATAATACAAACAACAATAACAACAATACGAATAATAATAATAACAACAACAGCAATGGCCTGCTGGAGCAAAAAGTGTCGCCAACTTTCCTTATGGAAAAGCAAAACAATCTCATTCAACGAATGACGCCAGTCAAACATGAAATATATTTCCCACAATGCTATGGACCGGCATTTAACCAGTCATTCGTGACAGGAACAGCGGTCGTTACACCGAACCCATCAATCACAGCCACTGCCAACACTGCCATAGCACCCGCTGTCAGCGTTCCACCAACAACAGCCGTCAACGGATCTAATCCGAACGTGCAGCAAACGCACACAACGGCAACCGTGACAGCCGTTCCGGCATCGGTGGCGGCTGTGATTACGGCTCCAGCTCCGCAGCCCATTGCGGCCCAGTGACATCAAATAGGCGATCAGCAGGTATTGGGTCCTGTACCGATGCCGCCACATGCCGGTCCACCTGGACCACCAGCGTTAATAGCCATTCATCACTAAAATTATTGAGAAAAACACATCTCAAGAGTTAATATACTTGAGGATGATATAAGATACGACTTTAAACCAAATGAGATAATCTCATGACTGATTTGGAGTAATGGCAACAAAACGCACTGTGGTTTCTCAAATATGATACATCAATTAACGAAGCATAAAAGCAATTTCCATTGTCCAAGATATTGGTGCAAATTTTTCACTTTCTACAATTTAATGGACTATAGCACGTGACTGTGATAATCACAATTACCATTCGTGACTACACATCATGCAGCCTGGAGCGGTGCACAGGAGGTACGAGGCATGGGCGCTCATTATTCTCCGGGATGAATATGAATCGAAACCAAAGACTGATGACTGTTGGGAAGTGATTCGCTTTTTACACATGAATACACATCGTATACGACAAGAGCTTTTTAGATATTGTAAAATAGTCGGTGAAAAATTTGCGCACTAACTTGCAATCAAACATTTCGTATCCGATAGAGGAAGTTGTAATTAAATAATGACGCGGAAAACTATATGTCTAGATTTAAAAGAAAAAAGTCAAAACTGACTGGAGTTCTTGTATGTACTGAAGAATTCTATCATACTGAAGCAGTTGTTACCAGTAAGATAAATGCCAAAATAAGCTCAAAAGATAAATTTTGACTTTTCGATGATCGATGCCCGATTAAAAATGACTCTAAACTATATTGGAAGAGGGTATCTACATCTATGAGATTAATCTTAGTATTGTGTAAGGAACAAGAGTGCCTAGCTGTTGTACATTAGAAAGTTTTCCATTCGGTCCCGATGGCGAGGACGACAGGAATAAACACCCACCTTCAAAACACGGTAAAATGGTTAAGATGGTTATAAGAAATACCTCCACTACAAACAAAAAGAAGAAAACGACTGTAAATCAACAAACCAATCTAACTAAAAATAGAGCAACTGAGGAAACAAACAAAACATAGGTATATAACTTCCACAATAACAAAACAGATGGTGCTATTTTTATTATAAACTTTTTTAACAGTGGAAAACTTTATTAAGTAATGAACAGAACAGAAATAGTTAATTGAGTAAAACAATTGATCACATAATCAATACAATAGACACCGCAAAGCATAACAAACAATAAACAGAAAACAATAGAAGAATTAAGTTATACAAACGCAAACACACCAGTCAACAATAGATAAATCAAGCAAACTAGAACAATATGAAATGCAACATTTATTGTTATATTTATACCCGCCATTGCAACAAAACCACAATAGAGCCAATGTGAATGAAAGAGCCGATACACTTGCTGAATAAGCAACAACAGAGACTACAATCAAATATTTACCGATGTTTCCTTTTTTATCCTACAATATATAACTGACCATAAAATAGAACGAAGCGAACAATAGCAATAGGAACGTATTTTATTTAACATGTTTACTTCCTGTGTAACCGCAGAGGATGTTATTTTCTATTGTTTAACGAATTGTTTTCTGTCATAACTTATACTCGCAGAACATACACACTCTTAAACACAAGTTACACATAAACAATCACAGGGCTCACTACAATGTGCGTGCCAGTGTGGTTTCCTTTCGTTACAGACATCACGAATCAGCGTACCGGTGATAAGCAGTAACTACACAACACTAAACTCACGTCGTCTACTAGCTAAGAATAAATAGGCAAACGTCGGTGAATTGTCAGACGTTTTTACAGCAATCAACGCCGAAGTGGGTATTTATTCCTATCGTGAGCAAAGCAAAAAAAGAAAAAAAAAGTCGAGGAAACGAATGGTAAAATGAACTGTAGTTTTAAGGGATTCGATTTGTCGCGGAAAGAAAAGCAACGGCTGCAGGATACAGCATCTGTTAAAAGATAACTGAAAATGTATAAGATGAAGTTCAATAATTGAAACAAATGCAAATATACTTGCACTTGTCAAAAAAATGTACGCGTAGCAAATCAATCGTATTCGAACCCCAAAAGAAAGGGCCGAAAAATATTTCAGTAATATTAAATATTATACAAATATCGGATGGTTACTGTTGCTTAATAAGCTACTAAAACGCTTGTGGCGATGATTTATCAAACATATTTTCGTGGATGTAAGCCGGATTAGCTCTACCAGGTGGTACTCTGCGTCGCTTGCCCCTCCCGCTACCCCTCCCCTCCTTCACATTTTTAGTAATCAATCTCTGAAAATTTTGTATGAAACGACCAAAAAGATTTCAAATTAAGTAATCATAATCGGAGATTTCACAACATCAATACAAGTTATCGATTTGCTCTCAAGCTTTGCTCGGGTTCCGAGCCCATCATGGTGAGGTCAGCTTTGTTGATCACATTCTTAACCCTGCACGTCTCGGCTCGTGGAATGAAGCTTTTGCGAGATACGTTGGGTTTCTGATAAAACTAGCGTTTTTCATTTTCTGATAGAACCAGCGTTTCTCATTTTTTCGTTTTTGTTCACATAGGAGAGGGTGTCCTCAATGGGGGACTGTTCTTAAATCCTTGGTGTAACCATGGAACCTGAGGGATTTACATTCCGAGTTGAGGTGCGCGAAAAGTCCGTACTGACAGAAACAGTTTTAAACTAGGTGATAGAGAGTTGTTAAATTTGTCGATACAGTCCACTCTCTTTCCAAAAACAAATGAGGTCTGTAAGGCTGACAGGATCAGCTAGCAGTGTGTTCCTGATGCTACAGGATATTTAATTTAGCATTTAGGACACCTACAGAAGAAATGCCATACGGTGTAGGAAACTTACACACTATAAAGTCCTTGTGAGGAACTCGAGTGTACCCGATAATCAATTTGGAAATGATAACCTGGTCCATTCAGGACTATTTTTTATGGAGATTTAACGTACAATTTTGGGTTTTTTCACTGGACCCTGTCAAAACTAGTATAGATATAACTGAAGAAGCGTTGAAATATTTCGGATGTTCTAGGCCGTCCAAACTGTTCTGGAGTAGATATCTCCGAATGTATAAGGCAATATGTCTAGAAACCAAATGTCCTAAGCTGTGATATATGTCCAAAAATATCTATGTGATCATAGGACATAAATTGATCGAGTTATGCATAAACGTAAACCATTTCATAGTCTCCAAGACGTCCTGGTGTTCAGAACATGTGATCTACCTGATCAGCCAAGCTCTGAACGATATATCTATTCATTTTCATTTATTTAGTTAACATCTAAACAGATAACACTGAATCAACAATTTGACGCCACAATGCACGGTTCGAGGCCGCATCTCTCCATCCTCGGATACGCCCCACGCTAGCCAAGTCGTTCTGCACCTGGTCTGCCCATCTCGCTCGCTGCGCTCCACGCCGTCTCGTACCTGCCGGATCGGAAGCGAACACCATCTTTGCAGGGTTGCTGTCCGGCATTCTTGCAACATGTCCTGCCCATCGTACCCTTCCGGCTTTAGCTACCTTCTGGATACTGGGTTCGCCGTAGAGTTGGGCGAGCTCATGGTTCATTCTTCGCCGCCACACACCGTCTTCTTGCACACCGCCAAAGATGGTCCTAAGCACCCGTCTCTCGAATACTCCGAGTGCTTGCAAGTCCTCCTCGAGCATTGTCCATGTTTCATGTCCGTAGAGGACTACCGGTCTTATTAACGTCTTGTACATGACACATTTGGTGCGGTGGCGAATCTTTTCGACCGCAGTTTCTTCTGGGGCCCGTAGTAGGCCCGACTTCCACAGGTGCTGCGCCTTCGTATTTCCCGACTAGCGTTGTTGTCAGCCGTTAGCAAGGATCCGAGGTTGACGAATTCCTCGACCACCTCGAAAGTATCCCCGTCTATCGTAACACTGCTTCCCAGGCGGGCCCTGTCGCGCTCGGTTCCGCCCACAAGCATGTACTTTGTCTTTGACGCATTCACCACCAGTCCAACTTTTGTTGCTTCACGTTTCAGGCGGGTGTACAGTTCTGCCACCTTTGCAAATGTTCGGCCGACAATGTCCATGTCATCCGCGAAACAAATAAATTGACTGGATCTGTTGAAAATCGTACCTCGGCTGTTACACCCGGCTCTCCGCATGACACCTTCTAGCGCAATGTTGAACAACAGGCACGAAAGTCCATCACCATGTCTTAGTCCCCGGTGCGATTCGAACGAACTGGAGTGTTCGCCCGAAATCTTCACACAGTTTGGCACACCATCCACCGTTGCTTTGATCAGTCTGGTAAGCTTCCCAGGGAAGCTGTTCTCGTCCATAATTTTCCATAGCTCTACGCGGTCTATACTGTCGTATGCCGCCTTGAAATCAACGAACAGATGGTGCGTTGGGACCTGGTATTCACGGCATTTTTGAAGGATTTGCCGTACAGTAAAGATCTGGTCCGTTGTCGAGCGGCCGTCAACGAAGCCGGCTTGATAACTTCCCACGAACTCGTTCACTAATGGTGACAGACGACGGAAGATGATCTGGGATATCACTTTGTAGGCGGCATTAAGGATGGTGATCGCTCGAAAGTTCTCACACTCCAGTTTGTCGCCTTTCTTGTAGATGGGGCATATAACCCCTTCCTTCCACTCCTCCGGTAGCTGTTCGGTTTCCCAGATTCTGACTATCAGTTTGTGCAGGCAAGTGGCCAGCTTTTCCGGGCCCATCTTGATGAGCTCAGCTCCAATACCATCCTTACCAGCTGCTTTATTGGTCTTTAGCTGTTGAATGGCATCCTTAACTTCCCTCAAGGTGGGGGCTGGTTGGCTTCCATCGTCCGCTGAACTGACGTAGTCATCTCCTCCGCTGCCTTGACTTTCACTGCCTATACTCTCAGCGCCATTCAGATGTTCCTCGTAGTGCTGCTTCCACCTTTCGATCACCACACGTTCGTCCGTCAAGATGCTCCCATCCTTATCCCGGCACATTTCGGCTCGCGGCACGAAGGCTTTGCGGGATGCGTTGAGCTTCTGATAGAACTTGCGTGTATCTTGAGAACGGCACAGCTGTTCCATCTCCTCGCACTCCGCTTCTTCCAGGCGGCGTTTCTTCTCCTGAAAAAGGCGGGTCTGCTGTCTCCGCTTCCGTCTATAACGTTCCACGTTCTGCCGGGTACCTTGCTGCAGCGCGACCGCCGAACGATGTATCTGTGCATCGTTAAACATCCCAGCAGGTCCGTTGAGCCGAAAGCATTTCACTTATTACTTTTACAAGCTACTACAGGCCTTTTCGGTTCTCCAAAACGTCCTGAAGTTCAGAACATGTGATCGAGCCGATCAACCAAGTCCTGAACGATGTATCCGTGTATCGTTGAACATCCCAGCAGGTCCATTGTGCCGATAGCATTTCACTTATTATTTTTACTACATTTTACTACTACAGGACTTTCCGGTTCTCCAAAACGTCTCGAAGGTCAGAACATGCGATTCAATTGATCAACCAAGGCCTCATCGATGTATCCGTGTATCGTTGAACATCCCAGCAGGTCCATTGAGCCGATAGAATATCACTCATTACTTTTTCAAGCTAGTACATACCTTTTCGTATCATCAGGGCGTTCAGAACATGTGATCCAGCCGATCAACTAAGTCCTGAACTATGTATCCATGCATCGTTGAACATCCCAGCAGGTCCATTGAGCCGGTAGAATGGTACTTATTTCTTTTTTTTAAGCTACCTCAGGCCTGTTTGGTTCTCCAAAACGTCCTTGAGTTCCGAACATGCAATCAACCTGATCAACCAAGTCCTGAATGATTTATCCGTGCATCACTAAATATCCCAGCAGTTCCATCGAGCCATTAGGATTAAACTCAATTCTTTTACAAGCTACAGTGGACCTCCATGAGTCAATATTCTAGAGTCCATATCAACTCGCAGAAACAAATGATGCCATACAAAAATATTTTCTTGGTTACTCTGACAGTCCTCTCGAACAATTTTCCAAGGACGTCACAAACCCTTTCTTAGTTATTGTGGATACACCCAATATTTTTTTACACGTTTGGAATTCTTTAATTTCCCTGTTAACCTGATTTTTCACAGCTTTTTAAATACCACCTGAATTTTCTTTGATTTTTTGTGATTTTTTTCATGAGGTTAACTCATAGTTTCATCGACACTAAAGGTTGTAATCAACTAAAACCCACGCGTGTAAGAAAAAAACCGGGTGTAGTAGTAGATATCTTAATTTTAAATCAACATAATTTTGTAGGACCTTGGACATTTTATGTTCATAAAAATTAGGATCCTATGCTTCTTAAACTGGATTTGGTACATTTGTAAATGTCATGATTAATCTAGTTAATCTAGTAGATTATTTGAACTGAAATCGCGAGCGTTTTGGAGTACCTTGAACACCTAGTAGAAAATTGGGTTTCCATTATGCGCATATGCGTATTGGACCGGATTGGGTATATGCCGAAGATAAGAACATTGCAAAAGCCTTGATAGATCTGGTAGATACCTTGAGCCGAACTCGACAATGTTTTGGAGTACCTTGAACATCTCGCATTCAAGAAAATTTTGTTATTGAATCAGGTTGGGTACATAACGATGCTTAGGACATCGCGAAAAGCCTTGGTTGATCCGATAGATACTTTGGGTTGAGCTTGAGAACGTTTTGGAGTACCTTGAACATCTCGTATTCAAGAAAATTAGGTTTATGCGATGCGCATGTGCCTATTGGACCAGATTGAGTATATGCCGATGATGAGGACATTGCTTAAGCCTTGGTCGATCTGGTAGATACTGTTGGCTGAACTCGAGAACGTTTTGGAGAACCTTGAACATCTCGTATTTCTGAAAATTGATCACTGCCTCAACGATCAAGATGACTAAACTTGATTGAGTGTTTAGATTTATGAAACAATGTGATATATGATCCAAACATTTCAGATTCATCTGCATGCTCTAAGAAGCGAAATCTCCCCAAGGTTTCGGATTTCTGGGTCTTCAGGGTATGATCAAACTTGACTTCCAATATTTTTCCTGAGTAGTCGACATCCTGATGAACATTTTTGCTGAAGAAAGTGGGGACCTAGCCCTCTTCTGTGATCTAAAACGCTGAGCATATATGACCCATCCGTCTCGAAAGGTTAATCAAGTCAATTAATTAAATGCCTACACGTCAGCTGAGGTTAAAAAAAAATATCGGCCTTGGTATTCGGTACCGGATAGCAGGTCTGTTGGCGCGTATTTGCGAGGATGCTCTGGGTCCAGTGATGTTGGTGGTGCTTGCTTTGCAGTGCTGCTATCGTAGAGAATCAGAAAGAGTCCGTAAAAAAGGAATCACTCTTCATTCTTAAAATTGCACTCAAGATTGTCTAAAGGTTTTCTAGAACCATTCGACCACATTTTTTCCTGGAAGCCCAAAATAATGTTTGAGAAACTTTAAAGAAACTTTTGGTTACCTACTTGGGACTATACTCTATTATGAACTAGCCTTGCATAAGCAGTAAAATACCAAAAATTAATATGCACAATACTTCAGGCATAACATACTCTGTTATTACAATACCAAACGCATCACAAATTATTATTCGTTCGGTATTGAAATACCTAAACATGTTACGCCTAAACTAAAGTATTTTGCATATTATTTTTTAGTATTTCACCTCTTATGCAAGGCTAGTTCATACCAATTTCTGTTATCGAGGTCGTCGCTTCTGCTCGGGTTGACGTCCATTAGGCCTAACGTCCTTATGCCTAACGTATTTATGTCTAATGGTGTATACCCGTTAGAGATGTCGTACTCCGTGTGCAACAGCTTTTCCAACGCCTTTCAAAGTTGTCACCTCTCCTATAACAGGAGACGGCATTGTTGATTTTGACTTTTGAGGAGTGCCAGCCACTCGTTGCATGCCACTGGATTCTGGACTCTGTGGGGATTCCGATGCCGGCCATCGCGCGAATATTGAATATTGTCCCCTTTGGATCTAAAGAAGAATCTTGATTCCTGTCTAGTAGCCGCAAACGTAGCGGCTATGAGCCATATAGCTGCCCACACGCGATAATCAGGTGATCGAATCAAACTGATGATCGTTTCTGAGATCCCAGAGAAATAATTCTTTTCCGCGAAGTTTTTTGAGAACATACAATAAAGTAATTCTATAAGAAGCACTTTTCATTATAACAATACACTCAAGAATGTCTAAAGATTTTCTAGAACCATTCGACCAGATTTTTTTTCCAAATTTAGTCCCATTTGGATTGCTGCAACCGAATCGGTCTGGATTGCGCTGCTAGGGTAACGAGTGCTCCAAGATATATGAATTTGTTGACAACCTCAAATCGCATCCCATCCATTTCCACCTCGGAACCAACACCGGTTGGACTGCCCCATTCTCTGACAGCCATCAGATACTTAGTTTTGACAGAGTTCATAATCAGCTTTAATCTATCAATATCCCGTTTTAAAGGCATCAAAGCCGCTTCCAATTCAACGTCACAAACGAATCGGATGTCTCACCAGTTCGTTCCGTTTCACTGAGTCGTGCGCTGCCTGGGTGTCCACAAACAGATGATAGGTCCACCACTTAGTTGTATTCCCGGAATTTATCAAGCAGACGCAGAGTAAACATCTGGTCCGTTGTTGATCGTTCTTCTGGAAAACCGCTTAGACATTCGCCGACAAAGGTCTCCGAAAACGGGCGCAGTCTGCTAAACAGAATTCAGAAGAGCACCTATGAGGAGTGTTATACCTCGATAGTTAACACAATCGAGTATATGCCCATTCTTGTAGATAGGACATATGAGGCCATCAAACCAGCTCGAAAGCATTTCTTCTCCCTCCCAAATCATTTCAATCACTTGGCGGATTTTTTTCGTTCAGCCGACCACGCCCAACTTTTAGAAACTAGGGCGGGATGCCAGCCTTCCCTGTCGCCTAATCATTCTTTTGCGCTTGAACAGCCTTCCTCATTTCGTCTAGCGTGGGTGACTCCACTACTTGTCCATCATCCTCAATCCTGATTCTGTTTGTACCCTCTCTGTCCGAGTGTCCATTCATCGTTTTCTATTTTTGACGTGTAGCTACCATGAGCATGCTGTTCCTGTTCTGGTTGTTAGCACTTCATATCAAACCAGCCTTTCCTTTGGTTTTCTTGTGTGGTACCAAGTACCTCTATCGACTCTTGCATTGATTGCCTCGTAAATTTTCCTTCACAACGCGTTCAAATTTTCTCCAGTTGGGTATCCTTCGATTCGTTCGTCGTTCTTATGAGCTTAAGGACAAGCCTCGCGGAATCCAAAACTGAATGCACTCACGTTTTCAAGGGTGTTCCATTCAGCACAGAAGCAACGCACAACTATAATTTTTATTATTCCACGCATGCGACGCAGCAAAGCTGGAATAATAAAAATGAGCGTTATGCGTTGCTTCCGTATTAGGTGGTGCACCCTTGAAAACTCGAGTGAATTTAGTTTTGGATTCCGGGAGGCTTGTCCTTAAAAGTTCTAACATATATTTTTTTTATTACAGGGGAACCTAAGCAGAGTATTCTCTGGAAAAACGGTTGGTTTCCTAATTAATAATTGTAGATATCTTTTGCAAAACCATCACATTCATGTTACAATAATTGAACTTTGTTGTCCTGCAGCCGAGACTATTTCAAAAACGTATTTTGTGTGTAGACAGAAAATGTGTAAATCATAACCAGTTTTACAGAATCATACGAATAAATTAATTCAGTTTCAAATCTTTTATTCAAATGTGTTATGTTACATCTCTTCTAAAAAAAATCGCGTAAACTTACCAAAAGTTAATAAAGTAGATGGCACATTATTTAGAAAGAAAAAAAAAGTTTAGGCAAAAAACGATAAAACCAAAAAGGAAAATTTAAGAAGACTAAAGACTCGTGATATATGACGTTTAGGCCAATTTTACGAATAATTCTATTTTAACCTTATTATTACTATATTACCTTTACGACAAGTGTGCAAACAAGTGTGTTGTTGGGAAATCAACGAAACGTTTCGGAACACAAGCAAACACGCATCGTCGGAATGCAGTTCGAATAAAAGACAATCCAATTGAAGCTGATTGTGGCGGCAGGCTTGATCGCTTGCAGTAAGAGTGTGGAATGCGATTTCGTACGTCGCAAGTTATTCTAACTAGTGAAGAGTGAGATTTATTTTAACTTTATGTTTAAAAATAACTTACATATTGTATCATTTACATCATGAACTGAAAAAAAGAAACATTAGGCGTGAGTCAAAAAAGTAAACTGAATCTGTGATACGAAAATGCTCTAAATTAGCAATTTTATTTTCGCGTCTCGGACAAACTATTTTAAAAAGATAATTTACGCTTTCTGTTGATATTGTAACGAAAAAAATGATACCGTTTAGAAAACATTTATATACACTCAAAAACAAAAAAAAAACTGTATCGCGAGTCAGTGGAATTATTTTGGAACGACCAAAAGACAAAAAAAAACGTTAGGAAAAGTTTAGGACAAGTTTAGGCAAAAACCAAAAATAGTCTTTACCGATTTAAATTTGTACGAAAGTTTGTATGTCTTTTAGATTATAATTTTGTATAATTTTGTACTAGTAATCTTTTTGTGTTACACTAAAGCGCCACGTGCCATAGATGTCATAATATTAATTTATACAACTGGTCTGATTAGTTTATTTTTACTACGGTGCAGCATTAATCAAGCACAAGCTAGGTCTAAGTTCGATGGCAAAAGTAATCTTAAAGTAAAGGATCGTAATTATGAGGGAATTATATCTAAGCAATACATATTTGTATAGAGGTCAAGATATAGAGGAATAAAGAATTTTTCTTTTTGTTTTTTTATGAATTGGTTTATTTCTTTAAGTTTGCATGATCTATACTACTAACAGGTGAGATTGACGAAAAAAATAACAGAAATATTGGATTGGTGATCAACAAATGAACGTGACAATTTTAAGCTTGCAATACATATGAAAATGAGAGGAAGTTTGCCGAAGCAAAATCAAAAGCTGGAAGTAACATATGGAAAAATTAGTAATCATATACCTATTGTTGTTATTAATATTCAATTAACATTTTTGTTTTTTGTTAACATCACATCAATATCTAGTTCATAGGAATCCAAACCAATTACAAGATGATCTTTGGTGGGTTTTGTTCAAGCCTTTATTTTAATTAGAAAGATCCAACAAAATGATTTTTATTTTTTGACATTTATAATGTGAAACGCTTTTCATATTTTTTTAAACTTACAATACCACCGATCTTCAATTCGCATTTACTTAAGGCAAAAATTATTTACGACCATCAGCGCCATAGCATGAGGTTGGCCGGGTTGGCCCTCCGAAGGGCGCCGAAATCAAGAATAACGTTATGAGAAATAGAACCTTTTTTTTAGTTTATGGGCCAATTAATATCAAACCGACATAGTCCAAAGCTTTATGGTGAGAATATTTTGAGTAATTTAGCGCAAACAAAGAATTTTGTTTCTATCTCAAATCATCATGACAAATAATTTGGTCTTAGTTTTGACCGCTATCTCGGATTCTCTAAGACTTCCGAAACCGGATACAAAGGGCCAAGAAAAAGTCTTAAAATCTCATATTCGAAAAGTTATTTGAAATTTGTGAATCGGATTTTTGAAACTATTACTGTCACCAAATTTCGAAGGGAATTTTCGCTCAAATCTCGCGTTTAGAATCATAAGGGCGTAACTGCATTGATGGATTTCTCTTAGTCGATGTTTTCTTTTTTACCAATGCACACCCAACTAGCGGTTGTTAGATTTTCCAACAATTCTGTATAAGAATCTACCATCACGCCAAACTGTTAAATGTTTGGAAAACTACCGCAATTTACTACACCCAACCGGCAGTTGTTAGATTTTCTAACAATTCTGTATAAGAATCTACCAAAACCTGTATAAGAACTGAGCATATGTGAAATTGCTAGATTCTTATACAAATATTGTATAATAATCTAACAATTTTGTAAGCTTTTCTTACATTACAATTTCGCATATGCCCAGTTCTTATACAGGTTTTGGTAGATTAATACCGAATACCTATTTCCGATAGCGATTTCGACCTTCGATCGATCCATTTCAAAGTTAGATTTTCCAGAAATTTGTAGATGATTTGTCATGATCTCCCGATCTTTTGACAAATCTCCCTTCTCAGTGATGTACTTTAAATACGTCAGTTCCTTCAATTGAGTGTAATAAACAGGCGTTATGGACAGTATGAGCTGAAATAAATAATGATTGGAGAACTTTCAGTCATTTCAATAATCTGAATGTTTTTACAGATTGTATACAAAGATCCAGAAATACCAACGACTCTGCAAGGTCCCATACAAATTTTGCCATATTTTGCAACTATTGCAAGAATCGCAAAATTTCAAAACTTTTTGGGAACATACAGACAAATACTGCTTGCTATTTGTAGCATCTTCCATACACTAAACTTTTTAATCTTACTTTTAAGTGAGATTCAAAATTTAGATTGAATGTAAAATATTGCACATTTTTTCCTTAGTAAGAGAGGGACGCCCAAAAAAGAGTTCGAAAAGGGCACCGGGAATCCACGATACTGCTCTGACGACCATACTATGGGGTTTGAGCAAAATGCCTTCAGCGTGTGTTAATAGAATCACACATCAGCGTGTCAATCGGCAAGCAGGGATGCCAGACATACAGACATGTCTGTATTTATACAGACATTTGGTCTTGCATACAGACATCATACAGATTACAGACATTATACAGACTTTTGATTGAAGTTACAGACTTTTACAGATATTTAGTTTTTGAAAATTTTGGGCTGCTAAACAGAATCCTGTTGGGCTTTCTAATTAAACCATTTTGGGGAATTCAAACAAAATCGTTGTGGGGATTTCGTACGGAATTCTATAAGGTTTCCAAACAGTATCATTCTGGAATTTTGAGCGAAGCCTTTTAGGCTTCTTTATGGGATCCCTTTTGAGTTCCAAACATAATCCTTTTAGCATTTGAAACAATTCTTTTAAGAGAATCTTTTATTCTTTTCGGAAACCTAAAAAGATACCAGAAGTCCAAAATTAATCCATTCTGAAGCCAAACAGGAACCCGTTCAAAGCCCAACAGAATACCATTACGTTGCCCAAAAGATATCCGTTCATATGGATTTCCGTACAAAATTATGTGAATTTCCGAACGTAATCCTTCTGGGTTTACTAACGAAATCCCTTCGAGTTTCTGTTGGGCTTTCGAAACGAATCACTACATTTCACTTTCATTTCCAGAGAAATCCTTTTGGATTCTGAACAAAATCATTCTAAAATTCCGAACGGAATACTTTTAGTTTTCCGAACGGAATCCTTTCGGACTTTCGAAAGAAATACTTTTGAACTTTCGATTGAAGCGTTCTGGGCTGAACGGAGTCTTTTTCTGTTTCTGGACAAATGATCCCGATTAGAATATCTATGGGATTTACTACCGAAGCCATAAAAGAATTTTGTTAGGAAGCGCAAAAGGAATCGATTCTAAAACCTAGAAGAGTTCCTTCCGAAACCTAAAAAGAGCTCCGTTTAGAAAACCAAAAAAATCGGTTCGTAAACCTAAAACAAGGCCGTTCTCTGGTTTTCCGAATGAAATTATTTGGGATTCTGGAAGGAATTCTATTATATTTCCGAAAGAAATTCTTTTGGGCTTCCAAAACAGAATTAATTTGGATTTCCGAACGAAACCTTGTTGGGCTCCTGAACGAAATTATCTTGGATTTTACTTTCAAAGGGATTCCTTTTAGACTTTCGAAAGGAATACTTTTAGGATTCCGAGTGGAGCCAGCTGGGCCTCTAATTTTTTTTTTCTTTCTCTGTACAAGGGATATCCTTTTGTGATTCCGAAGCCTAAAAAGATTCCCTTCGGAAGCCAAAAGAATTTTGTTCAAAAAGCGCAAAAATAGTTCGTAGGCCCAAAGAAGTTCGAAAGACCAAAGGTTCTCCGTTTGTGAATCCAAAAGATGTCCGTTCAGTTCTTTGGGTTTCCAAACGGATTTATTCCTTCTATGCCTCTCCTCGGAACCGAACTCTTTTGAGCTTCCTGACGGATTTTCAGTTAGAAAATAGCGTGAATATGAATGATCAATTTATGCTAAGGTAACTACCCGTTTTGACTCAAATTGCAAACATGACTCATATTCCAAACACTCGCGTTCAAATTGCCATTTTGGCTTTATTCGTGTATTTTTCATCATTGGATCTTGAATTCGTTTGTAATCTTGATCCTTTAGTTTGAGGGCGCTAAAACGCCAGTGTTCAGAATATGAATCACGTTCGGAATTGGAGTCAAAGCGGTACATATTGATAAGCAAGAACATTATTCTACACAGCTAGTTTAATATCTTCACTTGTCATAAGACGAAATAGTATTATCCCTTTTAATTTCACTACTAGATTGTAGCTTTGCAGTAACTTCTAAAATACGCACACAGAAAGAACAAACATTATTTTATCAAATATATTGAACTTTCTTCTTGAGAAGTGATATTTTTTCTTTAAAATAAAAGTAAAAACTTTAAAATCTAAAGTAAAGTGTTTAATTAAACAATATTTTTTGTCGGGTCTGGGTGTCAACTTTGAAATTAGTCTCATGAAAACAAAAGTTTTTAAACTTTTATTTTCAAAACACACAATGTTTAAAAAAATGCGCCGTGACAGATTACCACGAAACAAAAAGAAGTTATACGATTGGTTCTGTGATTGTTTGGAGTTGCAATCACTTGTTACAGATTTAATTGCAGTGATTTATGAGGTGAGTAACATTACAAATATAGTTTAACGATCCTATAATCGATTGCTATTAATTATATTTATAGCTACGACAAAACAATATTTCTTTATGCATTATTTTTCATTGTCACTTTTGTATTTGCCCCCCAAATGTTGAGCCGGAACAATCAAAACTGGCTAGGATCTATGATACCCCACCATTTGCGATAATGGCCTTGGACATATCACTTCATGGAGTTATTTCCTGTTGGGCGGAACACAGATGAGTGGTAAGTACATACAAATGTTACGACCAAAACGAATCGCTCAATATCCTATTATTTTACGATCAGATGACGCCATTTGGAACCCCAAGGGACAGTTTCTGATAAACTTGACCAAGTCGTTGACAACAGGTGCCGTCGGTTCAACATGAAAGGATGGATCAAGCGATATACCTATCACCGTCGGATCGAGAGGTCTACCAGAACAGCCAGAACAGGCTTCTCCCGAAAAAAACATAATCGCAACCCGCTGTTTATGTGAAAGAAGATTTCAATTAAATAATTAAATTTGTTTAATAAAACGTGTCTTGGTTTATAAATTTTCTCTTGATTTTATGAAAAAAGAAATCCTATCAATATACTGTCATTTGGAACAAAAATAAAACTTTAACCTCAACAGTGTACCTTTTTTTTTATTTGACAGTTTTACAATTTGTTTTGGAAAGTTCAAACTTTTAAGTCTAGAACAGCGGATAGCTAATTTACTCTTGATTGAACCAAAAGTTGACGGACTTTCATTCTGAAAATACGCAACTCTCTACGAAAAAGAACCAACGAAACTTTTTATTTTAACCAACGGAATTTTTATTATTAATAATGATTTTTCTTTCTGTGTATTTCGACCTCTACAGCAACCTTACTTGCCTTCAGAATCTCGTACTTAACTTGACTAAGCCTTACACCGACTTTTGGATTATTGAAACCTCGATATTCTACGTTGTCAAAAGTGCATGATTATTTAATAATTTTCTAATTCCTGTATGTACACACTTTAAATAAATCGCCGAATTCGGTAAAATTTTACCGAAATCTCAACAGCAGACAAATACAGACATTTTACTGAGATTGATACAGACTTTGAAAATTGTATCTGGCATCCCTGTCGGCGAGCAGCAGACCATGACTTTGCCTCTGCTAGTCAGACCTTCGCGGCGTGCACACGCATCCACGGAGAGTTGCTGTCATAACTTCGTTCCGGCCATTTAGGGCCACAGATTTTGGCGATCCTGCCAGTTTAATCTATGGCTGAAATGCCATGATGATGTAATTTTTGAAGTGCATTATTGGGCTTTTAAAACAGAAATTAGGAAAACTAGTCCGCATAATCCTCGAGGACCTCAAACTTAGTCTAGTCAAAGAATGTAAACGGGTTGAACTAATGATTTGTCTCGACCATCGATTTTTTGAGAATTTTTTAAGCAATTGGATCATGGTGGGGGTAAAACGGACACGTTCTGGTGTGGGTAATATGGACCATATAAAGAACATATATTTTTATCACCGAAATTTTATTTTGAAAATAAAATTGTTCACCTCCGAAAACCTCAGGCATTCATTAGGAAATTCGATTTTCCTAGTTTTGTTCAGACCAATGGCATTTTTAATTGATGCAACATGCTTTTTTAGTAAAATCATTGTAAGTTATCATTATAACAGTTATTATCAGTGTTGTGCTGAATCATTATCAGACGATAATGATTGCATTTTTCATGTGAAAACTTTTCACGTGAGAACAGTAGGCAAGTTGTCGCCGGCGACAACTTCTCAAATTTTGTACTCAGACGATAATAAGCACATAATTTTTATTCAAACATCGGAGAAAATGCAAAAACTTAGGTAAGCCAAATAGTCTGTTAGTCTGGGTGAAATTTCCAATGGTCAATACCTCTTTTTGGATAAATAGTTCTAGTGTCCCAGGTTTTAGTGCTGAAAAGGACTGTTTGTAATTAATTCCTGAACTTCCTCTCGCTATCTCACTGGCGCCATAGAAAACAACACACTGTCGTACCCGATATTGCAGACAATTCGTCGGAATGATATTTATAATTGGCACTTTGCTCCATTGAGCGTCAGCGACCAGCCGAAAGTACGAAGGCACCTCCAACCGGCCAAATCGTCACTGGCAGAATTCGGATCTTGTTCCATGCTCGCACGTGCATATACTACGTACACTGGTAGGCAAAATAAAGTGCCCACTTGCTCATTTTATGGATTTTTCTTATTTATTTGATTCAAATTAATATAAACACACTGATTTCTTTTCTAATAACTTATTTTTTATATTCTTTTTAAGTTTCACTTAAAGAATTCTAGAAAAAACGAGTTTTTCTAAACAAAAAACAAAAACAATTCAAATTGATTAGAAAAAAACCCAGATTAATCCACCTAGCGTTGGTGTTGCCTTTCTCGCATTTAGTTAAGACACCAACCTTATATGGGGTTTATATGGTCCGATGTACCATTTTCTTCATAACTTTTAAACGCAATGATCAATCTTTATAAAATTCAATAGTGATCAACAAGGCTTTGTCCCCTGTCGAATGAAACATATTGCGAGGAAATCGGTTAAGGATTTCTATACGAAAAGTTGTCTAATGTTTTTTGTGCTTTTGTGCACACACATACACACACACATACACACATACATACACACGGACAGACAGACATGTGCTCAGCTCGTCGAGCTTAGTCGATTGGTATATAATACTATGGGTCTTAGAGGCTTCTATAAAAAGTTTGTTTTCGGAGTGAAATGATAGCCTTTCGGTACAACTTTGTTGTACGAGAAAGGCAAAACAGTGACAAAAAAAGTGCCCACTTCATATTAACCCCAGAAAACAAAGGTTAAAGTAAAACAAATGCACTTTAATAATTAATGTGTCCTCCTTTGGCCTTCAGGACCGGCTGCAGGCGCTTCGGCATGCTCTCCACCAGGTTTTTTAGGTGCTGTGGATTCAGCTCCTTCCAGGCACCGTCCAGGGCTTGAAAATAATTATCTTTATTGGTAACACCAGTTTTGTCAACCTTACTGTTTCGCTTCTCAGTACCTCTCTCCGATGATTTGCGGCACAAAGGAACCGAATTTCGCAAAACCCAACTGACAAAAGTTTTGAATTTTTCCAACGATCATTTTGATGTAATAAAGTATATGTCGACACGGTTGTTTCATAAGGGCCAATGTCGCAAACGTAAACAATGCCTTTTCCTGCAAATTCCTCAACAACTAGGACCGCTCGCAGCTATCAACCACATGGAACGGCTGGCGCTCCGCGCCTTCTGTCCAACGGAAGTGGAAAATACCGCCAGAAGTCTCTAATCTTTCCGAAATCTGCAGAAGAAGTCAATGTTTACGTTTGCGACTTTCGCCCTTTTGAAACAAAAATGTCGATGTCACCGCAATAAATTTTGAAGGAAACTCTTTTTACTTCAACCAAGTTTTATAAATTTCATACAAAAGTTACCATTTCGAGAGAGCAGCCAACAGCATATTTTCTTGTGGCGCACGGCAGGAAAGGAGCGATGAGAGCGGTACAGAAAGACTGTCAGCTTTGTATCTAGCGTGACACTAGAAAAAAGCGTATTCCTATTTGTGAACACGAGGATACCAAATATATAAATTGAAATCAAATATGATTGTACGACAATTCCCCGAAAACCAATTCCCCGAATGCAATTTTCCCGAATGCAATTTCCCCGAATAACAATTCCCCGAATGTAACATTTCCCCGAATGTAACAAATCCCCGAATGTAACATTTCCCCGAATGCTTCTCCCATCTTTTTGAGTGCGGCACAAAGCGATGGTTATCTAGTAAGCCATGCGAGTAAAGGCGTATGATTGCAGTTCGGCCTATGATGCTTCAGAATGGGAAGCTTTTTCGGCTTCTTGTGCATAGTGTATTTATTGAACTTGCTACACAAGACATTCATGCAACTGGCAGGCAAGGAAAACCTTTCTATAACTGTGGAAATGATAATAGAACACTAAGTTGAAAAACAGCCCAGGTTGCAATACTTCTTTGAATGAACGCATTGGGTCGGTATAAGGCAAAGTGAGGAGATAATGCTTCCTTTAAATTAATAAGTTTTCTTGGTATGATAAACGCATCCTCGGTTCAAAGCAATGGGAATGTCTTCTTAAAATGAACGCATATGTCCGGTATAAGACGACGGTAGGAGATAATGCCTTCTTCAGATGAATGCATCTCCCGGTATTAGAGGAAAAGAAGTGATATGCCTTCCTCAAATGAACACATTTGCCCGGTTTAAGGTGAAGAGGATAGAATAGTCCCTTCTATAAATGAAGTCGTTTCTTCTAGAATAAAGTGAAAGAATTGCATTGTTTCTTCAAATGATCGCGTCTGCCCGGTGTAATGCAAATGGAGAAGATTATGCCTTCTTTAAATAAACTCGTATATCTATTATAAGACGTCTCGAAAGAGAATGTCTGTCCGCAATAATGTAAGAAGAGTAGGTAATTCGTTTGCTAAAGGAGCTCTCTTACCAGGTATAATAAAGGATTGATATGGAGCAATTATATGTTTCAAAACTGCTGCTATACTTCACCACTTATCTAAGAAAATGTCAATTTTCTGAACAGAAAATTCTGAAAACGGCGTTCTAAAAAAGATGTAATCCATCAAATGTCATACCGCGAAAGTGACATACCGCCTAATGCTGTATTGAGAAAATGAATTCGTTAAAATGTTTTTCGGTGAAATATTATAACCCCGAGCAACAAACCTGTTGTAAATCTTGTGCTACTAGGGACATTCAATTCGTATTGCTATAGGAGGGATCTTATATATTTTTCCTTCATTTTGGCCAAATTTGTCTGCATAAAAAAAAGATCACATTAATCCCTACTCTCATTCTCAATTACATATTTGCTTTTTTTCGAGCTAACGCCTATTTCCGAAGAAAGGACCACATATACCATTTCCTTATTTCATGAAAATGCCTTCTTTTAAAGAATGGACCACATCCCCCATTATCATATTCTGGGCAGATACATGTTATTGAAGAACGAATAATAACATTCGTTATCTGTGGAAACACCCAAAAAAGGGACACATTTACAATTACATTGTTCCGAGCTGGGAGGGAGATCCAGATACTACACACGAAATAACAACAAAATTAAACGTCATGACACAAGAAAATTATCGATGAGCAAAATATACCAAAGCAAGCGTCACACGGACTGACCAATTTTTGTTTTGCGTGTCTTCGATGTTTTCGTTGATTTCATTGAAGCCGGTGCGTGACTTTCTCAAGTTTCATTCGCACGTTCCGAGTGCGGGAATTTGAAAAATGAAGTGTCTCGTGAAACTCTCTCTCCCGCAGTATTGAATTAAGAAGTGTCCGGAAGATGGTCGTTTTCCGCATCCCTATGGAAGGAATCACAAAATGCGGCGGATTAAACTCAGTATGAATAAAATACGAATCTCTTTTCAGCATCTATCTCGACTCATTCAAAGTCATTTATATAAAATTTAATAATTTTGTCGATATTTTTTCACACTAAGTTATTCCTAATAATGATATAAATTTCAATGAATCGTTATCTAAATTCACGTAAAGTATGAAATCAATGCAATGATATATTTTGGCAAATAATTTCATAAATGATCCCCAATACACCTTTATCCCTTTTTGTTCATCGAATCATCGGTATTTTGGCGTTTGTGCATCTCCGTTATCTT
The DNA here is from genome assembly GCF_024139115.2 of Armigeres subalbatus. Taxonomy (NCBI): domain Eukaryota; kingdom Metazoa; phylum Arthropoda; class Insecta; order Diptera; family Culicidae; genus Armigeres; species Armigeres subalbatus. The sequence goes on along the minus strand of NC_085141.1, from coordinate 224,466,572 downwards.
GTTTATATTTTTGAGATAAAAATTTATTGAATGAAACGACATTAACTTTTTGATTATGAAAGGATAGCCTTTTCGTCATGAAGAACCATTTCACAGGACATTGCCGGTAATTGATGTTTTGGGGTAAGGAAAATAATTCTTCTACATATTGATTATATTTGAATGAAAATCATATGGGAAAGAATGTTAATGCAATTTAGCTATTACCAACCAAAACTACATTGTGGTCTAATGATTAGGATCTCTGAGCAAAGGTTCTACAGTATTCTTTCTTCCAGGTTTGATAAACAATTAAGCAAATAAATAAATAAATAAGAATCTGCATAAAAGATAACTCTCGATGTTCCTCTGAGAGCACCTCCACGGGAGTCCCCATCTGGGGCCCTATCGCTATTTCCGGGCCCTTTATAGGGACCCACTTTTACACCGGAGGTATCTAAACGGGAATGTAAAATAAGAACGCAACTCAAAATTAGCCGTGGGTTTTCAAATTTAGCGCCCCATATTGGGTTGCTAAATTTCCATACAGGGTTGCTATTTTGTGAAACGTCACTTTGTTTTTGATAAAAAAAATAGCAGAAAATCTGTTTTTCTTTTTCTGAACAATTTCGATGAAATTAAATAGCAAGGGAAATTTGTTTTCATCTAGTGCCCCAGTTCAACTCCACGAAGTAGTAATTGTAGTTCTAATAGTCAGCTATAATGAGGAGCGATGCGCACTGGCGCTCGCTACTGCCGAAATATTCATGGGTTTTTTCGCAAACGAAAATTCTACTGTTTTTGTTTTGCAGGTTTTTCCAAGGAGACCTTCCAGGAATCCCTCAGAATGTTCCTTCAGTAATTATTCAGTATGTTTTTCAACTAGTTCCTCCAGAAAATCTCCCGCAAGTTTCTCTTTTATGTCGTTTATTTTAACATTTCTTGTTTCGGAAATTCATGTAGGATCCCTGGCAGATTTATCCGGGAGTTCCTCAGCAATCTTTGTGTTCTTCTAAGAATCTTTGGCAGTTCTCCCAGAATAGTTTTAGGATTTCTTCCAGAATCTTTCGGGATTTGGTTTATTGGAATTGCCCAATAATATCTTTGGTGGTTTCAATTGAAAACCTATTTTTTTCAAGAGAATTATTTAGATTCTTTCGGATGTTGTTACAATTTTTTTTCTTCGCGAAATCCTTCAGAGAAAAAAAAACTGTGGAGGCATTCTTGCAGGATTTTGTCAAGAGTTTCTTGTAGGAAACTGGTGGGAATTTCAGGAGGATTTTTTCGACTTCCAGGAGGAAGGAATAACGGTGAAAAAATTTACTACGACGGATCTCCAGCTACCCCTGCGAGCAAAAGCGTAGAATTGCCTTCCGGAGATGCCGAGTTCTATTCCCGATTCGGTCAAGGATGTTTTCGAGCGGGCTCCTTGGGCATAGTTGTCACACAAAATACATAGAGTAGAGTGGGGCAAGAGTACGCACTTAGTTTTCAATCGATTCTGTGGCCCTTATGAAGCAAGCTTCTGCATATCAAATCAGTGTCGATGATTCATATACTCTTCCTTTATGTTACCCAGTGGAAAAAAATATTGAAATTATTGAGATTCGTTTTAGTAGAACCCTTATTGCAAGAAAAGTGAAAAACGCACTCTTACCCCACCGGTGGGGTAAAAGTGCGCATCGGGTGGGGTAAGAGTACGCATTTATCCAATCATGTGCTTTAAGTATATATTAACACAAATAGGAGTTAATAACATTTAATTGATGTTTAATAAGCATATATTAGGGAATGTTTAAAGATTACGTAACTCCTAAAGGGGGAGGGGGTCCTAAAAATTTGCACTTTCATACGAAAAACCATTGTTTTTAATATATATACAAAAAAACTACAGAGGTAAAAGGTTTCGCGTGGCGTATACAAAGGCATTTTCCTTAAAGAAAGTCCACCAATCACGTAACGTAAAATTTGGCTATTTCATCACCCCTCCCCCCTACCTTACACTATTTGTATGAATCCTCTAAAAAATATATGAATCGTCACACATCTCGCAACCCCTTCCAGCTAAACGTTGCGTAATTTATGAATGTTTCTTTTGATTAAATGAAATTATCATTTAGATGAAATTGTGTTTTCGTACTATGTTTAGGTGTACAACAAGTCCTAATACAATTTCATTATTTCGCTTCAGTGCTTTGTTCGCTAAGTCCTTTCTAACACCGAATTACTTCAATTTATCCTAAAAACTTGTGATAATTTCGAATTCAGTCCCTTTATTCTTAGTTGTGGATCTTTACGCTTTGGAAGAAGTCTTATTTCGGCCGGAGATACGGGTTTGACATCATAACTTGAAGATTCATATGCGCACTCTTGCCCCACCGGTTCCTGCGTACTTTTACCCCACAGTCCCAAAAATTATTCAAGTAATGGTTTTGACTTCTTGGAAAACTAACCGGATTGGTGTTCTGTACCATAAAGTACTCTATACAATAGGTTATCGAAATAGTATAATGTTCACCAGATTGAACGTATATATGGTAATGAAATACTAGGGGAAACCGCCAAATGTTGAACGGCTAATTTTGTCGCCTATTGTTGAACTTCCATAAGAAATGCACGTGCGTTCAACAATAGGCGAAGAAATTAGCCGTTCAACATTTGGCGAATTACCCTAGTTGCGGACATCCAATTATTTTTAGCAAAATGATCAAAAAGTTATCTGACTCCATATCTCCCTTGTTGTTTATTCAAATCGTTTACAATTACACATGATAATAGTTGGCCAGAATACCTGTCAAACTGATGCAGTGCTGCTAGTTTATCTTTTTTTATTACTTCAAAAAATCGAAAACGTAGTCTTACCCCACGCGCACTCTTGCCCCACTCTACTCTACTCATGCAATGGCGGGCATAGAAAAGCTTTCAATTAATAACTGAGAAAATGCTAATAGAATACTAAGTTGAGCAACTGCCAAGTTCCAGTTGGAATGTAGAGCCATTGAAGAAAAAAATACTACTTTTAGCAACGCGCGGTGGGAACTCAATATGTTTACAAAGTCGCTATACCTAAAACAGAAACCACCGGTGGGAAGATGGGGCGCTATCCTAAAATAGCACTCGGAAGGGAGCGCTATAATGAGAATAGGGATGAGGACTCCCGTGGAGGTGCTCTGAAGAACCTAAAATTCAAGTTCTTATCAAACATTCTGACATACCGATAAAGTATAACGGTAAAAAATCATATCGTTTTAACCGTTTTAACGGTATCGATATTTTGGAAAAGATCCTTTGCAATTTTTGAGTAATTTAAAATTCTTCATGAAACGACGTCTAAATCGCTATCGATGGTTTATAAGAAAACTTTTAAAATTGGATATGAAGAATTTTGAGGAAAGTTAAGAAATTCAGTAGACTTTCGATAACTGCAAGTTATTTAACTGCAATTCGAGAGTTGCAACAGTTTTGCAGTTATCGGACCGCTAAACTTCAAACTGATGTCAGACTCAATGACAGCTGCGTTGCGCTGCACATTCCCGAGTAGACGAAAACAGCTCAATAATATCACATGTTGATAATATAACAAAATGAGATATGGGCATGATTGATATAAGAGATAAAAGATCAGACGACAATATCTACAATATCACGAGGAGATCAAGCACAGAGAACAAACATGGAGGCTCGATCAAAATTTCTTGCAAAACATGTGTAAACAAACAAACCGAACCGCAACGCCGTCGACGTCGACATTGCAACTCACAATCTCATTTTGACAACACGATGGCGTTGGTATGCTCTTGCATGCATAACGACACTAGCGCACAGTGGCATTTTTTTATGACGCTAGCGCTGATTATGCAAGGGATTACGGCGACATTCCAAAGTTATTTCGAAATGAACAGTAAAAAGTTATCACAACATGGCGAGTGCAGCTTCAACGTCTGTTCTGTGTGGATCAAGTTATGTTATTTGTAATAATTGATCAATTTCATGTGCCATTAGTTTGTTCTTATCCATAGCATATCTTGTTATTTAAATGATATTTCGGTGCAAATATTTGATATTGTTGCCTGTTCTTTTATCTCTTATATCAATCAAGTCCACATCATGTTTTGTTATGCTGTTCATGACTTCTGCCCGGGTTTACATGCACTTTTATTGCATCTGACGTCGATTGACAACCGTTTGACGTCTAGAATGCGTAGCAGTTATCGAACGGCATTCGTTAACTGAAAAGTAAACATTTTGCAGTTATCGAACGGCTACTGTGGTTGGCAAGGATTGATTATTCATGTTGGCAAATGTCTTTGTTTTCTTTTGCATTTCGAAATAGCTTGTTTCATAACGGATGGGAAAAGACGGAAGTTGCAAAGCGAAATCTCTCTTCCATTCTTTCACCATATATGCCAGATTCGGATGACGAACACTTTACAGATTTTTTCAAATCGTCAAAATCCGACTATTCACGATTAAAATTACGAAAATGAATTTTACTGTAGCTGCGGATTGGGTTGACTTTGAAAACGTGAAACGAGCGATGCAAATAATGAATTAATAAGCGATAAGCAAAGGGAATAATTGCAAGAAGATGTATCCTAGACGTCTCCTTTTCTCTTTACAATGGACACCATTTTCAAACGAGTTTCACAGTTCGATTGTATTAGGCATTTTTTATTGTTCAACAACCGTCGTTTCAAATATAGATTGATGATGTTCAATATAATTTTCTGCTTTTTATAGTTTTCAAGCAAATGATCAGTATCGATACTCCCCATTTATTAACCATTTTCAGCTAGGTCTGCGGTGACGTTTCATGACAACTAAAGTTAGGTCTGCACTGACATTCATATTTTTGAATCTGAATCTCCTCCCAGGTTCCGAGTAATGCATTATTTTTAAAGAAGGAATTACATTCACCATTGCCTCATTCCGGGCAAATGCATGCATGTTTACAAGGATTCACATCCACCATTGCCTTCTATTTCTTTAGAAGGTATATACAGGACAGGAGTTTGATTTCGAAAATAGAGAAAATATTTACCAAAACGCTATCAATCGGGATTACTGTTTGAGATTCTACTTTTTTTTATACAATACAGCTGTTGTTCTTCTATTTTAGAATAAAAATTACTTTGGAAAACATTGTACTCTGATATTTTTATAAATTCAACAACACATCTTGGAGTATAAAGAACATCTGAAACTACCAAAGGATATCCAGCTGATAATCTCCAATAAGGCACTCTTGAACGTATCTTCAAACGCTGCTTTTATCGACGCATATAGTCGATTGCGAATATGTGTTTGCAAGAGGTACTATATTTTCGGGGAATTGTTCCATTCGGGGAAATGTTACATTCGGGGAATTGTTACATTCGGGGAAATTACATTCGGGGAAATTGCATTCGGGGATTTGGTTTTCGGGGAATTGTCGTACAATCATCAAATATAGGAATAATATCAGATAAACAATTGAAAATAAATAAGACAAATAAGACAAATAAAACAAATAAGCAAAATAAAACAAATAAGACAAATAAAGCAAATAAGACAAATAGGAAAAATAAGACAAACAAGACAAATTCCTACGGAAGTCCCTCCAGAAGTTCCTCCGGGAATTTCTCCGAAAGTTCCTCCAGGAATTCCTCTGGAAGTTCATCCAGGAATTTCTCCGGAAGTTCCTCCAGGAATTCCTTCGAAAGTTCCTCCAGGAATTCCTCCGGAAGTTCCTCCAGAAATTCCTTCGGAAGTTCCTCCAGGAATTCCTTCGGAAGTTCCTCCAGGAATTCCTCAAGAAGTTCCTCCAGGAATTCTACCGGAAGTTCCTCCAGGAATTCCTCCGGAAGTTCCCCCCGGGAATTCCTCCAGAAGTTCCCCCTGGGAATTCTACCGGAAGTCCCCCCGGGAATCCCTTCGGAAGTTCCCCCGGGAATTCCTCCGGAAGTTGCCCGGGAATTCGTCCGGAAGTTGCCCAGGAATTCCTTCAAAAGTTTCTCTGAAAACTTCCAGAGGAATTCTCGGTGGAACTTCCAGAGGAATTCCCGGAGGAACTTCCGAAGGAATTCTTGGAGGAACTTCCGAAGGAATTCCTGGAGGAACTTCCGAAGGAATTCCTGGAGGAACTTCCGGAGGAATTGCTGAAGAAACTTCCGAACGAATCCCTGGAGGAACTTCCGAAGGAATTTCTGGAGGAACTTACTTTATTTTTCTTCTTAGTCTTACTTGTTTTATTTGACTTATTTGTCTTATTTGTCTTATTTGTCTTATTTGTCTTATTTGTCTTATTTGTCTTACTTACACCAGCACCACTGTTATCACCCAAATACTTTTCAAAGCTTGTGTGGAAACCACCCTACTGTCATCGCCTATCTCTCTGGGGTTAGCGCGCGGTGGGCCCCACTGACAATTCAAAATTAGTAAACAAAAACATCATTTCAGGACTAATTTTTTGTGATGGAGTAATTGTTGTTAAGCGATTTGAATGAATGTATTACTATTATCGTTATGTACCACGTATTCGTGCCGTGAAAAATGTGTTCGACTTTCAATTTATTTGTAATAAGACCGTCATTCAACACAACACGATTAGTACGGTTCAAAACAAATTTGAATATTTGGTAACAATATTGTATCAGAAAATAACGTCCACAGCAAAAAAATAACGTGAATTTTATGCTGGAGCCAGAAGCATAGCTGTGTGTCATCCGGCTGGTGGAAACCTTGTACAGAAATCCTCTCACGATATTTTCTAATGTTGTTCTAGAAACGGCTCATATTTTCATTTTCCAAAACCAGCTGGAGTTTGTTTATTTTGATTTCCTCATTGCGTGATTGGTCGGCGCTGCTGCTGTTCTCTCGCCGAACCACTGCATGAGTGATATATTTCTTCCCCATTGTTGCCAATTCCTTTTGTTCTCCGTTTACGGCAAATTCTCAAGCAATTGTAAACTGCATAATGATGAAATAATTTTGGCGACACTGACAGCGTCATTCTGGCGCGCTGAATTGGGCAATTTTCTCTCTCAGAGAGTGCTACCACGTGCTTATTTAACGGAAAACCCTTCCCTCAGACCTTAAGCAAGTCAGCATGGTCTTGCTTTGTAGCCGCGCATCTTACCGCACGGCTAAGGAGGGCCCCGTCAAAATGTCAAAATATTAAACCATAAACAATCGAGGGGTTCTCCGATGTAAACCTAACGAAAACATATCAATTTCTGAAGACGGCATTTTTTTTGTCACTGTTTTTTTTAACCAATTCAAATTATATTTGCTTTTTGTTCGGAAAAACTCATTTTTAATAATATTCTGTGAATGAAACTCAGAAAGCATATACAAAACAAGATATTAAAAAAGATATTTAAAAAAATATGAAGTGGGCACTTCATTTTGCCTACCAGTGTATACAAAAAAGCGTGACATAGGGGGGAGGGGGGGTCTAGAAATCCGTAGTAGTAGAAAAGTAGTGGACGTCATATTTGAATCGCCCCTTAACAGTATACGTAAGACTACCAACTCAATTTAACGACACTCCTCACGGAATCGTGCGGAATCCAAGTTTCAAAGTGCTCTCGTTTTCGGAGGCACACCACTCGATATGGAGACGGCGCACAACTGTCATTTTTATTGGTTTAGCTTTGATGCGTCGCAGCATGCGTGAAATAATAACAATGACAGTTGTGCGTTGCTTCCGTATCGAGTGGTGTGCCCCCGAAAACGCGAGCACTTTGAAACTTGGATTCCGTAAGGAGTGACCTTAAGCAGTGATGGCCTTGATGCCACGTGCTATTCGAACTGCAGACAAATGTTGTCCATCATTATTTCTGCTGTTATACGCACAACTGTCCCCAGTACATATGAATTCCTGCAAATATTGGACAAATATGCATATGACAGCCGATTACCCAATCTTGGAATGTCTTTCTGTTTCTGTTTGAGATAAGTAACGTATTAAATAGATTTTGAAATTGAATAGTTTTGGTATATACATTTGGTGTTTTCTACACAATACACGTATGCTTCCATCGCGGGCGGAAAAAAAATGCGTTTGGTTTCGCGCTGCTTTCGATTCTGCTTATTTTTCCTTTATTCTGGACAGTTTTTAGGATTGTGTCTACTGGGATTCTGATGTCCTCGACTGAAAGCCAGACGAGTGGCTTCAGCAACGATGTGGCGGATGAGTCGTGTTAATCCTATTTCATGGTTGGGGACTCAAAGTCCATCGAACTGGGAGCTGCTATTTGGCTTCTTAATTTGTTTGACTTCCGAGCAGTTTGTTCAATGTATGACAAATACCATCCATTTCGTACAACTACGTAGTCCTACGTCACCGTTACTTACATTTCGATTGGGCAACACCTTTGAGTTTTTATTTGCTTCTAAAAATATGGAGTCTCAAATAAAAATTTAGACTTCTGATCAAAATTTTAGGGATAAAAAGGATTTTTTAAAGTTTTCTTTTCTAAGAAATATAATTTCTCAGAAATGTGTTTTTAATAGAACATTTGAGAATTAATATTCTTGGGATTGACCTTTACGTAATTGGTATACGGCCTATAAGAACTTTTGTGAACTTTTCGAAAACCGTCATCTATGTGGCCAAATGTGCCGATATTTCACTTTCATATTCACTAAAACTCGCGTTGCACTCCTCTTGTATAGCATGTCAAATAACGCTCGGTTAGCCACAAGAAGCAATGTCTGTAATTCCCTTTCCTGTTGTCCATAATAACGTGGTGTATTTTACAGTAAGGAAACTTGACACACGTGATACATGTTTCCCCCTATTTTCTCGAAACCTAAAAACATGTTTAGACCACTGATATGTATGAGCAGATCCGTTAGACAGATAATTGAATCCAGCCGGATGACACACAGCTATGCTTCTGGCTCCAGCATAAAATTCACGTTATTTTTTTGCTGTGGACGTTATTTTCTGATACAATATTGTTACCAAATATTCAAATTTGTTTTGAACCGTACTAATCGTGTTGTGTTGAATGACGGTCTTATTACAAATAAATTGAAAGTCGAACACATTTTTCACGGCACGAATACGTGGTACATAACGATAATAGTAATAATTTCATTCAAATCGCTTAACAACTATTACTCCATCACAGAAATTAGTCCTGAAATGATGTTTTTGTTTACTAATTTTGAATTGTCAGTGGGGCCCACCGCGCGCTAACCCCAGAGATGTTAGCCACCATTTTTTCCCATTGGAGAGATAGGCGATGACAGTAGGGTGATTGAATCTGAGTAACATTGGATGTTAGTTCCTTTATGTATATGGCAGCCGGATGACACACAGCTATGCTTCTGGCTCCAGCATAAAATTCACGTTATTTTTTTGCTGTGGACGTTATTTTCTGATACAATATTGTTACCAAATATTCAAATTTGTTTTGAACCGTACTAATCGTGTTGTGTTGAATGACGGTCTTATTACAAATAAATTGAAAGTCGAACACATTTTTCACGGCACGAATACGTGGTACATAACGATAATAGTAATAAATTCATTCAAATCGCTTAACAACAATTACTCCATCACAAAAAATTAGTCCTGAAATGATGTTTTTGTTTACTAATTTTGAATTGTCAGTGGGGCCCACCGCGCGCTAACCCCAGAGATGTTAGCCACCATTTTTTCCCATTGGAGAGATAGGCGATGACAGTAGGGTGGTATATGGGTTTTAGAAAGGTTTTATTGTTTTAGTGTTTTCAATTATTTTTTTCTGCAAAGGTAAAAAGTTTAATTACATTGAATACATCCAACCAAAACGTGTATGTACGTCGCCAAGTGGCTTCATGAAATCTAAATTTGTTTTAATCAAAATCAATGCTCGCTGGACTTTGAAATTTTCTAGATCGTAAACCATTTTCCATTGGTCTACCATACGCACCTTGTAGTTTCACTAACTACAATATATTTTTTCGGCCACCTTTCAGACACGGCTTATAGTTTTCCACAACCACAAACCATTTCCACTGATCTTCCAGACGCGCATTGTAGTTTTGCAAACCACAAACCAATTTCTTACGGTTTTCCAGGCGAGGCTTTGATGTTCAAACCACAAAACAAAACGGTCTTTCAGACGCGCCACCACAAACCATTTTCCGACGGTCTTCGAGACGCGTCTTGTGATTTTGAAAACTGAAATAATATCACTCGTCACAATTTAACCACTTGAATTCAACTCACCTCATGAAATCAGTGACAGGATCCAAACAATTACTTAAATTAAATCATTAATAAACGGAATCGTTTTCACTATTTGAAGGTAATAAAACATGTCACACTCATAATTTGAAGCAAGCTCTGAATGAAAGAAAATATATTAGGCTGAAAAACAAAATTAAAAAAACATTATGCAGAATATTGTCATGACATCATATGGGTATCAATTTGGAACATCTGAAAATAATATAGATCAAGCAAAATTGTCAACAAACGTTCCTGAATAAGGATAGTATAAGATTATTTAAGTTGGACATAATATTGTCAATTGACCTGAAGGGAAATCATAATAATGGAAGATTGTTCTTGATAAATGAAAAATATTTTTGACTTTTGTTGTCTTTATCAACGAGACTTGCAGCCCTAGGCTGGCTCATCTCGGGAAAAATACTTTTAAAAAATCAAATATTGTCAAGAATCTAATGAGCACCGAAAAAATATTACAGAATTGTGTGTGTCAAAGTGCAATAGACTACTGCCGAAATAGTTCTCCCTGTTTTTATTAGATGTTGTAGTTTTATTAGATGAAAATTGTTTAACAACAGGCCGTAGGGTCAATTTTAAAACTTACTTTGATACTCATTGCTACAAGAGACCGAGGAATTCTCTGCTTCTCCATGAACGCCACGAGAATGAAATTGTCGGTTAGTTGGAAAGCTAAGCTATGGGAAGCAAACTTGGTAAGCAACTTTCATTCGTTCGAAATTATTTGAAAGGCACAAAGGTGAATACTGTATTTTAAAACAATTCATCAAGTCACTAATGTGTTCGACACGATAGCACGATCCAATGCCTACTCCACACAATACGAGACCGATGGCTTCTGTAACTTTAAAGTAAGTAAAAAGAGGACATGTGCCAATGTATTCGTGTTGACTCCAGGTTAGGTTTACAATATTTAAGGAAGGATAGGGCTTAGGATTTGGGATCATGTAATTTTAGCTACTCATCAGGAGTCAGGAATAGTGTGTCGTGGCGACGTCATGCTCGCGGTATGGTTCAACTGGGAGTATCTTCCACAAGAACAGAGCTATGAAGCTTTTCGGAACAGAAAGACAGAGGTGAAACAAAAAAAAACAGACTAATCCACATACAGTGAGATGTTGACCCTTCCTTAATTATAAGGAAATATTTTTAGACACCCGAGATAAAACTTCCCACGGCGATTGAACGTGTAAAATGATCAATTGATTGCCTACCAAAAGGCAGATTTCATGGGTTGAATGACAACACTGTACGACAAGCTGCGTATCTATCAGGCGCTCGTCGGATTGAACAGCTATTGTAACATGGTTAGTAACTCTGGTAGCATGTATATTCGTAATTTCCAAAGACTTTGATATTAAATTATTCAGAACTAACTTTATTAGTTAGATCTGAACGAAACTCAATAGCGTTCAATAATAACATATATTTTGCCTTATGGATGTCTAATTTTGTAAAACTAATCTTGTTTAATACCTTAAAAATGAGTGAGATTTATATGGTAGTAAATTTCAGAATTTGCACACATACGCACACATACATGCATGTAGCTGGTCTGTTAGTGTCTCAAAACATGCTCACATTTGCTATCTAGCTCCCACTCAAGAATTTTTTGAAATCCCTTTAAATTTTTTCGTTTTTGTTTTTCTGAGAAGATTAATTGGTACATATAGAATCATGAATCATGTTCCACAATTAAAATCAATTGTATCTTTGAAACTAATCAGAAAAATAGGCACAATTTCATATAATATTATTTGTTATAATTGTAATTTCAATAATTGAAACAGATTTTACGACCGTGATTGTAGGAATGAATGATTTGACGGCTTGGTTAGTGGTATGGAAACCACCGTGCCAAGACAGGCCTGTCTTGGCACGGTGGTTTCCATACCACTAACCAAGCCGTCCACAACCAGGGCGTTAGGCAAGAAGATTCACGCTTCGATTGTGTGCTGTTCAATAGATGGTCTTCCTTTCTCCCTTTCACCCTCTATCGCTTCATACTTGTTCGCGCCCTAGCGAATGGCTTTCAATCTAATGATTTTCAATTATCTTTCGATTATCTACTCCCTCATACTTTGAGTAGAAATGACCGATAAAGCCGATAAACAAATGTAATTTCAATATTAAAGTGAATTTGTTTCAAATATCATACATTTTATTTCATAATTCAAGAGACTTATTGATAGGTTTTTATTTGTGAATCGGTACTTCTGAGAGTCGGATGGTAATGCTCGAACTTGTATCCAACGAGGAAATTCGGGTTTAGTTAAATATTCAAGTAATTTCTCCAGTGTTGAGCAGTACAATTAACCTCTATCGATACAGGACTTATTGCCCATGTTACAGAGATAAAGTCCTTCTGATTTTGACTTCTGTGCATAATACACTTTCCACACTTTTCTACATATTTTGTGCAAAATAAGGTTAATTTAGCTAATCAAAGAAAAGAGATATCACAGCATAAATTTTATACGAAAAAGAACAATCTTCCATAAAATATGAAAACATTTTTCTTTAGTAAGTTTCTAATATGCAAAAAAGCAACAGACTGTCTTAACTAAGGCATAACATTTATTCAAAAGGATATAGGATGGATGCGTAAGATAAGCATTTGAACCAAACGGAGTTGATTTGTTTTTCAAGCGAATGATAAAATAGTTGCAAAACCTTTGTAAGCAGAAATATAAAAAAAATCCCCCAATAAGTGTGCGTGACCCCAATAGTGAACTTATTGTACTCTGAATAATTTACGTTAACTTAAAAACAAATTCATTACTTAGATATATTGACAACCTTTCGATCAGAAACAATGAAAAGCATCGGATTCAACTCGGTGGAAATCGATAAACGTGGTTAGCAGTTTGTGTTCGAAAAGTTTTGACAATGTACAAAATTTGTACACAAAGTGTAAAGATGTGAGAAGAGAATCAAGTTTAAGATATTTGCAATATTTTTAAGAAAAATATGTCAGTTGCAGAAATTCTGGCCTCTAGAGGCGCTGAATCTATTCATTATGTGTACATAGTTTTCAGAAAAACGATACAAACTATTTGAATTTTGTATCATCTAGGTATTGATAATTCTAAAAAAGGTCAATAAATTCAAAGCAACTCTAGGAGTCAAAATTTACTTCGACCGATACAAAAACAAACCTTCGTACTTACATATGTGGCAGAATACAGGGCAATACTTTTTTTTCGAGTTTTTATCAATGACTTCAATGGAGGAGGACATCATGTCCATTGTAACATCGTATTAATTGAAAATCTGTGTGTAAATAAGTATGCACACTGTCGGTTAGACGGCAGTAGATTGTAAAACGGGAAAATTATTATTGTTATATTTACAGAAGGTATATAACACACAAACAATACACAGGAAAGCAAACGGACGTGAAACAATGGGAAGGTGTACTCAAAGTACAGGCATACTCGAGAATAATGTTGTTGACAGTGATTTTAAGTATGAATTTTATTGAAAGTGTGTACAACATCATGACTATTAAATTGCAGGAATCCAATGTTGTAAAATGAAAGAATTACCTTCTTCCGTGCAATATACCAATAGAATGGATGAATTAAGCTCGTTTTGTTTTCAAGTTTTCATTTAAATTATAAATACAACAAACTACAAAAATGTTTAATCAGGTAAACGTGTGCTACATGAAGCGGTCCCACGGTCCGAGCCAGGTAAAGCGAGTTTACCTTATTACTCATTTCTTCACACAGTGCCACAAGTTATTATTAGAATACCATAAAGCTAGCTCAAATGCCACTTTAGGTGAATGGGTTTCTCTGTGAACAGAAATTCTGTCAGCAAAAAAGTCCATTTATTTTCTGTGGTTCCATATTTACACAGACAGATGAAGAAATAGCCATAAATATGATACAAACCAATAGTTCAAAATAGACCTAAACAAATTCAACAAAACTATGTTTTCGACAGCAAAAAACTTTACACTTTTGTTCAACTACAACAAATTCATTTTCAGATTCCGTTCCAATAAAAAAAACAACATGCAACAGCAACAAAATCACACGAAAGAACGAAACTAAACACAGTCCGGTGTCAATGAAGCAGAAAATATTGTAAATTTCAGGCCAAAGAATAATTGTTTTAATGTTCGGCTCTAGACATCTGGGCATAACTTTGGAAAGTAGTGAAACATAAATATGTGAATAAAATATAAGCAGAAAATACTCCCCTCAAAAATATCGTAATTAAGGAAAAAGCATTTTAAATCAAGAGATAAACATTCGAATAATTTTAAATCATTGACAGAGGGCTTCAAGGAATACTAACATGTTTTTTTTACTGTATAGTGACAATATAACTGACATGATCGCACATACTAACTAAACACATGTAGTACTTCTTGAGGTCTATCATCAAATAAAAATTACGAAAACGAAAAAACTAAAAAACGTTGCAACATTCAGATGTATCTTCATTACTGAACCAAACAAATCGATTGATCGTTGTAATTTCATCCCTTCAAATCGTCACCTGGATCTAAATTGAGTAATAAAATCGAACCATAACTATATTTGATTATGATACCGAATAAATACTAATGGTCAAATAAAATCTTGTATATAAGTGGTCTTTTTATTTCCATTGATGGAAAACAAATCCGAAATTAAGCGACTGAAAAAATCACTAGGGGCGATTCAAATATGACGTCCACTAATTTTTGGGATTTTTAGACCCCCCCCCCCCCCCACTCCTCCTCTGTAACTCTTTTTTTTATTCCTATTATATGTACTGTCATAAAATCTTAGACCCCCTCCCTCCTAAAATTATTGGCAAAAAACATTAGCAAAAACAAATTCGAAATTTAGACAAATGTCAATTACGCCAAGGAACAAAAATATCAATTTGAAAATTAGGACCCAATATCTGTAGGAAACGAAAACAAATTTATTAAATTACAAGAGAAACTTTTGTTCCACTAGAAATTGGCTTGGTTAAATAACTTATCAAAGTAATGGACCGCCTTTCCAACCATTTTTTTCACAAATGTGCTCCATTGCTGAAATATTTGTGCTTCTAAAACAGACGAGCTAGTTGGTCTAGTGAGTACCGCTTATGTCTTATAAGCGGGACGTCGTGGGTTCAATTCCAGGCTCGTCTCTTCCCCACTATGTAGGGGACCTGTTCCGATTTCCATCTCACTGTACACATATTCATCTCATCGCAAAACAGAGAAATACAGCACAAATCTTGTCGCTTCTTTTTGCTAACATTCGTGCTCACTGCTGAAAAAATCACAAAAAAAAAAATAAATCAAATACCTTCTCATTGCTTTGTTTTCGATGGGATGGAAATGGGAGCTATGAGATGAAGTGCCGAACCGTTACCCTATTTCTATCTTAGTTCTTTCTGTGTTTCACGTTCTACCAAAACGCTTCCTACTGTTATAATCTTCCATTTCAACTATTCCAAAACCTCCCTGGGCACCTATGAGAAGTCGTAGAGTTCTTTGCATCTTTCCTAAGATCCGAGGTAAGCTCTCTCGCGGTGGAGCTCTATTTTCGAATTAAAATGTCTAATAGGGTAAATCCTGGTGAGATGCCACACCTTTTTAAAAATCGATATCCTAATATTTTTTTTTTCGATGGGCGATATTTTTCAGAAAAGCATAATCATTTATATTTGTATTTCAACCCAAAAACAAACAAATTCATCGCGTGAACAATTTCTTATTTCTACTGTGTAACAATACACAGTCAAGGATATTAGTCATTAATAGGTTTTTCTTTTATTATTTTCCTCTCAATCATTTACATAAATCGTCAAAAATTGCACATATTGCGTTTTTCTATATCCACGACGTTTTTACGACTTGTCTATGTTCTTGCCTATGTTCTTCGAAGGGGTCTACTACGAAAGGCCGAATCACAAAAGGCCGAATCACGAATGGCCGAATTACAAAAGGCCGAAAGCAAAAAAGGCCGAATGCACAAAAGGCCGAAACCACAAAAGGCCGAAATCACATAAGGCCGAATCACAAAAGGCCGAAACCACGAAAGGCCGAATCACAAAAGGCCGAATGAAACCGGCAGACAAACAAAGTGGACCGGAGCGAGCGCGCGCTCGCTCCGGTCCACTTTGTTAGTCTGCCGATTTAATTCAAACTTTTTCTTTATTTAAATACTTAATATAATTTAAAATATTCGGATTATTTTGTGATTTCTCACTAAAGTCTTGTGAAATCAGTTTCTCTTAAATTGGGAGAAAATGAAATACATTTAAGAACACCGCGTTACCGTAAGTTATACAGCTTTTAGTTAAAAGCATAACAATTTGAAATTTTGATTTTGTTTAGCTCCTGATGTCGCAATTAGACCATGAGTAGTGCGCATCATTAGCACAAATGCGTCATGAAGCGCACAACTCCTACATTAATGCAAATCGGCAATTCGATTCTGTGAGCCATGAATCCGGTGGAATCCAACTTGGGCTCTTTCTTGCATTAGATTTAGGAATTTAACTTTTCCCAATACTGCTGATAATGATTACTACATCACCAAAGGAAGAAAAAGGAGAGCTCTTGGATTACTCCGTTACTTTAAAGTGCTAATATTTATACGTATACTGCCGTGAATCGCATTTTTGTCCCATATGAATAGGAAACCCAGCAAAGATGGGACAGATATGCGATTCACGGCAGTATACAGTGTTCAGTTAAGTTCATCCTTTCATTACTGCAATGAAGATTGATCTATTATGGAATATAATAAGGATTCAAATTGACTCTGTAAACATACAACTTCTTCCAATTGAAAGATTAAGCTTCGACGTTGAACTGACGTTAGATACCTCAACTGAATAAGATTGATTAGATCGCTGCTAGTAGTTGCAAAACACAAGTTTTTCTTAATGGCACCATAATAAAAGTAAATGTAAATTTGTGAGTATTCTAAGTTCTCTTGGTTGAAAGATTGTAACTTTTGTAATGATTCGGCCTTTTGTGTTATTCGGCCTTTTGTATCATTCGGCCTTTCATGGTTCGGCTTTTTGGGGTTTCGGCCTTTTGTGGTATGCTAGAACATTTTCGGCCTTTTGTGATTCGGCCTTCTGTGGTTCGGCCTTTTGTGATTCGGCCTTTTGTACTGATCCCCTTCGAAGAAATGTCGTTCCATTCCTGGTTTTTTTTTCGTAGTGTTGCTCTTTTATTTCATTACATGTATCCATATTAACAAGAATCCAAAACGAAGGATTGGGGCGAAAATTGATTTGTTACTCATTTGTTGTGATGTTTTCAGTAGTGAGCGAGCATGATAACAATAAAAACCCAAAATTATCACCTAGTGATGATGATGCCTTCCTCTATTCAATATATTGAATTCGAATTAATGTTGTAAATGCAGTGCTTATTTCCTACATTTCGACGGTTAAAATATTTGATGCAAATCTAGCACGCTGCTTAAAAACAACACAATTATGAGAGTAGAGTAGAATGGGGCAAGAGTACGCACTTCGTTTTCAATCGAACATGGGAACCTTATGAAACAAGCTTCTGCATATCAAATCAATATCGACGATTCGTATACTCTTCCTTTATGTTACTCAGTGAAAAAAATAATGGTATTAATTAAATTCGTTTTAGCAGAACCACTATTGCAAGACACCTAAAAAACGCACTCTTACGCCACCGGTGGGGTAAGAGTGAGCATTGGGTGGGGTAAGAGTACTTTTCCAGTCATGTGTTTTAAATATTTATTAACACAAATAAGATCTAATAACATTTAATTGATGTTTACTGAAAGTATGTTGTGGAATGTTTGAAGATTACGTAACTCTAAAAGAGGGAGGGGGTCTTAGAAATGTGAACTTTCATACGAATTACAAACATTGTTTTTTTAAATATTAAAAAACTATGGAGGTAAAAATATATCAGGTTTCGCGTGGCGTAAACAAAGGAATTTTCCTTAAAGAAAGTCCACTAATTACGTAACGCAAAATTTAACCATTTCATCACCCCTTCCCCCTTTATTACCCCCCCCTCCCTAAGCGTTGCGTAATTTATGGATGTTGCTTTTGATAAAATGCAATAATCATTTAGTTTTTCGAATTTTTCGTTGGCTTTTATCGGTGAGTACATACGCACTAAGCTCAAAGTAGAAGTGAGCAATCGAAAACAATGAAGAATAGAATTGAAAGATATCGCAAGCGAGCGACAAGTATGAAATTTTTGCTTAATAGAAGATGAAATTGTGCAGAGGGCTATAAGAGAACAATATTGATTGAAATCTCTGTTAACGGCTTGGCTGATGGCGTGGGAACTATCATACCAAGACAGGCATCCATATATTCAGACAGGATTTTTTTTAGAAAATGTGTAGAATAACCAAAGAAGAAGTTTACTGTACTATTGGATAGAAACATATTAAATTTAAATCCTGAGATAGAAGAGAGACAGAAGAAAAAGTAGAGATTTAGATATAAAAGAGAAAATAGAGATTGATGAAAGGATAAAGCAGATAGATGGCATGGCAAATGCTGGGTAAAGCGTACCATTGGTACTTCGCGCACGTGAAGGAATAAAATACACCCCATCTCGCGGTCTTTAGCCTCTTACCCACACAGTTAAAAATTGTGAAATTTGCAAGCCACGTAAATATTCGAACGCATGATTTTCCATTCAATACCCCTCAATCCTACATCCCACTTCTTCTTGCAATCAATCTTGAATACATGCTCCATGGTGAAGACAACCTGTTATTTTAAAAAGCGATGGAAAATTGATTCTAATCGGATGGAGTCTTTTAGTTACATCTTATATGGGGGCAATTATATAAGATCGGGTAACCAACCCCGGTGGAAACTATGGTCGTATGATGACTGAAAATCTCTCAACTTCATCGGGAGCACACGCATACTCGCCGATGTACTCAAGGACCGTGGATTCGGCATCGTAGCGCGGCAGGAGGTTTGTTGGAAGAGATCAATGGTGCGAACGTTTAGAGGTAATCATACCATCTATCAGAGATGCGGCAACACACACGAGCTGGGAACAGCTTTCATAGTAATGGGCGATATGCAAAGGCGCGTGATCGGGTGGTGGCCGATTAATGAGAAAAATTTCAGGTTGAGCATCAAAGGCCGGTTCTTCAACTTCAGCATAATCAACGTCCATAGCGCACACTCCGTAAGCCCTGATGATGATAAGGACGCATCCTACGCGCAGCTGGAACGTGAGTAGAACAGCGCCCAAGCCACAACGTAAAAATCATCATAGGAGATTTGAGCGCTCAGGTTGGCCAAGAGAAGGAGTTTAGACCGACTATTGGGAAGTTCAGCGCTCACCGGCTGACTAACGAAAACAGCCTACGACTAATTGATTTCGCCCCCTCCAAGAATATGGCAATTCGCAGCACTTACTTCCAACACAGCCTTCCGTATCGGTACACCTGGAGATCACCACTGCAGACAGAATCACAAATCGACCACGTTCTGATTGATGGACGGCACTTCTCCGACATTATCGACGTCAGGATATATCGTGGCGCTAACATCGACTCTGACCACTATCTGGTGAAGGTTAAACTGCGCCCAAAACTATCCGTCATCAGCAATGTTCAGTGAGCTCGATGGGACCCCTCTTGAGAACTGCTGGAATACAGTCAAAGCAGCCATTAACGACGCAGCGGAGAACAACGTCGGGTATGTGGGACGAAGTCGACGAAACGATTGGTTCGACGAAAAGTGCAGACAGATTCTGGAGGAGCAGGACACAGGACGCGGGTGGTCGCGCTGCAGCAAGGTACCCGGCAGAACGTGGAACGTTATAGACTGAAGCGGAGACACCAAACCCGCCTTTTTCAGGAAAAGAAACGCCACATGGAAGAAGTGGAGTGCGAGGAGATGGAACAGCTGTGCCGTTCTCAACAAACACGCAAGTTCTACCAAAAGCTCAACGCATCCCGCAAATGCTTCGTGTCGCGAGCCGAAATGTGCCGCACAGTATAAACATGTTACAGCATATATGATGTAACAAAAAGGCTCCGTTCGATTCGACTCATTTTTCCATCACTTTTCAAAATTACAGGCCGTCGTTACTATGGAGCTTGTATTCAATATTGCGTACAAGAAAAAGTTGGATGTAAAATTGAAGGCTATTGAACACAAAAATATGCGTTTAAATATTTCCATAGCGTGTAATTTTCAGAATTTTTAACTGTGCGGAATAAGGATGGGAGCATCTTGACGGACGAACGTATGGTGATCGGAAGGTGGAAGCAGCACTACGAGGAACATTTGAATGGCGCTGAGAGTTGTAACTTACTGGGGGCCAGGGCCGTGTTACTCCCAGCACTGGTGAGACCCCCAATAACAAGCCTCAGGGTCGGCTCTTCGCTCGTGACACTCCGCGATAGAAAAACACTCGAAGTTGTCTCGTGTCAAACTCCAACTTTATTTCGTGTGTTACCGGTACAATTTATTTCGTCTTTGACGTCCTACTTCCTTCCTCTATTCCTGCGTCCGTCCTCAAACACCGGACGACGCTTCCCACTTTCTTACTTCTACCTCCTACCTTTCTCTTCTTTACTTCCTCACTTCTCTTTCTTCTTCGTTCTTCGGGGCCCCGCGCACTGCTACTCCGCTACCTGTAGACTCTTCGGTTTCTGCAACTGGGTCAGGGGTGGATGTCAGCTTCTTCTCAGCGGATTGCCCTCTGCCTGTGTCGTGCACCCCTCGAGTGTAGTGACGAACTCGAGGCTTCAGCAGTCCGTGGACGTACTGGGAAAAACCTGGTTTTATGGCGCACTTGGTGGACACACTCTCCTAGGGCAGGTATCGGGTTTTAGAACGGCGGAAAACCGCGATGGCGTTTTATAATAAAACCGCGAGGGAGTTTTTAAAACAAAAACCGCGAGGTCCTGGTGGCACAATGGGGGATACGAAATGGCGATTAGGGTAACGTATGGAATAAGGCGTTTTTATTTCGGTGATCTTGCAGTGAATACCTGGATGTCCAGTTTCCAGCTTTCAGCTCCTCTCACTTCCGTTTTCACAGTCACTTTTAGAAAACCTTTAGTAACTTTTTTACTTTTCACGATCATTTTTGCTTTCCAAAATCAACCTTCGCATTTGGCTAATGATTTGTCGTTCTGGTGGTTTGGTGAACGTTGACCCCAAGCCTCTGTCCATTGACCTGTTGTCGCCCATGAACTCCGCCACATGCTGGCCACCCAGTTCGCCACCCCCATGGCCACCCATTCGATGTTTTTCTCGGCGTCCCTGGTGGTGAGTAGCGGTATCACTGTCGTCCTTTCATGGGGCAGTGTAGTTTTGGCTGCGTTCGTGGGGTTTGTGGGAGCAGGAACATTTAACACTTAACAACCGCGATTATTTTCCATTTTTTTAAACAAATAATACGAATACTACAACGCGAAAAATCTCACCAATCTTGGACAACACTGACACTCGTTACAGAAAACAGGCAGTGAAATTCAAGGCAGCGGAGGAGAAGACTAAGCTTCCCTGGGAAGCTTACCAGACTGATCAAAGCAACGGTGGATGGTGTGCAAAACTGTGTGAAGATTTCGGGCGAACACTCCAGTTCGAAGACAAGGTGATGGACTTTCGTGCCTAATGTTCAACATCGCGCTAGAAGGTGTCATGCGGACAGCCGGGTGTAACAGCCGGGATACGATTTTCAACAGATCCAGCCAATTTATTTGTTTCGCGGATGATATGGACATTGTCGGCCGAACATTTACAAAGGTGGCAGAACTGTACACCCGCCTGAAACGTGAAGCAACAAAAGTTGGACTGGTGCCGATGCATCGGAGACAAAGTACATTCTTGTGGGCGGAACCGAGTGCGACAGGGCCCGTCTGGGAAGCAGTGTTACGATAGAAAGGCATAACCCCCCCCCCCCCCCCCCCCAGAAACAAAATATCTTGAAGAATTTTTTTTTTAAACAAAATGTTCAGAAGCAATCCTCATACCCCCCAGGACCAATTTTCTGGCAACGCCCCCGTAGAAAGGGATACCTTCGAGGTAGTCAAGGAATTTGTCTACCTAGGATCCTTGCTAACGACTGATAACAATGTTAGTCGTGAAATACGAAGGCGCATCATCTGTGGAAGTCGGCACTACGGGCTCCAGAAGAAACTGCGGTCAAAACAGATTTCGCTTATAAGACCGGCAGTCCTCTACGGACATGAAACATGGACCATCTTAGGCGACATGCAAGAAGAGTAGTATCCAGAGTAAGTATCCAGAAGGTAGATAGAGCCGGAATACGATGGGCAGGACATGTTGCGCAAGAATTCGTGTTCGCTTCCGATCCGGCAGGTACAAGACGGCATGGAGCACAGCGAGCAAGGTGGGCAGACCAGGTGCAAAACGACTTGGCGAGCGTGGGGCGCATTCGAGGATGGAGAGATGCGGCCTCGAACCGTGTATTGTGGCGTCAAATTGTTGATTCAGTATTATCTGTTTAGATGTAAACTAAATAAATTAAATGAAATGATAGATAGAGGAAGGACATAGGATTTGTAAGGCAAAACTTGATAATTCTTTTGTATTTTTATACATACTTTGTTTTATACATCTAACAATGACTGTTCACGCCTTCCTGGAGTGAAAGAAAACGATTTCACATTATGCTACTCCAAACGATACACAACTAAAATATATTTGTAGTATTACAATTAATATTTACAAACTAAGTATACAAACCAACTTACAATTTAGTTTTCCTTCCGACTACAAACAAACAAACAAACATCTACCTTCGGGATCACGGCGACCTAATTAGCTAATTACATTCAACAAATTATCACAAACGTTCATTCTGATACGATTCAAACTTAAACTCACAGTTACCAACAGTATTGGAACGAAGACAACTACTGTGCGGGAGACGAGCGAATAACGGTGAAATAGAAAATCTTTATTACAAGAAACAATTAATATAGTTCTACAAATAACACAATTATTAACTGTACAATATTAATCTTTTTAAAACACGAACAAATTACGATTGTCGAAACACCATCTTCTGCCCCTGCAGTGCACAATTAACATTCAATCTGTTCGTCTCTCCCGCATACATCGTATCAGTACTGAGATTTTCATTTTCACTGAGAGAGGTCACGCGATATTTACATTTTATTCTCTCCCGCTTTCATAGAAAACATAAACAATGAAAGCAATTCTGCCATATTTTCACGGATTTTTATTTCATGAAAGCGCATCAAACTATTGTAAACAAGCTGTTTCTGTTTTCAATAATGTTACTTCAAACACAAAAATCAAAAACAATACAATCATTTTATTGACTAGTCATCGTTATTTGCACAGATCTATTAAAATTATTTAGAAATTTAGATTTCAAAACAAAGCAACATTCCCATCATGACTGCTTGTAATGTGAAAGGTGACCGGGGGACGGCTACATTTTCATTTGGTCTTAAACTTACTTAAACTTAAACTAACTCTAATGATTTTTTACATTCTCCGTCTCTTCTACAAAGTTGTCAAACCAGCAAAATTAAATGTTTTTGCTGAACATTGTAACTTTCTATCTCTTATAAAACAAAAGTTATTCAAATATTATGATTTTTCATAGGGGTACAAGTTGTAAACACAGCATTCCGCCGTATCATTGAAAACAAAAGTTTTCAATGTCAGTATAAAAATGAAATAAGCGATTTTCAGCATATCGTGAAGAAATTTGCGACTTTTTGCAATTAAGGGAGTAATCACAGGTGGAAATACCTCTAAAAATATGTATAATTTAAAGATAACTTTTGTTGTATGTGAGATGGAATGTAACAATGTTCAGAAAAAACATGTAATTTTGTTTGTTTAACAGCTTTGTTGAAGCGACGGAAAATGGGAAAAATAATTGGAAAGAGGTAGAATGAAAAATTAGATTTTAATGGGGTTTTCACATAAAACGACTTAAATTTGTTATATATAAGAGATAGAAACTCGGGATGTTCAGCAAAGTTGCTCGTATTAACATTTACTACAACTTTGCGGAAGACACTACGTGTCCATCTCATTCTGGTGGAAAAATAATTTTCTCAACTCACTTTTAGGGGGATCATCAAACTGTTTTTATCGAAAGATGCGCTCCTAAATATCTTGAAACTTCTGTGAACAAACCCTATATCCAAAATCAACACTTTTCGAGTTTTTGAATTTCGATCGTGAAAATGACGAAATAAAACACTGTGGGCTGGCGGCAACATCCCCTCGCTCGTAAATCCTGTGGCTGGTTCTCTAGTATACAGGACGGGTTTACCCTCACAATTCAGCTCCAAGAAAACCAGCTTCGCACCGGCCGAACTTTTTCTCCTTTGGAAGTTTGCACAGACGCCGACCAGATTCGGCCGTCATCCCTTATCCCTGCACCTCTTTCACCATGCCTCGCTCCCAAACGTTTCCCTTTCAGCCATCAGAGGCGAATACTAGGTCTCCAACCACAACTGGACGTTGGTCGACCATCTATTCCGACCTGCTATTTCAGTTCTGCCAACGATCCCAAAATTTGTGCGCCAAGAACTGCGCTCGGTTATAACTGCTCCGCAGCGTATCATCCAGTTCCACCGAATTCCTAGGCGGCAAGCACTCAGCAACCGGATGCCCACGCAGTAAGTGATTCGGCGTCAAAGCTTCTTGGTCCTCCTTCACGTTCGTGGATACGTATATTAGGGGAGAGTTCACCAGAACTGCCGCGTACCTGATACCAACCAGTGGATAACTCATTAATTTTGATTTATATTTCCACTGCTACGTTGAGGCTGATTACACCATTTTAGCCATTTATCTCATATTTACACTGTCAATAGAACCATTCAATCCACTCATAACTAATGTGTTATCTGGAGGTCTCCTTTATATAGATTCCAAAAAGGGAGGTTGGGGATGTTTATTTGAATTCATCACAATTTGACAATTGTAGGGAGACTTGAATAAATTTTAAGTTTTTCCCATACATATTTCCATATTCCATATAACATAAATTGACTTCGCGCCACCCCTAAATGGCCACCGAATTGCCTGAAATTTTGCCAGGCCTTCTATATTATCAAAATGATGCTAATAGACATATGGGAGTTGGAATATTCGAACATTTTTGAAATTTGAACTGCCCTAGTACACCACCTCCAGGTGTACCGCACGCGTTGTCATACACGTGAAAAGTGCTACCCACCTTTTCTCCTTCCTTCGTCCAATCGACACTTCCACCGATCGCTACCTACGTAGGCAAACGGATCGACCCTCGCTGCTAAGCGCTGCCTCGGTATCGGTGCCATTCTCAGCACAGGCTTCCGAATACTGCACGAAGTACATGCTCGCATAATCTTGTCGATTTGTAGTCGTAACCTGGGTATGTAGAACCGCCGCCGAACTTCGTTCACAACACTCTCCCTGCTAATGTGGCCAAACTCTCGATGGTAGTGCTCCAGCAACCGCATCATCACTGCATTGTCCTTTGGTAGAACGATCGGGAACTTTATGTCGAACGATGCATAATCCGCCGCTTCGGTCCTACCTTCCATGCGAATAACTCTATCTTCATCCAGGAACGGTCCCAGACGATACAACGCACTCGATCTTTCAAGCGGAATTGCTTGCGAGATCGACAGCTCCTTATTCTTCCACAAGGTCATCGGTGAACTGGTCCGCTTGCACAGCTTTCCGCAAAAGATCCTCCGCCGCCAGATATTCTGCCTGTTGTAACGGTACTTCAACACCCGGGAATACTCGTACTCCGGAACGCTTGCTAGTCCTCCATAAAGCTTCAATCGGCTTCTTCTGTACACGGCTACGGCAATTCGAGATGAAACGGAATATCGCAGCCACCGTTCGTCCCATCACTGCCCAACGCGAGATATATGGCACATCCTCTCGAACAAACTATCGGGCAACACAATATGGTGCAGTAGCACGCTCGTAGACGATCCTGCTTCGGCCATTCTTCTGTTCCTCGATACAGAAACTCAGGTCCACGGTACCATCGGCTCTCCGATTTGATCTCCGTTCCCTTGCCACACTTCGTCAGATCGTCGGCAGGAATACACTTCGTCTTTGCTTCAATGAATGACTTCGCCGTAGTCGAACCTAAAGTAGGCGACGCACCCATACGCTCCATCTCCAGCATCGTTAAAAACGTGAAGTTGCACCCTTTCGTATGGCTTCGAATCCAACCCTCCGAGATAACATCGAGGATCTCGTATTTCGTCGATTAGATAGAATAACTTTGTCCACTGCAGCCACCGCTTGTAGTGTTCTTTTTTCAGCCTTTCGTCCCAGCCGATTCCGCTACGCCACAGATCCTGCATTATGGCACCTTCTCAAACATATGGCTGCAGATCTTCCCGAATTTTCGTGGAAAAGGCGAAAGCATATTCTTCGAATTCCAGAGCACTCCAAGAATTCTCTCCGTTTGACTACCCTTGTCCACTTCTAGCGACTTCACCGTGCTATCCGCCTCGAACTTTTTTCGAGCTACTGACCCAGGGGTGACATTGCGCATCTCGAATCGAATCACTCGATTCGTAAGTTTTTGGATTCGTTTCTAAAAAATTGCGCATTTCATTCAGTCGCAGTACAAGATTTCGAATGGTGCTGTACTAGTTCAATCGAGTATGTTCTGTCAAACGAAATGTAAACAGAGAGAATAGCTGTCTCCGTGTTTAGTTTGCCGCCCACTGGAGAGACAACCTTCAGCGCATGACGAATGTGAATAAACAGAGAGAATAAGAGTAATGTCATCTGCATGTAGCATGTTGCCTGTTGGAAAGGCATCCTTCAGCCCCTAAAGCCCCAAACGCAATACAACGGAACGGCGACGGAAACGGAAAATTTGAAAATTTGGCTTTCAGGGCATGAATTGGCAGTTAATTTATAAACAAGCAAATTGTGCTCAATGACTTTAAAAAGGAATATTATTTATTGAGCAGTTGCAACCGATTAAAACATTATGCCGATACGACATGTTTTGTTAATTAAGATATTGTTACGACACAAATTATAAGTTTTATGTTTATTCGAGTTTTAGTTGAAGTCGTTTTTATGCGGATTTCGGGATAATTAGTGTTGCATATTGTCTGGAAACTATAAAAGTAGGTATACTAGGACTAGTAGGACATTCTTTTCCTCAAGAGACAATAATAAAACATTTATTCTCTTCCCGTAGAGAAATAATAACAAATATAAATAAAAACTTTCAGCAAGAAATAACTCTCGAACAACATTCGAAAGCTATAAAGGTGATGAGTGTTTTTCATTCGACTTGAGTCGTTTTTCAGTGTGCTATCGAGTATCCATAATGCAAAAACATCTCGTTATTCTTGTACCTCCTCGAGCATACTCGAACGATGAGTCGTTTTCGAGATCGAATCGAAACCCGTAATGCTAAACATGTTCGACTCGATAGAATTACGTTCGAATAGAGATGCACAATGCCACCCAAGTTCATGATCTCGAAACCTCCTCTGGCATGTACATTACGCACATCAGTAGCTCTTCTCACTGCTTCCGCTTCAGCATCCGCGCTACCGAAGTAATCATCGACGTTATGCTTCCGGGTGATAGCATCCGCCGCTTCGGAAACTCACCAGCGTGTTCTAGGGCATTCAGATTCTTCACAAATTGTGCCGAACAGGGTGGCAGTTCAATCCGAAATTCACGACGTCCATCACGAAGATTTCCACTTCCCCATGTGTAATTGACGACCCTTCGTCAATGAATGCAATAGCACTGACCCTCTCTTGCCGTTATACAAGGTTACTGGAACTATTCTAAACAGCACCGCTCGTTCGTACCGGAGATGACTCTTGCACTGCATTTGTACTCGCGACAATCATCCCAAACGTCCATGGAGAAGAGCGTTATGCTTTTCTGGGCATCCATCTACCTTGCACTGCATTCTTATTCGACGTGATCGATCTCCGTGGTCGTATAGGCAGAGCGGACATAGGTTCAGCCTATTCACTGTCTGCCACCGCTCTCCAACATTATCAGAAGCTCCTGACAATTTCTTCCAAAATGCCCTGCTTTCTTACTGCGTTCGTGCAGTTTACGAATGCCTTTGTCCTCGATTTCTCGCGCTTTCAGGAACCCTCGCTCCATTCCGCCTTCTCAAATGTAGCTTCCAACGCCTTTTCAACCAAACATTCCATGAAGTCGCCTAAGGTTTCCAAGTCGACTGTGTGGACTCGCCGTTTATAATCCACAGACTCCATGGCATAGTATGACGGACCAAACTTTGCATCAGAATGGGATTCTTCAAGTGATCCGTGAGGCCAGCTGCTTTCAGGTGTTGAGTAAACTCCTCCACGGCGCTCCTCAACTCAATGACCGATTCTAAACTCTTCACCTTGAGTCCCTCCAGTTGTTGAATCCGTTTCGCCAGCCTTGTTGAAAGTACTTCTGGGTTTCCGAATCGTTTCTTTAGCTTCTCGATTACTGACCGAACGTTCTCCGGAAGAAGAAGACGATTTCGGACCGTGTCTAATGCCTCCCCTTCCAATGCTTCCTGTAGACGTATCAAGTTTTCGGCGTTGACAAACCCGCAAGACACATGCGCTGATGAACACTAGCCAATCTTCAGCGGCACCGCTGAACCGTGGCAGTCGCCTTGGGAACACCTGCCTCGAAGCAATCTGCAATCGCGATGGACCCGACTATGTCTGATGCAATCCGGAATCTCGCTCAGCGACCGACTCATCATCCCGAAACGAAGATCGAATGTTGATTTTGAAAATTTCCATTAATAAACCAATATTAGCAATAAATAATTATATTTTTTTTCCACATAAAAATAAAAACTACACAAAAAATCAATGAAGAGCAATGAAGCTAAGGGGCCCTCCTTAGCCGTGCGATAAGATGCGCAGTTACAGAGCAAGACCATGCTGAAGGTGGATGGGTTCGATTCCCGGTTCGGTCTAGGAAATTTTCGTGTTGGAATATTTCTCGATTCCTTTGGGCATAAAAGTATCATCATGTTAGCATCATGATATACGAATGCAAAAATGGTGAACTTGGCTTTTAAACATGGCAGTAAATAATTGTGAAAGTGCTGAACACACACTGCGAGGCGGCAATGTCCCAGTCCCCTGATTTCTTTATTGTAAATTTTCGAGTTTTTTAGGGAGTTTTTATTTTGGTTGTTTTATTCGGTTCTATACTATTCCCTAGAAAACCTTTCCCCAGAATGTACCGTTACATTCCACGTCGAGCATCCGAGCGAGACGGTTGTAAGTCCGCGTACGGTCTGCTTCTCTTTTGGTTTTTTCCTGAAGTACAGGTAGAGGTTTTTTCCGAAAGTGTTTTGAAGCATAGTGCTTGAGTGGAAGTGGTGCTTAGCTGAAGCAGTTAAGTAGCCATTTCGTTGCTTTTGCAAGACAACGCAAAGTTTTGCAGTTTCTTCGGCGTCCATCGCAGGCGCAGGCATCATCGCCCCACGCCGACAGTCATCATCCATCGTGCGTCTCCACCAACACAGACGCTGCCGTCCTGCCACCATCCATCCACCCAGTTGCAGTGTTGTCTGTGGCAAGAACACCAACAACAGCGTGGTTCGCTTCGACCGCACCACCGCCCCGGCGATTGTCCATCCAGTCAGTGTGTGCTGCCAGAACCGTTAGCCGGCGACACAGCAGTGTGAACGCAAGTATTTACTTGAGCTCCCTCTCGTTGTTCCCCTCTCTTCTCCATCTTATTGGAATAGTTTTTTTTCCTTTTTCTTTAAGGCTCATGACTCCATCACAATGTTTTGAAAATTGATGACTGTATCACTTGTTTGTAATAGTGATGCAATTGGTACGTAAAAGTGCAGAAGCGATAAATAAAATGTTGTTTACAACTGGGGTGGGTGGAAATGGGGTGGTAAAAATATGTCAGCTGATGCATAATGTTGCCAGACTTGACGAATTGTTTATTTTATATCATAAGACATGTTCATGGTGTATCAAATATATGGGTATTTATCGGTTTAATTTTTTTTATACACCACTTGGAATGTAATAGAAGCTTACGTAACATGTTTCAATATTTATTTTTGGTTTTAATGTTCAATCCGACAAACAGCAATGATTTTTTCCAATGAATAAATCTGGCAACGGCGAAGAGATGATTATTTTCTTGTGTATGCACATCTTTGTTTGCGTGTTGGCTGGCGTATACGTTGTATTGTTCGGATTGAATGAAGTTGCTCGCGTAGATTTTGTACTCACCATTTCACTTATTGCGCTAGTGAATTTGAGTCTTCCGCATTTTATTGCATTCACAATACGGTCGTCAAATTTGTCTCTCACTTCGATTTTTGCAAAGCAGTTTTCAACAGTTTTTGGGCGTGAATTGAATTAATTGGTAGTCAAGGTTGACGAAAAATGTGAAACTCAGTTAGTGAATATGTTTTAGGAGTGATAAAATCAAAGAAACAATGGGAAAAGATCCAGTGAAAAATCAAATGAGTGTGTATGTGTTCGATCCGAACGTTCGAACGTTAGTATGCGTTCGATGAACAAACGAATATCGACCTAGGAAAAAGGCAGTTTTCAGCGCTTTTCCAGCAATTCCTCAGTAATTGCTAGTTTTGATAAGTGAAAAATTAATATAGAAATGCCATGAATATATTATGATAGAGGGTAAGTCCGTAAATAGCCCCAAAATATTGAATTTAGTTCAAAACTTTATTAGTATTAGTGCGGATTTGAATAAAATCATTGTCATTATCGAATTGATTACGGTTTATAGAGTCTTAACTCGTCTTCCCCTCTCATTAATTTGTGTGTATGTGTGTTTTTTTTTCTGTCCTTGTGATAAGTGTTTAGTTTTAAAATAGATTGTGCCTCGCTGCAGCGGCGCATTTCGTGTCCGCAATGCGCGAAGGCGAAGTTGGCGGGGGTACTTCGTATTCCATGTCAGATGTTTCGTTGCATTCGGGTGTTCCAAACCAAAATGAAATGGACACCAGCAACGCTAAAATTTCCTCTACGAGCCCCCGTCCCAAGGTCTACCCTCACGACTCTAGTGGGCCGTATGTTGTTTTCTTTCGACCCAAAGGCAAACGTTTGAATATCAGTCAGATCAGCAAAGATCTGGAAAAGCGATTTTCGTCTGTCACTACCATTGACATGGTTGGGTCCAGTAAACTCCGTGTCACGGTCAGTGATCGCAAACAGGCCAACGAGATTGCCACCTGTGAGCTTTTCACTCTCGAATATAAGGTGTATTTACCGTCAGCAGTTTGTGAGATCGCGGGGGTGGTGACGGAGGGAAGTATGACATGGGACGATTTGAAACAAGGTTTCGGTCGTTTCAAGAACGTTTCTTTGCCTCCTGTTGCAATACTGGATTGCAAACAAATGTATTCGGTGTCGCAGGAGGGAGAGAAGCGGATTTATTCTCCATCCGACTCTTTCTGCGTCTCCTTTTTCGGCTCCGCACTGCCTGACTACGTAGTGATTGGCAAACTTCGTCTACCTCTTCGGCTGTATGTACCGAAGGTGATGAACTGTGTTAATTGCAAGCAGCTGGGCCACACCGCTCAGTACTGCTGCAATAAACCTCGCTGTGCATCATGCGGAGAGAAGCATGTGGAGGGGGCGTGCAAGACGGCACCGAAATGTGTCTATTGTAACGAAAGCCCTCCACATGCTCTTGAAGCTTGCCCAACGTACATACAGCAGCGAATCCACCAGAAACGGTCTCTTCAGCAGCGTTCTCGGCGAAGTTACGCCGAAATGTTGAGGAAGGCCGCTTCTCCAGTCGTTTCTGACACCATCTACTCGTCTCTTCCTTTGGACGATCAAGGTAGCTCCGACTCCGAGGTTGGAAATGGGGTTCCCTTTGTTTTCAATGGCTCAACGAGGAAGAGAATAAAACAGAGCCAGTGACCCTCGAAAAAGCCTAGAAAACAGCCTCAAAGGGAGCCCCAATCCAACATGGTCAAAGCGGATGGAAATACTCAAAAACGTTCAACTTTTGTGGTTTCACATCGGGATGATCGAGAGTTTCCACCGCTTCCGGGAACATCTAAAATCCCAGATGCCCCAATTTTTGCGATTTCTCAGCCAGAAAGAGAGCATAGAGAGCGAGCAGAAGAGCTCCCGAGCGCTCCAATGTTCACCCTTTCTGGCATCGTGGAGCTCATCCTCAACTTCTTTGATGCTTCCGACTCCGTGAAGAACATGGTCAAAACTGTTCGTCCTATTCTGACTCCTCTCCTGAAGCAGCTGGCTTCAAAAATGCCCCTCCTCGAGTCATTTGTATCCTTCGATGGCTAACTTAGTCAATAAGGGTAACACGATTTCGATTCTACAGTGGAACTGTCGAAGTATTCTTCCAAAATTAGATATTTTTAAATTTTTAGTTAACAAATTACAATGCGATGCTTTTGCTTTATGTGAAACATGGCTAACATCAGATGTGAACCTTCAATTTCCTGATTTCAACATAATCCGCCGCGATAGGGCAAATCGATATGGAGGGGTGCTTTTAGGGATCAAAAAACAGCACTCCTTCTATAGAGTCGATCTTGCGCCGATGTCAGGCACCGAAGCTGTCGCATGTCAGGTGACTATCCGAGGAAAAGTCCTCAGTATCGCCTCGATATATCTTCCTTCAAAAACCGCGATATCTCGTAGAGATCTCTCGCACATCTGCTCGGATATGCCCAAGCCACGGTTGCTCTTGGGAGATTTTGACACCCACGGAACAGGCTGGGGGAACTGTACCACGATAACCTCTGCGACAACTTTAACATGTCAATTTTTAATACAGGAGAAGTTACACGAGTGACTCGTCCAGCAAGAGATAGCCGTCTAGATCTTTCCATTTGTCCGAGCTCATTATCGTTGGACTGTACTTGGGAGGTGGTCCAAGATCCCCATGGTAGTGATCATTTGCCGATCGAAGTCTCGATTTCCAATGGACGTAATCAATCTGTTTCTATCGACCTCTCATATGACCTCACGAAGCACATCGATTGGGGCACATATGCGGAGGCCATCATTGATGGCGTAATGTCGATAGAAGCACTTCCACCGCGAGAAGAGTACGAGTTTCTATCCCAGTTGATCCTTGACAGTGCTCTTCAGGCACAAAGCCGGCCAGTGCCAGGAGCTTCGGTTCGTAGGAAACCACCCAGTCCGTGGTGGGATGTCGAGTGTACACAACTTTATCGCAAGAAATCCGCCGCTTTCAAAGAATTTCGGAAACACGGTTCGATCGTTCTTCACAAACGGTACATCGCGCTCGAGATCCAGTTCAAGAAACTGGTCAAAGTGAAGAAACGTGGATATTGGCGCACTTTCGTTGAAGGTTTATCGCGCGAGACTTCAATGAAAACTCTGTGGACCGTCGGGAGAAGAATGCGCAACGCGTCATCCGTAAACGAAGATCGTGAAAGCTCGTCGCGGTGGATACTTGACTTCGCAAAGAAAGTTTGTCCGGATTCGGTGCCGGTGAAACAAGAGCTACGTGATGCTTTTGCTGACACGGATGAAATGGATCGCCCCTTTCGATGATTGAATTCTCGCTTGCTCTCCTTTCATGTAACAATTCCGCTCCAGGGATGGATAGAATCAGGTTCAATTTGCTTAAAACCTCCCAGACGTCGCGAAGAGGCGCTTATTGAGCCTGTTCAACCAGTTTCTGGAGTGCAACATTGTTCCGGATGATTGGAGGCAAGTGAGGGTGATAGCCATCCAGAAGCCCGGAAAACCCGCGTCGGATTATAACTCGTATCGCCCCATCGCGATGCTGTCATGTCTTCGGAAGTTGTTGGAGAAGATGATTCTCTTCCGGCTAGACAAATGGGTTGAATCGAATAGTTTTTTGTCAGATACACAATTTGGTTTCCGCAGGGGCAAGGGAACGAACGACTGTCTTGCGTTGCTTTCTTCAGAAATTCAGCTTACTTCCGCTAAAAAAGAACAAATAGGCTCAGTTTTTTGGACATTAAGGGGGCTTTTGATTTAGTTTGCGTTGATGTCGTATCCGACAAGCTCCACTCGTGTGGACTTTCACCAATGATTTGTACAATTTGTTGTCAGAGAAGCGTATGAGTTTTTCTTATGGTGACTCGGCAACTTCACGAATTAGCTTGATTGTGTTGTATCCTTTTCGGGGCCAACCGCAGTTGATCTGCAAGGACCGTTGCAAGATACTCTGGACAATTTGTCCACTTGGGCTACGAAGCAGGGTATCGAATTCTCTCCGGAGAAAACTGAGATGGCTGTCTTTTCAAAAAAACATAAGCCGGCAAAGTTCCAGCTCCAACTGATGGGTGAGACAATCACTCATAGCATGTCTTCTAAATACCTCGGGGTCTGGTTCGACTCGAAATGTACCTTCGGGAAGCACATTGTGTATCTGACACAAAAATGCCAGAAACGGATCAACTTCATGCGATCAATAACCGGAACATGGTGGGGAGCGCATCCCGAAGATCTTATGACGTTGTATAGAACAACCACCGTTGTATAGGACCGACAAGGTTCTCGAATACGGTAGTTTCTGCTTCCAGTCCGCGGCTAAAACACACATGCTGAAGCTTCAACGGATTCAGTACCGCTGTCTTCGTATCGCGTTGGGATGTATGAATTCGACACATACGATGAGCTTGGAAGTACTTGCGGGAGTACTGCCACTAACAGATCGTTTCGCGGAATTATCGCTCCGGTTCCTCATCCGCTGTGAGGTTCTCAATCCATTGGTCATTGACAACTTCGAGAAGCTGCTCGAACAAAACCCTCAATCTCGATTCATGAGTATTTACCACTGGTACATAACGCTGGAGGTAAGCCCATCTTTGGTTGACACCAATCGTGATAACTTCTTAGACTCTTACAGTTCCTCTGTTACTTTTGATCTGTCCATGAAGCAGGAGGTTCATGGAATACCAGACTTTCTGTGTGCGGAGGTCATACCTCCATTATTTTTAAGCAAATACGGGCACGCTAGCGAGGAGAGAAGCTTTTCCACTGACGGGTAAAAAATGGATGACTCCACTGGTTTCGGTGTTTTCAACGTTTTTCATAGCGTCAAATTTAAGTTCAAAGAGCCTTGTTCCGTGTATAATGCTGAACTAGCAGATATACACTATTCACTCGAGCAAATCGCATCCCCAGCTCCTGACCACTTCTTCATCTTCACCGACAGTCTAAGTTCATTGGAGGCTGTTCGATCAATGAAACCGGTTAAGCACTCAGCGTATCTACTGAATGGGATACGGAAAGCTTTGAGTGCCTTATCACAACGGTCTTACACAATCACCATGGCTTGGGTCCCTTCTCATTGCTCGATCCCGGGAAATGAGAAAGCGGACTCTTTGGCTAAGGTGGGCGCTATGGAAGGTGATATTTACGATCGGAAAATCACCTTCGATGAATTTTTCACATTAGTTCGTCAGGAAACCTTGAACAGCTGGCAACAGAAATGGACAAATGGGGAGTTGAGTAGATGGCTGTATTCAATTCGCCCGCAGGTGTCGAAGCGTCCATGGTTCAAAAAATTGAATATGGGACGAGACTTCATTCGAACCATGTGTCGTCTAATGTCCAATCACTACACTCTAAATGCACATCTTTTCAGAGTGGGGCTCTCGGAAGGAAATCTCTGTGTTTGCGGCGAGGATTATCAGGACATCGATCATGTCGTGTGGGCGTGCGAGGAGCATCGTGGCCCCAGATCTGCGCTAACTGAACATCTCCGGGTCCGAGGAAAATAACCAAAGCCTATTAGGGAAGTGTTGTCGGGCCTTGATCTAGAGTACATGTCCCTGGTCCACCAATTTTTTAAAGTTGCTGATGTAAAACTGTAATCATTGTCTGCCCATTCCCTTGTCTGTCGTACCCCATATCGATTGTCTTCCTCTTGTTGTACATTTCCATGTCTGTCGTTAATCCCTTCCGTATGTCCTCCTCTTGTCGTTGTCTCCCAAAAAAAGTTTGTTTGTCCCGTTACAGATGTAAAAATGCGAGGAATGTCAACTTTGTGAACATCAGCATCGTAATTACTTAAGCACCCTTAAATCCTTTCCTTTCCTACTGTATTATTGTATTCCCTAACCTCGACTAAACCGCGAGTCTTTCGGTTCCCCAAAACTAACACTATGTATAAGAATCAAGAAATGTATTGTTAAACTTGATTTCGGCTCCGTAACGCTTCACGGCAAATGAGCCTTCCAAATAAACGAAAGATTAAAAAAAAAAAATGTGCCGTTCCCCAGAAAACAGAATATATTAATAAACATGATTTTATTTTTTTTGTTTTCTTACAAACATCATCGCAACCATAATTAAAATTTGTCTTGATGAGTTGAATGTGCAAGGGCCATTGTGGTAATTATTAGAAACTATAATTTCAAATACAATGTGCCTTTTGGCATAATGACCATAAGTAGGGTGACCATATGGTATCCTAAAGGAGGACATGTCCTCCTTTTTCATTAAAAATCAGATGTCCTCCTTTCGCGCTAAATTGTCCTCTTTTTTGGATATCTAAAAAAACTTAATTAACTTTTTCTGTAAAAATTCTAGTTTAACAAACAATACTGGAACAGAAATCGATTCGTTGCAGAGATTAATCGTTGCACACATTTGCGTTTTTTGATTTCTAATATAAAATATTTTCTCTTGAGCTTGCGAATAAAATCAACGTAAATATCGAAAATTAAATGCGCGATTTACAGTAACACAGTTGTCAAAGATATCAGAAGAATCGGAATTGTGAAAAATTAATTACTTTAGCAAAAATGCAAATCCTCCTCAATTTTCTACAAGTAAACATCCATCGAGTTGGCTTTGGAACGCATCGCATGGTACGTTTCTTGAATATGTGAGGCAAAGAGCAGCCGCCATGCCTTCAGAACGTCGGCTCCAGTTTTGAATTTCTTCAGTTACAAACTTGGTGATACAATTAATTGAATATTATTCGGCAACTCGACCGTTGGGGGCATAGAGTGTGATCATCTTGTTTAATAAACAATGTGCACTCGCTTGACTGTGGATATACAAAGGTAAAGCACATGTAAAGATTGGACAAATCAAGCATCCGAAAGATATTCAATTTGCGAAAAAGAGCTAACCGCGCTGGAGGTTGGTACTCGGATTTTGATGGCTTTTCCGCAAACGTGACCTTTAAGTGGTCTTGTTGTGTAGGGGTTATCACGCCTATCTAGAGAGTAAGAGGTTGAGGGTTCGAGTCCCTCCAAGACACGTTGATTCTTTTTCGCAAATTTCATACCAATTTGTCCATTTGGTGATACAGACCGTCATTATCATTTACATGCCTTAAATTGTGATTCTCAATGGCCTTCAAGAATAAAATCTTTACTGGTCTTTTAATCAATGTTCTCTATTGCTAATCAGAATTGTTTTTGATGATCTTTTCTGGTTAAAACTCTGTGGAATATCGCTGAAAGAGCCAACAAATAATATTTAACACTAGCTGACCCGACGAACTTCGTTTCGTCTAAAATTGATTAACACCCCCATTCTTGTTTACGGACGAACGAAACTTTCGAACAAATGCAGTTCGTTCGAATCGTTTCCCCATTTGATTTTGCTGGCCTAAACGAGAATGCGCAGCAGCTTTCGTTCGAAAGCGCGTTTGTACGTAAACAAGAATAAGGGTTAGGGTGTCCCAAAAAAATGGATGTTCGAAAAGTCATGGTGCCAAGTCAACCCTGAAATGAAAGATATACTTGTCTGGATAATTTTTGTAGAACAAACCGAATTTCTAAAAAAAAATTTTTTTCATATACCACACATTTTATTTAATAATTCACGAGATTTCTTGATAGATTAATACGTAACACACCTGCGTAACGCATACAAAGTGAAATTATAGACACTTCCGAAGGAAGGGTCAAAACCGTTTAGAAGTCGCGCCAGATCGATTTTCGATTTTTTCGAAAATGAGCTTTTTTTTAGGTGCAAAATCAAATATTACGCATTGCAAGAAAAATTTGGAATCCAGGAAAATTCAAAGCGCCTCCAATCAATATTCCGCTGGCAAATGATCAAAGGCAGTTTTTGTGAAATTTCCAATGTTTTGTTTACATTTATATTCATGACATTTCGCCCTGAATCGTTCGGCGCGTAAAAACAATTCCAAAATAAGAATATTTTACTGCACAAGAAACGATGCCTTGCCGAATAGAAAAGAGAAATTCAGTTATAATATTTAAAGTTACACATATTTAAAATTTGCGAGTTTTAGGGAGCAGTCGGAATGTCCAAAAGCTTAACGAACCGTCCTCTGGTTGATTGCAAGTGTGGGGATTGTTTGGGGTGGGAATGGGTTTGAAAATGAGCTATGATCAACTTTTTTCAAAACCTACATGCATCCACAAGTAGGATCTATATACTAAAGCGACCGAGTGCAGCTTAAAGTACGTTAGCCCAAATGTTGGTGTTGGGTGGGACCTGACTCGATAGCCCCTCAGCCTCGGTAAGAGGTGGCAGGTCCAGTAAGCTGCATGTAAAACCAACCGATACGAACTGAGGTACAGCAGCACCTCAAAAGCAAAACCCAATGCGTTTCGGGTTAGTTGCCTCCTCGGCCAGGTAATGATATTGTTAAATCTTTCCATGACTGTGTACATCAAATAATTGGACCTCACGGCAGCTGATTTGTTGTTATGTTTAAACTCAATTCAACGCACACTATGTGTGATTTGTTCTATGCGGGGATTTCTGCCTGCGCGTTATTTCCGCGAAGCTATCCAAATTTTTCTTTTTCTCCGTAATATTGGGGCCTTTCACAATTTTTTTTCAGGGTCACCCATTTGTTTTATCCAGCTTTCCACGCTCGCCATAATGGCGGCTGCTATAATCTTTCTGACAGTAACTGCTTCCGACGCCGAGCTGTGTTCGACGCTTTCGTATCTAGGCAACAATTTTCACTTTGTTTATTTATTCATCTCAGAGGAAGAAAATTATCCACCTACAAAAACGAGTTTAAACAATTTCTTAATTTTCAGGAAATTTCTTATTATATATTTGAGTTTTGTAGGATTTGGCGATCATTGATGTCACTTTTACGAATGCCTGGTGCAGCAATTCTCAGATTGAACGGGAAAATAATCTAATTTCATGAAAAGTTACTCAGACTGAAAAAGGCGAACAGGTGTCGATTGCAGGTGGCTGAAAACTCATACAGATACCCATCACACAAATACGTTTTGTGTCTTATTTGCTATTCAAAATAGATCCA
This sequence comes from Armigeres subalbatus, assembly GCF_024139115.2. Classification (NCBI taxonomy): domain Eukaryota; kingdom Metazoa; phylum Arthropoda; class Insecta; order Diptera; family Culicidae; genus Armigeres; species Armigeres subalbatus. The sequence goes on along the minus strand of NC_085141.1, from coordinate 224,427,157 downwards.
AGTCGTGGCCATTGAGGAGAACTAGGAGAATCGCGTAAATTGCTTTAGAGACCGGCGTCAGTTTGAACGGATCTCGGTGGCCGCATAATTCTTTCTTCTGAATGTACGAGTCCAACCAAAACAGGACCATCGCCACTGACTGTGTTATCAAGGTCACGAGGGGGGGGGGGGGATTTTACTTCGACGATAACAGTGTGTCCTTTCGTAAACCGCTTAAAGTTTTTGAATTTCTATTAAATAATAGATCATCCAATGATTATTTTGATACAATAAGCCCCACCATTTTGAGAGTTTTATGTTGTTAAAATTTCTGTTTGGTTATCCTTCACTAGTTTTGTTATACTATGAGATAAGTTTAATAGAGTATGAATAATTTCTGAAGAGCTACGAATCTGCATAAAAAAGTTGTTACTTATTAAAATGACTCAAGAAATTTCCAAAAAAAACTCTAATACATATTTCCAGATTGTATTTGAAATAATTTTTTATAGCTATAAATATAAAACATTATTTTCTTTTATAACTTTATATTATTATAACAATCCCCTATGAGTAAGTCCCATGATTTTTTCCGGTAATAAATACATCAGAATATTGCATAAATTGCATTAGAAAATAATAAATTTATGCTATTTGTTTCTTCTTCTATTTAAGATTTCTCGCTTAATTTTTCAAAAGGACCTAAGTAACATTTTTTTCATGAAATAATTTGAATAGCGCAATCAACACAAAAACATTAAAGCTTTTGATTGCAGTACTCAAATTAATTCATGAAAAAATGTTACTTAGGACCTTTTGAAAAGTTAAGCGAGATTTCTCCAGAAATTACAAACCGTTCGTATCGCAAAACAGATTCTACAGATAGTTTTTCTCTGAGATTAATAAATAAACAAAGTGAAAATAGTTGCTTAGATACGAGAGCGTCGAATACAAATCGGCGTCGGAAGCAGTTACTGTCAGAAATATTTCTTGGGTACTTATTCAAAAGGACGTATGTGATTTTGTAAACAAAGATTCAAACGTCGAATTGTCCAATCTGATAGCCCTCCCACGCAAACCATCACCACAGACAGGTAGGGGAAGCCTTCGTCTATCTGTTGGTGGTGTTGGTTTGAGTGGGAGTGCCGTCAGATCGGATAAATCGACGTTTCAATCTTTGTTTACAAAATCACATACGTCCTTTTGAATAAGTACCCGAGATTTATAGCAGCCGCCATTATGGTGAGCGTGGAAAGCTGGATATTTTTTTATTTTTCTGTGGATCTTTGCCCTTATTCTCCATGAATTATTTTTTGGTATTATGCGTTTTTACAGTCTGCAAAACCTTTTAAAGCTTAGTATGCAGTTCTCAAGGAAAATGGTCAAGGAAAATTCGATCTAATTACCAAAGTAATTTTGATTAGCTAACGTAATTCATAAAGTAGGCGGAAAACAAATAGTTTTCTATCCTCTTTCGTAAGTCAATGTAGCAGAATACCACCAAGCAGATAATTGTAAATAATAAATTTACGTAATCATATACCATACATTTTTATAAATGTTTTACAGTTTGGATCGACGGTTGCATGTTTCTAAAAGCTGCAGCAAATGAAGCGGAAAAAGATGAATGTGAATGCAGATGGAATTCTGGAACATCTGATTTGCTACCGAGCCTTTGGTTAGACTTCAGCTGGAGATATTGGGATAAATGAAGAAGCTCTAATAGATCTCTTGTGAATAGCCACTAATGTATTTTTTATTTGTAGTTCGAAGATTTGGCCGAAGATTTGCAACAAACCGAACATTTCAAACACCTCCATATTCGTGACGTATCATCCAAAAATTAAAATGTATCAGAAAAGATAAATGTTTAGTTTCCTGTGTAGCGATGGTCACCGGGGTTCATATATTCTCGATACCAAAAACCTTGTAGCAATTCAAAAATTCGTTCATCCTAGAAAGATGCGATATTTTCATAACTCTTTGTTATATAAGTCTGTGCAAGGACCATTAATTGTTCCCGTGCTACCAACAAGCGGCCCAATTCTGACAATTTGACTTAGAAAACTGCAAATTTTCTCCTAAACCGTTTGTTGCTGCTGTGTGCCAGAAACCTGCCACTTTTTTTAAATAATCAATGTAATGCATTTTGCTCGACCCAATGGTCGATTTATTAAATAATACTTTTTACAATATTTTTCTCATTCATGATAGCATTAAAAACGGCCTCCATTCTAATGGAAGAAATTGTACTCCCCAACACAGTTCCACAGGTCTATTTACTATTTACGACTATTTACGATATCAGGTTTTTTTTTCAGATAATTGAATTTAATCAAAGATAGTTTATTGATATATTATATTTGATTTAATGTTATCGCATGCCGTATAAAAAAATATTTGATGAAAGATGAGACATTGATAGTTCCAGCGTTCAGAAGTCTGGTTAAGCAACCGGTGTCAGAGAAAGTTTCTCTAAATATTATGTTGGATATCCATCGATTGGAGTATTCTTCACTCTGTGTCACCACACATTTTTTTGACTAATTTTTGAAGTTACTTCATCCTCAAACAATAAATTTTTTTTTTCTCGTGCAGAAAAACTTACATACTACAAAGCGCTATTTATAAGGAGTATTTTCATAAATAAAGATCCAAGAAATGTTGCTCTGGGGCTGAGATATTGCAGTTTTAGTAAATAGTCAAAAAGTGTACAAATTCGGTACTTTTTATTTACATGTTATAATTTCATCAAGATTACACCAATATTTTTATTTAAATTAAAAACAATTCAAAAGCAAATAAATGGGAATATTTTCTAGGTAACATAGCTTTGGAGATCGCAGTAGTCAACGATCCCTAGTTGACGTGTTATTTTTTCGCTGCTGTTTTTTCTCCTTGAAGTCTTGTAAGTCTTTTTGAAGTGGTTAATACTTATCAGTGTGGGACTTTGGAAATCAAACCGGCCAAACCCCGAAGAAGAAGACGAAGAAATTGAAAAGAGGAATATTTAATCCACTCTCTTGGAACCATGGAATACGAGGGATTTTCTGGAACCAGCGAGCGGTGAACATGGTTTTGGCGAGTTTCTCCGAAGAGGAACAACGTAGTGGTTCACTGGAGACCGAAACAATTATCGTTTGAGTTTAGGATGATTACTGTTGGACGGAAAAGGTACCTATGGATGGAAAAAGGTTTGATACGAAAGGGATTTGTGAGTGACTTCTTCGGTAAGTGTTTTTTTTTTTTTTTTTTTTTTTTGGTGGTGGCTGGCCCAATTATTACTTCCGGTCTTTTACTATACTTAGTATAGTAATAGTCAAGCATTCGTTCTACATATTACTAATATGGGGGTAAGCGTGGTGAATTGTTATAGAATTTAAAAAGAAAACGAATGCTAAGACCAAGTGCCACTGGATGACTCCAAACGGGCCAGTATAATGTGGGGTAGTCAGGGTTTAACTAAATTAGCTAATAGTATAACTTATTTTTCCACGCACCAATTTCAGTATAATTTGTTTCTACGAATCAAATTCCAAGAAGTTAGGTTTTCAGCATTATTTAGCGCAAGAGAGGGTTTAAACTCTGCGTTAAACTGAATTTTATTCGCCGATTCGGGGCGTTATCATGAGTGATCAGCACTCATGGAACACATTGTTTAACGCGAATGTCAGCCGGGTTCGATCAAAAGTGTAAGATTTAGTGTAATTAGTTTAATTATTTTTATTTTTAGGCATCAAACGTTAGGAGCATGTTTTCAGCGTCGCACAGCCCAGGAGAGGGTGTAAGCTCACAACGGTATAGTGTAGGCCGTCCTCGATTGGGGTCCTGTGGGTCGCGTGTAGTGGCTGTGCTCGGGGCAGTTATGTGTTGAAAGCGGTTTCGGGGCAGTTAGGATTGAGTTTTAATATAAACAGATGTAGGATTGAACAAAGTTATAACCTTTAAGGTTCATATTGTGGAGACTATTGACAGCCAAAGCGTTGAGGATAAGCTTTTAGTTAGCAACTGAATTAATTTATCCGATTTGGAATCCTAGATTGAATAGTAGGTATATATGGACAATAATAGAAACTATATACAGTTATCATTTTATTAAGTATTGAGGATATGTTTTTGGTTAAGTTGAGTATCAGATGGGCATGTGTGATATCCATTAATAAGACAGAATTATTAGAACTGTATTTTTGTCTTTGTAGTAAGATTAATTGCTTACTAATGTTTTGCGGGCCGGCGAGTGAAAGCGGCCCAATTCTTTTATCTACCTCTTTCCAGACGACCAGTGATGAAGAAAATCTTATTGTTCCGGTATCAGCAGTGGTATTCATATTCATAACAACTACCGCCAATACAGGAAGTCTGTGTTCACAACGTGATTACTTCAAGGACAATCCCAACATCTTCTGTGAATTGCAGATAAGTATTGCGTTTATATTTCAATTCAAGACAAAATTTTCAAAACGACTTATCTGCTTTTGTAAACAAATATTCAAATGACGATTTGACGAATCTGATAACTCTCCCACGCAAATCAACACCATCAACAGGTAGCGGAATCCTTCACCTACCTATTGATGGTGTTGGTTTGCGTGGGAGAGCTATCAGATTCGTCAAATCGTCGTTTGAATCTTTGTTTACAAAAGCAGATAAGTCGTTTTGAAAATTTTGTCTTGAATTGCACTGAGCTCGTTCTAATCTGATCGATGAATGAATTTACTTGTCACTAATCAATATCATTAGTAAATTTAAATATTCCCGTAGATTAGAAAAGCAAGTGCATATATTTCTATTTTATGGCAACATATCACAACGAAACGGACCCTTGGGAGCCTTAAGTAAGATCTCGGTCCGGTTGCATCTAAGGAGATCTTAGTGCAGTGCACACCGGACGTGTTGCCCAGTAGACGTATCGCTCAGCGGTATTTAAATACAACGCAGATAGGCTATGGTCAGAGGGTGCGTTGATATTACAAGATTACAAGATTATAAGACTTCTTCGGTAAGTGTTTTCCTCCATCGAATCCTACTTTAGCAACATTTCACATCTTTTCTCTCTACCCAACTATGTGTATCGAAATTGAACAACAGTCGATCGCGTTTGAATCACAAACATGTGCTTCTGCCTGTCGTATTGAGGCGGGTTTGCTTCTGCTACGACAATAGAGGCTTGTTTGCAGCCGTTTGATCATTTATTCATCCACTTAGAATTCATTTGTTGATCAAAATCATGATAATCAGGGGGGAAGGGGAATTTAATTTCTTTTTGCTCTTTTTTCGTTTCAGAGAGCGAGCAAAGGCGCTTAAACCTAGGCTATTAGCCAGGGCAAGGCTAATACCTTCGCCCCATCCGAGGAAAATCATCGGCAAGGATAATGGAGTGACATAAATTTCTTAGCAGAGTCACTCCCAACGTATTTCCACAAATTTTCTATCATTTGCTTATAATGATACTCCTAAACCACATACCCTACCCACCATCCAATTCCTTGACATCTATGAAGGCGTCGGTGAGTCGCTGGCCTCTCGTTAAGTAGATGTCATATCATCATTTCCTTCCCTTTCCTAGTAACGGAGAAGATGGGCGTGGCCGGCAATGATAGCTTTCATGTTTTATCATTTTGGATCTCCAATTGGATTTCCTTTGAATCCCAAATGGAAATCCATAAGCAATTGGGGTAAGAAAGGTAAAAAATATACATGACAACTATCAGTATGCAATCTACGAAATACTCCGTTACAACGCAACGCAACGCAACAACGCATATTTTCTAGGTAACATAGCTTTTCTTTTCGATGGAGTTGGTTACCTGAATTACAGGATTTGGTCAGAGTGTATGGATGGAACCAGGTATGAAATGATATCACACCCATTAATTAATATGTAGCCATATACAAGTAATCAGGTTTACTATGATCTCTCTATTAGTTTTGATTCAATCATAGGATGCTTTTCACGGCATTCAGAAAACAAGGCAGGCTGAGCACGTATGTAAACATTCAGTTTGAACGTATAAACATGTGTCGTCACTACTATCTTCGCACAAGCTAAACTGAGACGATGCTTTACGGTTTCAGCATGCTTACTTTTGTACTCTAACATGTGGCGTTAAAATATGCGTCACTCTTGCTTGACGTTTCACCCATTTCGAATATACTCGGGTAGAAAGCCGATGATTCAAATAAAGAGAGAAACTGTATGTGAGAGATTATCAGATCCATATGAATAAACGTTCGAGGCACACTGCCTCCTATTCTTTGATATTCAAGCCTAACAGTTGTGTTTATTAGTTGATCCTAAAGAAAAAAACCCAAGTCTAGACATACCTAAACGCGACGTGCGATGTGACGCGACTCACGCAAAGTAATAACAATTATTATCAATGAACTGTCAAACTGCACTGTCGCGTCACGTCGCATCGCATGGTCACGTCTATGCTGGCTTAGCATAGCATAGATTATGGTCACGTCTATTCTGTCTGGATTCACCCCAAAACAGAAAAAAACCCACGCATTTGCCCGGAATAAGGCAACTAAGTAAATGATTCCTTCTTTTAAAACGCGCATTTTCTCTGTATGTGGAGTTTTTAATATGTTTGTGCCACGCACGCGTTTGTCCATAATATAAAAATGAGTAAATAATTCCTTCTTGAAAGGCACGAATTTGCCCGAAATAAGATAATGATTCCTTCTTCTAAAATGCGCATTTGCTCCGAAAAAGGCAAATGAGTGATACATTCTTTTGACTCACACATTTGCCTGACATACGCCTTCCTTCAAAAAAAAATATGAATTTACCCGCACTGATAAAAATCTACAGTTTCATTGAACAAAACTTTGAACAAAAATACAAATACTGTCGTTACACGCATAACTGTCCCATGTACATAGGAATCCCAGATTACTATAAGCATTTGCCGGGAATAAGGTGAATCATAATTGAACGCTTCTAGAAAAACACACATTTCAATATAATAAGGTCAGTTTTTTCAAACACTGATTTAGGCTTATAACGCAACTGGTGGGTGGCAACTAAAACATTGGAATGACTTCAATAGTTTTCTATCACAATAATAATGCTTTCACAGAAATATGACTTTATGTAAATGAATCCTTACAATATGCCGCCGAAACAGGAAGTATTGCGGCGCGCATGGTACACTTTATCAAGCGAACCAAGACCATGGTTAAGTACACGGTCGAACATTTGAAGCGTTTCGAAAACTGTCATAGAATTTTTTGCTCAACTAAGCTCCATTGTATGCAAAGGTGATTGTAAGGCCAGAATCACGAAGCAACTCATAAGCAGGATCAGAAGCAGTATTCCGAAAATCGATATGGCAGAGCCTTCCAGCGGTCAAGTCATACCAGCAAGACTAAGCTGCGCCGCACGGCGAACCATAGACCATATGTTATTTAATACTCATTAGTCTAAGTTTGAAGACTAAGGACAACTCGTTGTATAACATAATATATTTATATCAGTTTAAACTGTACTTATTGGTAGTTTTTTCCCGAGCCGTTCTTTTCATTCCAGTTTTTTTAGTTGCCAAAGTCTTTTTTCATCATTGCAGAAATCTTTTTAAGGGCATGAAAAAAAAATTCTGGAATATTAATTTGTAAAATTTTCACCTAAAACTAAATCCGCGCGAAGTTACAAAAACGAGATGCAAATCCGCGCTAAATCCGCAAAAACCGCGAAATTCGCGAAAATCGCAAAAATCGCGAAATCCGCGTAATCGTAACAACCCTGGAAACGGCCACGAAGCCGGAAAATTCAATATTTCCCAACCGATTTTAAGATCAACAGTGTAAGGCATCCGAGGGCTTTTAAGCAAAGATGGGACAGTTATGTTTGCAGCGGGAGTATAAGGGAATCTACGTCATAGGATAAGACATCTAAAAGTTTTTATGCAACCATCTGGTATACCAATACCACAAGGGAGGGAGTCATCAAGGATCACTATTTCTACGATGCTTGCTTGGTTATTAATAATAAAACCAGTTCAGGAGAATGTCACTTTCTCCAAATCTTTGCGATTCATCTTGTTTTGCGGTTTTGTGATTCATCATGTAAAAAGCTGCAGATAGGTCAATATCCAAGTAACTATTAGCACTATATTACACCAAACCGCCATATAGGCCAAAGGGGTAACTTTTTTTCTTGGAAGTTCAGATTGTTTTAGGAAAATATACACCGAAATTATTGATATACTAAACCATATTATTTTATGTACATACCTTTGGTGCAAGCTCAAGTTTATCGCCGGAAAACTTGCAAGCTATCTTCGCATTTAAAAACACAGAGTCTTAAGAACGACAGACCCAATAACATCGATTGTCCTAAAAATTCCCGTTCAGCACTATCGTTCTCTTCATAAACCACTTTCAAACCGGATGGAATATCTACTTTTGACTGTTCGTGTCGAACGCTTTCTTCATTAGGACCAATCTGTCGTTCCATCAAGGATCGAACCACACTATCGGCAGATACTCGTTCATTGCCGACGAAGATTCCAAACAGACGCGCCGACGTATACTGTTTCAAGAAGTATACACTGGGCACGATATCCGGACATTCCGGAACGCGATTAGCCAACATCAGCATAATCATGGCAATCAGTTGAGACTTTTGGACATTTATGTTGGTTTGCACTGCACTTCCCATGGCCACCATCTGCGCCACAGCCGGATTTTCTACTACGTACACATCTGCCTCCGGAATCAACTGGTTGATCTGAGTCACATTGTGGATCAGTTCGCTCACGTGCAACTTGCGGTCGCTTATCTGGAAACTGCTCCACCCGGTCAAAACTGTTGGTTGATCTTTTGCTACCTTAAACTTGGCCCAAGTTACGAAGTCTAAGCCCACGTACAGGGAAACGCAGCTCTGAACCTTCGGGATAGCAGTAACCGGAAAGATAGGGGTGGTAAATTTAGGATCCTTCTTTATGGCTTTCTGTGCAACCGCTTCTTCATTTTTGGGGCTCTGTACTATGGAGTCGTAAAATTTGCGTAGAACCGTTATTCCAAACCCGTCTAGTTCGAGGACTTGTTCAAGGGAGATAAATGAGCCAAACTTGTTCCGCCATCCTTCTATTTTCTTAAGGCGATACTTTGATATATTATACCTGTGGAAAAAATAGACGCAAACATTTTAGGTTGATTGTAATTGTATTGTCTTATTAAATTAACGTAAGCCTGTCGGTAACAATCATTGTTCAGGATAAGAAAACTGAGAAAAACTAAACAAAATCAAATTTAGAATCTCAGTGGACCAATCTGTAGATGGGATCCCAGATCTGTAGTATTGAAGGCCAATGTACTCACTTATAGAGTTGTTCCACGTCCTCCTCGTTGAGCGTGTTGAGAATTTTCTGAGTTTCTTCCTCGGAGTATGTGCAAGGAAACCCAAGGCGTGGAGTACTTTTCACATTGAAATTACGTAACCCAGCTACTCTAAAACTTTTTCGCTGCAGTAAACCGAAGTAAAAACGCGGCAGCGACATGGTAATACACTAATTAATATACTTTTTGGACAAAATGAAGCAGCTCTGAAAAATCAATTACCGAACCAGGCCGAAGAAAACTCCAAATAAAATCTAGTTTTAGACTGAGAAGAACTCATTAACGAAGGTAAGTACGATTATTGATATGCAAAATTTTATCAAGATAGACCAATCACAGTTAACAAGCCCGTAGCCTAAACACAGTATTAACTACAGAAAATCGAAACAAAACAAAATATTAAAAACAAACTTTTTTGTTGTGGTCGTTTTGACAGTTGGATGAAATAAAAAAAGACAAAAACCAGCATAACCCCTGGAACTGACATTTCTAGTGTGATCTACCGATTTGACGAATCTGATACCACTCCCATGGTCAATATTTAAATAAATTAAATATTGCGCACTTCCCACCTCGTTGGACTCCGCACTTCAGAAGTGCGAGATATTCATAAGTGCGATATGTCAAAATCCTTTGTTCTCCCGGTTGGCGGGCTGATGAACCGGGTGAATCGGGTTGGCGCCAACGAAAGTTGTTTATGTTTTCGAATGAACACGTGGGTTCAGCAGGGTTGCCGGTATACACAGCAAAAAAAAATGTAATGTCCATCAACGTAATTTGAGCAATGTACCAAAAATTCGATGTAAAGACAAAATTCGAATGTATAATGACATCCATTCGGATGTAATCCTACGTCTCCTTCAAATTACACAGGTTTAAACTATCAGTTACCATTTACGTTGCAAGTGCGTGATATTCGCATGTCAATTCGATGAATATTACACTCAATCATATGCAACCCATTAATTCAAAAGTTGTTGTGCGAAATTACACAACTCTGTATGTGATATCACAATCATTTACTACTCAATATTGCATATTGGCAACACTGACCTTTCTCTTTTCGGCATCGATTGTCATCAATGCGCCATTTTTGTTTTTGGTGTTTGCTGCGGCCGCTGCGGCTTGATTTTTTTTATTAAAACAGGATAGATATCCGTGTAAATTAATTATAAATAAAATAAACTGGGGCATGACCAGATAGTGAAAACTCCCTTGTGTATATGGACAAACGGTACCCCGCAAGTGTAAGTATTACAATCATCCGGTCTGCAATATCGTGCGAAATGTATACATCGGAATTCCATTCAATTTCACTCCAAAAGAATTTTCAAATTTCAGCGCGATCACGGAATTCCGGAACATCGATAGATGACACGCCGCCCAGCCAGGAGTGGAATAAAATAAAATGTTCAATACTCGCAATGAGCAGCTTCATCGTTTGGAATTCCCGATATGATAATCCGATTTACAAAAAAGCCCATCAGATAAAAAACCGGATGTCGATCCGGGTTTTGACTCAACGATGGGAACATATTTGCCGAGGACTCTCATAGGGATGGAACAAAAACAGGATAGTCGAAACGGAATAAAAACAACGAGCGGTTGTTTTGCAGCAGAAAGGAACGCTAAATGTAACGAAAAGTTGGTGAGTACTTACGGAAGCTGGTCTGGAAACAGTTTGTATGGTTGCTATACTCATTTCTTGATTTCGACCTTGGGCCCATCCACAAAGCACGTCACGCTCTTAGGGAGAGGGGGATTCCGAGCAGCGTGACGATCATATAAAAATTCTAGAGGTTTAATACCAAAAGTGTGACGAAGGGGGTAGAGGGTCTAAAATCGCCAATTTATGCGCTACCGTCATGTTTGTCCCATGTTTGCTTGGATTTCCTATGTACATGGGACAGTTTTGCGTATAACGGCAGTGCGTGACGTACCTACTTTAGGTGAAGATCCATCTTATTTGTGGGTATTAAATAATCGTATATCAAGCTTTCAAGTGAGTTCTATTGATTAATCGATTTTCTGAGCCCTGTTCGAAAATATCTTTGAAATAACTATACTGCGGTTATACGCATAACTGTCCCATGTATATAGGGAATCCCAGCAAACATGGGACAAATATGCGTATGACGGCAGTATAGCACTTCCTAAAACTGGAACTCTTTTTTTCAGACGAGAAAGCGGTTCAACTCGATCAGCTAGTCCAGTCAAACTTTCAGCTATGCGAGATTCTCACGTACAAGAATAATTTGTGGCTCGCTGTCAGACGATCGGTTACTGTAATTAGTTACTATAGATGTCCAAGCATAAGGAGCTGTAGATGTAGTTGTCGACTAGTTTGGTGAGTTAATGATTATCTTAAGTATGTACATAATACATATAGTATATACGTAATCTATCGGAGTATCATACTTCTGATAAGTCCTTGGGGGATTCTCAATTGAATCCTTCGGTGATATTCGAGGGAGCCCTTTGGGGGATTCTCAACGGAATTCTTTAATGATATTCAAAAGTCATTCGGGAATTTTCAAAGCAGTCTTTCGGAGATTCTATTCTATCGCCATCGACGATCCTCAATGTAATGTAATAAAGATTCTCAAGGGAGTCATTCAGTAATATTCAATGAAGTCTTTCAGCGACTCCTAAAGAATCGTTCGGCTTTTATTAATGAAATCCTTCAGATTCCGATTCGGTATATGTTGGCGATGCTCAAATGAAATCCTTCGGTAAGAGTCAATGGAGTTCCGGGCTAAGGTCAAAACTACGTCACAGAAGGTATTATTTTAAATTCAATCGTTTTGTTGCTATTCTTGGATAATCTATGCAAGGCTATTTTATATTTGAGATTTTTAAGACCAAGCTGTTGGTTCCGGGCACCTAGTTGTTTGAAATAGTTTTCGGTATAGGGACCTAAAGTGGACACTTAAAAAAAATGGACATATTAGGGCCGTTCAGATTCATAAACACCTTGGGGGCCGTACACTAATTAGGTAAGCAATTTTTCTGGGTTTCTCAATACAATTTTTGTTTATTTATATGAAGCGTGAGAAATTTACAGACTCCCCCTCCCCCCATAAGTGCTTACGTAATTAGTGAACGACCCTCTTACATTCACTCAAAAAAGTAAATAAAACTTATATCGAATTCTTCCAAGTGTATTCGGTCACTTTTATGTGGCCAACCTGGAGCAATCCTCCAATGAGGATGAGTAATGAGATTGAGCATATCCATGCATTGCGATGGCTAAAAAATCGAGATTTTCCACTCAGATGTGATTGCAGCACTTGATGTATACTTCAAGTGTGTCTGGTCACCTTCAGGTGGCCAAACTAGAACTGGTTCCGGTGAGAACTCAACGAGATTGAGCGTATGTATGCCATTCGAAAGTCGCATACTTCCAAATGTGTATGGTCACTTTCAGGTGGCCAACCTGTAGCAGGTTCTGAAAGGAACCCAAAGAGGACATTTTTGCAATATTGTCTATCCGGAATACATTTATAACGCTTTTTCTACCGAAGTTGGATTTTTCTCCAGATACAGGCAAATTTCCCAACTTCAGAAGTAGTGCGCTGGATTCGCCTAAAGATGCGCTAAACAACGCATCAATTAGTTTGACAAATAAAACTTCGAAAGAAAGTTCGGTTCGGAAGTCCCGACGTAGCACCACGCCGACAATAACAATAATTCTTTGAAGCGAATGAAACTCATGCCGCATATAAATACTTTGATGTAAGTTCAGTCATCTGGTAAAACTGTACGCCGATAGAAATTTTATCGGCGATGGCGGGATAGATAATGGAATCGCTTTTTTAGCGATCGGCAATTTGGGTCCGCGTGAACATATTTGATGCAGAAAAAGTTCTCTGAGTTTGATGTGTAATAAGTTTTCCGGTAGCTCCTTCAGCCTTCAGGAACATATTAAAAAAATCTCCAATAGTTCTCCTGGAACTTCCTCTGAATGTTCCTAGAAAAAATTCCTCTGGAAGTACTTCCAGAAATATCTACGGAAGTCCCTCCAAATATTCTTTTGGAAGTTCCTCTAGGAATTCCTTTGAAAGTCCCTTCAAGAATTCCTCCGATGTTTCATACAGATATTCCTAAATTACCTAGAGAAAATGCTTCGGAAGATCCTCCAGAAAATTCGCCTAGAATTTCTTCAGAAATTCCACGTGATGTTCCTCCAGGAATTTGTCCGGAAGTTCCTCCAGGAATTCCTCCGGAAGTTCCTCCAGGAATTCCTCCGGAAGTTCCTCCAGGAATTCCTCCGCAAGTTCCTCCAGGAATTCCTCCGGAAGTTCCTCCAGGAATTCCTCCGGAAGTTCCTCCAGGAATTCCTCCGGAAGTTCCTCCAGGAATTCCTCCGGAAGTTCCTCCAGAAATTCCTCGGAAGTTCCTCCAGGAATTCCTCCGGAAGTTCCTCCAGGAATTCCTCCGGAAGTTCCTCCAGGAATTCCTCCGGAAGTTCCTCCAGGGATTCCTCCGGAAGTTCCTCCAGGAATTCCTCCGGAAGTTCCTCCAGAATTCCTCGGAAGTTCCTCCAGGAATTCCTCCGGAAGTTCCTCCAGAATTCCTCGGAAGTTCCTCCAGGAATTCCTCCGGAAGTTCCTCCAGGAATTCCTCGGAAGTTCCTCCAGGAATTCCTCGGAAGTTCCTCCAGGAATTCCTCCGGAAGTTCCTCAGGAATTCCTCCGGAAGTTCCTCCAGGAATTCCTCCGGAAGTTCCTCCAGGAATTCCTCGGAAGTTCCTCCAGGAATTCCTCCGGAAGTTCCTCCAGGAATTCCTCCGGAAGTTCCTCCAGGAATTCCTCCGGAAGTTCCTCCAGGAATTCCTCCGGAAGTTCCTCCAGGAATTCCTCCGGAAGTTCCTCCAGGAATTCCTCCGGAAGTTCCTCCAGGAATTCCTCCGGAAGTTCCTCCAGGAATTCCTCCGGAAGTTCCTCCAGGAATTCCTCCGGAAGTTCCTCCAGGAATTCCTCCGGAAGTTCCTCCAGGAATTCCTCGGAAGTTCCTCCAGGAATTCCTCCGGAAGTTGCTCCAGGAATTCCTCCGAGTTGCTCAGGAATTCCTCCGGAAGTTCCTCCAGGAATTCCTCCGGAAGTTCCTCCAGGAATTCCTGGAGCAGTTCCTCAGGAATTCCTCCGGAACTTCCGATGGAATTTCTGGAGGATTTTCTGAAGAAATTCCTGGAAGATTTTCGAGGAATTCCTCCGGAGGATTTTCCGGAGAATTTCCTGGAGGACCTTCCGGAGGAATTCCTCAGACTTCTGGAGGAATTCCTGGAGGGATTTCTGGAGGAATTCCTGGAGGGAATTCCTGGAGGGATTTCTGGAGGAATTCCTGGAGCAACTTCCGGAGGAACTCCTGGAGCAACTTCCGGAAGAATTCCTGGAGCAACTTTCGAAGGAATTCCTGGAGCAACTTCCGGAGGAATTCCTGGAGCAACTTCCAGAGGAACTCCTAGAGCAACTTTCGGAGAAATTCCTGGAGCAACTTTCGGAGGAATTCCTGGAGCAACTTTCGGAGAAATTCCTGGAGCAACTTCCGGAGGAATTCCTGGAGGAACTTCCGGAGAAATTCCTCGAGCAATTTCTGGAGAAATTCCTGGAGCAACTTTCGGTGGAATTCCTGGAGCAACTTCCAGAGGAATTCCTGGAGCAACTTCATGAAGAATTCCTGGAGCAACTTCCGGAGGAATTCCTGGAGCAACTTCCGGAGGAACTCCTGGAGCTACTTCCGGAAGAATTCCTGGAGCAACTTTCATAGGAACTCCTGGAGCAACTTTCGGAGGAATTCCTGGAGCAACTTCCGGAGGAATGCCTGGAGGAACTTCCGAGGAATTCCTGGAGGAACTTCCGGAGGAATTCCTGGAGGAACTTCGGAGGAATTCCTGGAGGAACTTCCGGAGGAATTCCTGGAGGAACTTCCGGAGGAATTCCTGGAGGAACTTCCGGAGGAATTCCTGGAGGAACTTCCGGAGGAATTCCTGGAGGAACTTCCGGAGGAATTCCTGGAGGAACTTCCGGAGGAATTCCTGGAGGAACTTCCGGAGGAATTCCTGGAGGAACTTCCGGAGGAATTCCTGGAGGAACTTCCGGAGGAATTCCTGGAGGAACTTCCGGAGGAATTCCTGGAGGAACTTCCGGAGGAATTCCTGGAGGAACTTCCGGAGGAATTCCTGGAGGAACTTCCGGAGGAATTCCTGGAGGAACTTCCGGAGGAATTCCTGGAGGAACTTCCGGAGGAATTCCTGGAGGAACTTCCGGAGGAATTCCTGGAGGAACTTCCGGAGGAATTCCTGGAGGAACTTCCGGAGGAATTCCTGGAGGAACTTCCGGAGGAATTCCTGGAAGAACTTCCGGAGGAATTCCTGGAGGAACTTCCGGAGGAATTCCTGGAGGAACTTCCGTAGGAATTCCTGGAGGAACTTCCGGAGGAATTCCTGGAGGAACTTCCGGAGGAATTCCTGGAGGAACTTCCGGAGGAATTCCTGGAGGAACTTCCGGAGGAATTCCTGGAGGAACTTCCGGAGGAATTCCTGGAGGAACTTCCGGAGGAATTCCTGGAGGAACTTCCGGAGGAATTCCTGGAGGAACTTCCGGAGGAATTCCTGGAGGAACTTCCGGAGGAATTCCTGGAGGAACTTCCGGAGCAATTCCTGGAGGAACTTCCGGAGCAATTCCTGGAGCAACTTCCGGAGGAATTCCTGGAGGAACTTCCGGGGGAATTCCTGGAGGAACTTCCGGACGAATTCCTGGAGGAACTTCCGGACGAATTCCTGGAGGAACTTCCGGACGAATTCCTGGAGCAACTTCCGGAGGAATTCCTGGAGCAACTTCCGGAGGAATTCCTGAAGGAACTTCCGGAGGAATTCCTGAAGGAACTTCCGGAGGAATTCCTGGATGTTTCTGATGGAATTCCTCCGAATTCCTGGATGTTTCTGATGGAATTCCTTCGGAAGTTCCTGATGGAACTTCTTCGAAAGTTCCTGATGGAACTCCTTCGGAAGGATATCCTGGAGGATTTTCCGGAGGAATTCCTGGAGGAACTTCCGGAGGAATTCCTGTAGACTTCTGGAGGAATTCCTGGAGGGACTTCCAACTTCCGGAGGAATTCCTGGAGCAACTTCCGGAGGAATTCCTGGAGCAACTTCCGGAGGAATTCCTGGAGCAACTTCCGGAAGAATTCCTGGAGCAACTTTCGGAGGAATTCCTGGAGCAACTTCCGGAGGAATTCCTGGAGCAACTTCCGGAGGAATTCCTGGAGCAACTTCCGGAGGAATTCCTGGAGCAACTTCCGGAGGAATTCCTGGAGCAACTTTCGGAGGAATTCCTGGAGCAACTTCCGGAGGAATTCCTGGAGCAACTTGCGGAGGAATTCCTAGAGCAACTTTCAGAGGAACTCCTGGAGTAACTTCCGGAGGAATTCCTGGAGCAACTTCCGGAGGAATTCCTGGAGCAACTTCCGGAGGAATTCCTAGAGGAACTTCCGGAGGAATTCCTGGAGGAACTTCCGGACGAATTCATGGAGGGACTTCCGGACGAATTCCTGGAGGAACTTCCGGACGAATTCCTGGAGGAATTCCTGGAGCAACTTCCGGAGGTATTCCTGGAGCATCTTCCGGAGGAATTCCTGGAGGAACTTCCGGGGGAATTCCTGGAGGAACTTCCGGATGAATTCCTGGAGTAACTTCCGGACGAATTCCTGGAGGAACTTCCGGACGAATTCCTGGAGGAACTCCCGGACGAATTCCTGGAGGAACTTCCGGACGAATTCCTGGAGGAACTTCCGGACGAATTCCTGGAGGAATTCCTGGAGCAACTTCCGGAGGAATTCCTGGAGCAACTTCCGGAGGAATTCCTGGAGCAACTTCCGGAGGAATTCCTGGATGTTTCTGATGGAATTCCTTCGGAAGCTCCTGATGGAACTTCTTCGAAAGTTCCTGATGGAACTCCTTCAGAAGTTCCTGATGGAATTCCTTCTGAAGTTCCTGATGGAACTCCTTCGGAAGTTCCTGATGGAACTCCTTCGGAAGTTCCTGATGGAACTCCTTCGGAAGTTCCTGATGGAACTCCTTCGGAAGTTCCCAATGGAATTCCTTTGGTAGCTCCTCTTGGAATTCATCTGGAAGTTCCTCCAGGAATTCCTCCGAAGAACTTCAGGAATTCTTGCAGAAGGTTCTGTAGGAATTCCTCTGAAGAACTTCCAGGAGTTTGTCCGGAAGTTCCTCTAGAAATTTCTAAAGAAATTCCCTCGGAAGTCACATAAGAATTTCTTCAGAAGTTCCTCCAGAGGTTCCGCCATGAATCCCTCCGGCTGCTCCTTAATAAATTCCTGAAATAGTTACTCCATTTTTTCCTCCGGAACTTCTGGAGGAATATATGAGGGAATTCCTGGAGCAGCTTCTGGAGGAATTCTTAGTGAACTTTCGGAGGAATTCCTGAAGAAACTTACGGGGAA
Organism: Armigeres subalbatus; assembly: GCF_024139115.2. Taxonomy (NCBI): domain Eukaryota; kingdom Metazoa; phylum Arthropoda; class Insecta; order Diptera; family Culicidae; genus Armigeres; species Armigeres subalbatus. Next base: position 224,409,370 of record NC_085141.1, on the reverse strand, counting down.
ATTCCTGGAGGATCTTTCAGAGGAATTTCTAGAGAAACTTCCGGAGAAATTCCTAAAGAGCCTTCTAGAGAAATTTCTAGATGACCTTCCGGAAGAATTCCTAGAGAAACTCCCGGAGGAATTTCTAGAGAAACTTTCGGAGCAATTCCTGAAGGAACTACTTAAGGAATTCCTGGAGGAACTTCCGGAGGAATTGCTAGAGGAACTTCCAGACAAATTCATTGAGGAACTTCCGGAGGAATTTCTGGAGTAACTTTCAGAGGAACTTCAGAAGGAATTCTTAACAAACTCTAGAAAATTAATAATGTTTTATACTGAAAGTTAATCCTTTCGCTACTTTTTAATGAGTTATAATTTGAGTTAATTGCGGAAACATATTATGATGATTGCAGTAGTGGTTCAACAGAAGGTTTTACCAATTTTCTTACATTTAGCTTAAACTTGGAACAGTAATAAATTATGAAAATCATTTGACATCACTGCTCAAAGTGCGATCTATAATATTCCCAAAAATCCATCGAGAGCTGGAATTGGCAATACTTTAAATAACTCCAAAATGAGCAGCTGAATTCGGGTATACCACCCAGAAACTGGGTACCAAAAACAGAAGTACCAAAAACAATGTTGAGTAGAGTGCCATTGTACCGCGGATATCGCTCGACGTAAACTATATACGTAAAACCAAATATAGTACACTGAACCAAGTATACAGTCGGGATTCGCTGGTTGGAATTTTAATACTTGGGTCACTTTTTAGTTGGGCCTCCCCTGGTTGGGTCATGGCCCAACTAAAAAGCAACCGTACGTCAAAATTCAATGTAAACATGGAAAACGGAAATGGGCGTCACTGGACATCATTTTGTATTCCGTGTATAGTAGAAAATCGAAAATTTGTTTTCAATAAAATGAAATATCTGCAGTTATCAGACGTCGCAACTCATTTCTGATTAGTGCGCATGATAGTACATCCATGCGTGCATGATGCGCACTACTAATGAAATATTTCAAATTGTCGCGACTCGCGTCGCAGCGCGAGTGCTGAATCGCGCGGTCCGGTTTGGTGGCGGCCCGACAATAATGTTCAAGTCGAAATACACGTGTTCAAATGGCTGTCAGTTGGCCCAACTAAAAAACCGAATTCGTTAGTTGGGTCGAGGTCGTGGCCCAACCAGCGAATCGTGACTGTATTCCGCCCTATGTAGATAAGAAGAAACTATCCCGCCGACACTACTACCCAGCTTTAGCAGCATCTCCCACTCCGTGAGGGAGTAGGGACCCCACTTTCTAGCAGCTGGGCCACCCCATTCATACACCCCAGTTCAACAATTGTTATTACCCTAGAAGTAGGCAATCACCAAGAATTGGAACGCGCTGCATAGAAGATACTTGATGCATGAAAGAACTAAAATTTTTAATAGTTTAGCGTTGATACTAAAATGTTTCAATACTACTAGCAAATTGGTGGAGAGTTTGCAAGTCGATTGATATATAAATCTTTCAGATCCATTGAAAGATAAAGGACCTATTAATGTTACAAATCTTACATGATTTCGTGACGGTCCCCAATTTTGAAATTTTCATTTTACACCCTGTATCCGCGTCTTCCCCTTAAGCCCCAAACGCAATACAACGGAACGGCGACGGAAACGGAAAATTTGACAGTTAGCCCATATATTTTCTGTCAAATTTGCCGTTTCCGTCGCCGTTCCGTTGTATTGCGTTTGGGGCTTTAGGGTGCGGCCAGAGTAGACGCGAAGTGCGAAGCGAAGCGAAGCGTCCATACGATTTGACAGCTCCTTATTATTGATTGTTATTCCTTCGCGTGTAGTTTTCGCGCGACGTCGCGTAGACGCGCAAAACATGCAAAAGATCTTGCATACAGTGTTGCTGATTAATTTATCTTTCAAGAGGATTATGTTATAATCGAAGTCGCAATGATTTGTCATTCTATTTAAGCAATACAGTGGACGTTCGCTAATTGGGGTTATTTCTAGTTGGGGCGCTTTTTAGTTGGGGGTTCGCTAATTGGGGCGAAACCCAATTATTCTCAATCCAGTTGAAACCCGGAATTTGGGGGATAGCGAAGTTGGATATTTATCACAATCCGTACGTTAAACCTAACTTCGGAAGTGGTGCGCTGTTTTCATATCGCGAAGCGCTATTCAGCGCACCACTTCCGAAGTTAGGTTTAACGTACGGATTGTGAGAAAAATCCAACTTCGCTAGCACCCAATTTCGGGTTTCAACTGGATTGAGTATAAAAAGCAGCTAAACGTCAGAATGTGATGTCAAAAACGCGTTGACGTTTTGTTTCCGTGTTTGGCGGGATCGATATTTTCTGGCGCGTAAAATTTTCCTTTGTTCAATGCAAAAAGTAAACAACATTGACGCTCGTCAAAACGCCCCAATTAGCGAACGGCATTCGCTAGTTGGGGTGAGGTCGTGCTCCAATTAGCGAACGCTCACTGTATATAATGAGCTCTTACTCCACATTTAAAATATTGTGATAGAAAGTTATTTTTTTACAGGAAACTATGATAAAACTAATAAACAAAGTGCCAATGTTTGACATACTTCCCCTGAAAAGTAAGTAAAACATGTTAGCACCACTGCTCCGATGTACACATCAAACTAAAACTAACGTAAATCCAATGAATACCACGCCTAAAATAGACGAATCAGCATGAATTTTGACAGCTCGTTCCTGTGCAAGTTGTTTGCAGGTTGTCTGCAATGCTAATTTTATTTGCAAATCGCAATAAAGAGACGGCAATCCAGATTTCCTCGCTCGGTAATGGGGATTTTTCGGTGTGTAAAAATCAATCGGTCACTGTACTGTTTGAGACTATATACAGTATCCCCCCGCTTATCCGGACCTCGCTAGTCCGACGACTCGTTAGTCCAGATCTCGCTAATTCGGAATTTTCCGGATTAAAAAGTATCAACACCCATTTAAACACATTATGCTGTCAGTTTTCAGATTTCTGCTGTGATTTTGTTTTGGTTCATTTGTATGGATTTGACAGTCGGATTAACGAGAGAAACCCCGATAATCCGGCCATACATTTGTCAGATCAGCGGGGGTATACTGTATAGCTGGAGGAAAGCTCACTGGTGAAAAGGCCTTTTTTCCCTTCCCCTCATCCAAGAATGCCTCCAGCTAGTGTCAAACAGTACAGTGACCGATTAATGTTTACACACCGAAAAGCCGCCATTACCGAGCGTGGAAAGCTGGATATACCTAATTTTCCCACACGCAAAAAAATGTTGCGGTCGAAACTACCATTCCGAGGGTTAATTTAAGAATACGCACCGACGATTTTCAGCAGACAACAAACCCGTTTGATTTTACCATGCGCGCAGTAAAAATCAACTGTGGTCCTGGTGGAATGTTGTTGCATGAACTGAATCAGTGGTGAATTTGTCCGAATTCGTGGTTAATTTAACTGAAAATTTGTGGTTGTTTTAAAAACATGGCGTAGTCTACAAAATAGTAACCGTTACCATGGAATTTTTTTCTGTGCAAGAATTTTACTCGGTCGTTGATTTATGATTTGAATAAAACGGGCGTGGAAAAGCCATAGAAGAAGAAAAGGCCTGTTTGAAGGAAATCAAGCATAATTTTTCATAACGACGTATGTAACAAATATGAGGATTCGAGAAATCCTTTGCTGAAAGTTGGCAAAACTTTTTCTAAAACTGTTTTAAAACTAAATCTTTTTTCAATACTTTTTTCCGCTGGCATGCATCATTACAAGACACGTAATAAGCGTGCTTCACAGTAAAGCTCAGTTCATTCAAATTCATTGTGAAAAACGATAAAATTATACATACACCGGTATGCTACACGTACGTCGGTGTACATTGGTCAGTTTTCCATAGTGCACAATTGACGCAACTGCAGTTTTGTTTTGTTTTGATTTTTTGTTACATAGGTCGCTCTTAGTTCCCATATGTTAAAGCGACGTATGTAACAGTGAGACTTCAAAAATAGAAATTTTTACATACGTCGATTCGCAAAAAGTTTAAATTAAAGAATTTTAAGATCTGAAATCAGTAAAATCGATGCGTATTATATAAAGCCGCGTGTGATTGTCACGTTGTATTAAAAACCCCGTTTTGTTTACTTTTGTTACATACGTCGTTATGAAAAATTATGCTTGAAATATTGACAGTAAAATTATCAATATTATGCCGTGTTTCTTTCAATATTAATTTCTGTCACAGGGGCAAAGCAGAACACCGCCAAATGCCAAAATCCATCCGCGGTGGTGTGCGTGTTTCCTTTTCTGTCTCTCGCCATCAAGTCGTCCATTGTCAAAGGTGTAAAAAACGACGTCTTTTCAATTTCGCGTAGAATATTGGGTTGCACAAAATGTAACTTTTCTCGGCAAAAATCTATTTTTTAGTTGCTTTTCGAACGGTAAGTACATTGCTCCCGGTATGTGGTTCACGATGCGCACATTTTTTGGTAAAGGGAAGCGATTTCCACGCGAAAAACTCGAATTCTTCGAGGTGACCATATTTTCCTCTATCGTCACCATTGCTGTCATGAAAAAGCAATGAAGAAAGTGCAAATTCCCTGTCGGTCCCGTTGCAGTGCCGATTGCCAAAATCACAGATTATTTCCTTGTTTAGTTTTTATTACAGAGCTTAATAGAAAAATTGAGTTGCATTTTATACCCTTCATAGATAGTAATTTCTCTCCCTTCCTAATAGTTTGTTGTCCATCTCCACAGGAATCGCTCAAAGAGTTTCCGGTTCAAGAAATTAACATCCCGCATACAAACTGTGAATTATATCGGACAATCTGTGTTTTCTTGAACAAATTAGAACGGAACGCCTGTGGCGTTGGATTTTAGGTGGCAGTGATATTAACCAAATCAAAAACTTGCCCAAAAAGTGCCATCAAACGGTGAAAATAATTGGAACAGGATTCTGCCGGGAGATTGTTTCCGGAGGGACCCTAATACTGGTAATACCGGATGTGTATAAAACAAGAAGCACTGGCCAACGCACGTTTCCAACGTTTTCGTGGTCGCAGTCGCCGCGAGAAAACTAACCAACATTTGCGGCAGCTTTACAATGACCGAGGAGAGCCTGGCCAGTGAGCATCTTCGAAACCGGCAGTGGCAGAAAGCAAAAGGTATGCAAGAATTCTTATACTTTCTGCTGTAGAATAGACGGATAAATATGGTTCAAGCCAATTTATTTTTGTGCCTGAAGGATTGTACTAGGGAATTATTCCGTGTACTATGTTTTTTCCCGGCATGGACACTGGATGATATTTCAAACAGCGAACTCATCGACCACCTCGATTTTGTATCGATACATACTCGTGGTGGGCGGTTCACCTCAATTATCAAAAAATGTGTCAAAACCAAATTAAGCGTTGATGGTCATATGGCTACCGCTTCTGCTTCATACGCAGGAAGCCGTGGGTTCAGTTCGTTCCATTCTCCTGCTTTGTATGTTTCCCTTTTATACTACATATCATGTTCTAGCAATCGTTACAACTGGAAGAGTCCATACCGTTTCAATCTTCTTTCAATATTCTACTAACTTGGTCCCAGACATGGCGTCTGGGGAAATGAACATTTCCTTCGTTCGTTATGCTCAGCTCTACTAGCTGCTCTTCACAGAGTCGTCCTATTGTCAAAAAAAAATCAATCGGCCAGGTCCAGCGACCGATAAAACGGGGTTTCGACAATGAACTGGATCAGTGGCGTAGCCACGGGGGTGGTTTTGGGCGTAAAACCCTCCCAGAGACAACATTTTTGGAAGAAATTTTTCTTTTCGAAAAAAAAATGTTCAAAAAACCCCCGCCAGACCAATTTTCTGGCTACGCCACTGAACTGGATAATAGTATACCGCTTGACTGATTTGATGACACACCCCTGAAGAGATGGTTTAGGGTAGGTGCTTCTGCCTCGTTGTTCTGTTGCGACACGTAAGTGAGGAGACGTGAAATGACGAATCTCGTCTGCAGAATCTCTTCCGTCAATCGTCTTTCATCGGCCCTGATAATCGATTCGGTGTGATGCGCTGCCTTGGTAGTGGAGCCTTCCGCGGAGGAGGTGGAATACAGCGATACACCTGCGATACACCACTGCATTTACGTGCGGAATGTAGTATAGCTGCGGAAGGCGTTTTGTACCTCCTGGCGGCACCTCGTGAACTCCAGAACTTCTGTAGCGCGTTTTTCGGTTCGAGAATAGCTCTTCTCATCTAGCACATACTGCTCATTCATTGAACCATGGAGTTCCTGATTGCTCACCGACGCGAAAGAGTGAAGATTCAGCTGGGAGCATCCATAAATTACTTAACGCTTAGAGGGAGAGGGGGATTGATTTATGACCGCTGGCCCTCTGTCTCTCGGACCAATATATCGCCCAGTCCATCTACGGTCGCACGGCTATCGATTCGTTTGGTCTGCCAACACGCAACTCCAGCGGCGCTAATAGTTGCAGGTCATCCAAACCGACTAGGATGGTAGGCAATCCGGACGGAAAATCCTTCACTGGTACGTCCGCAATATGCATATACCGCTTTCAGGATTTGCAGAAATCGTTCTCAATAGATAACGAACAACGATAAAAGAGAGAGGCAAAAACTGTTCCGAATCATAACAAGCCATGATAACAAATTTATCAAACTTGTATACAAGTGCGAAAGAACAGAATCGGATAGGCAGCCCCCACAGAAAAATGGTGATTCTCGGTTTGTTTTCACTCATTTCGTGTTGGTTACTGCACCGCCGTGTAGAACAAGTTGAAATGCATCATCAGAGCCAGTGCTCCCCGCATTTGGAGCTTTCTAAAAGAAATTTATTATGGGGTATAGCCTCCCGAATCAGTTCTCTATCATGACAGCTTGCGAAAAAGTTTCTCGCGGTATGTTACATATCGTATATGTATACAGAGCTGATAAGTGAGAGACTTGTTCATTCTCTTTAGGATTCAATCCCTGACCGCTTTACTACCTCCGCGCATCGACCATTCTGTTTGGGTAGCTGCAACTTCGATACAGTCCAAGTGTTGAACAGCGGAAACTTTTCCTTTGTGCCCTTTGCTAACATCAACATCTTTACGCAACGAGACTCGGAGCGGTTGATGCTCCAGGTCCACGTTATTATCAACGGCTCCAGTGAGCCTTCAACCGTTTGGCTACCACATCACCAATCGAAGTCGCAGACGACCCTTCGCCCAGGAACGCGACGGTGCACAGTGATGCCAAGGCGGAAAAAAGTGAAGAAAATTGAGTTGAGCGTGCAGCTTCGAAAGTATTTTTATAATTTTTCATAATGTTTGAAATGTCTTTACTCAAAATTTCACGAAGATTGGATGAAAATTGCACGGGGTGCATCATGTAGATCCAATGGTAAATCAAAGATGTTTTTTAACATTGCTTGTAACATGTATGGCGAAGACATGATGTTGTTCAACTTGATTTTTAACTATGAGCACGCAATCGCACGCATGCCGAATAGGGCTTATTTCAAAGCTTATTTATTCAGCTTTTCGGGGATACGATGATTGTTTTTCTTGATTCTTGAAGTAAACATAAGCATTAACACGCTGAATACAGTGATCAGAAAATCGTGGGAACTAAATTTTCAAACAGTTGTATCTCAAGCGTCTTTCGACCGATTTTCACAATTCTTTCACGGATGTCTTACCTATCTCATCTAGATTCTTCATACTGTTGAGATATGTTTCTAGGGATGCTCAATTTGTCCCTAGAAGGGCGTGAGTAAGGATGTTTTTAATTCAAAATATAGTAAATTTCGATTTACATGGCATTCTTCAGTGTTCTTCAGGTTCAAAAAATGTTTTATAACACTATTCTAGCATCGACTAAACTATGTGTCAACAAAATGTTTCTTCTGTACATCCCTAGCGACTCCAAAATGACCTCTATAGTAATGAAAGATTATATGCAAATATTGACAATGAAAACTACGAAAACCCGAGCTAATAGGAACCCATCATGTCCATGTAGGTCAATAGTGGCCAGGATGTTCAGATGTTCTAGGATCTCCAAACTGTTTAGGAGTTTGGATCAATTGGTTTACCAAGTCAACTGAGCTCGATAGCTATCTGAAATCGACTAATCATGTCCATACAAGTCCTTAGAGCCCACCCATATGATTTACAGCACAGTCATACTATGACTGTGCTGTAAATCATATGTGTGGGCTCTAAGGACTGTGTATGATGTTTCAGGTTCTACAAACTGTTCTTGAGTTTGGATAAATCGGTCTACCTGGTCAACTGCGCTCGATAGCTATCTGAAATTGACAAGTCGTGTCTACACACATCCGAAGAGCCCACGTGTATAGTTTTCAATTCAGTTATACCCCAATCAGATGTTCTAGGTTCTCCAAACTGTTCTGGAGTTTGGATCAATTGGTCTACCAGGTCAACTGCGCTCGGTACAAATCTGACAGCAATAAGATGTCCATACAAATCAGTAGAGCCCATGCATACGATTTGGAACTCAGTTATACCAATATCATATGTTCGAAGTACTCCATACTGCTCTGGAGTCTATCAAGTCTATATGTGTGATTTGCAACTCTGTTATATCCAAACCAGATGCTATGAGCTACCCAAAATGTTCTGGAATCAATCGGTCTACAAGGTCAACTGCGCTCGATACAAACATGATATCATACATTCTTCAGATTTTCCGAAGCAACTTCCGCAGGAATTAAAAAAAAAACTTCCGGATGAGTTCTAGAAAGAACTTTCGGAGGAGTTCCAAGAGGAACTTTCAGATGAATTCCAGAAGGAACTTCCAAAGATATTCCAGAAATAACTGCCAAAGCTTTCCAAAAAGCAACTTCCGGAGGAATTTCATAAGGAACCTCCTGAGGAATTCCAAAAGAAACCTTCGGAGGAATTCCGAAATGAACTTTCGCAAGAATTTTAAAATAAACTTCCGTAGAAATTCTGGAAAGAACTTCCGGCGGAATTTCAGAAGGAGTTTCCGGGGAAATTCCAGAAGAAACTTCCGTAGGAATTCCATCAGAAACTTTCGGAGAAATTCCAGAAGGAACTTCCGGAGGAAATCCAGAAGGAACTTCCGGAGGAAATTCAGAATGCATCTCCAGAAGAACTTCAGAAGGAACCTGGAGAATTCCTGGAAGTGTTTTCGGAGGAATTATTCCAAATATTCCTCCAAGAACTCCTCCGGATATTCCTCTAGGAATTTTTCCGGATATTCCTCCAAATCTTGCTCTGGGATTCTTCCAGAACTACAGGAACTCCTCCGGATAGTCCTCCAGGAATTCCTCCATGCATTCTTCTTAATATTTCCACAGAAACTCATCAGGAACTTATCAGGAATTCCTCCAGAGGAACTTCCAGAGCAATTCCTGGAGAAACTAATTTTATTTGTCTTATTTATTATGGCTACCTTATTTGTCTTATTTGTCTCATTTGTCTTGTTTGTCTTATTTTTCTTATTTACATCAGCACTACTGTTATTACACAACTCCTTTTCATGGCTTATGTTTTCATGCTCCAAAACCAGCTGGAGCTTGATTATTTTGATCTGCTCATTGCGTGATTAGTCGGCGTTGCTGCTGTTCTCTCGCCGAACCACTGGATGCATGCATGCATGAGTAATAAATTTCTTCCCCATAGTTGCCAATTCCTTTTGTTCTCCGTTCATGGCAAATTCAAAAGCAATTGTAAACTGCATAATGATGAAATAATTTTGGCGACACTGACAACGTCATTCTGGCGGGCTGAATTGGGCAATTTTCTCTCTCAGAGAGGCATGCCACGTGCTTTTTTAACGGAAAACCCTTTCCTCAGACCTTAAGGCTTATTTCATGGTAATAAAATCGTCATATGTGTATGATAAGTTTTATATAGGGGGAATGACGGCTTTGGCAGGTTTTGTTCTATTATTGGCAGGGGGGTTTTTTAGGACTGACTAGGCTCAAATTTGGCCTATTCATTCTTTGCATATCAAAGAATATTGTGGCCAAATTTAATAAAATTTGGTCGACAAAAACCCCCTGCCAATAATAGAACAAAACCTGCAAAAGCCGTCTTTCCCCCTATCACTGTCTTAAAAAAGCTTCTTAGCAATCTCAAGCACTAAAACCCTAAATAATCCACCTATCGGTGATGGTGCCTTTCTCGTTCGTTCAAAAGAATTAAGAAATATGTAAGAAAAGGTAAAAATACCAAAAATATGTGGATAGGTCTTATTTTTCATATTTGTTGATATTATTTTATTCTATATATATAAAAACCAATCTATGTATGTATGTTCGCTAACTACTTCTGAACCACTTGGCCGATTTCAACCAAATTTGGTACAGACATTCTCTATCCTCAGAGGAAGTTAACAAAGGGGTGGGATGGTCATGTAGAAAAGGGGAGGGTGGTGGGAGGGGTTTTGTTCAGAAAACGAACAATTCTGTGTAACTTTCAACTCCCAGGACCGATTTCAACCAAATTTGGTACAGACATTCTCTATCCTCAGAGGAAGTTAACAAAGGGGTGGGATGGTCATGTAGAAAAGGGGAGGGTGGTGGGAGGGGTTTTGTTCAGAAAACGAACAATTCTGCGTAACTTCCAACCCAGGACCGATATCAACCAAATTTGGTACAGAAATTCTCTATCGTCAGAGGAAGTTAACAAAGGGGTGGGATGGTCATGTAGAAAAGGGGAGGGGTGGTGGGAGGGTTTTGTTCAGAGAACGAACAATTCTGTGTAACTTTCAGCTCCCAGGACCGATTTCAACCAAATTTGGTACAGACATTCTCTATCCTCAGAGGAAGTTAACAAAGGGGTGGGATGGTCATGTAGAAAAGGGGAGGGTGGTGGGAGGGGTTTTGTTCAGAAAACGAACAATTCTGTGTAACTTTCAACTCCCAGGACCGATTTCAACCAAATTTTGTACACATATTCACTACGAGGAGGTAATCATATGGGAGGGATTTGGGAAAGGGGAGGGTCTGGAGGAGGGGTTTTGTTTAGAAAACGGGCAATTCAAAGTAAATCATGAACCCCTGTACCGATTTCAACCAAATTTGGTACACACATTCTACATCATAAGGAATAGATAACCAAAGGGATGGGATGGTCATGGGACAAAAGGGGAGGGTATAGGGGGAGGTGTTGTCTTTGGAAAACGAGCAACTCAGTGTAACTCCCAACCCCCAGGACCGATTTCAATCAAATTTTGTACACATATTCACTATGAGGAGCCGATCGTATGGGAGGGTAATTTGGACAAGGGGGGAGGGGTATTGTTCAGAAAGCGGACAATTTAGTGTAACTTCTGAGCTCTGGAGCGATTTCAACCAAATTTGGTACACATTTTCTATCCCTAGGAGAAGATAACAAAGGGGTGAAATGGCCGTTGAGAAAAGAGGAAGGGTAAAGGGAAAGCGGTTGTCTTTAGAAAACGGGCAATTCAGTGTAACTCCTGACCCCCAGGACCAATTCTAAGCAGATTAAATGATTAAATCATTCAACTCTATGATTAAAGATTATGATTAATGAATTATAATTTTTGAAAATGATGACTGATAATGATTAATGATTAAATTCATTTTTGACAATAATTAACGATTATGAATAATAGATGAAAAAACCGTTGGATTATGATTAACGATTACCGATCGTGATTAAATGTTGACACACTATGTGTATGGTTAATGATTAACGATCGATATGATTAATGATTGATGATTATGAATGATCAAATTGCATAGTGATCCATAATCGAGTAACCTTTATTCCAAATTTTAAAAGGTATGATAATTATATGATAATGATTCAAGATTAATAAATAAAAGCAAGGTATGCAATGATCCAATGTTCCAGCATAACTTCTGTACCCTTGCCCGATTTCAACCAAATTTGGAACAAACATTCTTTTCTTAAGAAGGCGAAGATGACAGGGATCGATCAACTCAACACTTCATCGAAATCATGGTTTGCCCAGAGAAAAGCAATGATTAAAGTGTTTCCTTCTGGACGGTAAATGTGATCATTTCTTTAAAAATAGACGTTTTTCCGGAATAAGGCATCGGTGTATGTTTTTCCTTCTTTAGAAATAGACGTTTGCCCGGAATAAAGCGATTTTGGGTTTGATCCCATTTTCAAAATCAGTCAATGTTTTCAAATGTAATCTACCTTCTTTTAATCAAATGATGAAATATCAATAAGAAAACACAATTATCCTTTTGACCTATTCCAATTCCGATGGTGAAAAAAACTGCGAATTAAACTGGCAACTCCGAGCAAGGCCGGGTACATAAAGCTAGTACATTATACAATTTCTCGCCGAACGCAACTTTTTGCAAGCAAATCGAATGGACATAAGCAGGCTACTGTCATGCTATTGTTTAGCCCATCGCCAAATCGTAGCCAGGATGTCCCGGGCACAATTTTTTTTTCATACTACTTTTCAATGATGACAGCGGTCTATGTCTATTGATGATGATGACACCGCGCTTGTCACAGGGTCGGACATAAGTGCCAAAACAAAGTGATTTTGTATTGTAAAAATGAAATTAGTGATCCCATTGTTCGATCTGACCAAATTTTCAATAAGAAACAATGGAACAGGATTCTGCTTTGAATGCAGTTTGTTGCGAGCGAATCGGTTGAGGATAAGCGCAAAAAAAAATGAGTGATGGTGTTTTGCCCGTTTTTTGTGTGAAAAAAAAATGTATTTTGGCCACAGCTTTTTAGCCCATAGTCCTATCCGGCCAATTTTCAATAGGAAACAATGGGACAATATTCCGCATCGAATGCAACCTGTTGCGACAAAATCGGTTGACAAAAAGTGATTGAAAAGACTTTTTTCCGTGTTTTGTATGGAGTGGCATCACTGTGCGGTGTAGTATCTGACGCTAGCCAACGTGTAGCGTTACCGGCATCATCTGGGAAGTTACCGTGCGGTCAGATGTCGTATTTTACAATTCCACAGATCCGCCCTCGTGATTTAATAGAAGATGATGGTTTCCTAGTCGTTCCATGTACCGGATCTTCGACGAGTAGCAACTACTGCCGTGTTTGTTTAGTCTGCCTAACACAGTTTCTGCCTCTCTATCTCTTTAAGCCAGAGGTTTTTAATCTTTTTGAATATGCGACCCACCTAGCAGAGTCTCATGTTGCTCGCGACCCACCAGGTACAATATAAATTTGATTTTTAGAAATTGTATAAAAATGAGTTTACTTTAGATTGAGCAAACTGTAATCATTGCTTTATACTCCTTCATTGTAATTGCAAAAATCTCAGAAATATTTTGATACTTTTTCGATTGGATTTGTAATGGATTTAGATTAGATTGGATTTAGATTAAATTTGAATTGGATTCGAATTGGATAGGATTTAGATTGACTTTGAATTATATTTAAAATTAATTTGGATTAGAATTGGATTGGATTTGGATTAAATTTGAATTGGATTTAGATTAGCTTTGGATCTGATTAGAATTAGGGACGGACTGGGCTTCAGGTTCTTACTGGCGTGGGAGACGAGACATGAGGAAATTGGAGGAAGACTGTGACTGCTACAGACTTCGAAGAACGATTGGAGCTCTCAAGATTGCGAGAGACGATTCGATGCGGACGTGGCAGTTGGATTGGAACAGTAGTTTGAGTAAAAACGCCGCAATGTTATCTCCCCATAAGAATCGAGTATACGGGCAGCAAAAAACGCGGTGCGTCTTTTCCTTTAGGGAGCGCCGCATGTACTTTTGGGCAAATGCGTTAATATAAGTACCATTTACATTGAACACATTTTCTCTCTTATTATAGCACCAATGATACAGCGCAATGTCGCTATAAATGAACTAACGCACCTTTTACACAACTTCTGTATCCTTGAGAGTTGCATAACGTTTAAATAAACCTTATCTTCTTCTTATTACTATTATATCCCCCACTGGGACATTGTCGCCTCGCAGCTAAGTGTTCATTAAGCACTTTCACAGTTATAAACTGCGAGCTTTTTTAAGCCAAGTTACCATTTTTGCATTTGTATATCATAAATAGGGAAGTAGAGACAATTTGCAATCCGAACTGGACCGGGAATTGAACCTAGCTACCCTCAGTATGGTCTTGCTTTGTAGCCGCGCGTCTTACCACACGGCTAAGGAGGAAACCTTATACTGCTTCTTTTGGAACGTCAAAACCGCAATGTTTCCATTTGATTTTTGTTGCCGGACCTGTGTACGAGCTATTGATTTCTGTAAAGCAGTAAATGGCAAAATACTGTCATTGATGCTAACAGATAGTGTAAGAAAACAAGCCATTTGGAAGCAATATTTCTGTTGGCAAATACTTTTAAACAGTTAGCAGCGGATGCTACTGATATGCAGGTCGAAAAAATGTTGCCTAAAAACAATTTCAGTGATTGATTATGGGTCTCCAGTAGCCTTGCGAGCAAAGGCGTAGGATTGCCAATACGAAGATGGCGAGTTCGCTTCTCGGTCCGGTCTAGGGTGTTTTGGGGCCATTCACAAAGTACGTCACGCCTCTAGGGGCAGGGGGATTCCGAGCAGCGTTACGATCCGTGACGGGGTTTGAAAATTGCCAATTTGTGCGTGACGTACTTTATGGATCTTCCCTTTCTTTACTCTCCGGAGGTGCAAATCTTACTGAGCGTCTGTTCCCATGTCATGATCGGCTCACAACAGAGTCTGTTCTCCATGTTAGGGGCGGCTGATCATCGTCCGAATGCCAGCGAGGAATTCTAAGTGAAACTGTGCACCATGGTCCACCGGAAACAAGGAGGAATGGTCCTACGGAAATTTAGGTGATTTGGTGTCAGGCCCTGCAAGCCTGCCAAAACAAAACTCACGCAACGAACAATCAACAAGAGAGTACGGACCGGAACCATCGTCGAAGACCAATGCAACGAAAAGGGACTAGCGATTGGAAACTCGGTTCGTGGAACTGCAAATCTCTCAACTTCATCGGGACCACACGCATACTCGCCGATGTGCTCAAGGACCGTGGATTCGGCATCGTAGCGCTGCAGTAGGTTTGTTGGAAGGGATCAATGGTACGAACGTTTAGAGGTAACCATACCATCTACCAGAGCTGCGGCAACACACACGAGCTGGGTTGTGGGCGATCTATGAGAGAATGTGCAGGTTGAGGATCAAAGGCCGCTTCTTCAACGTCCGTAGCCCACGCTCCGGAAGCACTGATGATGATAAGGACGTATTCTACGCGCACCTGGAACGTGAGTACGATAGCTGCCCAAGCCACTACGTCAAAATCAGCATAGGAGATTTGAACGCTCAGGTTGGCCAAGAGGAGGAGTTTAAACCGACTATTGAGAAGTTCAGCGCTCACCGGCTGACGAACGAAAACGGCCTACGACAAATTGATTTCGCTGCCTCCAAGAATATGGCCATTCGCAGTACCTACTTCCAACACAGCCTCCCGTATCGGTACACCTGGAGATCACCACTGCATGCAGACAGAATCACAAATCGACCACGTTCTGATTGATGGACGGCACTTTTCCGACATTATCGACGTCAGGACATATCGTCAAAGTCAAAGGTCCTGGAGCGAGGGAACCCCATCAAGCATACTCCAGCTGCCTTCAGTCGAGAGGTGCTATCGATGTTTAGAGTTCAGGCATAAGTCCTGGGAATGGAGGAGCCCAGATCGTAGCAATATGTATCTTCGCTGTGGTGAGAAAGGGAACAAGGCATATAAGTGCCTCATCTGTGCTAGCAAGAAGTGATCCCGGAATCACGTTATGGGTGGACCTTCGTGTCCTATCAGAGAAGTCAATGAAAGGAAGCCTTTCAAGTAACATAGCTGAATCTTAGTCACTGTGCATCTGCCCAGCAGCTTCTGTGGCAGTCGGTTTCGGAGTCGAGAATCGATGTCGCTCTCCTGGCCGATTCGTACAACGTCCCTGCCGATAAGCACAACTGGGTGGCGGACGAGCCTAGTATGGCGGCTGTTGTATTTTCTTCGCTCTGAATAAATGCTTTTCACATTAGAATTTAACAATCAACTCAACTTTATTCTACTCTCGTGTACAGTCAATCAGAAGGTGGTACACTCCTCTGCTGAGGGTGCTCGGAAACCGGTCGTCATAGCGGGAGATATCAACGCTTGGGCAGTGGAGTGGAACAGCTGCTGTACAAATCTCAGGGGTCACGCGTTGCTAGATGCGCTAGCGAAGCTTGATGCTGTGCTAATCAATGATGGTTTCACTAGCACATTTCGTAGGAATGGGGTCGAGTTTGAGGGATCCCTGTCAGGTCCGTGGGTGCAAGACCAATCACTTTGACAGCGAAGTTTTCACCGATGCCCTTAGACACTGACAGTCTAAGCGGGGATGCACTGATAGCCTTCCCACCACGCTCGTGCGACGCCGCCATGCCTAGAAATGGCAGACGCCTGGTATACTGCTGGAGTGGCAAGATTGCAGCCCTTCAATCAACCTGCCTTAAGGGGCCTTTCACAAATTACGTAACGCTGTAGGGGGAGGGAGGGGGTCAAGTCGAGTGTTACGATCCATACAAAAAAATAAACCTTTCATACAAAAAGTGTTACGAGGGGGAGGGTGGGGGTCCAAAATCACCAAATTTAGCGTTACGTAATTTTAATGTCAAGTGTTTCGAGCTGCAAAACTGATTCTTAATAAGGCAATTAAAAAACAGCATTGCATCTTTACAAATACGTAAATGGAATAGTACCAAACTCGTCTTAGCGATAAGTGAGTTCAAAGGTTTACGCCAGTAGACGTAGGCGTTGCCGAAGGCGTGGCCGTATCTATCCTCAGTGCGCTGGGGGTCGCCAGTTATCTGCGGAAGCTGGAGAGCACGCACCGCTTGATGTGTCTCAGAGTGATATTTGCCAACTGCACGGTATCACGTGATGCATCAGGCGTGATAGCGAGCTAGATGCCAGTCGGGCTGGTCATCCGGGAAGACGAAGAGTGTTTCGAGCTACGTGGCACCAGATGGCTACGCGAGTGGGATAACTCCTCGAAAGGGTGGGGAGACCCATGGGGAAGTTCACTTCCATCTGACACAATTCCTGTCAGGCCGTGGCTGCTTCCGACAGTACCTTCACAGGTTGCCTGACTACCCAGGTGTTAACGAGACTACAGAGCACATACTGTTCGTATGCTCTCGGTTCGACGTCGAAAGAAAAGCAATGCTAGACGTTTGCGGTCGGGAACAACCCCGGACACCCTTATCCAGAGGGATCAAGCGGTTGAGGAGTGAAACGCAGTTTTCACTGCCATCACTCAGATTGCCTGCAGTATGCGTGCCGAGCAGCAGTTGACAAGCATGACTAACTTGACTTGAGTGAGTGCGTAAGTTTGAGTTCGGACTGCTCATGTCGTGGCAGGAGGGTCGAATCGAAGCGTAGAATTGTTGGTACTTAACGCTATTGACACCTCGAGGCATGGCAGTGCAGTGTCAGAGTGAGCATCCAAGTATTGTATTGTAAGCATTCTCTCTTGTTAATAAAGCACAGTATGTTGGCAACTATCGTGCGTGAATGAGTCAGCGCGTAAATGCATTCCACCTTGTAAGAAATACAAGCAGACGTTACCCAAACTTGTCGAACTAAATCATTTGTTGATTAACACTAATGGGTTTCTGGCTTTTTATGAAAAGTTTGCTTTGGGAACGAACATTTACTGCCCATAAATGCATAACTGTCTCATATAAATAGAAAATAAAGTAAAGAGAGGATTGTTATGCTTGCAGCGGTAGTGTATTAGTCTTCTCATAAAAACAATTAATATTATGTGTTTTATTTAATTAATCCTATTTTTTGTAATTTGTCTACAGATATATATGATCAAATCCTGAATACACCCCCAAATGACTCAAGACTATCGAAGGAGCGCATCATCGCGTGTCTCTATGGAAGAACTGAATGTTGTCTAGAACTTAAGCAGTACGACATCGTCGCGGAAGATTGCCATCGTCTACTAAGACTGCTGAATAGTTCAGATCGTGTCACCGATTCGGCGAGTCCGATCCCGTCATCGGCATCGTCGTCTTCCTCGACTTCGTCTAGTTCTTCAACGCAAAACAATGCAACCGCTACAACAGAATCAAAAGTAAGGAAACGGCTTATCCACTCTTTGTTTAAACAGCAAAAGTTTGTTGAAGCCGAGAGCATCCTTAAGGAATGGTCTGACAACACCACCCACCACCAGGACATCAATCGGTATCTGGAGCGTCTGAAGTCGGTGCTGAAGATGGCATCCGCTAATTCTTCACCCACTCCAGCGGCAGGCGGAGTAGATCAAGCATCAAACTCCTCTGTGCAGCCGACGACAACAGACGGGACAACACCCGATTCGCCGGTAGATTCCTCCACTACACCAACTTCAACCATTTCCTCGCTTTCATCCATAAACGATGAATATGAGCAGATAGAAACCAAATTAGAGCACCTTATCATCAATAACCTCCCTCCAGATCGGTACACCAAACAGTTGGATCAGATCGAAAGTAATCTACGCGCAACGTTTGGAAACCACGAACAATCTAATGGCGACAGTAATGGGGACAGTGGCAGAATTGACTCATCTGGGTCTAGGGACGTCCACTCCAGCGAGAAAGAATCTGCATCTGAGGATGGCAATGACATGGTGGACAACAAGTCCACCTATAATGGCAGCGACGAAATCAACAACAGCGCCCAAAGTAACCGAAGCGACAATGAAGACACGTCAAAGGAATCCAGCGGAAGTGAAAATCTATCGTCGAATATGACTGCTAATTCGAAGTCATCGCCAACAAGCTCGTCCAGCGTGAACAGCTTCCAAAAACAGCTCGATAAGATCACCAACATCAGCTGCGTTTACTGTACGCTCACCTTCGCGGACCGTTCGGAGCTGCGAGCACATTGTCAAACGGAAAGCCATCAGAACATTATTATGTCGGATGAAGGTACGTTAATTAAAATTTGATTTTTTTTTTATTTTGGATGTTGTGCCTTCGAAAATTGTTGAATTGTGACAGTTTATTACGGATAGATTTCACTCTAAAATACCAATTATTAATCGTTGCTTTTCTATCGACAGGACGTGACTGGAAATGGCGTCCACCTCCACGAGGCTACACAGCGGAATCATACGCATTGTGTGAAAATTATCTGGAAAACCAAATTTGCCACTACGGCAATCAGTGCGTCGAAGCGCATGGAACAGACGAACTGAATGAGTGGAAGGAACGTTTCCAGTATCGCACGAAAAAACTGGAAAGAGCGCGTGACAAAGAACTGTATGGGAAAAGTTACACCGAACAGCTGCTGGAACGGTGGGTTCAGGCACCTAGTCCCGATAAAGTGATGAAAGAGAGAATAGAAGGCGTGGATGAGTCTTGCTCCCAGGATCTCGTAACCACGGTGAGCTCTAAAGTGAGCAAACGGGAGTGGACATTTGTGTTGAAAACACGGAAGTTGTTGAAAGCGGTAGCACTGCTCCAAGATGCTCACCGGAATCACTTTATTATCAAGCAGATTTATCCCGGCGTGAGTAAGAAGATGGGTCAATCCTCTCCTAGTAATAGGGTGATTGAAGCAGAACTGACGTCCGATCAAGAATGGGTTGCAGCTTTGGAAAACAAACTCAGCGATCAAACGAACGAGAGCGGTGTCATGTTGGAACATAGAGTGAAAGTTGTCTTCAGCACGGATATCTACGGAACGTTCCGACAGGCGGTAGTATTCGATTTGGGAAGTGAGCCGGTACTTGTGAAACACCTGTGCGTGGACGTGGTTCCTGTTACAGAGGTAGACAAGATACAAGAAATCCGGAAAGATATTGTAATGTCTACTTCGGAACGATGGGACGAGACCAATTCGGAGATGATAGAGTTCACAACAACCATCATCCCTCATATGTATACTCCGGCCTATGCTGCGGATGCTGAACGTGAGAAGGACTTGCTGGCAAGGTATCCTCTGCCGAAGGCAACATCTTTTGTACTGACGCAATCTACCATCACAGAGAAAAAGCTGACTAAGAACAACTACAGAAACCGCATTCATGAGCTTTTGTACGTGGAAGAAATCGCCCGGTATGAACAAATAGCTCGGTACAATCTCACCACTAGATTAACAATAGCAACTAACTATCTGTTGACACCGAGTGGCATGGCCACCAGCACAGCCAAATATTCCCATTCGGGTGAATTATTCGCGCTCATGAAACTCGGAAAAGATGTGTCGGAAGACACCTCCGCTGGCCGTTTGATTTTGAACAATTGCCAGGCTGTACTGATCGCGTCGAAAGACCCCGTTCCTTCAGGAGAGAAGCGCAAAGTTTATGAAGCCGTTATTGAGGACAAGGGCAAAAATATGATTTACCTTAAAGTATCGGCTAAAGCTGTTGCAGGTCTCGGACTGAAAGCGGACACCGAATTCGTAGCCGATATTCAGTTTCAGCCCAATCGTCTCACATACTGTGAGTGGCATCATGCGATTGACAAAATTGCCGATTTCCGAATAATTTTTCCGGACATCTACCTTGAACCGAGTATTCCCTGGACACCGCAGCGCCAATGGGACGCATCTTTGGATCCGAAGCTGAACTCCAAACAAAAAGAAGCTGTAGTTGCAGTGACAACACCCATCAATATCGCCTTACCGCCGATTCTGCTGATTGGGCCTTTCGGAACTGGTAAAACGTACACACTGGCACAGGCAATCAAACAGCTGCTGCTGCAGCCGGAGTCGAAGATTCTCATCTGCACCCACTCCAACTCGGCAGCGGATTTGTACATCAAGGATTATCTGCATCCGTGGGTTGAGGAAGGCATGGAAGAGGCCAAACCGTTGCGGGTCTACTACCACAAACGATGGGTTGCTACGGTCAACAGCATTGTGCAGAAGGTATGTTTTTGACTTATTTTGAAAAGCTTATTGTTAAAAGGTCTATTTGCTCAAATGTGGTCTAAATTTTTTTCCATATGTTTGTGCATCTTATAGCAAAATATCAAAGAGTTTGATTAATAGAAGGCCCTACCAAATCCTATGTTACTTTAACCGGTATCAATTAAAATTTCTTTCTTTTTTTTGTCCAACTACAGTATTGCCTAATAGACCTGAACATCAATGTGCGCAACTTTCGCCGACCAACGGTGGAGGATATTCTGAAACATCGCATCGTCGTTGTAACGTTGAACATTTCGATGGAACTGGCGTCCCTGGATTTGCCGAAGGGACATTTTACCCACATATTCCTCGATGAAGCCGCACAGGCGATGGAGTGTGAAGCGATCATGCCGCTGGCGCTTGCCACCGAAAAAACTCGCATCGTTCTCGCTGGCGACCACATGCAGATGTCACCGGAACTGTTTTCCAACTTTGCCAAAGAGCGAAAGTTGCACATTTCTCTGTTGGAGCGTCTGTACGATCACTATCCGAATGATTTTCCTTGCAAGATCCTGCTGTGCGAAAACTATCGAGCACACGAAGCTATTACCAAGTTTACGTCGGAACTGTTCTATGAACAGAAGCTGATTGCATCGGGTAAGCAACCGCGGCATGAGAAGTTTTATCCACTGACATTTTTCACAACGCGCGGTGAGGATGTGCAGGACAAGAACTCGACGGCTTTTTACAATAACTCGGAAGTGTACGAGGTAGTCGAGAGGGTTTGCGAGTTACGTAAAAAATGGCCGAGCTCGTGGGGGAAAATCAACGATCAAAGCATAGGCATAATGACACCATATGCAGATCAAGTTTTTCGTATTCGTTCGGAGTTGAGAAAGCGTAGAATGGGAGGGATAAGCGTGGAACGTGTTTTGAACGTTCAGGGTAAACAGTTCCGAGCGATATTTTTGTCCACCGTGAGAACGAGAAGAACTTGCAATACTTCTTCTAATGAGGGCAGCAAATCCTCCGAGGACGTTGATTATGGATTTCTGAGCAATTCGAAACTGTTAAATACAGCGATAACGCGTGCCCAGAGTTTGGTAGCCGTGGTTGGAGATCCGGTAGCGCTGTGCTCGATAGGACGCTGTAGGAAGGTTTGGGAACGTTTTATAGAGATATGCTATCAAAATAAGAGTTTATTTGGAATTACTTGGTCCTTGTTGCGCTCGCAGTTGGATGGGGTAGAGTTGAAGAAAACTTATGTTCTGAATCCACTTGCACCAGAATTCATACCGCGTGCATTGCAGGCCGAAGCATACCTACGAGAACAGGCAGCTAATGTAACTGGACAGTTTCATCAGCAATCAACACACCATGCCCAGCATGCCAATAACTACCATACGCAAGTGAATCAAAATTTCCCGGCCGGACATAGTGCTGGTAGTGGAGGGGGAGGAGGCGGTCCAACCAACAGCATGATGCGACAGATCGTTCCACAACAACCATTACAACAACCGCAACCTCCTTACATAGGTCACGGTCCAACTCACGGAGGACATCCACCTATTCAGCAGCAAAACCAGCAGCAGTTTTCATATCAGAATCCAATGTTCTTCTACCAACAACAGCAGCAACAACCGCAACAACAGCCACTGCGAGGTCCACCACCTCATCCTAATTCTCTGGGACCTCCTGTGCCACCCAATATCCCCCAAGGACCTGCCGCATTTCAGCCAAACACTCCCGCAAATCTGTGGAGTGCCCCTGGGTCTGGTGGACATTTTCCGATGGTACCTTCCCCTGGTGGTCGTAATACCCCGCCTGGCTGGCGAATGCAACAAAAAAATTCTGCTCAACCGATTCGCCCACAGTTGGCCCATAATCAGCACATGCAACTAACGGCAAGCGGCAGGCCACTTATTCAACCGCCATTAAGGAGTCCTGTATCTCAACAGCAACCGCTACCTGCTGTTCCACAGATGCCTTATCTTCAGCAACCTCAAAACAAAAATTTGCAGAACTTTGCTCCATTTACCCATCATCAGGCTCACCCCTCTACTCTTGGCCACCATCAACAACAGCAGCAGCAGCAGCAACAACAACAACAGGTCCAACAACAACAGCAACCCCATCAACTGCATCAAAATCACATACGACCTATCCTTGGCGGTCCCATAAGCCCTAGTTCCTACCAACAACAGCAGCAGCAACAACAACAAACCCATCAGGCATCTATCTACACTCAGCAAGATCCATATCTGTCGAATCTTTCGAATGATCTGATGGCTTCAATAACAGCGAGAGCCACCCAGCTACAAATACCTTCGGCACACGCTCCGCAAAGTTTGCTACATCAACAAGGTCAGAAATTAAACCCACTGCGGATAGATGACCGCCTCGACAAAGACATACAATTTCTTCAGAATGTACATTTTCCAGAAAAGTACGGTCAGACGTCTCAATCTTTGCAACAACAACAACAACAGCTTCAGTCCCAACAACACCACATTCAACAGCAACATCAATCTCATTCTAATGTGGTAAGTTCAGGTTCAGATTTTAATCATTTGCTACCGCCCAACATGAGCTTCCTGGATGTAGCTCTCCAGAGCAAAGAATACCAATACATCTGGTTTATCAAGCTGACAGAAACCCATGGGCTTGATGCTGCAAACAAGTTTATCGACATCCTTCGACAGGTTCCAACAATGGCATCTACATCAGGGCACCCCAACCAACAACCGCAGAAGAAGCTCAACACGATGGTACCATCCCAAGCTGACCAGTTTCTCGATAACTTATTGAACCCCAACAAAGACGTACTGGCACCGACGAACCTTCAACAGCCGACCATTCTGCACCAACCCCAGAACGCGTCCATTACAAATGGAAATGCTCTGCTAGCAGGAACAGGCGGCACCGGGAAAAGCTTGCTCGAGAACGTGGACTTGTTTGGAAATCTTTCATCGTCGTTGCAGAACGACATCCCACTGATTGGTTCAAACTCGTCGGCGTCGTCTTCGCAGCAGTCCGTTCCCTTGTACCGTCGACAAGCCGGTCAAAACTACCAGAACAGCACCGCATCTTCGTCCAACAACCAATCAATAGCATCATCTACACCGGATCTGTTGGATAATCATCTGCAACAGTCCCTTTTCGAAGCTTTGGATACCAAGCTACATTCTAATAATGGCAGTATGATGTTCAACAATCAAAATCCGTCTCAATATGGAGTCGGGGATCAAACAAGTGGTTTCCAGGGGTTTCCATCAATACATAATCTGGCGGCAGGACTGATGCAGCATCAGCACCAACAACAGCAACAGCAGCAGCAACAACAGCACAGCCTCAGCAGCCGTGAGTTCTGGCATCAACTACAACAACAGCAGCAGCAGCAACAACAGCAACAACAACATCACCATCAACAGCAGCAGCAGCAGCATTTGCTTGACAATCGCGGCGCTTCTGTCGCCAGCACGGTTGAAGAGCTGTTGAACCGTCAAAATCAAACGTACGCTAGTGTGCTGAGCCAGGCTGCAGGTGGAGGCAAACAGCTGTCGGGTCTCCCGAAAGATGGTAACGGAGCGAGCGACGGCAGCGGCGGATCGGGTCCTGTCCCGTTCGCCGCCCTGCGAGATCTAGGCCGGAAGAGCAACGGTTTTTACAACTACTTTCAGTAGGATGGTCAGAGCGCGGTACGACGGCGACACTCGAGGTAAGTGATATTTTTTTTGCGACAGATGTGAAGCGTGTGGTCGCAAGGTATGATGATTCTCTTTTAAACTATAGACGATGTAATTTGAATCGAACGGGGTGATAAATGCGAAGGAGAGTATATTGTAGGAATACAAACAACAATGATTGTTGAAATAGGAGGTAATCATCAAAATCAAGACTGGAGAGAAAACCGGACAAGTCTGGTAGTATTGAATAACAAATTTCATTTAATTTTATCATTTTGAGTTAGGATTAAATTATATTGTAAGAAAAAATTAAAACTTGTATACCTACTAATTAACAATTGCGACTTTTGATTGCTTAAGCATAAAGCTTTAAAGAAATTTAAGCAGTTGTCGTAAACTTTGAAGTCCATCAAATGGGTAATTTATTTTCGTATTTTCTTTCCAACCGATTAGGCGCACATAGGCCGAGAATGGCAAATTTTACTTGGAATCTTGTTTGTGATGATTTCCTCTAAGTTTCGAATTCTGTCAGCGTGATGTGTTTGAAGTGATGTAATGATCGTTGAAACACGATTAGAGGACAATTCTTTGGTTTAGAAAACGAGAATTGCAAGTTCTTAAAATAAAATAAAAAGAAAAACACAAATGTTACAAAAAAATTAAAAAATAATACAAAAATCCAAAAAGTTTCGTCTACTTATATATACACTTATATAACACATTAAATATTGGTAAAATCTAATAAAATTATAACAAAAAAACAATTCTGATAATGCATCCGTTCCGATATTTAGTCATATTTTAGTTTGTTTCGTGGAGTGTTTCGTTTGATTTCTACAAAAATCTACTAGTTTGAGTCTACTTATATATTTGAACCCAACCCGATTTGATTATGTCCGTTGCTTAACCTCAGATTTGCCTTTGAGCAAACATTGAATGCCAAGGGCTTCGCAATATTCCTGCTCCGAACGTTTGATCGTTCAGCTAACAAACAAGAGATATGCATATAAGAATTTCTTTTATATTTGTATTTGTCTTCGATATAAAAATTTCACAATAATGCTGCAGTTTTCGAAGCTACGAAATTCACGGATTATGTATTCTCTATTGTGATAAGCAGCTCTTTTAGTTTGTAGAAGTAGGGCATAACTTTATGAGAGAGAAAAAGCCAATAAAAGTGGTCTCAAAAGCCGCTGTTAATAAGCAAAAACAGATTCCTACGCTGCTGTAGAACAGAGACAGACGTATACGTATAGAGGCGCTTTTCAAGCAACTTAGGCGTGTAGCCGCTGCGCAGAAGCAGTAAGAAGGCGTGCAGCTGCTGCATTGAGCAGGAAAAAAAGCTTATCTACTGCGAGATAACATTCCGGACAACTAGTAAGGTAAAACTAGGTGTTTGGTACAATTCCATTTGGAATAACGAGTTGAATAACCAGGGGCCATTTGGCATAATAAAAAAAATAGTCATAATGATTTTAGGGCCATTTGGCATAAAAATCAAAAGAATTATAAAAACTCTAGGCAGAAGCTCGCTTTACAAGAGTCATCTGTATTATTGCCTTATTCTGGGCATATGCGTGTTTTAAGGAGTGATTTACTTTTTCGCCTAATTCCGGGTAAATTTTAATTTAAATGGATTTAAATGAAGAAATAATGTACTAATTTGCCTTATTCCTGAAAAATGTGATTTTTTTAAGATTTTTTTTCAAATGCGTGCTTTGAATGGAGGAATGATCTACTCATTAGAATTCTTCCAGGCAAATGCATGCATGCTTTCTCGATATAAGGAGCAATCGTGTGCTTTAAAAGATGGAATCATCTGCTCATTCGTCTTATTCCGATCGTATGCGCTTCGACTTTTCCGGATGAATGCGTTCTTTTGAAGAATAAGAAATCTAGTCTTTTGCCTTCTTCCGGAAAAAGGCGTACTTTTGAAGACGGGGCCATCTACTCGTTTGCCTTTTTCCCGTCAAATGCATACTTTTAAAGAAGGAGTCATTTACTCTTTTGCCTTATTCCGGGCAAATGCATACTTCTAAAAATGGAAATCATATATTCATGCGATTAACTTTTGTTTTGTTTTGGGCATTGTGCCAAATGGTCATTATGCCAAACGGCCCATTGTATTTGATACATCTTTTCAACGATTATGCCAAATGGTCGTTATGTCAAATGGCCTCGAGGTATCCAATAAATTATGACAAATGGTCGTTACTATAAATGTTCTTTATGCCATATGTGCTTCCCCCGTGCCCATGTGGGTACGTCAACATGTGTTTCAGCTGTCGTCAAAGTCAGTTTCTTTTCTACTAAGAATGAAAAAAATGGAGCATCTGTTTTTTCAAATTTAACGATCTTCTTGAAACTGTTGCGTACGTTGCGTTGGAACAGAAACTTCGAAGTGATCGTTGCTGTCAGTGAGGAGAAAAACACTACAAAATTGAGAAACATTCTACTGACAAAGGGTGGTCTGGAGCTTCAAGACCTGTTCTATTCGATAGAGGTAGCAGATTTTCAAGAATAATAGCTTATAGAGATTGATTCCTACAAAACAGCAATCGACAAATTAAACAATCATGTTTGCCCGAAGCGGCACGATTCTCTGCTGGCTTTGTTAACGGATGTGCAGCAAATAGCCGAGATTTCAGAATCATTGAATAAATAATATATTATGCTTCTACCGAGTTGGGGGAAAACTACTACACATAGAAGCACAAAAACTACCACAAGTAACACGCATGGTTTACTAATTCGATTTCATAAAGCACCAGGTCCAAGTAATTGCAGGAAATGTAAATTCTTTTGATTTGAAAGGCAACGGTAATTGTTTGGATAGTAGCAAATGCGGAAGCGGTTCTCGCTACAGATGTGGACAAACGACTCATTATGGAAATAATTGTCAGTGTGAGAAATGCAAGAAAGTTCGGTGACTTTGCGCGCGTTTGTCGATCTATGACAAAACGCAAATATGGCGAAAATTCTTTATTCTCATTTATAGTTGAGAATAAAGAATTTTCGCCAAAGGCAAAAGTGGACCACGTGAGGAAGGTTATCTCCTAAAATCTACAGTATCGGGAAAAGTCACAAATCGCAACATAGGCGATGACGACGAAATACTTTGGGCCGAAGTAGGAAACGTCCTAATTCAAATGCGGATTAATTCTGGTAGCTGCAAGAATAGGTGTCCAATGCTGACAACCAAGCAAGGTCCCGAATACCGTCTTGCGAGGTTATGGTCAAGAATCTTAACAAGACGGTAAAATGTCATTTGCATTCGTTTGTATAATTTTCCCAGAACTTTTTTCTGAAGGTAGCCATCATTCCTGAGGTATGACGAACTTATAGCGCTTAAATGTGCCTACAACTTTGTCTAACAGGACATTGCTGTAAATATGTAATCTGAGGCGTGGGAGGCAAAATGTCATTCAAATGACATTATGTCAAATGACACGTGACATTTTGGAGAGTTTTCACTATCCAGTCTCATATGTTATATTTAGAGCAATGTACCCTTGGACAAAAATATAGCCCTACTCAAGCGTTATGAGTACATCTAAAATTATGGAATAAATTTGACTTCTGAAGAAAGTTATGAACAAATTAGTCAAATGACATGCATATGACATTTTACAAGCCTGGTCAAGATGCGAAGCCGTTGGACGTGTCTGATATTTTGAATCAGTGATCGCTGTTGGCGATGGAGGAGTTCGGAAGCATTTTTTATGTCGTCGAAGGGGGTTTTAACCATTATATGGGATTGATACTGCGAAGCTCTTGGGTGTGTTGAAAATTGGATTTATTGCTGTGGACACATCGATCAACCTTATCCCAAGATCAACAAGTTAGACGTCCGCCAATTGCACTCCTTACCCGAATTGAAGTGTAATTGGAACCAGTTCTGATTTCTGATATCATCTAACCTGTTTCATGAACAGCAGTATGAGTTTTTCCATTGGTAATCACTGCCGAAGATAATGAAGATCTGCGTTTTGTGTGTCGATATGCGACACTCTTATCAGGCCATCATAAGAGAACTTCATATGATGCCAACCTTCGAGAATTTTCTTCCAGGGCTAAGGGCTAAGGACTAAGTTTTCAGTCGTCTGGATATTAAATACGCGTTCCATCAGGCTTCAAACAAAGTTCTTTCAACACTAGAAGACCGTAATATACTTCTTAACCAAGAGAAATGCATCTTCAAAGCACTACAGTTAGAATTTTTGGGACATATTCTCTCTTCGGACGGAATTCGGACTATATCTCCCTTAACCTCCACGTATTGTTATCGATCAGCGCATCAAACTCCTCCTGCATCGCTTGTTTCTAGCAGTCTCTATCATTCCGTCGCAGCTCTTCATGATGCGTTGATGGGTCCTCTCCATATTTGTCCTTCACGCTAGACGGTCACCACTGGACAAGTATTGGAAGCTTGAATCATAAGAGATATCCTGTGTAATTTTATTACCAGGATGGCCAAATCGATCAAGGAAATTCTTTATGCTTGCCTGGCAGAGCGTGCCTACGTTCACTTTGCTTCAACACCTGCGACCAAGGTGGTTCTGAAACTGTTCGCGGTATGGCCTCTAGGTAACTACCGCAGTGACGCTCCACCAAATGTTGTGCCTTACATCTATCATCACGAACAGCGTGACAAAAAAAGCTCAAACAGATGTCATCTACACAGATCTGTCAGCTGCTTTTGATAAGTTAAACCACTGTATCACTTTCGCCAAATTAGACAAGTTGGGAGTGAATGGCACTCCATTGGAATGGTTCCGATCATATCTCTCCGGTCGCCAACTAACGGTTGCTATCGGCGACTGCCAGTGGCGTAGCCACGGGGGTGGTTTTGGGTATAAAACACCCCCCCCCCTCAAAGACAAAATTTTTGGAAGAAAGTTTTTTTTCGAAAAAATAAATGTTCAGAAAACCCCCCCCCCAGAACAATTTTCTGGCTACGCCACTGGCGACTGCAAATCGGGAATATCCCAAGAAAGTCATTTGGGTCCCGTTAGTCTTCCTATATTTCAATGATGTGAATTTTGTACTCGAAGTACTACCGTATGCTGATAACCTGAATATTTTCATGCAAATACAATCCATCGAAGATTGCTATTTCCTCCAACGTCAGTTAGAATCCTTTACCAATTGGTGCAACATCAACTGTATGATAGTCAATCTGGCCAAATGCTCGGTGATCACTTTTTCTCGGATTAAAAATATCGTTAGATTCGACTACCTACAAGCTTTTGAATACCAGCATAGAACGTCTGACTCATGTCAAAAACTTGGGCGCAATTTTCAATTCCCAGCTGACGTACAAGATGCATATTTCGTACGTTGCAGGTAAGGCTTCCAAAACCCTGGGCATTATCCTCCGGAAGGCTAAATAATTTTCTGACATTTACTGTCTGAAGTCTTTGTATTGCTCACTGGTGCGGTCGATAAATATTGGAGTAATGCTCCGCCGTTTGGAGTCCAAATTATATGAACGGTGCCGAACGAATTGAGTCCGTACAACGACGCTTCCTACGATTTACACTGCGTAGACTACCGTGGAAAGATCCATTACCCCTGCCAAGTTATGAAAGCCGCTGTCGGCTTATCGATCTGGAGCCGCTAAGAGAACGCCGTAACACCGCTCGGGCTGTACTTGTTGCAGACGTTTTGCAAGGCCGAATAGATTGTAGTGACATTTTGGAACAGATTATTATTAATGTACAGCCGAGAGCACTTCGAAATAACGCTATGTTAAGAATGCCATTTCGTCGGACTAACTACAGTATTAACGGTAGTATTGAAGGATTACAGCGTATATTCGACAGGGATTCTACAATATTCGACTTCAACCTGCCTCGTCAGACGCTGCGTCGAAGATTCAAAGAATTTTTCACATCGCAATAGATAGCTGTTTTAGTGTTTGTGTCCATTTTTCAAAAGTTTTCTTGCGATATTCTAACTTATATTTTTTTACCATCATTAGGACATAAGTAGTCTGTTGATGTAGACCTTAAATAAATAAATAAATAAGCCAGATGCTTTCAAGCGCCATGATAATTGGCCGGTATTCGTCATGATCCGACCCAAAGATGAGGGAAGCTTGAATCCAACGTCAGTCAATGCGATGTTTGGCCAATCAGTCTTTCAATCGACTGCATACTTAAGAACCCAAATCGAGGATTTTCAGCACTTCTACCCCCATAATCTAACAGCAGAGCTAAATAAGTACGTCTGTTCTAAACAGTGATTGAAAACAAATTGAATTATATGAATCGGTTGATTCCACGATTGATTCATAATTCATCTTATCAAGGCTTACTGTGACTTTTTTGTTGATATTGGCACAGCATACAACATGGCAGGTCTAAAAATTTGTTTGTAAATCAAAAGTTTGTTCTTAAGACAAAGTTTTGATTTTCTGTTTATAAGTGAATATAGGCACTTAATATATTTGTTACATTTGGCTTGAAGGCCTTCAATGTGATTTTTAAAAGTTAATTTTTGATCTAGCAGAAGTCCTAAATATTTAGCTTCGCTAGACCAATTAATTGGAACCCCATTCATAGTGACAATATGTCTGCTAGAAGGTTTCAAATAAGAAGCTCTCGGCTTATGTGGGAAAATTATAAGCTGAGTTTTGGAAGCATTCGGGGAAATTTTCCATTTTGCAAGTAAGTGGAGAAAATATCCAAACTTTTTTGCAATCTACTACAAATGACACGAAGGCTTCGCCCTTTGGCTGAAAGGCCCGTGTCATCTGCAAACAAAGATTTTTGACACCCTGGTGGTAAATCAGGTAAGTCAGAAGTAAAAATGTTATACAATATGGGCCCCAGTATGCTGCCTTGCGGGACACCAGCCCTTACAGGTAATCTATCAGATTTAGTATTCTGATAGTTTACCTGCAGTGAGCGATCTGATAAATAATTTTGGATCAGTTTAATGATGTACAGAGGAAAATTAAAATTCATCAATTTTACAATCAAACCTTCATGCCAAACACTGTCAAATGCTTTCTCTATATCAAGAAGAGCAACTCCAGTCGAATATCCTTCAGATTTGTTGAGCCGAATTAAGTTCGTAACTCTTAATAACTGATGGGTGGTTGAATGCCCATGGCGAAAACCAAATTGCTCATCAGCAAAAATAGAATTGTCATTAATATGAACCATCATTCTATTTAAAATAATCATGTCAAACAGTCTGCTCATTGAAGAAAGCAAACTGATTGAGCGATAACTAGAAGCCTCAGCTGGATTTTTCCGGCTTCAAAATAGGAACAACTTTGGCGTTTTTCCAATTATCTGAGAAGTATGCCAATTGAAAACTTTTTAAATAAATTAACCAAAAAGGATAAAGAGCTCTCAGGAAGTTTTTGATAAGTATGTAGAAAATACCATCATCACCCGGGGCTTTCATATTTTTAAATATTCTAGTAATAGATCTCACTTCATCCAAATTAGTTCCCAACGAAAATATTCTCTTGATTGAGAATGTCTTCGAAGCTCCGTGTAACCTGATCCTCAATTGGACTAGTGAGACCTAGACTAAAATTATGGGCACTCTCGAACTGCTGAGAAAGTTTTTGAGCCTTTTCGCCATTTGGTAATAACATTTTATTTCCTTTTTATGCGCTGGAGTTGGCTTTTGAGCTTTTTAAGATTTGTTGTTAATTTCCAAAAGGGTTTCGAACTGGGATCCAACTTTGAGACATTATTCTCAAAGTTGGTATTTCTCAGAATAGCGAAACGTTTTTTAATTTCATTTTGCAAATCTCGCCAAATAACTTTCAACGCGGGATCGCGAGTTCTTTGGTATTGCCTTCTTCTCAAATTTTTAAGACGGATCAGTAGCTGAAGATCGTCGTCAATAATAATGGAGTTGAATTTAATTTCACATTAAGGAATTGCAATGCCTCTGGCTTCGACAATTAAATTTGTCAAAGATACGAGAGCATTATCAATATCACTTTTGGTATCGAGAGGAATATCAACATCAAAATTCCTATCGATATACGTTTTGAGAGAATCCCAATCAGCTCTATGATAATTAAAAGTAGAGCTGATTGGATTATAAATGGCTTCTTGTAAGATTTCAAATGTCACAGGAAGATGATCAGAGTCAAAGTCAGCATGAGTTACCAATTGGCCACACAGCTGACTTGAATCCGTTAAAACTAAATCAATTGTAGAAGGATTTCGACTGGAAGAAAAACAAGTTGGTCCATTGGGATATTGAATAGTATAATATCCCGCAGAACAATCTTCAAATAAAATTTTACCATTGGAATTGCTTTGAGCATTATTCCATGAACGGTGTTTGGCATTGAAGTCACCAATTACGAAGAATTTTGATTTGTTGCGAGTCAGAATTTGAAGATCAGCTTTCAACAATTTCTTTTGCTGCCCATTGCATTGAAAAGGCAAGTAGGTTGCAATGAAGGAAAATTGTCCAAAATTTGTTTCAACAGAAACTCCCAAGGTTTCAAAAACTTTGGTTTCAAACGAAGAAAATAATTTATGTTTGATACGTCTATTAATGACAATGGCGACCCCACCACAGGCGCTGTCAAGACGATCATTTCTGTAGATAAAATAGTTTGGATTTCTTTTAATGGAGAGTCCTGGTTTTAAATACGTTTCAGTTATAATGGCAATATGCACATTATGAACTGAGAGGAAGTTGAATAATTCATCTTCCTTACCCTTTAGAGAGCGGGCATTCCAATTTAGAATTTTCACACAATTATTTGGATCCATTGAAACGGAGTCCGATAACAATTTTTGTGTGTACTTTATACCAACCTGAACAGCTTCAGGAATGGTATTTGCTTTGAACATTGCATCAATCATGTGATGCAATTGTTCAGTTAAAAAATCAAAATCGGAAGCAGTCATGTACCTGAATCGGCAACATGACCATTATTTTCCGTTGGGACATGGGTATAAACCTCATTTTGAGAAGAGAAATTTTGTCTACCAGCAGCGATGTTTGCATACGTAGGTACATTGGAAAAATTGGAATTTACTGAAGTGCTTGCTACCCGTTGACGAACGGCAAAATTTGTTTGTGAATTGTGGTGGGTATGAATTGCTCGACCGGTAACCGGTTTCGAAATTTGAGCGTTTGAAAAATTTCTACCCGTCGAATCTGGGATCCGATTGGAATTTCCCGTCATCAATTTTGCACGGGAATTCAAAACTTTTTGCGTGAAGGGCATTCCCAGAAATTGGATTTATGATTGCCCCCACAATTTGCACATTTAAATTTATTGAATCTTCTCTCACAGGACATGCGTCCTTGGCGTGAGAAGCTCCACCACAAATCATGCATTTAGCATCCATGTGACAATGTTTGGTTCCATGACCCCACTTTTGGCACTTACGGCACTGGGTGGGTTTTGTAATTTCCCCAGGCCTGCGGAAATGTTCCCATGTATCACGGACATGAGACATAATACAGGCCTTTTCCAAACTTTTCATATTATTTAGTTCACTTTTGTTAAAATGAACTAAATAAAATTCTTGAGAAATGCCCCTCTGGGAAGTACCAGGGTGGGATTTCTTTTTCATCTTAATTACTTGGACTGGTGAAAATCCAAGTAATTGAGAAATTTCATTTTTAATCTCATCCAGTGTCTTCCATCTCTGGGAAGACCTTTCAAGACGACTTTGAACAATCGCTCGGTTTTGTCTTCGTATGTGAAGAATTTATGGCGCTTCTCAGTTAAATACTGAAGAAGACGTTTGCGATCGTCAAAGGATCCCGGCAAAACGCGGCAGTCACCCTTCCTAGCAATCTGAAATGAAACCTTGATCCCCTGAAGGTTACTCAAGATCTCATTCTTAAAGCCAGAAAACTCGGCAACAGATACCACAATCGGCGGAATCCTTTGCTTTTTCGCATGAATCGAATCACCTGGGCTAGATTCGATTTGCTCAATATCATCATTAATCAAATCGAACTGATTGCTCAGTTCGATAGGAGAAAAATTATTTCCGACATTAGAGTTTGAAGGAATATCTGAATTCTCCAGCTTCCTTCTATTTTTTCCGCGCTTTGGCAGGACGGTCTTGAAACCTTGTTTCTTTGAAGGAAGTGGAGAATTCAAAGACTCCCCCTTCCTCTTGTTTTTATTAATACTCATTGCTGAGCGTGGAGACGTGACCTTCTAAGAGGTTTTTTCCCAGAACGGTGTCCCTGCAGGATTACCACCGCTTGTCGGAATTTTACTTCCGCAAACGGGTCCAACGTAAAACGAAGGCACGGGTCCTTGCAAAGATCGTAACGGGATCAGTGGGTACAAATTGCGCTGAGAAGCACTGTTGAAATTAAAATAGCTTCGGGTAGTATTAAAACCTTCCTTCCGCAAAGAGAGAAAGAACCGCACAGCACGAAAGCACGATGCGGTCTGAGCTTAATTTCAGTTTTTTTTTTTACGATTACTCAACCTAACTCGTGATTTTCGCATGAGAAAATATAAAAGGAACAAGGAAATATAAACGATAAAGAACATAAATCTGCTGAAGGAATGAAGATAATCCATCCAGACGTTTTCGAGCTGAGCTGAGATTTATTTTTATATAGATAGATACTAGATACTGTTCAAATTTACCGATCAATAATAAGGTTTACATTGAAATTGTCCGTAATTATTATGGGATAAACATCCCGTTCAACACGAGAGTCATATAATTATTATATGGCATTACACCACCGACGAACCGACGTTTTAACTTAACGGAAAATAATTCAAATTTGCTGCCCACGACACCATGACGAAAAATCATCGAACACTACCGCTACCTCCATAATGGCTCGCGAAGTTTTCATAGCTCAGGCACCAACCTACGTGTATTAACATTGCAGCGGAGGTGTTTTTTTTTTACAAGGGAGAATGCATTTACACACTAACCCAGTACACGTGCATTGTAGTTGCCAAACTACCCCACGGAAGTGTACTGGAGTGTCGGACTCGACCATACCGGTAATACCGACTAAACTCCCTTGTGCTCCACCATCGTTTCCCCCAGGAACTACCTCGCAGTACTACTTCTGGGGGGATGGCGGTACTAAGCGTACTCGCTCATTATCGCTCACACAGGCACTCGTTCCATGCGAGACTGACTTGGGTGCTCGCACACCATTCACTCCATTTGAGTCTTACTTGGATGCTCTCCCGGGCGCTCCGCTGCCATGCCTCGAGGTGTCAATAGCGGTAACTGCCTGGGCCTACAGATATTACGCTACGACACTCCTGCCTCAGCACGAGCAGATCAATCACACCACTGCCGAAGCAGGCCACACGCTACCTGCCAGGGACACTCCCCATGCACCACATGTGCACCACTGTAGGTGTGTGGGTACAACCCACTGCTACCCTGCCGCCGAAGCAGCTTCTCCGAAGACCATTCGCTCCATGTGACCCTTTTTCGGGTGCTCACTCTAACACTCCACTGCAATGCCTCGAGGTGTCGATGGATACCTCGACTCCTACCTCAGCATGTGCAGTCCATACACAGACTTCTGCTGCGCTTCGAGGTGACAATAGCGGCGACACGCTATGACACTCCTGCCTCAGCACAACCAGATCACTCACTCCCTGCCGAAGCATCTCACGCGCTACCCTACCGAAGTAGGGACACTCCCCAACTCACTCTAACACTCCACTGCCATGCCTCGAGATGTCGATAGCGGTATGTAGGGACAAATCAACGATACAACGCTACGACACTCCTACCTTAGCATGTGCAGTCCATACTCAGACTTCTGCTGCGCTTCGAGCTGACAATAGCGGTGACGCGCTATGACACTCCTGCCTCAGCACAAACAGATCACTCACTCCCTGCCGAAGCAGCTCACGCGCTACCCTACCGAAGTAGGGACACTCCCCATGCCAATTGGCACTCCCTGGGCTTGTGCTTTTGAAGCGGCACACAGTCGCTTTGATAGAGTCTGATTACGGGCACTTGTGGTTTTTTGGGATGGATTTTAGCAGAGCCCACTGCTAAATCCCACCACGCCCTAGGCAGTTCTCCCTGACTCGCAGACAGCTGGGGAGGGGTCGTCAAGCCCTTGGACATGGTCCATGCTGTCCCTGCTGTCCCTGCTGCCCCCGAGGTGCAGCGGAGTTGTGTCTTAGCTCATTTGACAGGAGTGTTCGCCCGCAAAAGCGAATGACCGTTAAAAAGTGTGATCAAACAATCAGAGAGCGCAGGTGACACGTCGGTTCGTCGGTGATTACACCGTGTCCTTAGCTTCCATTGTTTGAAATACAGAGATCACAGAGCAGCAAACCTTGATCGATTTTTTAAACTTCAAGAGATCTTTTCATCTGTGGTACAATAAGTCCCATTTTTTATCCAGGAAGCGAAAGCTATATAATACGCAGCGCAGAACTTGATTTTTTGATGACTGAATAGCTTACATCAGTAGTCAATTGATTATGCCCAGCTTTCTATTGGATTAAACACTGTCAAATGTATGAAATTTTGAATCATCTGGAGCGATGTTCGCAAATATCTCCGGTAAAATACAAACTTTTGAGACTGTTGAACATAAATTGGTATATCCAGCCAGGGACGGAGACTGTGGGTGCCCAACATTTGAAAACCAATAAAACAGTTGCATAAATTGTTAAGACATGCATGGAAGAATTCGCTCAACACCAAAAACTCGTCCTCGGTCGATTGGGGTAGTGAACATCTAAAAAGATGTGGTAAGCAATTCTTAGTTTTTATATATTTAAACAGGCCGGAACAAATTTTATCTGCTTCTTCTTCTGTCTTCTCAAATATTCGTGGCTAAATTTAATTATTTGAAAAATAATGAAAGTTTGAGCTTTCATATAAAATGCTTTAAGAAAACTGATAAGTTTTTTATTTCTAGATTGCTTTGAGAATAGGTCGTATGTGCAAAAGAGAGATTCTCTTTGATCACGCTCTCTTTCGCTAATATATCGGCTAGTTTGGCATGTTTTGCTACATTTCCACTTCAGCATGATAGACAAAGCTATTGTCTTTGTATACATGCCAAGAAATTCGAAGTAAACTGTTGTATAGTTTCGTAATAATCGAAAGAGAATAGATCCAAAGAGAGACTCTCTTTTGCACATACGACCTATTTTCAAAGCACTCTAGATTTCAGCAATTTATGGCTTATTTTTTTTTTATTTCCTAGCCACTTCATTACTGGAAGACCGGCCTAATTGGAGACTTCATAAAATATAAGCTCAGTGGGAAAGTTTAAAGCTCACTCGCCGCATCCAGCTTAACAGAGCCGATGTTCATCTAATACTACTTAGTATTACAACCCTTCCCATTTTTATTTCCCAAATTTTTTTTAACCTTCTCAAAAATTTCCATCTGATTCGCGTTGAGGAAACACTGATCCGTACAAGCTTTTTTTGCATCCATCTCTCTACTTCGCTTTGACTGACTGACGGTGTTTTTTCGTTACTTCATTATATTCGGACGATGAATTAGATACATTAATGCTGTCCAATGAGCAGCTCGAAGTAGCTCGAAGTTGTTCCCGTCCTGCTCGTTCTTTTTTGTCAACAAATGGGCATGAGCAGGACAGAGAGAAACTTCGAGCTACTTCAAGCTCTCATTGG
The DNA here is from genome assembly GCF_024139115.2 of Armigeres subalbatus. Taxonomy (NCBI): domain Eukaryota; kingdom Metazoa; phylum Arthropoda; class Insecta; order Diptera; family Culicidae; genus Armigeres; species Armigeres subalbatus. The sequence continues at coordinate 224,371,211 of NC_085141.1, read as the reverse complement.
ACAGCACTATTGTCTTCGATGTCAATCCACTCGTCATCGTTTTGCGGTCGTTCTTCTGCTGCTGATTTAGGAGGCGTTGATGGTTTTTAATTTGTGTTTAACGTTGGGAATTCGGCCTGGTCGAACACCTCGTCTTGTGAGGAAATTGTTGATGAAATTGCCGCAATATTTCTATTTGACTGTTCACAGGTTTTGTTTGGATGCGCTGGTTTATCACACCGGCGACATATTTTCGGCTGGTTACAGTAAGGTACCATACAGGTGTACTCGCCAGTTGATATGAAAGACGGAATGTGTTGGAGTAAGTTCATACGCAGAACTAGTACACCGTTCGGAATCCCCGGAAAGTTATGCTTCCATGACTCGTTCCGAATAGAAATAACTTCTCCATAAGCATATGCTCGCGTAAAGTAGCATGGCTTATCGAACCGGGTAAGTCGTGAACTCTAACGATTACCGCATCCCTATCCATATAAATTGGTATCTTGTATGACTTTCCTTCACACACAATTGATCGCTTGCAATTGTGTTCTGATTGATAGCGCAAAGCGACTTCTTTGTCTATCAACCCTATAAGAACACAATTGCGGGTGTTATGCAATTGGATGCTTTTGACATCCGCATATTCGATCTTTAGCTGATCATCCAGAAAACGCTTCACTTTTCCGGCATATGGACGAATTGGGAGGACACCGAAATCCACTACTATTGTTGATTCCTGCGTATTGTTCATTGTTTTCACGTTAGCGAGAGACAACAAACCAGAACGCGTCCGCCGTGTGCGATAGCAGAATAAAAACTGAAACATCTTATGATGTTTTTACATAAAAATCCGGGTTCTTATGATCTACTGCCAAAAATTTGTGATTAGTATGTGACAGTAATTTGATAAAACTTTACTCTAAACACTTCAAAGTTTGAGATTCTGAACCACAAGTTTTAATGTGAAATATTTAAATATAAAATGCACTAATTTCAGCAAATCTCATATTTCAACTATTGTCCATCTGGCGGTCACAAATTCATTTTATCTCTAATGCAACATTTCATCGCAAGTGAAGAAAATCTAATATATATTTTTCATACATTTCGTTATGATAGGATAAAAGCGTATGCAATTCCACCCCGGGCCCCCTAATTTACGCCAATGGACATATAGCGTCGTAAAAATGATTAAGCGAGATATTTCCTCAATTTTAGAAGAGGGAATAGAAAATACGGGCAAAGGATATAAAAGCCAGTAATATTCTATAGCACCAGTGGATGATACACGCTCTGATACACGGCTCCAACGTGCCAGCAGAGAAAGCACCATCTTGGTCAGTAGTTTTACGTGTCACAGTCTTTCTTATTGATGCGGAATTGAAGCAATTCCTTGACCTTTTTTGATCCTCAGAATACCTAAAATGCAGTTTTCCTACCTACCTACATTGAGCATAAACGTTCACATTTACCCACTGCGGCTGAAGATAGCTTTATATTTAGAAGCCACTGCCGTTCTACGCATGTTGTATATAATCTTTTTTTTAACCAAAAAGAAGTAATGCTATGGCTTGCAGGGAAACGTCTACATAAAGTATGACCATGTAGTATGTTCTAAGGAATTATTGTCTGCTCTCACAGGATTAAAAAAAAACAATGGAAACATTTTCAAATCATTTTTTTAATAAAATGACAAAATTATTCGAGTTTGGATTTTTGACAAAGGTTGCATTATCAACCGAAAAATATTGAAAAATACTATTGTGGATTGCTAAATGACAACCTCACACAACCGGTCCTGGATTTAACTAAAGAAAGTCAATACAAAGCCTTCAGATACAATTCGAGAAAGTAGTTAACACAAATATTGAATTGTATCGCCAGTTTCTTTATACAGTCAAACCTCCATGAGTCTATATTGAAGGGACCGTCGACTAATAAAAATATCAAGATGTGGAACAAAAAATCGTTGGGAAACTGTTTGAAGGGATCATCCCAGCTTCCATCAGTCTATACCGAGTCATAGAATATCGACTCATGGACGTTTGACTGTAATTAGAACAACATTCATGATCTGATATTTAGTTCCGCATCTTCCATCTTATGGTACCGTGACCTGCCCTAATTCCGCGCATCGCCTAATACCGTGGTTTTCATCAAAAATCAGAACCTGGCTATCATGGACATCGTATTATTTGGTGAAATGTTCAAACATATTATTTGTGAACATTTCACCAAATAATGTGATGTCCATGATAGCCAGGTTCTGACTTTTTATGAAAACCACGGTATTAGGCGATGCGCGGAATTAGGGCAGGTCACGGTAGTATATTATGCTGGTAGTAATGTCTAAATATGCAGAAATCTATGAAAAACATCATTGCAAATGTTTATTGTTCAAGTCCTCTCGAAACAACCCGAATTCTTTATGCATATCTCAACGTAAAAGAACAAAATGTCATCCTAAAGAAGCAAAAAGAAAAGACGATCAAATCGTCACAAAAAAATGCCCCAACTATTTTTTTATTACTAGGCCTTATTATCCAGTGTCAATTCGTTAATCAATTATTATGATTATACTATTTTGCTTAGTTAGAAGTAAACGATTGTGAAAACAGCTCTCATTTTTATAACAAAATTAAGATTTATTATGGTAATATTGGAATATGTAAAAATATTTTAAAAATACAAAAAAAAACAAAAAAAAAGAAAACTACAAAAAATTTGAATGTAACACATAGAAAATATTACGAGCAGCGTTATTTGTTTCATTATTGTTTCACAATGTAGACATTTTAGAACCATTGTGGCGCCATAGTGAAACGTTCAGCGCAGCGATTATACGTAGACATTAACATGTATTAATAATTTATATTGTGAGAAAACAAAAAAAAACAAAAGAAACAAAAAAAATTAAAAAATCAAAAAGCCGAAAAAACTATTATTGATGAAACCTAGTGATTAATGTTTAACTATATATGTATGATATAAAAATATAAACTATTACACAAAAACTGAAAGGAAATAATAGAAGCAAAGCATATATTTAAAAAAAGAACTTATGTGGAAAATCTATAAATGTACTTTTTACTAGAACAAAAATAAAAGAAAACACATGATAAGAAGTGAAACAACATAGTGGTATGCCTACACAACTAAATTGGTTTTGCTGATATTAGCAATCAGTTATGTCGGAAAACTTGAATCAGCATAAATTCAACTAGAAACTAAGGCAATGAAGAATTTTGCTTTCCTCAATGCTTTATTTCCTGTTCCGTATTAGGATTTGCACTTGATCAACTTACTGATTGCTAACTCTCGTAAAACATGACTGGAACAGCGAATCCACTGTGACCGCATCTAATTCTGCGCATATTTTGTAAACTGAAATATTCTTGAAATATATAATTCTTGCTTGATATAGTGATATTTACTCACCTATGGCGGCTGTTTGAATTTTTGAATTACCTATGTCTAACTTTTGTGAAGACATAAAATGTACACATTATTGTGCGCAGAATGTAATATTCCTAAATTTAAATTTCTTTTTTTTATGTCAGTGGAATCAGGCTTCAGAGTTTAAATAATCTTCAAATAAATGTCTGTGATTTTGATACACATGCCAAATTTTGTTTCAGTATCTTTTACAATCCATAAACTGTGAACCACAAAATGTTTTGATATTGTTATGTAACCAGAGTTTCCATTCTACATCAGAAGTATACAGGAGTGTACAATGAACCATGTTGAAACAAAAAGTAGAAGGTGGATTCTAATCAAAATTTCCGTTACGGTATCTGGATGGTAATTTTCAGGCATGAATTTAGTTAGTCTCCCATTAAAACATATTATAGACACGAGTCTTGGATAAAAAAGAAGTTTCACTCGATGTTACTTAAATATTGAAGTGTGTTGCATTCTCAAATTCGCAAGAAGTTGTTTTCTCTATTTCTACTTTCGTTGAATGTATGTTGTAGCTAGCGATTGTAATGTAATACGTTTTATTAAAAGTTATTTTTGGCGGTCTATCGAAACGTTGGTTTAGAATTACCGTTGCTTTCAATTTCGTTAGGTTGTTTCATATTCTGCATCATTTATTTGACGAAAAAATAACTAGGAAAGAAAAGCATGGAAAATTGAATAAATTTTAGGTTGCTAAGCCTTTGAAAAATCATCTGAAGCAATTTTTTATAAGAAACTATTCTGATGGAATTTGATTCAGGTGCCAACATGCTGAACTCTGACCGAATTTCTAAAAGATTCCATTCTTTGGCGGAGTTCATTGAAACGATTAAGAAAAATACGGATTGTTTGGAGGAGTTCTGCTACATTATGATGCAACTTATGAACGACTACATTGAGCAACTCCTGATAATATCTATGAAAATCTTTTAGATAGTTCTTCAAAAACCTCTTGTGGGTGTTTCTAGGGAAACACTTTCGTGAGAAGTCTGCAAATTATTGTGTAGGATTTTTAGAAGTTTTGGAAGTATTTTCTGATAAATGTGATGAAATTTAAAAAAAAATCTATACGGAATATAAGAACAAAGCCTTGAATTCCTAGGGTATAGACATATGCCTACACGAAATTACTATTTTAAAATAAATGCCCATAATTTTTCCATAAAACACGTAGTTCATAGAGGGACTTCTGGAAAAAAAATCCTCTGCATACAACTAGAGAAACGTTTGAAAAAATATCTGATAAAGAAATCTCACGGAAAAAAAATCTAAAAACATTTTTTTAGGGTTTTAGAAAACAAATCTATAAAAAAAAATGATTAGAAATGAAAATTGGGCACCAACACACAGCGAATTTTGAGGGATAATAAAAAAGACAAACTGCAGATACTGATTTATTGAGAATGCTTTTTCTCTCGTTATTTTTTTCTTGCAGCTATGCGGTTTATTGAATACCTAAAATCGTATATCTACACCATAACAACCTAATTTAGCTTTGAGTTGTATATGAGCTTTGAGTAATTAAACTTTAAAGTTTAAGATGTTAGCATTGCATGATATTACAGTACACATTGCTTTATGTGGCCATAATTGTATCGAATTGATCAACATTTAAACAATCATTGTAAAATGTTTTTCGTTATATTACTACCAACTATGTTGTTTCCTCCACTCATTTGTTGCACTATTGCTGACAAAACATGGGTCTTAGTAAAAAAAAACTATGGATGGATACTGAGAAAACGTAAAAATCAATGATAATGTTTGATGGTTTATGAACTGCAGAGCTTGTTTGACTTAACTCCAGCACTACTTGGCTCAATGGCTCAATCATCGCAGAAAGAACTAAAGCAGTATTAATCGATATGGACAAGATTAGGAAACCACTGAAGGAATATCACGGTAAGAAAAAATCGATTAAATACAACTAATTTTTTTTCGAATCTAACCCAAAAAATTAAGCCCAATTCCATAAAAAAAAAGATAATACTTTGGATTAATCGTTAGAGATCTTATTCAGGCATAATAAATCATATGCAAGTTAAAATACAGCGAATCAATCCTACAACCAACAAAAATCGTTCAATAAATATATGCCACATTAAGTTCGAAAAAACAACAAGTTTTGAGTTTTTGTGTAATTTTTATAACTACTGCTATATGTTGATAATTTATTTTATTGCACGCATAACAACCCGCATGGAACAGAATGAATCCAGAATCAAATTTAAAAAATAAAACTATCACAAATCATTGAAAAATATGCCAAATACGTTATTAAAGATAATAATATCACCTTCTCGACTATTAATATAATAATATCAATGAGGATCACGGGTTTATCAAAATCGGATTATTCTACACAAAGTTATGCTGATTTGAATTTTGCCTATCTCAACCTTTTTGTCTGACCTCTTTATTCATATTCGGCTGTGCACTGTTAGTTTCCGAATAAATAAGCTAGGGAGTATTTGAAATGAGAGAAATGAGCGGAGAAATGAGCGAAAACGGAGAGCTGTTCGCAGAATTTTGTGGTAATAACGACATGGTGATCGGGGGATCGCTCTTCACTCATCGACCGGTTCACAAGGTCACGTGGGTCTCCCGTGACGGCTTTACAGAAAATCAAATCGACCACATCTGCATCAGCCGAAAATGGAAACGGAGCCTTCTTGATGTACGGAATAAACGTAGTGCCGATATCGCGTCTGATCATCACCTCCTCATCGGCGAAATACGCCTGCGCATTGCGCGGATTCGTCGGCAGGAGGAAAGAGTTGGACGACGATTCAACACACGCCGAATGGAAGATGCCACGGTGAAACGGTCCTTCGTTGAAGAACAGGAGACGCGTGCTGCAGATATTCCGGAAGGTGGCAGCGTGGAAGACCAATGGACCGCCATCAAGAATGCCTTCATCACCACCAGCGAGAACAATCTGGGCGAACTACGCACCCAGAGAAAACAATGGATCACTGATGAGACCTGGAGAAAGATAGAGGAGCGAAGAGAAGCCAAAGCCGCGATAGAGCGATCGAAAACCAGAGGAGCCAAAGTCTTAGCCCGTCAACGATACGCGGCTCTTGAGAAGGAAGTAAAACGCTCATGTCGACGGGACAAGCGAGCGTAAGCAGACTCTCTGGCCGACGAAGGAGAGAGAGCCGCCGCTACCGGGGACATTCGCCTCCTCTACGATATCTCACGACGCTTAAGCGGGGCGAAGATGAATGCAACGATGCCTGTGAAAGACGCGAATGATCAGTTATTGACCGACCCAACTGACCAGCTGAAACGCTGGTTCGAGCACTTCGAACAACTTTTTCAAGTGCCAGCCAGGCCATCACCACCTCGGCATGACCTGCCTAGGATCCGACGTATAACACGCGTCAATACCGAAGCTCCATCACTGCTAGAGATTCAAACAGCCATCCAAAGCATGAAATCGAATAAAGCCCCAGGGGTCGACCGCATATCAGCCGAGATGCTCAAAGCTGACCCCATGACATCCGCTCAACTAGTGCATCGTTTATTTCGTAATATCTGGGACACCGCAACTTTCCCGGTCGACTGGATGCAAGGTATCTTAGTGAAGGTGCCCAAAAAGGGTGACCTGACTGTATGCGATAACTGGCGAGGCATTATGTTGCTGTGTACCGTTCTCAAAGTTCTGTGCAAAATTATCCTAGCCCGGATTCAGGAGAAGATCGATGCGACTCTCCGGCGGCAGCAAGCCGGATTCCGTGCCGGAAGATCCTGTGTGGACCATATTGTCACGCTCCGCATAATTCTGGAGCAGGTCAACGAATTCCAAGAGTCCCTTTACTTGGTATTCATTGACTACGAAAAAGCTTTCGACCGTCTCAATCACGAGAATATGTGGGGCGCCCTGAGACGCAAGGGAGTTCCTGAGAAAATCATCGGCCTCATCGAGGCACAGTACGAGGCCTTCTCGTGTAGAGTGCTGCACAATGGGGTCTTGTCCGACCCTATCCGGGTCGTAGCTGGTGTGAGGCAAGGATGTATTCTATCATCGTTACTGTTCCTCATCGTAATCGACGAGATTCTGGTAGATGCGATTGACCGTGAACCAAACCGCGGGCTGTTATGGCAGCCTATAACCATGGAGCACCTAAATGACTTCGAATTGGCGGATGATGTTGCACTCCTCGCGCAACGGCGCTCTGATATGCAGAGTAAGCTCAACGATCTTGCCGAGCGCTCCTCTTCGGCAGGTTTAGTCATCAACGTCAACAAAACCAAATCGTTGGATGTAAACACGGTGACTCCTTCCAGTTTCACAGTAGCCGGGCAACCAGTGGAGAATGTTGAAAGCTTCCAATATCTTGGTAGCCAAATGGCGTCAGACGGGGTACCAAGATCGACATAGGCGCACGGATAAAGAAAGCAAGGGCTGCCTTTGCGAGTTTAAGAAATATCTGGAAAAACAGGCAGATAAGTGAACGCACCAAAATACGAATTTTCAACTCTAACGTGAAATCTGTGCTGTTATACGCTAGCGAAACATGGTGTGTATCAGTGGAGAACACTCAACGGCTGCAGGTGTTCATTAACAGATGCCTGCGGTATATAATTCGGGCCTGGTGGCCTTACAACTGGATCTTAAACAACGAGCTCCATCGTCGTTGTCACCAGAGGCCGATAGCAACAGAAATTCGGGATCGGAAGTGAGCTGGCTCGGCGACACTCTACGTAGGGGCGGAAACGAAATCTGTAAACAAGCATTAGACTGGAACCCAGCGGGACATCGCAGCAGAGGCAGACCCAGAGGCTCATGGCGGCGAAGCCTCAATAAAGGAATAAAAGAAGTCGACCGAAATCTAACCTGGCAACAGGTTAAAGCGATAGCCAGGCAACGCTCAGGATGGAGATCTTTCAAGTCGGCCCTTTGCACCACCGGAGGTGTACAGGACCCATAAGTAAGGAGTATTTTAGATTTTGTATACATTTCTGTAAAATAATTTAACCCACATAGATCCGATACCGACGTTCAATATAATCCAGGCAAATTAAGTTTTTTTAACGCACTGGGCATTCTAATTACCAATCATTTAAGATTAAGGCGGTTCTATGAAGAAGAAAACTTAGTAAGCCATTTTATGTTTTGAATCATCATGCGATGTTTGATATAGAAAATTGAAGACGGCCTTACTGTTGAGGTCGAAATACGCATCTGTTGAGTTACAATCAAGTGATGGAATTATTTTAATGAGATTGTACTAACTCGTCTTATGACCAGTGGTGCAATCTATCAACAATGCCTGCTGAGTGCGATTCTTTTGTTTTGTATTTTTCTTCTCTTTGCCTATGATGATGCCTTTCAGTCAGAAAGGAGGGTGAACACCGAACCAGGAAAACGGGAAAAGCGGGAAAAAGATGGGAAATTGGAGTCACCGGGAAAAAAGCGGGAAAACCCGGAAAATCAGGACATAAACCGGGAAAAACATTCTTGTCAAGTTACATTACAGTTACAAAATTCTGCGGAGTTTTTGGTATGTTTAGGATTAGCACAAGCTCAAGCACCCATGGGGTAGTTTTATAAATCCAATTTCACCTTTCTCAAAAAGTGAACGAGGTCTCGGAAAGTTTGCAAGTCTTGTGTTTTGAATATATCAATCAGCGTCCAGAATTTTCCGTCGAAATCGAATTCCGAGCGAGTCAGGGCGTATTTGTTGCAGTGCAGTATGACGTGATCTGCCGTGTCCTCGGTCAGGCAGACGTCGCATTCGGGGTCCTGAATTATTTTCATTTTTGCCAGCCAGTTGTTTGCGTAGCTGTGTCCGGCCATCAATCGATTTAGAGTCCGGACCTCACGGTTATTAAGCTGTTTATTTTTGTACCAAGGGGCATCGCTGTAGTGTGGTTGTATGGAGAAAAAGTGTTTACCCTTTTCTTCCGCATACGTGGTATACCAGTGATTCGTATTGTTTTTACGATTTTGGTTGAAGATGTTGAATGCGTCGTGTTTAAATATTCCGTTTTCCAGAACTTCCTCGGAGTTTGCGCCGGCCTTGGCTAACTCGTCCGCTATGTCATTGCCTTTGATTCCGATATGACTCGGGATCCACTGTATGGTTACCTTCAGAGATGATGCTATTTCGATTATGTCCCCTTCTATCATCTGGCAGGATGAAAGTGAGTCAGTGAACAGTACGGCCCCTACGATGTTTTCGTCATTCAGATGATTCAGTGCCACTAGGATGGCGAACAATTCAGCCGTCGTTATGCAGGTTTCCAGTTCAAGTTTTAGGCTGATACTTCGATTGGTGAATTCACAGAAAACTCCTATCCCACAGGACTCTTCAATCTTCGAAGCGTCTGTGTAAATGTTGGGTCGATTTTTAAACTTGGTATTTTGCTGATACAGAAATGATTGTTTCAGGACTCGGGGGTCGCAGTTTCTTATTGTTAGCGCTCCTTCTATCAACGTAGTTTGGATGTCTAGCTTGTGCTGGTGGTATACTTTGGTATCTGGGATAATCGCATCAAAAATGGGCTGGTGTTTTAGATATGTCCGCTCTATTAGTGTGAGCGTATCTATCGCGGCTGTTCGGCTACTACACTGTTATTTAGAAAGTGCTTTGCAATTTCTTTGCTCGTGATTTGCTCGAGGCGAATGTCTAGAGGACTGTCTCCTACCAAAGCTGCCAACGTATTTCTTGGAGTTGTTTTTGAACATCCTGTTACTTTTCGCCAACATTGGTTGATGATTACCTGAAGTTTTTCTCGGTTGGTTTTACTCGCATTTCCAAACGCAGTGCAACCATACTCGACGACGCTTCGTATGAGAGCTTTATACAAAAGTCCCATGGTCTCCGGGTGGCCACCATGTTTGATTTTCGATGACTTTTAGCATGTTGAATCGTTCTTGAATCTTCCGGCAGAGTTCGCGTATGTGAGTCCCGAAGCTGTTTGTACGATCGAGGTAAATTCCTAGGTGTTTGTAGTTTATCACTGTTTCGATAGTTTTGCCCGATTTTCAGACCCAATTCCACATAAGTGGCTTTGAAAAGCATCGCCTTGGATTTTTCGGGATTTATTGCAAGATTTAACTCTCGGGGTTTTTCGTCAAACCTGTCGAGGTAAGTTTGCGCTTTTGCTTTGGCGATTTCCAGATTGCTTCCTGTTACTATTAGGCTAAAGTCATCTGCATATTGGACCAGAACGACCTCCGCGTCTTCGGTGTTGTGTAGTCCGATGGTGTATATATTAAAAAGGGTCGGGGAAAGGACGTCCCCTTGTGGTAGTCCATTACTAATAACTCTTCTGATGTGGTCTTCCCCACTTCTGATGGTTACGACTCGATTACGCAGAAATCCGGATATCCAGCATATGTACTTCTGGGGTATTCTCAATTCTTGCATAATTTGTTGAAGTGTTTCCGTGCGGACGGCGTTGAATGCATTGCTCAGGTCCAGGAACACCCCGATTGCGGTTAGTCCTTTTCTTCGGTTTTCTTGGATGAGGTTAGTGATGTATGTGGTACAGGTGTTCGTGGATTGTCCTTTGCGGAACCCAAAAGACAATTTGGGTAATAATTCCTGGCTGTCGATGATCTTGTTTAGTCCGTCAAGAACTGCTGTGTTGATAGTTTTCGTCAGGGTGGGTACTAGCGCTATAGGCCTGTTTCCGGCTGCCGTAGTATTGTCCTTACCCGGTTTGGGTACGGCGATTATGCGGATTTCCTTTAGATGATCTGGAAGACTTCCTTGTCTCCAGTAGCGGTTGAGGTCGATCAGGATAAGTTTTGTCACCTCCGGTTTCAGCGATTTGAGCATGTCGTATGTGATGCGGTCAACTCCAGGTGCAGACGATTTCTTACGGCTGAGGATGTTGTCCCATTTATCTTGGTCGATTATGTCGTAGTTGGATACCAGTGAACAACTGCTTGCTTCCTCCAGGTGGACATCGCTCGGTCCTAGATTAAGGTCCATGAATTCCTTCGCTAATTCCGGACTGTCCTGTATTATGTTGTTGCGGGTGCTTGTTCTCTTTCCGGCAAGGCGACGTATTCTTGTCCACAGCTCGGATGAGCTAGTCTGTGGGTCCATTTCCTCGGCGAGTTTGTTTATACTTTCCTTTATGTTTTGTTTCTTCTTCTTGAGGAAAATGGCAGAACATCGTTTGAGGTTGATCAGATTTTCCAAGGTGCTGTGTTGGTTAAATGTTGCTAGTGCCTTCTGTTTCGTAGTCCATGCAGCCTCCACTTCATTGTCCCACCAGTGCTTGGGTTTGAATAGGTTGACTTTTTTGTTCTTTTTTATTACAGTACTTACCTCACGTGAGAGGTCACCAATGCCACGAATCGAGTCCGAATCCATTTCAGCTAGGTCTGTGAGGATTCTTTTCCTGTTTTAAATGAAGTTCATTTTATTTGGTATTCCGGCATTCCATTTTATTTCGATTACTAGATGATGGCTTCCGATTGACTGCTCTAGCACTGTCCAAGTACAGTCTAGTAGCAGGGTGCTAGATGCCAGTGTGAGATCGATGGCAGACGCGTTTTTATTGAGCTGTTGCGGCCGAAAGATGGGGCTACCGTCGTTTAGTAGGATGAGATCTGATGAGTTGATTTCTTGCAGTGCGGTCGTTCCTCGTGGAATCGTTTTGTAGTTTCCCCATTGCGTATGATGGCAGTTGAAGTCCCCACCAACTATTACTTTTGGAAACCTTGCCAACTCGGTTAGTATCAGATTTTAGTCTTGACGGAAGTCCTGTAGTGGTATTGAGGGGCCAGAATACACTGCTGCTAGCACCAGCTTCAGAAGTGGCACGTATATTGCTGCACATCGACTGCCGTGGCTGGTCGGGGGTATGGTAAGGGTCTGGAAACCATAGTCCTTGTGGATGTATATGGCAGCTCCGCCATATCCGTCGTGTCTGGAAGTTAGTACCTTGTTATATCCACTGATGCAGTATTTTTTGGATTGTTCGTTTTCTTGTTTCGTCCAAGTTTCGGAGATAAGGGCCGCGGCATACGAGCCTCCTATAAGTGTTCTGTGTATTTCTTCTTTATGTTTGAAGATGCTTTGTACGTTGACTTGTAGTATGTTTATTTCTTTCCTTTCGTTATCCATGAAGGGTATCTGATAAGGTTTTGCGTTTAGGTACGGTGTATTACGTCGAAGCTTAGGTGTTTTCTGCTTGTTTCAATAAGGTTTTCTCTCGCTTGTCCTTGTAGATTCTCGTCCGCAATGATTGCGCTGTAGTAGCGCTGCAGTGCCTCTTGGATGGCGTGGTTGACCGTCGATTGAGGCAGGGGTGATTGTTGATTTTTTGCATCTTGCAGCTTCTTTCTCCACTGCTCCTGTTCACTCACTTTCTGTAAGTTGTTGAGAGCTGTTCCGTTGACGTTGGATGCCACTTTTCGTGTTCGCTTTCTTTCCTCTTCGTCGGAGTCCGATTTTGTAATCTCGTTTCTCTTGCGGATTTCGCGGGGTCGTTGATTCTTCGGCGGATTGTAGATGCTCCTTTTTACCTGAGCTGCATATCCCTTTTCTTCGCTTTCTCCTGGTTGTGGTTCGTCCATGAATTCTGTGAGTGCGTTTAAACGGTTCGAAGTTGCATATGGAAAAAGATCAGTGGCTTCATAGAAAGTCAATGCCTTTTTGGCCATTATTGACTTGATATTGTTCTGATGTTGTCGTTCTGGACAGTTTTCATCTGTGGTACTGTGGCTCTTCTTGCAGTACAGGCACCGCTTGGGCTTGGCACACGTTTCGTACGCATCTTCGGACTCGTGTCGATCGCCACATCCGTGACAGCGTCGGCTGCTACGGCAGTTTACTGCTTTATGATTGTAGCGTAAGCAGTTAAAGGATTCTATAATCACCCAAAGGAACGCTTTCCTGTAAAATGGTTCGACTTTGACAGAGCAACTGTATAGTTTGACAATCTCCGGTAGCTTGTTCGTCCTAAATGTGACACTGACGCGGTTTGATGGAACTTTATCGTTGTTTACATACCGTTGGAACCGATATACGTCCATGACCGGAACCAGGCTGTGTAAATCCTGCATAATGTCTTCGTCTGACATGTCTGTGGGTATTCCGGAAATTACACCTGTCACCGATATGAGATGTTTGGGAACATAGGCCTTATATTCGAAAGTTCCTACCCCCAACCAGCGGATGCCAGATTTTAATACAGTTCTGCATAAGAACCTTACAGAAATTGTATAATAATTGGGCATATACAGTTTTTGGAAGATTTTAATACAATCGTTGTATTGAAATTATACAGATTTGTATTATTTTAATACAATTTCTGTATAAAAACCTTACAGATTTGTATATGCCACGTTTCTATACAATAATTGTAAGATCTGTTTTTTGGGTGTAATATGCCGTTTACTAGGAGTCGGTTTGCTGCTGAAAAGCTGTTGAGATATACTAATACCTTTCTTCTTCCTGCATTTTTGATTTCCGTTACGGCGTTTGCCATTCCGAAAATTTTGCGCAGCATTCTTCCAACTGATATTTTGTCGATGCTCTTCTGTTGGTCCGAGTCTGAGAGTTCAACGTACACGCGGAACGGCGCGTCATCTTTGTCTGAATAAAGGTAGTCCTGTTTTTGTTTTACTTGTTTGTTCTTCCGGTTCCGGTGATTGTACTGTTTCCTGATGTTGATCCGTTTGCGACTGCTGTGGCTGTAGGGGTTGTTTGTAGTGATGGTGGTATTGGTGGGTTTGGAGGAAAATCATCCGTCTCCATGATGCTTTCTTCTTCTTTTCATGCCAAGATGGCGGGCGTCACGAGAGCGAAAATTTCGCTTTTTTATCACTTTTTGTGAATATTAACACTAGAGTCAAATATCACTATTTAGAGCGCGAGCTTTTTTACTAGACAGTTGTTTCCGATAGATGTTTGTGAAAATTCACTACAAAGCACTATTACCTATAAACTTGAGGCGATAACTAAATGCGACCGAACAAGTCAAAATGGCGCGCGAGACTGATCTCAACTTTTATGTTGTTTTGGGTTTATCCCCAATGGACTTAACCACGATCATCTTCTTTTTCCACGATTCTTCTTTTTATCGGTCGCAAAAGTGACATCCGCTGCGGGCAGATGAATACTTAAGTTAACTCAGAGCATTTTAGTTCACCGGATGTTCATGTCGAGGTTCATTTTTTGTTAACACGCAGCGGATGTTTTCTTCTTCCTGAAAATCGGCGCATGACGTCATCGTGTTTTAGTCCATCCGTTTATTCTGTTTTCCATTTTGGAATACGATCACTTGCTAGCGATTTTAAAGGTGTCGATATAGGTAATTAGTGGAATGTGATCACTTCCGTGTGAATCCTCACAGACGGTAAGCTCCAATATTCCCGCTAGCTGATTAGTGCAGATGCAAATGCCGATGCAAGATCCGATTCCTGTGCCGCTGTGTATTTAGGTTTTCCCACCGTTATTCAAAACTACTAGGTTCTTTGAATTTATTATTGTTTCTATTGTTGTACCTCTAGTGCTAATATTATCTGATCCCCATAAGGGATGCTGGGCATTTATGTCACCTACCAGGAAGGAAGGTTCAGGAATTTATTCTATTAGATCCATAATATTCGCTTTAGTGATCTGTGCCCCGGAGGGAAGTATACATTTAATAGGTTGGCGTTCAATGGTACTCCAATATTTACTGCGATTATTACACCGCCTGCTGCTCTTGCTCCGTTTGCTCTTGGACGATGGTATGTTGAAAATTCTCTGATTTTATATTGGTTGTCATTTTGGCACATAGTTTCATGAAGGCAAATTGCTATTGTGCCGTAAGTACTTGCAAGGAGATTGAGGTCAGACCTTCTTCCTCTTAAGCCTCTTATATTCCATGAGATTATATGGTGTTCACTGCTGTTTGTACTTGAATGGTTTTGTGTTGTTTGTGCTATTTTGTAATTTTTGATTTTAATTATTTCCTTTTCTCTTTTTAAGAACGCTCCATGCTCATTTCCACAATTTACACAAACTTTAAGCCCTTAAAACAGCGCATTGGATTCGGGTACCTAGTCTTTTTTTTATGTCTTTATTAGGGAGACTTTCAGAAAATACCTAGTCTTGTTTCAAGCACAGTTTATCCTATTTTCACTTCTTTGGGGGCCGTTTTCCTTTAACCGTAAGTACGAACACTCCCATCGAAGTTTTAAGATTGTTGCGCATTTTTATCAACTGTTTTATTTCAGTTACTCTTTGGGACAACAGATTTTCCAGAAGCTCGTCGTCGCTAACTTCTTTCAAGTCTCGGCAGACTACCACAACTTTGCACGAATTTAAATATGAAATCTTTGCGATCGCGGTTGTTGGTTTAATTAGCTCAACTGCAACTGCAAACATAATATGTTTGAACATTTCACCAAATAATACGATGTCCATGATAGCCAGGTTCTGATTTTTGATGAAAACCACGGTATTAGGCGATGCGCGGAATTAGGGCAGGTCACGGTATATACTCGACAGGAGCAGAACTCGGACTGTTTGCCTAAATTGGTGAGCTGTTATTGTTGTTTCTCGGACAATCAGGACTAGCAACTAAGTTGGGTACAATCAGTCAAACTGAGCGGAACCAGGATGGCTGTGAACTCGTATAAAAATCTTTTTTTATAGTTTGTACAAATTTTATTAAAGGAGTTTTTTTATATATCACCACTTGTTTGATTGCTTTTTTAAAACATTAAAAATATAAATGTTCATAAAATGTATAAACAATTGATTATCTATCACCATTTCCTAAAATAAAGTCACGCTCGCATAACAACCGCTTCGTAAAAATACATCTATTTTATAGATTTGACTTCATGAACGGCTTCAGATACAAGTGGAATGATTTGTTCACTGGTTCCTAAAATCGAAATTTGATCATCATTCGTCAATTAAGTATGCTGAAGATGTTTGATATTATTCATCATACCTGGTTGAGAGGACTCTTCTTAGCCTCGTCGAACAAACGTTCGTAAACGTTTCCATCGTAGGCACCAAGGGCCGATCCCAGCACCATATCCGGAATGTCGAATGAGTCCACAATACCAACAGCATTTGGTCTCATAGCAGCTAAGGCGTCTTCCAGTTTCTGTTGCAACCTCGTAATATCGCTCTCACTAATAGTGGTGAACTGAAAATTTGAATTATTTTTAGTATGGTAGCAGTAGTCTAAATTAGAGAACTGATCGGTAGATTACTCACCATCAACAAATCTCCGACGACCTTCATAGACTCGTCATACGCGTACAACTCGTAGATGTCTCGCAAAGCACGTGCTAGCTCTGGTGGAGCAGTTTTGCAGGATTTTTCAATCATCTCATAACCTGACTGAACCAAAAATGCTCGGCAATGAGCGTCGGCAGTTCTAGCCAGTTCAATCGATGTAAGATTGACGGCTTCCTCTGGCGTGCGGCCCGCCCGTTTGCGTTGTTCTATGTGCTCACTGGCCAGGCGAAGTTTCCTACAATGAGATACATCAAAGATTAGTCAATGAGGGAATATATAAAATGTTTCTTGGGATGTACTGACCCTGCGGCCACAGTTTGAAGTGCAGCAATTATTCCAGGCACAGAATCATCCCAGGTTTGACGTTGATTACTGGACAAGAATTTCTTAAGGTACTGCACCGTTGGGACTAATTCATGTCCTTTTTGTGCTTGGTTCCATACTTTAAGTAAGTATCTGAAAATAATTTGAAACAAGATGCATTAATTATCTTTGTCTTTGTTGGCGATTTTGGAGAATCAGTAGTACTGAAAAAAAATAGCAAACAACAGTATATTTTAGTACATTCAAAGTTAATTGCCTATATGCCTATATTAAGCCACCCGGAGTGGAAATTAATTACTATGTCTGAAACTTGATTATGCATATGTACAACATGTGATAGATTTAGTTCGGAAAAGGTTTTGGAGGGTAACCGCCCCTTCGGTGGGGTTTGATCCCACGACCCCAGTTCGCATGACAGGTGCTTTCCCTACTAAGCTACGAAGGACTTCCGTCGTCCACCGCAGCTTAGCGGGTACTGATGAAACCAAATTCCCAGCACCAGGTACCAGCCGATCTCTCGCAATACATTTTCAGAACTAACTCTCTCAAATGTATTTTTGTACACATGTCAACCAAGTAGGATGAGTATTTAGTATTGTTCGGCTCCTACACACTTGCTTCATCAGCAACGGCGCTCAATGAAGTAGGGTTGTGTGAGGTTATGTCAGTTTGGTCGTCAGATCCCAACCCGACCACACAAGTGAAGAGAGATCGCCACTCGAGATCAGTACATTCAAAGTTAATTGCCTATATGCCGGGTATTAAGCCACCCGGAGTAATGAGACATAGTAATTAAGTTCTGAAAATGTATTGCGAGAGATTGGCTGGTACCTGGTGCTGGGAATTTGGTTTCATCAGTACCCGCTAAGCTGCGGTGGACGACGGAGGTCCTTCGTAGCTTAGTAGGGAAAGCACCTGTCATGCGAACTGGGGTCGTGGGATCAAACCCAACCGAAGGGGCGGTTACCCTTCAATACCTTTTCCGAACTAAATCTATCACATGTTGTACATATGCATAATCAAGTTTCAGACATAGTAAGTATATTTTATTTATTTGCTCAGACTAAGGTCGGAGTGGCCTGTGCAGTACATAAGAATCTTCTCCACTCGGCTCGGTTCATGCCTCGCCTTCTTGTGCCCGTCGGATCGTTGTCGAGAACCATTTTCACCGAATTACTATCCGACAGCTAGCTACGTATACCCGCAGTCGTCCAATATTCGCGGTGTGAACGATGGATGGTTCTCCCAACAGCTGATGCAACTCGTGGTTCTTTCGCCTCCTCCACGTATCGTCTCGTCCGCCATCTGTACCCCACCATAGATGGTACGCAGCACTTTCCTTTCGAAAACTCCAAGTGCGCGTTGGTCCTCCACGCGCATCGCCCAGGTCTCGCTCCGTAGAGAACTACTAACCGGTCTAATGAGCGTTTTGTAGATAGTCAGTTTGGTACGGCAGCGAACTGGACTCTTTTCGATCGTAGCGTCTTACGGAGTCCAAAGTATGTACGGTTTCTAGCCGCCGGTGCGTCTCCAAATGTCTCTGCTCGTACCATTTTCGGCAGTCACCACTGAAGTGTTTGAATTCTTCGTCCACCACGATTTCGTCACCACCGATACAAAATCGTCTTGTCATTTGTCTTCAACGTGTTGATTACTAATCCGGTTAGCTTAACCCTTCAGTTTAATGTAGGCTTCCTCCATCTTCTCGAAGTTACGTGCCATAATATCTATGTCGTCAGCGAAACTAAATAACTCTCCTGGTCCTGCCCCACGAACTCTCTTGCTATTGGTGTTAGTCAAACAACAGCATCTATTTTGTCTTATATTCATGCTATTGCGGAGTGAACCCTCGTCAGCATGTTTTCGAAAATAGTACGAATACCCTATTAGCTAAAGGTTCCTGACTAAACTAACCAGATTCATAAGAGCCCACCTAAGTCGAAGCTGGCCTTGTAAGATGGAATCTATATAGATCACGTTGGGGAACTTGCCAATTCACAATTTCAGTGGTTTCAGAACTCACTGTTTTATCCATCGATTGAAAAGATGGCACACCAAATGCGATCAAACCCCCTTATTCTTGTTCAAGGTCGAGAGAAATTTTCGAACAAATCATTTCTCCATTTGGTTTTTCCGGCTAAACGAAAATGCGGAAGAATAATTAATCGGTGTGAACAAGTTCGGAAAAAACATTTCCAGAGCCATTTCCATATTAATTTAAATACAGTTGTGCAATTGTTCAGTTCCGTCTAAATCGCCCTGATTATTACAGTTACAAAATGTTTTTTGTAATGCAATCCTAACTTATTTAGTTCGTGTTTGTATTTTCGGAGAGTGCTGCGTACCATCTACGGGGGGGTGTTTATGGCAGACGGTACGTCGAGCAGGCGAATGAACCACGAGTTGCATTAGCTGTTGAGAGAACCATCCATCGTTCACACCGCGAAAATCGGACGATTGTGATGGGCCGGGCACGTAGCCAGAATGTCGGATAGTAATCCGGTGAAAATGGTTCTCTACACAAGAAGGCGAGGTGCACTTTGAGCAAGTGGATCGATCAGGTGGATGACGATTTAAGGACCGTAGACTGCGTGGTTGGCGACGTGCTGCCATGGACCGAGCTGAACGGAGAAGACTCTTATGTATGTACTGCACAGGTTACTCCGGCTTTAGTCTTCAGTCTCTCATATTCATCTTATACAAAAAAAAACTATGGAATAGAGATATAATATAGGCAATGGGTATTCGTCACCGTGAGGTTAAAATAACTGATCGGTTTGAATTTAATTTACCTTGCCGTTTGAAGCAGTAGCACAGTGTTTTCTCCTTCATAAGTACATGCTGCAGTAACCATGCCATATGTGCCGAAAAGGTTCGAACAGGTCATGTATCCATGACCTCCACACGCCAATCGGCAAGTTTCAACCGCCTGCGCGGCATCGGCAGTGCAAACCGCCTTCAAACAGCAGGCGATGGCATGGAGCTCCGGTAACCGTTCAAGATCGCCTTTGTCCAATTCAGACGTTACCTGGTTGTACATATCCCATAAATTATCAGAAGTCAGTTTGAAAATAATACTTTTTGCGATAGCTGGAAATAGCTTGTATTGCTGCGTGAGGTGGTCGATGACTTGAACTTCGGGCTGACTGTTGGAGAGATAAGATAAAATATATGATTACTTGAAAGAGATTACCAAAAGCAAAACAACAATTTGCACGTACTCCGGATTGATAACGCTTTGCCGGCGAACGCAGGAATAGCGGGTGGCAATTGTTACAGCCTTCGACAAATAATTTGCCATATCCCTTACGATGACTACGCGGACAAACATCATCGTCCCGTATGTCAACACAGACGAGGGTGGCTTTACAAATGTGCCGTCCTCGAGAAGTTGGGCATTCTTCATCAACATGTTGGTGCGAGGAATACGCACGTTCTTAAAACCTAGAAATCCGTTATTGACTCCATTCATACCCAGCTTGTTACCAATTTCGCCGATAGTAATTCCAGGCATTGGCATGTGAGTTTCCTCATCGCGAAGTTGTACTATGAACGGATGAATGCCGTGGCACACCCCTTTAGAATACAGTTGGGCGATCACTACACAGTAGTTCGCCGTATGACCGACTGCAACAGTGAGGCATAATTAGAATCATTTTCAATTGTAAAACATGGCATAATAACTTACGGCCTCCTGGCCACCATTTGTACGATGACAGCGTGGGACTTTCTAAAACAATTTCCTTCGTCCGTTCATCATATGTCGCAGTTGTCTCCAATCCCCTGATGAAAGTACCATGACCGAGTTCAGTCTGTGCATAAGTTCCGATAATCTCACAATTCCATGCTCGACTTATCCACTCCGCTTGTTGTTCCGGCGTTCCATGGCCCATCAAAGCAGGAAGAAACATTACAAAGTGCACGGCGAGCGGATTTCCTTCCTTCAGGATACCGGATCCTAGCAGACCTCCCAGAAGAGCCCTGAAATGAAGAAACTATATTAGGCGTCATTCCAAAGGTATAACAAAACTCCAACCTACATATAATTTTCAACACCATCTTTGCCCTGTTCCTGCATCTGTTTCACCTTGCGGAAAATGACAGTAGCTTTACGGACCGATTCTTCGTAGACTTCTTTATGGGACACAAAATGCAGGGGGACTTTGTCGAAAAATTCCGGCTCTGACAGGAAGAATTTCTCTGAAAATTAGGAAAAAAAATAAAAGTGTTGTAAATTACATTTTAGACATTGCGCGGTACGCGGTATCACGATACTATTCTAAAATAAACCATTAGGTTATTCTATAATGTCCGATTGTTCCAGTAATATTCATTCAAGCAAGCAAAACTTCAAAAAGTGAAAAACTTGCCGGTCCGTCAGTATGTCCGTGTGTATGTGTGTGTGCACACAAAAGCTTAGAAAAAACATTAGCCAACTTTTCATATAGTAATCCTCATCCGATTTTCTCGCAACAAGTTGCATTCGACGGGGATAAACTCCAGTTAAACTCCACTATTAAACGATCGGTCATTGCGTTCAAAAGTTATAAAGAAAATGGTGTTCAAGCTATACAAGGTTGGTGCATTGCGGTACATCCAACATAGTTGATACGCCGTAAGGTAGGCAATTATTTTTGGTATCGCACTGTCGAAATCAAATGATTGTATCGAGAAAGGCATTAACACCGCAGTGTGGATTTAATTTGGTTTTTATCTTTGTTATAGAGTTGTAGGACTGCAACTCATCATCTCTTTTAAAGCCCAAATAACTGTGGAAGTGCTTAACTAAGCTGCGAGGCGTGGTCTCCCCCACTCAGCGAACTGGACTAGCGAAATTCATAACTGGCGCCTTATGAAGCTTCGACTGAATATTCCACCAACAGTGCTTTTTATACGCAGTTACCTTCCCAAGTCTTCAAGCGTCGATGGGCGTGTGGTCTACATACCGGCCTCCCGATCCCGACGTCCATGGTTCGAACCCAGTCTGCTGCACTTCATCACTGCACTGTAAATCATCATTCATAAGGCAACATATTGAAATTCATACCGATTCCTTGTGGCAAATTTTCATAAGGCGTTTGATTGGAAATCATGCGTCCAGTTTCCTCAGTGCCATGTCCCAGTGGAGCAATTAAGGCAAATAATAAGAAGAATACAGGCTAATTCTAGGTCAAACGTCGCTTTCTTCAGAATACAGCATAGATGTGGCGTCCCCAACCGAAACCCGGCACGTTACGATAGAAATTGTTTGAGGAAGTGAATTGCGTGACCCCAAGTCACATGATGTTGAGGAATCGATTGTGTTCTCGTGTTCACAAGCCTTTGAGAGACCAGAGAGATGAATTCCGCTCGCAGTCCCTGTGAGTAGGTGTCGTGAAGGATGTCACCCAGCGAGGCAAAATAGACGAGCTGTAAAAGCATTTTAACGATGATCGAGGTGAACTTCAACTTCCAGTTGCTGTTTGATCAAACTCGAATCTGCGGTTAACCATGCGTTCCTTCACTTTGGATAGACAGCATAAGAGGGCGATTGGACGGAAGTTTTGTGGTTCACGAGACGAGCTATTATTGTTTGGTAAGAGGACAACGATAATTTCTTGCCGCTGAAGGCTGTCCATTTTTTTAAAGTTTTTGACGATGTATACTTATATTTTTTTTATTACCATCAATAGGACATAAGTAATCTGTTGATGTAGGCCTTAAATTAATAACTACGAGCACCTGTCACGGCAAAATCAAATGGGATTGTTTTTCAACCACGAACCATGCGTTCGTGTTAGTGAGAAATGTCTGCGAGGCCATAATTGGATGTGGAGTTGGCGATAGTGATCAAGATTAGGGGGATGGGTAGTTTAAGGGTAGACGTTTGAAAGCGCGGAGAACTTTTTTCTGGCTTTGGCAGCTTTTCGGTTTCACGATTTTTCTAGAAGCTCATAAAAATCCATGAATCTGCAGTTTTACAAAGTATACGTAAAGGCTATATATTCACTTCAAACCCGAACTTTTGATAGAAGGCTCGGAGACCCATAGTGTTATATACTAATCGACTCAGTTCGACGAATTGAGGTCATGTCTGTATGTGTGAATGTATGTGTGTGTACAAAAATGTGAGACACACTTTTTGGTACTTTTTCTTCTTTTTATTGGCATTACATCCCCACACTGGGACAGAGCCGCCTCGCAGCTTAATGTTCATTAAGCAGCACTTCCACAGTTATTAACTGCGAGGTTTCTAAGCCAAGTTACCATTTTTGCATTCGTATATCATGAGGCTAACACGATGATACTTTTATGCCCAGGGAAGTCGAGACAATTTCCAATCCGAAAATTACCTAGACCGGCACCGGAAATCGAACCCAGCCACCCTCAGCATGGTCTTGCTTTGTAGCCGCGCGTCTTACCGCACGGCTAAGGAGGGCTAAGGAGGGTACTTAGCATTGTCCAATTCCCTCGCAACAAGTTGCAATCGACGCGGACTAGTTGTTTCCTATTGAAAATTGGTTCGATCGGCCATTGCGTTCCAGAGTTATTCAAAAAACATTGTTTTTTGTCAAAGGTCCCCCCTTGGATTTTTTTTTTCAAAATCGATTTTTTTTTACGGAAACCGATGCAATGAACTCAAATGACCGCAAATGGCACAATTCCTACAACTGTAAGGGCCCAGACCGTAGCAACCTGTGTCGTCGTTGTGGTGGATCTTCGTGTCCCATCAGAGAGAGTATCACAGCTGAATCTTAACCACTGTGCAACTGCACAGCATCTGCTGTGGCAGTCGGTCTCGGAGTCGAGAACCGATGTCGCCTTTCTGTCCGACCCGTACAACGCCCCTGACGATAACGGCAATTGGGTGGCGGACGGGTCTAGGATGGCAGCTATTTGCACGGTACCCGATCAGGTGGTACACTCCTCTGCTAAGGGTGTCCCGATAGCCAAGATCAATGGTGTGTTCTATTGTAGCTGCTTTGCCCCACCAAGGTGGCCATTAGAACAGTTCAACCAGATGAACGGTGGTGGATTGGATGAGCACTAGAGGCCTGGATGGTGGTGGTTATCGTCAACAACCGCAAGTCGGTTCAACATGCGGTGAGTCATGTTGGTGAAATCGCGATCGCAACAAAGCGGAGCTTGAAGCTCCTTGGGGTCATAATAGACGACAAGCTGACCTTCGCCAGCCATGTCGACTATGCGTGCAAGCTGGCTTCGACTGTTACGGCAATATCGAGAATGATATCCATCAGTCCCAAGGTGTGCGCCAGTAGCCTCATACGGGATGGGTGCCTGTGTGAGCGTGAATGATCGAGTATATTAAGTACTGCCTATCCCCCAGAAGTAACGCTGGGAGGCAGTTCCTGGGGGGATCAGTGTGTTAGCAGAGAGGGTAACTCAAGTAACCTTCCGCTACTTGGGTGGGTTTAGTAGCTCGGCCTTCTGTCAACTCCACTCCCTGAGTGATAATTGACCTTTCCCGTAAAAAATGTATCTCGTTTTATTGTCTCAGTCGATTCTTTGGCTTATTTAAGGTCAACTTTTCCAAAGAACACAATTTTTTTGAAGCCTCTAACTATATTTAAAATTGAAAACAAAAACCGAAAAAGTGCTGCATGTGTGAACCGGCCTGACAAATTCACCCGATGTTCGTTCAAAATCGGCCCAATCCTCAAAAAATAGCACTTTTTCGATTTTTGTTTAAAATTTTAAAAACACTTAGAGGCGTAAAAAATATGGGTTCTTTGGGAAAGTTGACCTTAAATAAGCCAAAGAATCGATCAAGCAAATAAAAAAAATTGACGGGAAAGGTCAATTTCAGGTGTCTGTTTGCAGATTTGCCTTCACCCCTCTTAAAAAAAAAAAACTCGCAATCACACAAATCACAGACACAGATCGATATATAACACTATGGGTCTCCGGGCCTTCTATAAAAAGGTTGTTTTTGGAGAGATCATAGTATGATCTATATGGCTATATTATAGACTTTACGTATACTTAGTATATAAGAAAGGCAAAAATAAAAAAATAAAACTCCTTGGATTTGTTAAAGAATGTTTTGAATATCCTCAATATTTTCCGGAAATTATATTGCTCCCTCAAATTATTATTTTTGAGCAAAAACTAAGGAGGGAGACATTTTTAAATATTTTTATCGGTCTTATAACAATTCAATATTTTTGTTCTTCATGGCATTTCCAATTGGGTAAAATTACTAACAGCATATTACCGAAATTGTACTCTCTGGTTGAAGTAACATTATAACAGCATATTGGTGCTGAGGCCGTGTTTTTAGACAGATAACTTCTTTTCAACAGGGCTTTATCCTAGTTAGCTGTTCGCTAAATATCAATCAGTTAGAAACTGGCTGTACTACTGTCGGAAATTTCCTTGCCTAAAACCAGCAACAGCAAGTGATAAATTCCGCAGCTACCCTATTCTATATGTCAACCATATCAACTAAAAGAAATAGATTAATGAAAAGCATAGAGAAACTTCTTTTTATTGTCAAACTTTGATTAAATTACGCTCGAGGCATTGTAAAGAAGTCTAACATACCTATATTTTTTTAATTGCACGTGTTTGTAGTAAATAGAAGCATCGATGAATGAATGTTATTTATGCAATGTTCATGTTTCTACCAAACATACGGCATAGCATACAAATTTACGCAAGCGATGAATGACACCACCACAACCGCGACATCATTGGGTATGCTTCGCTTCATTAATGTCTACCTATAGTAAAATATAATAAGGCCCTACTATACTGGAACCGGAAAATAAAACTGCTTCATCATGTGAACTTACCTCGCGAACGTTTTTCCTTCAGTTTGGCTTCTCCGCCTATCCACCAAAGCGTGAAATCTTCATTTTTGAAGGTGCACTTTTTCCGCTCATTATGCAGATCTGGGTTGACCTTTGCGCTCGGCATCTCGTGAGTCAATATCTGAGATATGCGATACAATGATTTTTCGTTTTCCTTCGGTGAGAACCGCACTCCGATATGTACGTGGAACTTTATCACTGAATATGATTGAAATTTCACCTTTTAAATGCACTTTGAACACCCACAGCCGTAATTGCACTTGATATTGATCTCGTCTAGTGTAGATCTGGATACCTCCGAATACTTCAGCAAACTGTTGCGTTTAAACTGCACTATGGAACTGCTCTATGCTTATTACTCTGGCTGGAAGATAATCGGTAGAGAATTAACCTTTGGAACGTGACAAAACACAGAGCTCTCTTATTTTGCGACCGTGCTGATTGGTTCGAGCACAGAAAGTTGTTCGCTCCTCTACACGTACATGGCCAGCGAATCGATTGCGTATGGAATGAATGGAGAGCTAAAACACACTTCTTTATGCGATGAGCGTTTTTGATAACTTTCCAACTCAACTTTTGAGGAATACAAGTAAATAAAATGGCACTGGTGATAAGAACGTAAGACAGGCTCAATAATATACCTCCCGTTAAGAAGATTACAGAGTCTGAATTGATGTCAAATCATCAAACACATATACGAGGATAGAGACTGCTTTATTGTTCGACCCTGAGGAACCAGTTCAAGATGATGTTTATGAAGCACTGAGAATAAGGCGTACTATTTTAATTTTACGTGAAACAGCTAAGAATTGTTTAAAAACGTTATAATTCTTTTGAACTATCACGGTTTTTCTATTATATTTAATTATCAATGAACATGTAAACACTTTAGGATAGCCTGGCAATAGGATTGAAATTATAAATGGATCGACTTTCTGACTGAATGATGATGTATGATTTCACTCAGCAAGATTACATCACGCGTGGTGGAAGCGAAGAATGCACTAATGCATATATGTAGTGTGAAGCGTCTTGCATAGAGAAAAAAAGGATTAACTCACCTGCGGGGGTTAACAACATTTCTTCTTGGTGTTTGCCGCGAAGCAAGATGGATCACGAGGTAAGATGGGTCAGTGCCGTTTAAGAGCTTCATACACGTGTGTTAATGCAGAGAATAATATGGTTAAATTTGAACATTTTTGGTAACATAGAGAAAACACACTACGAAATGGTGAGACGACATCTTTTTTTTTTTTTCTTTATTCAAGAGAATTTCAGCCCTGGACTGGTTCTTCTCTGTGGAGAAAGAAGAGGGCATTTTAATCCCCCCTGGGCAATACTAGCAAGTAAGAGTTTACAATATTAACTATAATGAAATTCAAATAACAATAGAAATGGTCATGAGATGATCGAGGTGAGTTTACGTGGGTCCTTGTTGGGCGTTGTCTTCTCTCGATGCCTATAAACTTCTGCACATGGTGAAAACTTTGATTAGATGCTCTGGTATAATCCAGTATATTTCAGGAAATTTATCAGCCGGGCTATATTATCAGGATCGTTGTTGAGTGCGGTCCGTATGCTACTTGGTATATCGTGGAGGACTCGTGCCGCTTCATATTGTGGACAGTTGATAATGAAATGTTCAACCGAATTTTGCGTGCAGCAAGTGGGACAGATTTTGCGAAAAGCTCCTGTGGACCCCATGTTATGGGAAATTTTTTATGCCCAGTTCTCAGCCTGGAGATGATTTTTGCTCCGAGTGTTTCTTTGGGTCTTCCCAGCGAAAGATATCATTGTTGATTTTCCGTAGAAAATGGGATTGCTGATTATGCCAATTTAGTGACCATGAGTTTCTAATAGTGACTGATATCCATTTTTCAAATCCTGGCTGGGGACATCCTTGGTTAGTAGATTTGAACGTCTACCAAAAGCTGCTAGATGGTCGGCTTCTTCATTGCCGCGAATCCCACAGTGCCCTGGTATCCAAAGGAAGACGGTATCAGAAGGTGCTTGTAGTTGGATCTCCTGAATCCACGGGTGGCGTGCTACGTCGGAAGATAGCGCTGAAATGGCGCTGGCGGAGTCTGTCAGTACGACAATCGGATTTGGTGATGGTGTAGTGCAAGCAAAGAGGATTGCAGCAACTTCTGCCGAGAAAACTGAGCATGCCTCTGGGAGACGGAAGAAATGACTTGTTACTGCATCGGTTACTCCTATCCCTACCTTATTGCCAGATTTGGAACCATCTGTGTATCGAAGCGTAAAATTGCGGAACTTGGTACCAAGTAGTTCTACAACACACTTAGATAGCGCATGAGATTTCGTTCCTGCTCGAAATTGGTTTTTGATTGACATGTCGAAGTTCAGTTTTGGCGAATTCCAACTTCTGGCTCCATTCCAATGAATTTCGGCCACCGGGTTTTCGAGGAGTCGATTCGCCTCATCAAGGAGAAAAACTCCACCCCTACATGGTTCCGTTTTCTCGATAAAGCTAGTAGCTCGTTTGCAGATGGTATCAACGATGAGTAGCTTGAAGGGCAACCTCCCACTTTCTACGCATGTAGCATCAGAAGGTGTCGAAGGCAACAGGCCGGAGGTAATCCTAATTGCTTGATGATATACGGGTGCGAGTGCTGTTGTCAAAGCGTCAGTTGATAGACAGGTTAGTTCAATACCGTAGAGTAATCTGCTGTTGATGATTGCTTCGGATACTCGTAACCGTACATCGCGGTTGCTCATTTGATGACGTTTTGATAAGGTGCGTAAGAGATTCAAACGTGGTTTACAATTTTGTTTTACTTGCTTGAAATGATCTTGGAATGTAAGACGGCGATCCAGATAGACACCCAGTACTCGAATCGATTTTTTCAAAGGGATTGTTTGTCTATTGACGCAGACCGTTGAACGCATGGGACGATGAGACGAACTGCAAATGTGCATTATAGCACTTTTATCGGTGGCGATATCGAAACCTTCTTCGTTTGCCCATTTGGCAACAGCGTTCACAGCGGCTTGGAGCTTGCGCCGCAAAGCTTTCTCAGTTGAACCCACAGCTATGAGCATGATGTCATCTGCATATACGAAGATGTATATTTCTTTCGGAAGGTTAACGAAGATTCCATTAATTGCCACCAGAAAGATCGTGACGGCAATGACAGAGCCCTGTGGGACCCCAGTATCCTCAGCAAAACATTTCGAGCGGTGGTTGCCAACACAAACTTGGAAGGTTCTTTTACGGAGGAAGTTTCGTAGGAAGTGGAGAATGTGTCCTGATAGACCCCATTTCCTGAGCTGCTGTATAACACCGGGTGTCCAAGCTCGATTGTAAGCTTTCGCCAGGTCCAATGTAGCAAGCTCGATGTGTTGATCCTCGGATTTGGCATCATGAAGAACTTGACTAAGAGTTGCAAAATACGTACCCGTTCCGTGGCCGGAGCGAAAGGCGTGCTGCCTGTGGTCGAGATACCCATTAGATTCGAGAAAGTGGATGAGCCGACGATTTACCATTCTCTCCATAACTTTGCTGATGCAGCATGTCAATGATATCGGTCGAAAACTTTTAGGTGTTTTTGAAGACAGTCCATGTTTCGGGATAGGGATTACAAGGCTGTGGTTCCAGTTTTGTGGTAGGGAATTGTCGGACCATTCCTTGTTTAACAGTCGTAATAGAGTCGCCTTTCCATTGGGAGTGAGATGCTTCAGGGTTGGGTAGCCTATTTCGTCTGGTCCGACAGATTTGCCTTTGCACCTGGATAGCGCCATTTCTAGCTCATTTAAACGAAACGGTTCGTTAATAGGCAGGCACGTTGTATCGATCGGGATGAGCATTTTGTCCAAATCATCTATGGTGGCATTTTTCCGATGGATGAAAACATCGCTATATGTATCGAAGGATGAGAGAGATGAGAAGTACAGACCAAGCTCATCAGCTATGATGGCAGGGTCGTGGGTGAGTACACCTTCAAGGTGGATTGCCATACCGCGAGCTTTACGTTTCCCACTGAGAGCATTAACCCTTCCCCATAGCTCTGTCGTCGATTGATTGCTGTTTATTCCATCTAGGAAATTCTCCCAGCTGCGATCTTTAGCATCCCGTATAATTTGTCGGCATTCGTTTCGTTTTAGTTTGTATAAATCGACTGCATTTCTTTTGTTAGGGTGATCAGCAGGTAGACGCTTTGCTGCACGTAGGGCTTTTCTCCTAGCTTTAGTTGCTTGTTTGGTTACCGGTGACCACCATACCAGGGCCCTGCGCCCTGGTTTTGGACTGGTGATCGGAATCGTTGTGGTTGCTGCTTGTCGAATAGTCTGTATGAAATCGGAAATACTGCTTTGTTCGGTTGTTTTAAGACTTTCATCTATAATAGTCTGGAAAGATGTCCAATCTGCTTGCTCATACAGCCATCGTGGGCGACGTGTGGTTTCTGGTATTTGTTCCTGGAGTGATATTGTGATTGGATGATGGTCGCTTCCGAGTGGGTCGTCACCGACACGCCAGAGCAGCCGATTTACGATACCAGAGCTTGCTAGTGATACGTCGACTGCAGATTCACGATGGCCACTAGTGAAGGTTATGGAACCGTCATTGAGTGGTACCAAATCTAGTGCTTCGGCGGTCTCTGCTAATGTGATTCCTCTCGCATTCGAAATGGGACTCCCCCACGAATTATGATGTCCGTTAAAGTCTCCTAAGACTAATGTTGGTCCTTGTATGGATTTCAGTACCTGGAGGATTTGGTTTCGTAGGTCTGGTATCTTTCCGCATGGTAAGTACACACTCGCTATCGATACGGGAAACGGATAATTAATTCTCACTGCTACGATTGGTAAACTTGTGTACAACTGGATACTAGAGTATTGGAATGATGTCAGGACTCCTATAGCCACCGAGTGATAGATGTTTGCGTTACTTTTATATACCCAACGTCACTTTCCTCCTAGCGATCGGTTGAGTCTATCTACACTAGAACGGTGGACTTCTTGTAAGGCCAGGACGACTGGCGGATTATTTTGGATGAGCCATTCAAGGTCGCTGATATTGTTGTTGAAACCATTTATGTTCCACTGTAGTACGAATGGGGAAGCTGCGATTGCGTTACGTGGGTTTGACGATCTGTTGGAGGTCCTTAGTTCTGCCTCGGAAGCGAAGTTTTTTATAATGTTGGCGACGGGAATATGCCTAGAGGAACCAGCTGAAGGTACGGCGGCGGGGCCGAACCTAAGCAGTTGGTCACGGTCGTAAGCTGCTGCGATGGAGTTGACGGTTGATAATGTCCTAAATGTTGCGGGTGGTTGGTCTTTTCTTCCTCTAGTTCTACTTCTTCCAAAATGCTTGGGATGTAGAGAATGGTTCGCCAGTTCCGGTGGTGATTCAGTTTCCGAACCGGCGGTTCCTCCATTGTCCCGAGGGGGTTCCGGATGGGTTGTGTTGCTGGGATGATGAGTGTCGAATTGTAAAAGTATTTTGGTGATTGAGCGACCAGTATTATCTTCTTTAGCAGAAAGCGTAGTTTTTTATGCATTTCGGGGCCCATGGCAAAAATGAGAGTATGATGTTTCGAAAAACAGAGGATCAGTATAGAAATTACTGGAGGCGTTTCCTCTTCATTCCGACATGCAGTCGTCGCCGCTGTAAGTGGAAACGTCAGCGTAGATGTCGCTGTCGGAAGTGAGAGCTTTAATTTTCCTTTGACTGGAGGAGTCATCCGAGTCAGTGGGGTTCTCTCTTCAGTAGTTGTATAGCAGACAATCGGGCTGGTGTCACTTCGTACATTGGAGTAGGTTTCCATTCCTTCTTCGGCTTCGTGTCCTTTTTCGGTGCGGACTCGTTCTTCGAGTTGTCGGCGGTCCAATCTTGCTTCTGCCGCTGCTGTTTGTCAAAGATTGTACGGAGTACCTTGACTTCTTTTTCCTTGCGCTCCAGTTTGGTCTCAAGATTGGTTACTTTTGAGACCAGGTCTTCGATTGTACCGTGCTTGCGGACGAGTGAAATACGGGAGCCACTCTGCAGGGCTGTTTCCAAGGCACGAATGCGTTCATCTTTCTGCTTCATTGCGGATGTAAGATTTTCTAGCTTTTGTAGCAGGTCTTCGATCATTTCATTATCGGATAGCATTTTGCTCGATTCAAGAATCTCGATCCTTTTGTTCTTCCTTTCCATCTCATGTTGAAGTTTGTCCACCTTAGAGGATAATTCGGTAATTGTCTGGTCTTTTCCTGCTGCTGTAATTTTGGAGTAGCTGTTTTGTCCGTGAGTTTGGTCGTAATGACGTTTGGCTTGCGGGTAGGATATACCCAAATTAACCCGAATTCGTTGGATCTCGGTTTCCTTGCAATACGTTGGGCATCTTTTACTGGATAGCGGATGGTTGTGTTGGTCGCAGCGTTTACAGAAATCTTCTGCAGCACATTTAGTTTCCTTGTCAACGGCATGTTCTTGCGAGCAAGTTCCACAGGTAGGTTTAGGTTGTTTACAACGTTTGCTAGTATGTCCGAACCCCCAGCAATTGTAGCATTGCATGGGGGTGGGATAGTATGGACGAGTTTTGCACCTGATCCAGCCAAAATCCACGTGAGAGGGAATCACGGTTCCACTGATTGTGAGAATAATCGTTGACGTGTTTTCTTCTTTGTCTCCAACTCTTCGTTTGATACGACGAATGCTTCGGACACCTTGGTTAGCAAGACCTTCCAGGACAGTTTCATCATTAAGGCTTGAAACAGAACTGCAGTTGACAACACAGCGAGAGGTGTTGAGAGTTGGGTGCTCGGAGATTTTAATTTCAGTTCCATCTGATAAAGAAGTCAGCTTCAGCAGTTTTGCTACCTGTGCTGAGCTGCGAACTTTTAATGCGTATGTTATTCCCTCTTTTCCTTCCGGGAAGGCTCCGTCTATTTTCGTACCCACGCACATTTCAACAGATTTACGTAGCAGGAAAGGGTCGCTTGGTAGTGATCCATTGCAAGCTTCCAGTCTTAGGACTTGGATTGCTCCAGATGTTCCATTTTTGTCCAGATAGCTTGGCAGTCGTGCACCAGCAAAGTCTCCATCGAAGAAATTAGTTGGACCTCCACCTGGATCACTGATGGGGGGAAAGGCATCCGGTGCCAACTCCATGGTTGGCAATCCGGTGAAATTAGTCGGAAAGACTGTCTCCCCTCAGCAGGAAAGTATTTCAGCTATGCCAACTATGAACTATGTTCACTTTTGTGGTTGAAGTTCAGAGGTACTCCACTTTACGGTATCACGAAAACAACACTGTTCGTTTGACGTTTGCAGCTGGCAATTAGAAAAAAGCACACTCGCGTCGCGTCAAGTATTTTGGTTGAAAAACGACTGTAGTTCCCGGTAAAACGTCGGAAGCAGGAACACGCGGACAGATTTATGTGCAGGGCACTGAGAACCGATGGTAGCGATCTCCACGATTGGCGAGAAAAGTGAAAAAAAACCTCGAATATACGTAAACAGTGGCACATGTAGCAAGAACAAAAGCTTCTGTTCGCACCGAGACCTAGCTGTCGACTGGAGACGACATCTGGGAAGGGGCAAAAAACATAACTCTGGTCCTCACAATTTCCAATTCTCATGCTTCCACGGGTCTGCCGTTGACAATTGACCACCAGTTAAGGGTTTCGTACCTAGCTGGCTGTTTAGCCTGGGAACTACATTAGCTAGATTGAGGGGGTGAGACCAGGGGGCTTGCCTAGGATGTAGTGGGGTTTGATAATAGGCTCTGTTGAACTCTATAAGAAGCTGCATGTATCTGCAAGCAGGTCCAACCAAAGCGACCGTGTGTCGCTTAACCCTTTCAGGCCCTGACACCAACAGAAAAATGGATGCATAAAATTGCACGATGAATAAAGCGAACAGTGTTTGTTAGCCTTCCCCATTAGGCCAGCGCGCGCATCTGTTTATAGCATTAGCTACATCGTCGCATCCCTAGCCCTACACTGCCCATGATCGCATTTTTGTTTATTTTGTAGAAAGCCTGTGAATCGTTCAGAAAGCTGAATTCGTTGCATCTAATCCCACAACAGTAAAATAGGCGTTACAATCTTGCTTATCTGTTGTAAGCTGGGAATTATTGAGTTTGTAGGAAGGATTGATAAACGATTTACAAAATCAACCAAAATGCAAATGTTACAAATATGCGATCATGAGCAGTACAGTAGAGACAGCTTCGATGACAGTGGAGTGACAGGTAGTTCTGCCGTCACCGGGTGAGTCAGCAAAGTAGAAGACCAAAGTAAATGAATACCATGCATACCAGCTATTCGTGCTACAAATAGTATATTATTCTTAAAGTAAATCTTATCTAAAAGTGCTTATACTAAGTAGTGAAACTATATATAATTTTGTGCTTAACATCTACATACGCGGGCAGCAAAGACTATGCAGTTACAAGGGCTTGACGATCCCTTGCCAGGCCATCTACGAGTTGTGGTGCCTGCCTAGGATGTGGTGGGGCTTGACAGTGGGCTCTGTTAAACTTCTATAAAAAGCTGCGTGTATCCACAAGTGGGCTCCGCCAAGCGCACAAGCCCAAGTCCTGGTGTTAGGTAGGACGCTAAACAGACCTGACACGACGGCCCTCCGACGAGACAGGAGGTATGCGCAAGCCCAATTAGCCGCCTTTCAAAACAACCATTACGAACGACATAGAAGTTAATACAATCGGCAACGACCTCATTTATTTTTCATTTATTTAGTCTACATCTAAACAGATAACACTGAATCAACAATTTGACGCCACAATACACGGTTCGAGGCCGCATCTCTCCATCCTCGAATACGCCCACGCTCGCCAAGTCGTTTTGCACCTGGTCTGCCCATCTTGCTCGCTGCGCTCCATTTAGGGCTACACACTCTCGTACCTGCCGGATCGGAAGCGAACACCACCTTTGCAGGGTTGCTGTCCGGCATTCTTGCAACATGTCCTGCCCATCGTACCCTTCCGGCTTTAGCTACCTTCTGGATACTGGGTTCGCCGTAGAGTTGGGCGAGCTCGTGGCTCATTCTTCGCCGCCACACACCGTCTTCTTGCACACCGCCAAAGATGGTCCTAAGCACCCGTCTCTCGAATACTCCGAGTGCTTGCAAGTCCTCCTCGAGCATTGTCCATGTTTCATGTCCGTAGAGGACAACCGGTCTTATTAGCGTCTTGTACATGACACATTTGGTGCGGTGGCGAATCTTTTTTGACCGCAGTTTCTTCTGGAGCCCGTAGTAGGCCCGACTTCCACAGATGATGCGCCTTCGTATTTCACGACTAACATTGTCATCAGCTGTTAGCAAGGATCCGAGGTAGATGAATTCCTCGACCACCTCGAAGGTATCCCCGTATATCGTTACACTTTTTCCCATGCGGACCCTGTCGCGCAGCCTGCCCATGTAAGCATGTACTTTGTCTTTGACGCATTCACCACCAATCCAACTTTTGTGGCTTCACGTTTCAGGCGGGTGTACAGTTCTGCCACCTTTGCAAATGTTCGGCCGACAATGTCCATGTCATCCGCGAAACAAACAAATTGACTGGATTTGTTGAAAAACCTACCCCGGCTCTCCGCATGACACCTTCTAGCGCAATGTTAAACAACAGGCACCAAAGTCCATAATTTTGTATTAGTCCCGGCGTGATTTAAACAAACTGGAGTGTTCGCCCAAAATCTTTATACTGTTTTGCACACCATCCACCGTTGCTTTGTTTAGTCAGGTAAGCTTCCCAGGGAAGCTGTTCTCGTCCATAATTTTCCATAGCTCTACGCGGTCTATACTGTCGTGTGCCGCCTTGAAATCAACGAACAGATGTTGCGTTGTGACCTGGTATTCACGGCATTTTTTAAGGATTTGCCGTACAGTAAAGCCCCAAACGCAATACAACGGAACGGCGACGGAAACGGTAAATTTGACAGAAAATATATGGGTTAACTGTCAAATTTTCCGTTTCCGTCGCCGTTCCGTTGTATTGCGTTTGGGGCTTAAAGATCTGGTCCGTTGTCGAGCGAACGGCTTGATAACTTCCCACGAACCAGGGTTTGCAGAAATCGCTCTCAATAGATAACAAACAACGATAACAGAGAGGCAAAAACTGCTCCGAATCATAACAAGCCATGATAGCAAATTTACCAAACTGTATACAAGTGCGAAAAAACAGAATCGGATAGGCAGCCTCCACAGAAAAATTGTGATTCTCGCTTTGTTTTAACTCATTTCGTGTTGGTTACTGCACAGCTGTGTAGAACAAGTTACAATGCATCCTCAGTGCCAGTGCTCCCCGCATTTGGCGCCACGATATGTCCTGACTTCGATAATGTCGGAGAAGTGCCGTCCATCAATCAGAACGTGGTCGATTTGTGATTCTGTCTGCAGTGGTGAGAACAGACGC
Organism: Armigeres subalbatus; assembly: GCF_024139115.2. Classification (NCBI taxonomy): domain Eukaryota; kingdom Metazoa; phylum Arthropoda; class Insecta; order Diptera; family Culicidae; genus Armigeres; species Armigeres subalbatus. The sequence continues at coordinate 224,335,028 of NC_085141.1, read as the reverse complement.
TGTTGTAAGCCGATCCTGACATGGAGAACAGACGCTCAATAAGATTTGCACCTCCGGCCCTGTCAGCATACGATCATAGTTCCCACCGTAGTTGGTTACCCGACCTTCCTTCAGGCTGCTCGTATCCCGGCCAGCAAAGTCATATTTCCTATCCGCGTTTCTCTTATTCAGGCCTCTAGAGTATATAATAAATAGTAGACCATGGCATGGAAAGTGCATACGGTGGGTAAGATTTTCATTGATTCTGTTGTGTTCAGCGACCGTTGCGATTACCTGAGAAGTAACCAGCAGGAAGCCGCAGTATTCTATTTTATCTCGAGATTTTGTCTTGATATATTATTGCCAACAAAAGATATTTTAGTTTCATTTCATTTATTCAGACTAAGGCCGAAGTGGCCTGTGCAGTATATAAGAGTCTTCTCCATTCGGCTCGGTCCATGGCTACACGTCGCCAACCACGCAGTCTACGGAGGGTCCGCAAGTCATCTTCCACCTGATCGATCCACCTTGCCCGCTGCGCACCTCGCCTTCTTGTGCCCGTCGGATCGTTGTCGAGAACCATTTTCACCGGGTTACTGTCCGACATTCTGGCTACGTGCCCGGCCCATCGCAGTCGTCCGATTTTCGCGGTGTGTACGATGGATGGTTCTCCCAACAGCTGATGCAACTCGTGGTTCATTCGCCTCCTCCATGTACCGTCCGCCATCTGCACCATCTGCACGTACCATAGATTGTACGCAGCACTTTCCTTTCGAAAACTCCAAGTGCGCGTTGGTCCTCCACGAGCATCGTCCAGGTCTCGTGTCCGTAGAGGACTACCGGTCTAATGAGCGTTTTGTAGATTGTCAGTTTGGTACGGCGGCGAACTCTATTCGATCGGGGCGTCTTGCGGAGTCCGATTTCCAGCCACTATACGTTTCCGAATTTCTCTGCTGGTATCATTTTCGGCAGTCACCAGTGAGCCCAAGTACACAAATTCTTCTACCACCTCGATTTCGTCACCACCGATGCAAACTCGCGGTGGGTGGCTCACATTGTCTTCTCTTGAACCTCTTCTTACCATGTACTTCGTCTTCGACGTGTTGATGACTAGTCCGATCCGCTTAGCTTCCCTCTTCAGTCTAATGTAGGCTTCCTCTATCTTCTCAAAGTTACGTGCCATAATATCTATGTCGTCGGCGAAGCCAGATAACTGGACCGACTTATTGAAAATTGTACCACTCGTGTTAATCCCTGCTCTTCGTATTACCCCTTCCAAAGCGATGTTGAATAGCAGACACGAAAGACCATCACCTTGCCGTAGCCCTCTGCGGGTTGCGAAGGGACTCGAGAATGCCCCTAAAACTCGAACTACGCACATCACCCGATCCATCGTCGCTTTGATCAACCGTGTCAGTTTATCCGGAAATCCGTGTTCGTGCATTAGCTGCCATAGCTGGTCCCGATCGATTGTATCATATGCGGCTTTGAGGTCGATGAATAGATGACGTGTGGGGACGTTGTATTCGCGGCATTTCTGCAGTACTTGGCGAATGGCGAACACCTGGTCCGTGGTGGAGCGTTCGCCCATAAAACCCGCCTGGTACTGCCCCACGAACTCCCTTGCAACTGGTGCTAGTCGACGGCATAAAATTTGAGAGAGTACCTTGTAGGCAGCGTTCAGCAATGTGATTGCGCGGTAGTTGCTACAATATCCAGCTTATCGCCCTTTTTGTAGATGGGACACACGACACCTTCCATCCACTCCTGCGGCAAAACTTTCTCCTCCCAAATCTTGGTAATGACCCAGTGCAGCGCTCTAGCCAGTGCCTCACCACCGTGTTTAAATAGCTCTCCTGGTAGTTGGTCAACCCCAGGGGCTTTGTTGTTCTTCAGCCGGCCAATCTCCTTCTGTATTTCCTGGAGATCCGGAGCCGGTAGAATTATGTCCTGCGCGCGTTCTCCCAGGTCCATCACCATACCGCCATCTTCGTCTGCCACATCGCCATTCAGGTGCTCTTCGTAGTACTGCCGCCACCTTTGGATCATCTCACGCTCGTTCGTAAGAAGGTTCCTGTTTATGTCCTAACACATATCAGGCTGTGGCACGTGGCCCTTACGTGAACGGTTCAACTTCTCATTGAACTTTCGTGTGTTATTAGCGCGGTACAGTTGCTCCGTCTCTTCACGGTCTCGATCTTCCTGCTGACAGCTTTTGCAGCAATCTCGCCCATGCTGCATTCTTCTCTTCTACTAACTGCTCACATTCGCCGTCATACCAGTCGTTTCTCTGATCCGGGGGCACCGTGCCAAATGCAGCGGTTGCGGTGCTACCAATGGCGGATCGAATATCTCTCCAGCCATCTTCAAGAGATGCTGCGCCTAGCTGCTCTTCCGTTGGGAGTGCCATTTCTAGCTGCTGCGCGTATTCTTGGGCTAGTTTACCGTCTTGTAGCCGCCCAATGTTAAGCTGCGGCGTCCGACTTCGACGCGTGTTGTTCACCGTCGAGAGTTTTTAGCACAGGCATACTGCAACGAGGTAGTGGTCGGATCCAATATTCGCACTGCGATAAGTGCGGACGTTCGTGATGTCGGAGAAGAATTTACCGTCGATTAGAACGTGGTTGATTTGGTTTTCCGTTTCTTGGATAGGTGATCTCCATGTGGCCTTGTGGATGTTTTTGCGGGGAAATAAGGTGCTTCGGACTACCATTCCGCGGGAGGCTGCGAAGTTTATGCATCGTTCGCCGTTGTCATTCGATACGGTGTGCAGACTATCCGGTCCCGGTCCGATGACCGGTCTATACATTTCCTCCCTTCCTACCTGTGTGTTCTTATCACCGATGACGATTTTGACGTCCCGCAGTGGGCATCCATCGTATGTCTGCTCCAGCTGTGCGTAGAACGCTTCTTTCTCGTCTTCCCTTCGTGTGGGCAGTGCACGTTGATGATGCTATAGTTGAAGAAACGACCTTTAATCCTCAGCTTGCACATCCTTGCGTTGATTGGCTGCCACCCAATCACGCGTTGGCGCATCTTATCCGCAGCACTATGAAGCCGGTTCCCAGCTCGTTGGTGGTGCCACAGCTTTGGTAGAAGATAGCCACTCGATGCCCGCTTTTCCACACTTTCTGTCCTGTCCAGCAAATTTCCTGCAGCGCCACGACGTCGGAGATGCGGGGATGTAATTCATTGTAGATCATCGTGTCGCAACCTGCGAAACCTTATAGAAATTTAACAGGGCCCACTGTCAAACCCCACCACATCCTAGGCAAGCCCCACAACTCGCAGATGGCCTGGGGAGGGATCGTCAAGCCCTTGGACATAGTCCCTGCTGCCCTCGAAAGATATTTTTGTTACTAGATAAAGATTGTCGCTTCGGTTCCCTTTGTTCTGCTGTCCGGAACATGTTGAGTACCAAGCTGTCAAATCGTATGGATTTTCCTTCTTTGACATTTAGCTCCTCTATCCTCGCCAGCAAAAGATGTTCCGGACAACGACAATCTTTATCTAGTAACTAAAATATCTTTTTTGCAATTCCTGATCATAATACCTGGTTTACAGTTCGTCTTTGAGTGATAAAACGGCCTACTTTTCCATACCAACCAAATGGGTGCTTTAATGACCATTATGCAACTCAAATGGGTTGCATAAAATCCATTATCGCACTCATTTGGGTGCTGTAATGAAAAATCAACATCAAAACAGTAGTTACATGACTCCATTTTGCTGATCAAGCTTGGGTAAGTGTTCAAATGGTGTATTCTCTGAGTTGCTTAATAAATGAAATAGTTTGATGGCCATGACATCAGAATTTTTCAAAGGCAAGTTCTGTCGCTTCAAGGCTTGTCGACCTATGCAATGTGGCACGATAGCATGGAATATGATTGTTCTCTGCAGCAACATGATTTACTGGTAAAAATGATCATGTGGAGTAAATAAGTTTGTACCGTTTTGTTATTGCCCGTTGCATCAATGTTAAGACTCTGGCGCAACTTCGTTTTGCTTTGAATTTTTAGCGTGCACACCAATACATTCAAAGTATCTTTGTAATTGTTTTATTATGTTGTTATTTATCGGACACACGTATTTTTGTTTACTCATTAAACAGCAAACAGTGTCAATTCATTTTTGTTTGTGACACGGGGAAAATATTCACGCAAATAATTTGCGCGCAGGGGTCTAATAAGGCGGAATCTGCGCAAATTATTATTCGTAATAGCTTCCTAGATTACAATAATGAAATCCTAATTTATTAAAATCCCTAATTTATCATATTGTAAGAGTTAAAGCAGTTCTAGATTAGCAGCAACACGTTTGTTTACACAATGGTTAGTAAAATTCCTGTAACGTTTCAACACAACCGGGGTTTCGTCTACGATGCAGAAGGTAAACCAAGTTAACTAAGCTCCACAACTCACTCATCGTGATCTTCATAATTCAACAGACTATCTGAAACTCCGTTCCACTCATCGGATCGTCGGAAACCTGATAGGGACACCTGTCTCCAAACCACGAAGCGCTACAAGTTATGGTTTACCGGCGGTACTGACCCCGTTGGAGATTCAGCTGGGACTTGACGAAGGACTCATCGAGCTAATAGATAAGAACACAGTGCTAACGAGCTGTCCCAGTGAGGTAGCAAAGCAGCAGTTTGCCTCGCTAATTCAGCAACAAATTAATGAGCAAAAACAACCGATCGTAGAGAAGAGAATGGCCGAATTCAAACGGCTTTTGCCCACAATCATCGAGGGCAAGCGCAAAAAGCTGTTAAAAAGCGGAATCAAAGAAGCAGGTATGTTCTCAAAATTGGTATTGATCTGTGAAACACACTTAGCATTGAAGTCCAATGGAATCTTATTGCTATCTTGATCTTCATATTCTATATTTCTGAGCCTAAAGTATCGGTTGGGGAATCGATTTCTACAATTTATAGTTCAACCGGTGACCGTTATCTGAGAATCATAATTATTTAATTTCGAAATTTATTTTCAGACCTTTCGATTGATGCAGACACACTAGTGAAGGAAGAAGTCAGCAAGCTGGAAACCATGGAATTTGAAAAGTTGGTACAAATTCCTCATGAATATCCTCTTAGTGCAGGTGAGTCTTCTAACGGCGTTGATAAGTAATTTAAAATACTATTATGTTTCCACAATTTAGAATATACTCACCATGAATACGACCTCCCCAAACATGAGCATCACAAATACAAAATATTCAAGGATATCTGGAGAACTCGTCCAGTTTTCATAACGGGAGGCGACTCCTTCGGATGCGATTTCCTTCTCTATCCAGGAGATCCACTCTACTACCATGCTTCTCACATGGTTCACATCCTGACAGATGAAGCACAACGACTAGATGTTAAATATCTCATCCGATGCTGTCGGCTGTCTGTGGTGGTCAACAAAGTTTGTGTTTTTGCATTCGAAGGGCCAAATGGGGATATTAGCTATCAAACAATGGAGTGGGAAGGTAATGTTCCAGAACCAATAGAAATAGGGGCTAAAACATAATGCCTGCCAATACGAAAAAACGGGGATAACCCGTAAGTTACATAAATAAATTATACCACATTATTCGTTTTTGGATTTTGGAATACATGCAGTATTATTCGAACTTTCTTTCGTAGTAAAATGGTCGTTTGTTCGTAGATTCCTCTATTTAACAACAATCCCAATTACCTAGTTGTTTACAGCATCCTCCTTCATTTTGGCTTTTCCCAGCAGAATTGCACTTTTGAATAGCTTGCAGTATAGTTCAATAGCCGACGGACTATCGTCGTTGCCGGGAACAGGATACGTAATAAGATTGGGATTGCAATTGGTATCAACAACACCAATAGTCGGTATAGCCATTTTGGCGGAATCCTTAACTGCATTGTGCATCTCCAGAATGTTATTCTGGGTATTGAAGAAAATGCACAAATCAGGAAGCCGCGTTACTGCCCCAAATTGTACGTTCGCGTTGGTAAAAACACCTCCTCGCCAGAATCGTGTATGAGAATATTCTCCACATTCCATTGCAGTTTTCTCAACTATATGCCCGGTCTGAGCATTTCGATTTAAAAAAAGAATGACTCCGCCCCGGTAAGCAATATGGGCCGTTACATTTAAGGCAAGCCGCAAGTATTCTGCCGTTTTGTCCAAGTCGATTATGCAATACCCCAGTCGGCTACCGAACAGGTAACCCTTCATATTACTGTGCAACGTCCCTTCTTTGTGACCCAGATGAATGTTCGCTTTGAATAAATCTTCCACCGTGAAAAGCCGGTGAATTCCAAAATAATCCGGATGCTTAAGAACATCATTGGCTGGAATCAAATTAACATTATAAATAGACATTAGAATTATTAAAATCCTGTAACTTTCATACCTTTATTGGAAACTGCTGTGGTCGGTTCCGGAACGGGCAATGTTGACAGACATCTGAATGAAGCTTTGATAATGCTCGTTAGTGATGTAATAGTGTTATGGTTTTCCGATTTAAGGTAATTACCTCTGTTGAAAATTGTTTTTAGTAACATTTTATGCTGGTAGAGATGTGAAGCCGTATGGAATTAATAAAGTTTGTTATTCGTCGAGTATTAAATTATTAAGTTGCTGCAAATAGTTGAACACTGCAATCGGCACAAGCAGGCAAGAAAAACAAAATTCACATGTTCGTTTTTTTAATTATTTTTGTTTTACTTTGACAAGTTTGACAGCAGTAAAATCGGGTAACCAGCGGTTGCGCACAGGAAAAATAAAGTAACCTAAAAAAGGTTTAAAGATCTCAACTTTGAGCATGAAGTTCAAATTTTTAACTCACTCTAGTAGTTTTACTCTCATTCTAATAAATAATAAATACCTCTAGTTTTCAACATAATTGAATTCCTTTTTTGTCACTCAAATTCATAAAACTCGATTACTCATCGTTTGACGTTTCGAAGGAAGATATTAGTGCTGTCCAATGAGCAGCTCGAAGTAGCTCGAAGTTGTTCCCGTCCTGCTCGTTCTTTTTTGTCAACAAATGGGCATGAGCAGGACAGGGAGAAACTTCGAGCTACTTCAAGCTCTCATTGGACAGCACTATTATTTGAGAGGAGCCGGCCAAGGGCCGAAAATCTCGTTAATAAAGATAAATAATAATAATAATAATAATAAGATATTATTTCAAGTTAATTCGACCCAAATTTGAGTTCAGTCGGACGAGCGTGTAATCAGGTAAATTATAAATATTTTTTCTTTTACCTGCGCATTTCATGCCTTCAAAATATTTACAAACGTGTTTCAACATTTTAATGACCCACATGCGTTCATTGTTCCGGTTTTTGCTTCAATAAATAAAGTAAGTAAACTAAATTGATTTACTATTTTCAACGGATTGATCTAATGCCTACTATTATTTATTTCCTTCTCAGCAATCATGAGTTCGGCCGAGGAAGACGAGAAACCGGACATGGATGAGCACAGAGGGTTCAGCAAAAATGCGATCCGTAAGCGAAGCCGTGTGTTCGCGCATCACCAGTACCGAATTATTGTCCGCAATGTTTCGTACAAAATAACGGACAAATTGCTTCGGACGGAGTTTGAGAAGTATGGAACTCTCGAGGAGGTTAACATCTTGAAACGACCGGATGGTCGACTTGTAGGCTGTGCATTCCTACAGTACACGAAACGGGAGGAATCGGATAGGGCCATACAGGAAATGGACGGAAACATCTTCATGGGTCGAAAGTTACAGGTTCGTATGACTAGAATTTACAAACAATTCAAATTAGGGCCGCTTACTTGTTATTTTAACTTAAACTTTAAAAATCTTTTGGTCTGCCTTCTTTTCACGCTTTATGTACGTAAAAGATCATTGGACCAATTATAAATTTTTACAATCGCTGGAATTTCTTATCATTCCAACTACAACTACATACAGTAATATCCTTTTTTTTTAAACTAATTTTATTATGTTATATTTTTAGTTATTATTAATACATTTCAATTGCCTCTGGCAGTTAGAATTTTTCCTCTGGTTGAATTGAACCATGTAGGAATTACAATGTTTTCAACTTAAACTAATCTTAACCTATTTTATACTAAGGGTACAAGGAGTTAATCGTTGCAATAGAAGATTGCAACGATTTTTGTCTAAAATTGGAAATTATTTTGTTGGACATTTGTTGCAATGTCTCAATATTAGAAATTCTATGAAGTTCATTGGTACTATATCACGGAGGCAACTTCAGAATAATTTTCAGAATTTTATTTTGAATCCTCTGAAGTGCTTTCTTTCTGGTATTGCAGCAACTAGTCCATATTGGCACAGCATACAACATGGCAGGTCTAAAAATTTGTTTGTAAATCAAAAGTTTGTTCTTAAGACAAAGTTTTGATTTTCTGTTTATAAGTGGATTTATTATTTTATTTATTATTATTTATTTATTTAGTTAACATCTAAACAGATAACACTGAATCAACAATTTGACGCCACAATACACGGTTCGAGGCCGCATCTCTCCATCCCCGGATACGCCCCACGCTCGCCAAGTCGTTCTGCACCTGGTCTGCCCATCTCGCTCGCTGCGCTCCACGCCGTCTCGTACCTGCCGGATCGGAAGCGAACACCATCTTTGCAGGGTTGCTGTCCGGCATTCTTGCAACATGTCCTGCCCATCGTACCCTTCCGGCTTTAGCTACCTTCTGGATACTGGGTTCGCCGTAGAGTTGGGCGAGCTCATGGTTCATTCTTCGCCGCCACACACCGTCTTCTTGTACACCGCCAAAGATGGTCCTAAGCACCCGTCTCTCGAATACTCCGAGTGCTTGCAAGTCCTCCTCGAGCATTGTCCATGTTTCATGTCCGTAGAGGACAACCGGTCTTATAAGCGTCTTGTACATGACACATTTGGTGCGGTGGCGAATCTTTTTGACAGCAGTTTCTTCTGGAGCCCGTAGTAGGCCCGACTTCCACAGATGATGCGCCTTCGTATTTCACGACTAACGTTGTTGTCAGCCGTTAGCAAGGATCCGAGATAGACGAATTCCTCGACCACCTCGAAGGTATCCCCGTCTATCGTAACACTGCTTCCCAGGCGGGCCCTGTCGCGCTCGGTTCCGCCCACAAGCATGTACTTTGTCTTTGACGCATTCACCACCAGTCCAACTTTTGTTGCTTCACGTTTCAGGCGGGTGTACAGTTCTGCCACCTTTGCAAATGTTCGGCCGACAATGTCCATGTCATCCGCGAAGCAAATAAATTGACTGGATCTGTTGAAAATCGTACCCCGGCTGTTACACCCGGCTCTCCGCATGACACCTTCTAGCGCAATGTTGAACAACAGGCACGAAAGTCCGTCACCTTGTCTTAGTCCCCGGCGCGATTCGAACGAAGTGGAGTGTTCGCCCGAAATCTTCACACAGTTTTGCACACCATCCACCGTTGCTTTGATCAGTCTGGTAAGCTTCCCAGGGAAGCTGTTCTCGTCCATAATTTTCCATAGCTCTACGCGGTCTATACTGTCGTATGCCGCCTTGAAATCAACGAACAGATGGTGCGTTGGGATCTGGTATTCACGGCATTTTTGAAGGATTTGCCGTACAGTAAAGATCTGGTCCGTTGTCGAGCGGCCGTCAACGAAGCCGGCTTGATAACTTCCCACGAACTCGTTCACTAATGGTGACAGACGACGGAAGATGATCTGGGATATCACTTTGTAGGCGGCATTAAGGATGGTGATCGCTCGAAAGTTCTCACACTCCAGTTTGTCGCCTTTCTTGTAGATGGGGCATATAACCCCTTCCTTCCACTCCTCCGGTAGCTGTTCGGTTTCCCAGATTCTGACTATCAGTTTGTGCAGGCAAGTGGCCAGCTTTTCCGGGGCCATCTTGATGAGCTCAGCTCCGATACCATCCTTACCAGCTTATAAGTGGATATAGACACTTAATATATTTGTTACATTTGGCTTGAAGGCCTTCAATGTGATTTTTAAAAGTTAATTTTTGATCTAGCAGAAGTCCTAAATATTTAGCTTCGCTAGACCAATTAATTGGAACCCCATTCATAGTGACAATATGTCTGCTAGAAGGTTTCAAATAAGAAGCTCTCGGCTTATGTGGGAAAATTATAAGCTGAGTTTTGGAAGCATTCGGGGAAATTTTCCATTTTTGCAAGTAAGTGGAGAAAATATCCAAACTTTTTTGCAATCTACTACAAATGACACGAAGGCTTCGCCCTTTGGCTGAGAGACCTGTGTCATCTGCAAAGATTTTTGACACCCTGGTGGTAAATCAGGTAAGTCAGAAATAAAAATGTTATACAATATGGGCCCCAGTATGCTGCCTTGGGGAACACCAGCCCTTACAGGTAATCTATCAGATTTAGTATTCTGATAGTTTACCTGCAGTGAGCGATCTGATAAATAATTTTGGATCAGTTTAATGATGTACAGAGGAAAATTAAAATTCATCAATTTTACAATCAAACCTTCATGCCAAACACTGTCAAATGCTTTCTCTATATCAAGAAGAGCAACTCCAGTCGAATATCCTTCAGATTTGTTGAACCGAATTAAATTCGTTACTCTTAATAACTGATGGGTGGTTGAATGCCCATGGCGAAAACCAAATTGCTCATCAGCAAAAATAGAATTGTCATTAATCTAGAGTGCTTTGAAAATAGGTCGTATGTGCAAAAGAGAGTCTCTCTTTGGTTCCATTCTCTTTCGATTATTACAGATCTATAATAAAGTTTACTTTAGATTTCTTGGCAGATACCTAAAGATTATAGCTTTGTCTAGTGTTCTGAGGTGAAAATGTGGCAACATATGCAAAACTAGCTTATGTACAAGCGAAAGAGAGTGTGAACAAAGAGAGCCTCTCTTTTGCACATACGACCTATTCTCAAAGCAATCTAGTAATATGAACCATCATTCTATTTAAAATAATCTTTTCAAACAGTTTGCTTATTGAAGAAAGCAAACTGATTGGGCGATAACTAGAAGCCTCAGCTGGATTTTTGTCCGGCTTCAAAATTGGAACAACTTTGGCGTTTTTCCATTCATCTGGAAAGTATGCCAATTGAAAACATTTGTTAAATAAATTAACCAAAAAGGATAAAGAGCTCTCAGGAAGTTTGTGGATAAGTATGTAGAAAATACCATCATCACCCGATGATTTCATATTTTTAAATTTTCTAGTAATAGATCTCACTTCATCCAAATTAGCTCCCAACGAAGGGTCAAAAACATTCTCTTGATTGAGATTGTCTTCGAAGCTCCATGTAATCTGATCCTCAATTGGACTAGTGAGACCTAGACTAAAATTATGGGCACTCTCGAACTGCTGAACAAGTTTTTGAGCCTTCTCGCCATTTGTTAATCAAATTTTATTTCCCTCTTTAAGCGCTGGAATTGGCTTTTGAGGTTTTTTTTAAAAAAATTTCGTTAATTTACAAAAGGGTTTCGAACTGGGATCCAACTTCGAGACATTATTCTCAAAGTTGGTATTTCTAAGAAAAGCGAAACGTTTTTCAATTTCATTTTGCAAACCTCGCCAAATAACTTTCAACGCGGGACCGCGAGTTCTTTGGTATTGCCTTCGCCTCACATTTTTAAGACGGATCAGTAGCTGAAGTTCGTCGTCAATAATAATGGAGTTGAATTTAATTTCACATTTAGGAATTGCAATGCCTCTGGCTTCGACAATTAAATTTGTCAAAGATACGAGCGCATTGTCAATATCACTTTTGGTATCCAAAGCAATGTTAACATCAAAATTCCTATCGATATATGTTTTATATAAATCCCAATCAGCTCTATGATAATTAAAAGTAGAACTGATTGGATTATAAATGGCTTCTTGTGAGATTTCAAATGTCACAGGAAGGTGATCAGAGTCAAAGTCAGCATGAGTTACCAATTGGCCACACAACTGACTTGAATCCGTTAAAACTAAATCAATTGTAGAAGGATTTCGACTGGAAGAAAAACTAGTTGGTCCATTGGGATATTGAATAGTATAATATCCCGCAGAACAATCTTCAAATAAAATTTTACCATTGGAATTGCTTTGAGCATTATTCCATGAACGGTGTTTGGCATTGAAGTCACCAATTACGAAGAATTTTGATTTGTTGCGAGTCAGAATTTGAAGATCAGCTTTCAACAAATTCTTTTGCTGCCCATTGCATTGAAAAGGCAAGTAGGCTGCAATGAAGGAAAATTGTCCAAAATTTGTTTCAACAGAAACTCCCAAGGTTTCAAAAACTTTGGTTTCGAACGAAGAAAATAATTTATGTTTGATACGTCTGTTGATGACAATGGCGACCCCACCACAGGCGCTGTCAAAACGATCATTTCTGTAGATAAAAAAAATTTGATCTCTTTTAATGGAGAGTCCTGGTTTTAAATAGGTTTCAGTTATAATGGCAATATGCACATTATGAACTGTTAGGAAGTTGAATAATTCATCTTCCTTACCCTTTAGAGAGCGGGCATTCCAATTTAGAACTTTCACACAATTATTTGGATCCATTGAAACGGAGTCCGATAACAATTTTTTGTGTGTACTTTATACCAACCTGAACAGCTTCAGGAATGGTATTTGCTTTGAACATTGCATCAATCATGTGATGCAATTGTTCAGTTAAAAAATCAAAATCGGAAGCAGTCATGCTACCTGAATCGGCAACATGACCATTAATTTCCGTTGGGACATGGGTATAAACCTCATTTTGAGAAGAGAAATTTTGTCTACCAGCAGCGATGTTTGCATACGTAGGTACATTGGAAAAATTGGAATTTACTGAAGTGCTTGCTACCCGTTGACGAGCGGCAAAATGTGTTTGTGAATTGTGGTGGGTATGAATTGCTCGACCGGTAACCGGTTTCGAAATTTGAGCGTTTGAAAAATTTATACCCGTTGAATCTGGGATCCGATTGGGATTTCCCGTCATCAATTTTGCACGGGAATTCAAAACTTTTTTGCGTGAAGGGCATTCCCAGAAATTGGATTTATTATTGCCCTCACAATTAGCACATTTAAATTTATTGGAATCTTCTCTCACAGGACATGCGTCCTTGGCGTGAGAGGTTCCACCACAAATCATGCATTTAGCATCCATGTGACAATGTTTGGTTCCATGACCCCACTTTTGGCACTTACGGCACTGGGTGGGGTTTTGGAAATTTCCCCCAGGCCTGCGGAAATGTACCCATGTAACACGGACATGAGACATAATACAGGCCTTTTCTAAACTTTTCATATTATTTAGTTCACTTTTGTTAAAATGAACTAAATAAAATTCTTGAGAAATGCCCCTCTGGGAAGTACCAGAATGGGATTTCTTTTTCATCTTAATTACTTGGACTGGTGAAAATCCAAGTAATTGGGAAATTTCAATTTTAATCTCATCCAGTGATTTGTCATCACTGGGGAGACCTTTCAAGACGACTTTGAACAATCGCTCAGTTTTGTCGTCGTATGTGAAGAATTTATGGCGCTTCTCAGTTAAATACTGAAGAAGACGTTTGCGATCGTCAAAGGATCCCGGCAAAACGCGGCAGTCACCCTTCCTAGCAATCTGAAATGAAACATTTATCCCCTGAAGGTTACTCAAGATTTCATTCCGAAAGCCAGAAAACTCGGCAACAGATACCACAATTGGCGGAATCTTTTGTTTCTTCGCATGAATCGAATCACCTGGGCTAAAGGTAGATTCGATTTGCTCAATTTCATCATTAATCAAATCGAACTGATTGCTCAGTTCGATAGGAGAAGAAACAATGTCAACATTAGATTTAGAAGGAATATCTGAAGTCTCCAGCTTCCTTCTATTTTTTCCGCGCTTGGGCAGGACGGTCTTGAAACCTTATTTCTTTGAAGGAAGTGGAGAATTCAGAGACTCCCCCTTCCTCTTTTTTTATTAATGCTCATTGCTGAGCGTGGAGATGTGACCTTCTAAGAGGTTTTTTCCCAGAACGGTGTCCCTGCAGGATTACCACCGCTTGTCGGAATTTTACTTCCGCAAACGGGTCCAACGTAAAACGAAGGCACGGGTCCTTGCAAAGATCGTAACGGGATCAGTGGGTACAAATAGCGCTGAGAAGCACTGTTGAAATTAAAATAGCTTCGGGTAGTATTAAAAACTTCCTTCCGCAAAGAGAGAAAGAACCGCACAGCACGAAAGCACGATGCGGTCTGCGTAACGATAACTTTATGGAACGTACACACGGTCAAGCAGTTTGACCAACATTGACTCCACCTCTCGTTTATTCAAACATCCATTAAGTTTTGCAATAAGCGGCACGAACAATCAATTCATTCGACCAACGATATCACACACGAACGACCGAAGCGCCAACTGGAGCGCCAACCATCAAAAAATATATGGGGATTTGTGCAACTTCACTACAAATGCTCAAACATGTTCGGCGAACCTTGACTCCACCCCCGACAACTCAAACCAAAATCAAACCGTTTTAATTTTTTCCAACCGAGCCGCCAACTGTCAAATGGTTGGTCGAACAACTTCACACACGTTCAAACAACGCAGCAACTGAAGCGTTTTCTTGGGGGCGGAGTCAATGTTCGTCAAACTGCTTGACTGGTGTGTACGTTGCATTAGACATTTCAAAACAAAGTTGACGTCATTCATATAAAGCAGAAACAGAAACGGTCCAAGATGACTACCCTGTGGAACGCCGGATCGGACTGCAAACGGTGAGGAAATGATCTCCAATTTTCACCGCCATAGGGTAAGGGAGGTATTTTGGACCACTTTAGGAGATGGCCGAACAATTTTGTCGAATAAAAGTTAGATTTTGTAATAATACTTGATCAATTCCCTATGCAACTAAAAAGTGGTGAATGCTAAGTAGGATTTGTAGGTAAAAATGTTGTAAATCCCACTGAAAGAACCAAACTACCATAAATTCTGAAGATATGTAAGATTTAATTTTGGACCACCTGTTTTTATTTTGGACCACCTGTTGAACATATTTTGGACCACTCGAACAATTTTGTATTGCTTGCTTATGTTACTATTGGATTAAATTAGCGATCTCCAGCATTTTCGGCGTTTTCATCCTGAAAGTCCTTGTGAAGCAATACATTTTTATAGGCATTCAAAGCTTAGAACAATATCTACAAGTTTAGGGTATTGAAACTAATTTCAATGTCAGTACCACTCGGTACAGCATCATCAAAGCAAAACAAACTTCTGGCCCATTGCCGTGATGTATACACCTGCATACATACCCTGCATATTTTTTATGTAGTTTGTTAGATCTGTTCCATTTGCGCCATTGATAGTAGTGGGTTGCCTGGTTCTTCCTTGCTCATTGCATATTCTTTTTCAAAACGAAACATAATCGTAGAACGCGGAACTCTGTTGCATTGGCAAACAGCACGGACGGAGAGCTATAGCAAAGATTGGTTCTTGTCGTAGAGATTTCTCAACTATTCTGCTCACAATCGCAATCGCAGTTACATGTTGGGTTAATAGACATTTTTCTAGGGCTTACATCAATAAACGGTAATTTATAAATGCGGTATGAACAGTAATTTATGAATGGTTTGATACTAGAGAAACAAATGGTTGCTAAAAACAAAAGTTTAAGAGATCTAGAACTTAAAAAGAAGATATGTCGAAAATATGTTCGGTTCAATAAAAAATGAACCTATTTTGGACATGCCTCAGAATACTGTTTTTAAGCTTAAAATGTTTCGTTCGAGATATGAAACTGCTTCAATTAGGTTTTAAAGAGTCAACAACATCATTCACGTGGTTTAAATCTATGTACAAATAAACTTACAGCTTTTGAAAGTTGACTTCAATTTTACAATGTCGTCTTATTTTTGGTCTAATCCAGCCGGCATGGGTAAATACGTGAAAATATTCTTAATAATTGCAATATTTTATAAGAAACAAATGTAGGAAATACCTAATGGATAGTTTCTTTGCGCAATAAAATTTAAATATTGCACGTTTTATTTAGTTTTGTGTGATATAAATACAAAATTCAGCTAGGTGGTCCAAAATAAGAGCCCGGTCCAAAATACAGCCGTTACCCTACTGCGACCTGATAAATAGGATTGAAGCCAGCTGAGCAGAGCGTTATTAATGCCTAATTTGTCAAATTTTGCTATGGCAATCTGATGATTCATTTTGTCGAATGCAGCAGAAAGATCTGTATAGATTGCATCCACCCGATGGCCATTCTCTATTTATTTTATTACAAAGGAAGTGAGGCACGCTAGGTTAGTGGTCGTTGAACGTTTGGGCATAAACCCGTGCTGGTCGTTTGAAATGTAATGGGCGTAGCTTGAAGTCAATTCGCCAAGAACAATCAACTCAAATAGCTTGGAAACGGCGCACAGCGCAGCTATTCCCCGGTAGTTAGATACGGTCCTCTTGCAGCCGCCCTTTTTTTGAAAACTGGAAAAACATGACTGCTTCCAGCGAACTGGAAACACCCCGGAAGTCGAGAGGTTGAATACTGCAGTAAGTGGTCTGACAAGGGACTCTGAGCAACGTTTAATCACAAGCGATGGGATACAGTCTGGGCCGCATCCCGTGGAGATTTTCAACTTCTTACTGGCAGCTATTATTGAATCGTTAGTGATGACCAATGGTTGCCTAGCGGCAGGAAGACTGGGAACATTCCTGGTGGCAATAACTACATCTTGTGGGTCGAGATACTCATTAGTAAATACACTACTGAATTGAGTATGGAACAAATTAGCAATGTCGTTGGTAGTTTGGGCTTCAGATAAACCGTCAGTCATCGTTGATGGCAATCTTGATTCCTTCCGTTGTTAGTTGACGTACCGCCAAAAGCTTTTGTAATTATTCCTGAGACGACTTTGCAAACCATATTGAAAGGCGTTAAAGAGATGATCGTTGAGTTGCTGATATTCGGAATTGGCCTTGATATAGCTAGCTTTTGTAGAGTCCGTACGATACTTGCAGTGTTGTCTGAGGGCCGCGCGTTTGATTCTTTTCAGATTTTTTAGATGAGCATTAGACCAGGCTGGTTTGGCCGGTTCTGGTATGGATCTCACGGGAACAAACTGGTCGATGGCGTAAAGTAGTATGTTTGACATGGTCGAAGCAGCTAGGTTGACGTCAGAATCTCTAAGAGCCGCATCCCAGTCAACTTGAGCAAGAAAGACATTCATCTCGTTAAAATTGGCCTTGTAAAAGTCGTATGAAATGCTTTCAGACGGCTCGTAGAAGTTATGGAGCGGTTTTATCTTGAGTTGCATCTGGACGGGATAATGATGTCTGACAATCTTGACGAGCGGTGATGGGGCCTGCATAACCGAACAGCTCTCGCGGAGTTCGTTTCTGATGAAAAGCAGGTCAAGTATTCGGTTGTTTTCATTTTCCACATCATTCATCTGGTTCAGTCCAGCTGTGCTATACGCGTCAAGCAGCAAACAAGACGTCTGGCCAATCAGTGATCTCGATGCAATCGGGAAGAGAAATCCCGACTTATAGCGCTACCAATTGATTGTGCTCAAGTTGAAGTCACCGAGGATAATAATTTTGTCCCTTGGTCCTAATTACGAGACCACCCAGTTAAGCGCAGCGAGGTGAGTGTCGCCTGTCCGCATCATTGATTCTATCGGGAGGGATGTAAAGAACGCAGATGAAGAGAGTGGCATCAGTAGTAGTTACAGCGACCCACAATTGCTCAACCGACGAGTTTACAGGAGGACTCACTAAGCGAGATTTAAAGCAGGAGCGAACTAACAGAACACCCCCTCCAATGTTTTTGTTACTGTTAGAAGATGACCTATCTTGCCGATAAACGCAGTATAATTCGTCAAAGAGTTGATTTACGGTGGTAAGGGCCAAATGATAATCGGCAAGAGAACTATTGATCCCGCCGACGTTCTGGTAGTATATCAAGACATTCGAAGATTCTGGAACCGCACGCCTATCCGGTAACATGGAGTTGAACTGGAGTGGAGATGGTGTAGCAATACTGAAAATCGGAATGCTCTCAGGTATAGAGAATACTAGTAACTGATTGTACTTGCCGGTTATAGGGTTTCGGAAGACCCCGTCTCCCGACTTAGACGCAGGACCGGGACGGCTGCTGGTCGCTGGCAGCGGAAGCTCGACTGCGCTGAGAGGAATAGTGGCTTCCTTACAGCTAGTATCGATTTGTCGACTGGGTTGCAGCGGCTTGGTGATGAGGTCCTGTAGTACTGTGTGATGCTTGTAGGCACGGCAATTCGCTGGAAATCGGGAAACTTTCATACGGAGACAGAGATGATGGCTGATCATACTTGCCGAAAGTTGGTGTCCGGAAGACCCCGTCTCCCAGCTCACACGTAGGGCTGCTGGTCGCAGGCTGGAATGGCTCGACTGCGTTGAGTGGAATAGAGGCTTCCTCACAGTTGGTATCAAAAGTGCGTCCCGGATGAGAACTAGATCAATGCATAGCAGAGACTTGACGTTGCGGTGGAGGAATGGTAATTTATTATTGCAAATCCGGTTCGTTCGATGGAACTTGGACTCAATTCCGAATGGATGTTAGCATAGATAACAGAAGTTTGGCTTGGCGCGAATCAGAAGCTTGGAGTAATTGTAGGCGACCAACCAGCAGAGGTTGAGAGTTGATCGATGATGCTGAAATTTGAATCGACATTAGGCGATGAATGTCGATAAGAGATGTACTTGCCTTGAATAACAAGTTAGGAGTCCCCTAATCCGCCTCTGACTCAGGGCCAGGACGACTATGGTGAACGCTGGCTGCAGTAGGCGCGACTGAGTAAAAGGAACTGGGGACTCCCAAAATGCTTCTGTCGGTGCGTCCTGGTGGAAAGGTCACGTGTATCGTGGCTGCTGAATTTAGATCATTGGTTCCGGAGCAGAGGTAGGTGTCGACAACGGGAATATTCCGCCAACAGGAGAAACCGTGACGATTGGAGTATGTTTCTTTAACCAAGAAACCTATTCTTCTCACGATGACACCGATTTAGCAAATATCAGTGAGAGGCGGTCTTTCTTTTCTTACAATGAAGAATAATTTTATTTCCTATTTCTACTTACAATTATGGATTTTCTTATGTCTTATGTTTTCTTATGGAAGCAAGAAAATTAACACAAAGTTCTCAAATCACAGATTTGCGCGCGATTCTCCACTGCATAGAAGTGACACTAGAAACCAAAAGCAATGAATACACAATTACGACGCGATTTAGCTGGTACCTATCAAACGGAAATAGTTAAAACAAAATCGGAGTGAATAACGTACACGTGAAGCGAACTTCTTTTTTTTGCGAATATTGTTCACGCACAAATGACGGCGCGGCACTGGTTTTTCGGGTTTTTAGATCAAACACTCAATTACGGTTAGAATAAAACTTTATTATTTATGTATCACTTGTTTGCACAATTATAAACTTCTTTTACATTTTAGCACTTATTTATTACAATTAACACCTTTCGTATAATTATAAACTCGAATATTTTCCTTTTTACAAACTTTTGCACTATTTCCCGTATGACAATGTCTTTCCCAGAGATACTAACACTTTTTGTTTATCGATACTTATTCTGAGACTCTAACACCGATTTTCGATTTTACCGCGACGGACTATTTAACTGTTTTTTTTAACTTTTTTAATTTAACTTTTATCTTTTTCAAGAAGTTAATTAGTTTAAACTTAGATCTCGATTCGTGCACTAGTCACGAGTGTCGAGGTGTCTAATGGACAACCCTGATTCAATTGGAGTGTTTGGTAGGCGGCCGGCTAGGAAAACCTAGAAAGCGCCGAATTCCAATAAAGGTGCTGCTGAATATTTGGGACTGACCCCGAGCTTGGAAAAGCGCACGGTATTTATAGTCAATCCGAGTTCTGAATTTCATAATGATTTCATGAATTGCATCAGACTGGACTTTGGACCCCAAAAAAGGTCTGAGAATCCTTAAATAACGTAATCATTTTCTTCATCCCACATTTATCTGTTCAGACTGCTCCCTAATGTTCTCTTCCACGAAATGCTTAATCAGCTTATTTGAAAAATCCATAGGGTAACCGTATCCTTAGTGGAGGTAGCACCAATAGTGGAGGTAGTGGGATTTTAATAAGATTTATCATATTTATACACTTTACGATGGTTTCACGATGGTATGGATGGTTGCAACTTATCTTGAGATTTCGCTTGAAAAACAAACAATGATTTTCCTTAACAAAATTGACTCCCGTGCACCTATAGTGGTGCAACTGTACCAATAGTGGCGAGTCTCATAAGAAACCAATGGATAGCACCACTATGGGAACCAAAATTAATTTTTACCGCCACTAAAGGAACAGTGTACCCATAGTGGTGCAAGCAATATTTGGTAATTATTGATGTTAAATGACATCTATCTCATTTTAGTTAGCAAATTTATTAGTTTATCTATTGAATAAGATATTAAAGCTTTAAATTTCCCATAAATATCAATTTTTAAAAAATATTTTCTTTTGTGGATCTACTAATACCTCCACTATTGGTACCGTTACCCTAAATTCCGAAACAATTCCTTATTCCAAATTTTTACAATAGTTATTTAATTTCTTGTAATAAATTAGCTAATTCAGCCTTAATATTGGACTTCCATACTTTACGAAACTTTGCCCCCTTTTTTGGATGTCCCCTTTGAAATTCTCTTGGAAAAATTCTGTTCTCTTTCCACTCTCTAAAACTCTCTTATTTCGAGCACACAAGTGGCTACTTCAATTTACTAATGTATTAATTCATATATCTTTTGTATAAAATGAGTATCTCTATCTGCCCCTTTCTTTACACCTAAACTTGACCATTGCTGTCTCACAGAGTAATATTCAACAAGTCCCAAATGTTTCAAAATGCATGATACAGTCCCTTCCCGATTTTGGCAACACGACCGGATTTTAATGTTGCCAAAATGGGGATGTTGCCAAAAACGGGAAAAAAATTTCATACAAAATTTCAATTTTTTTTTTGTTTGCGTTATTGAAGCTAAATACTTAGAATATGTACTACAAAGCATGTGGAGTGTATTTGTGTGATGCACGTGCATCATAATTTACATTTTTGCGATATTATTCATTACTCGGAGATTGTAGTTCAAATAAAATTGAAACAAACTCAAGAATGGTAATCAAACGATAATGTAACTAATTAGCCAATTTCATAATACAAATTTATTTAATAATAAATAATATTTGAAATTAACAATAGCGTCGGCCACGTCCTTACAAAAAATTGTAGTGATGAAAAAACGTTTCTATTGTAGTCCATTGAAGTGCTGACTTCAATCTGACATCTCATATACATTTTAGTCCATCAAACATGCTTGTTTTTATCATAATTCACTTTATAAATCAAAAAGCGATCCGACGGATACAAGATGATTAAATGTGCTACAAATTTCGGATTCTTATATAACGGATTTTGATGGAGGCAAACTTTCTTGTGGTCAGTGTGATTAAGAGTAAAGCTCTGTGCACAATTTCCGCTGACATTATGAAAAAATGAACGCAAGGCATAAGACGTTCCATTGTTTAAAAAATGGTAACGGAAATCTGCATTTTGCACATTGGTCAAGCGTATCCAATGTAGTGTGAGTATGGGTTAACTACACTCGACTCACTAAAACCAAATTCCTTTGCACTAGTCGATCTCCTAGCACTCAACCCAGGAATAATTCAGACGGCAATGATTGATCCATGAGCACTATGTGCACCTCGCACTACGAGTAATAGTGTGGTTATCGCACTCCAGTTCTCCATGCACTACTATCATTATTATAACTTTGAAAAGATGGAAGAATCCTACATCAGACTGAAGAGGGAAGCAAAGCAGATCAGGCTAGTGATTAACACGTTGAAGACGAAGTAGACTCAAGAGAAGACAACGGCCATTCACCACGGGCTTGTATCAATGGCGAAAAAATCAAGGTGGTTGAAAAATTCGTGTACTTGGGCTCACTTGATCTCCGATAACGATATCAGCAGACAAATTCGGAGACGCAACCTGGCAGGAAAGCGTACGTACTTTGGACTCCAAAAAACACTCCGATCGAATAGAGTTTGCCGCCGTACCTAACAGACTCCCTCATTAAACCGGTGGCGATGGTCCTCCTTGGACCAACGCGCACTTGGAGTAAAAATGGTTATCTACAACGAACCGACAGGCACAAGAAGGCGAGGTGTGCAGCGATCAAGGTGGATCGATCAGGTGGAAGACGATTTACGGACCCTCCGTAGACTGCGTGACTGGTAACGTACAGCAGTGGACGAAGACGACTATTATGTACCGCAGAGGCCACTCCGACCTTAGGCTGAATGAATAATAATAAAACCACATGTGACGCATCACTCGCCTATCGAAGCAGCTAGAATTACACCAGCGATCTTATGGAAACTTCACAGAAGGTACTCCACTTCTGATACTTCGCCATCACAAACAGAACACTCGAGAGCAGGCATTGGAAGTGTGAGTGAGCATTGTGAGCATTGATCTATTGCAATCTATGCTAAATCCATAGCCAATGAGTGAACTGCCTCGCTCAGATGGATGCCAAACAACGAGTAGGAGCGATCGTTTCTGTGATAAACAATGAGCAATACCGTCTAACAAGCCAAGCCAGTGTACTAGAGTTCCAGACTCATAGAGGTCTTCATTTTTAGAATGCTTGAATTGCTTATTCTATCAGCACACCGTATCGACGCTCATTGTTGTGTTACCAAGTGTTTGTGGGTGGGCTACCATTGGTGAGCGTTGTAGGTCATTTAACGGTGAATCATCGAACGTCCAATTTCAAAGATCCTAGGAAGCTCATAACTTGCCTCACGGCAGAGCATCAAGTTGGCTTAGATTAACCCGATTTTTTCTCATGATCTGATTTAAGTCAAAGCCTGCTCAACAGCCTTACGGTTACATGTTACCAAACTCTTACAATTACTATTGAACTGTTGGCAAACATGCTGGAATCAAAAAGCTCGTTATGCAATTGACACATCAGGAAACTGGAAAAGCCAACAGTGTTCTGATATTAATCGCTAGACAAATTTGCGACTCTTTGAAATAAAATTGTTGCTTATTTTCTATACGGGAATGCAGCAGAAAGACGGATAAAATGATAAAATGACAGTTTCTCGGCTGATACCAGAAAAGAGGCGCATAATGAGCATAACGAATTGGAAAAAAAATTGGATAGCTATCCAGCGCATTTAGAAATTCGAATATGCCAATCACTAGCAATTAAACCTACAGGGGCTTGCTTGCTCCTGGATCACTCATGCAGTATCGGTTGCATTGTGAAGTAAACAGCGGGCTTCGCTCAATAGAACGGTGTGAGTCAGCTTATCCACGACAAAATCAGTGAGATTGGTTCATTATTTCAGTAAAAGTGCCCACTATTCGTACAGAGCCCATAATACGCATATAAACCTTAATTACATTCACTTTTGGTTTTGTTTATCTTATTACATGTTAATAAAAAGGTTTTAGCTCTAAAAAGTAATAAAAAAAAATATTTTCGAGGTTGTTGCCAAAATCGGGAAGAAAATGTTGCCAAAAACGGGTGTTGCCAAAATCGGGGGTAGACAAAAACGGGTGTTGCCAAAATCGGGATGGGACTGTACTACTAAACCAACGGAGTTGTAAAAACCTTCACTTTAAAATCTGTATTCGAACCCAGCATGGGTTCTTTGTAAAACAGCGCACCATACCGCCGAGCTAGTAACAGTTACCGCTTGTGTTACTCTTTGATTTTAAGTATTTTCTTAAAAATCAATCAATCAATTGTTTTCTCTTTCTTTCAACTGGGCTTTGAATTAAATTCCCCTTTCCCCAAAGAATCATTACCCCTTCGGGTCGGCTCTTCCTTTTCCGAACCACTCAGACCCCAATATCAATATTTCCTTTTAATTTTATATTGGTATGAACAAAATCATGTTCTCTCTGTTTTTCATACTGGGCAACAAACCCCTTTATATCAATACACCTGTATACGTGTATGTAGATTCAATGAAGACTCTTATTGTCTCTATCATTTTGGCTAAGTTATTATTCCGCGCTCCTCACCCAAACAAATTCTTTCCTTATTGTCCTATACATATGCGCCAATGCATCATCATCAATGACGATCGCGGCGATGTACCGCTATATCGTACACCGTCCAATATGTGAGCACGTTTGAACATGTCAATCCACCGCGCTCCAGTTAAGTAAATCTGACTAAGCTGTTTTCGACGGTTTCGCCAAACCGTAATAAGGGTATGCGATATTTCACATAACTTTTAAATTGATGAAAAGTAAATTAACCCAACAATTCCTACATGCAACATTTTTAATTTATGTTGATTGCTTAAATTACTTTGCGTTGAGTAATTGAATATATTCGGCCTTGTTTTTACAATATCTCACTGCCATCAGTATTTAAAATTGTTTTAGGAAGGTGTCGGCACATAAGGCTGTGCACACGATCCACCGACAACAACATTCGATAAAGATATTTTAGTTACAAGATAAAGAATGTCGCTTCGGTTCCCTTTTTTCTGCTGTCCGAAACATGTTGGGTCCCGAACTGTCAAATCGTATGTAGGTATTTTTCCTTTATTGTCATTTAGCACCCTATCCTCGCCAGCAAAAGATGTTCCGGACAGCGACGACAGCGACAATTTTTATCTGGTGTCTTGTAACTAAAATATCTTTTTGTAGCTCCCCTTGGCAGTTGAGACTTGTTATGCTACTCCTTCACAAACACGACCTAATTTTATTTTGATCATTTTCCATCATTGCTTCATTAAACCGAAGGCTACAATCGACAAAAATTTAACGACTTAAGTGTATTCAGACCAAAATATTTAAAGTATTGCACTGGTCATAATGTTTTCTTTGGCTTACTGTAAGTGCTGCATCGATTTACGTGAGTTTGTAGGAATTGAATTCTTTATTATCTGGAAGATTGCATGCAATCCGTGACTATTTAAAGAAGTTCATATACTTCACTGAATTAGAATTATTACTTCCTAAGTATACTTGAGAGCCAATGAAGGTTTCTCGATATCCAAGAAAATACCTAATCCGTAAGATTTGGAACTTGTAATCCACGATTGTTTGGAAATAATTCAAAAGTCGTGTCAAAAGATACAAGATTTCACACAAATTTCCAGAAAGATAATGAAAACTTCAACCATTGGAAAAAGTCCGCCAATAGTCTTGGGGATCTATTGCGACTCCAGGGAGTCCCTGAGAATTCTCAATGGTGGATGAGGGTACCCAAAAGTTTATAACATTAATAGCTGCCAATTTTGGAAAGATGTGAATTATGAAAACCTTTCAGGAGTTCTGCGCATTTATGTACTTCAAACATTGTGAATGACCAGAATTACATACAACATTCTACAAATCCTTAATGTTCTGCTTCTAGAAGTGATTAGGCTTCCAGTAACTTAGGAACTCATATGGACTTCAAGGATTTATACATGCAGATATTTTCATATGCTTCTTGTATTTTCATACCTGGAATGTTTCGATAATGGTCTGTAAAATCAGGGAATTTTATTCTCAAATTTGAGTCGACACCCTGAAAAGGCTTAACAAATCCTTGACAGGCACTCAGAAATGATGTATCAAAAACCACAGGCGGTGAAAGAATTCATGAAAATCATTGTTGTTTACAGTATTTGCAAAAATAAAGAGAACGACTAGTTTTCAAAATCTGTTGGGGTAACAAAATCGGGTCAAAAACGTGATAACATTGGGGGTAGACAAAATCGGTGAATAACATATTCGCATATTCAGTTAGGGAACATCCACAAATTACGTAACTTTTAGAGAGGGAGGAGAGTTCTGTGAAGTGTAACAACCCATACATAATTTTCAAATGCTTCATATAACAACCCTGATTAATCCACCTAGCGGTTTTGGCGCCTTTCTAGCGCAAAAAAATGAGTGTTTTAAGCGTGTTTTGCGCATAAAAAATAGTATTTTGACCATAACTTCTGATCCCGTAGTCCAATCTGAACAATGTTCTATGGCAAAGTATAGGACAGGATTCCCCGTCGAATGGAACCTGTTGCGAATAATCCGGCCAATGCCCCAAAAAGCGTGTCTACAAAATCTTGTACGTATAGTACACACACACAAACCTACACACATAACAGCATCACCTCAATTCGCCGAGCTGAGTCGATTGGTATATAACACTATGAGTCTCCGAGTCTGCTCTCAAAAGTTTGGCTTTGGAGTGATCATATAGGCTTTACGTACGTATATGAAGGAAGGAAAAAAATATGGGTTCTCATTGAAATTTTGTTAAATTGCTGCCCAATCAATGAATTACTTTGAAACGATTTAGTTCGAAGGAAAAAAATAAGCTGTGCAATGAGTTTATGCACATTTTAATAGGGCTGGCATGCTGGTACCTTCCATATGGGACAAATTTGCTATTTTTCTACATTTCTCTTTATCGATACAAGTTATGCTACATTTATTCTTCTCCTTAGGTTTGTTACGCACAACACAAAGGTACATACAAAAAAGTAAAGGCAGAAACGGAAGTGAAACACGAAGAAATCAAGCATGAAGAGGATGACGATGTACAAGAAACGGAGGTAAAGACCGAAAGTGATGATGAGGAAGACGATGATGAAGATGAGGAAGACGATGATGAAGATGAGGAAGACGATGATGAAGATGAAGAAGACGGCGATGAAGATGAAGAACATGGTGCTTCCGAAGACGAAGATACAAAAGAAAACATCAAGGATGAAAAACCTAAAATTTCCTTCAGAGAGAAAAATCACAATGAAATAGAGGAAGGTAGAACGGTATTTCTCAAAAACGTCCCCTATGATGCAGAAGAGTCGTGCATTAAAGATGTCATGTCACAATTCGGCATTGTAGAGAAAATCCTTATCAATAAGGAACGCGTATCGGGGCACTCGAAGGGAACTGCCTTTGTCATTTTCAAACTTATGGATTCAGCTGAAATGAGCAGGAAACAAAGCTTCAAAATTCAGATAAATAATCAGTTTATTGAAATTCTAGAAGCGCTGAAGAAGAAACAAGTACGTGAAAAGGAGAGCAAGGACCCAGTATCAAAGGATTCTCGAAATTTGTATCTTCTGAAAGAAGGCGTTGTTATGGCTGGATCGCCAGGAGCTAAGGATGTTTCCAAAACGGATATGGCACAACGTTTGCAATTGGAGCAGCGTTGTGCAGGAATGCTAAAAAATCTGAACCGATTTGTATCGCGAGAACGGCTGACAATTCATAACCTGCCGCCTAACTATACAAATAACGACCTGCGACAGATGGTTTTGAAACATGCTGGCAAAAATCCACAAGAATGTCGTGTTATGCGTGAAAATAAGCCATCGTTCGGCAGTCCATCTGGTCAATCGCGAGGATATGGATTTTTGTCCTTCAAAACGCATGCAATCGCCTTGGATGTTTTGAGGAAATTGAATAACAATCCGTCAGTTTTCAATAAAAATCGCAGACCCATCGTTTCCTTCAGCATCGAGGACCGAAAAGTACACAACATCAAACAACAACGGCTTTTGAAATCAAGGCTGAATAACCCCACTTATCAGCAAAAGCTAGAAAAAATACGTGCCAAGAAGATACAGAAACTTATACAAAAGAAGGAACAACAAATGAACGCAAAGGAACAAATGGCCATAGTACCAAGCACCCAGTTCTCTGCCAAACGTCAAACCAAAGCAGGAAAACTCAAACCTCCCCCTAAGGAACGCCGGCGAAACATTGTCGAAAATACCGAGGAGTTTAGTGGAGAAGTTTCACGCCAGGGCAAGGTTGGTATCAGATCCAACAGGAAGATCAACACTCAAGCGGAGGCACATATGTCCCGACTGAAAGCGGAGAAGAAGGAAGCTCGCAAGAAGCGTGTCAAACAGCAACACGAACGGAATCGCAACCTTAAAGCGTCGAGGCGAGCCGCTCAGAAGCAGCCCAGGTTCTTGAAGCCGAACAAGGAGGACCAACATTTCCAGCAAACGGTTGAGAAGTATAAGCAGATCTTCAACCGAGCGACCACTGTAAGTACTCGGAATAAGTGGTACAATGAATGAAAATGTAGTTAAAACAAGATAGATTGTTGTTTAGTCTGGTAATCTGGTAATATCAATGCACTCCCTGACCGCATTTAGCGATCTTATAGTTCCCCCAAAAAAATAAATCGCATATCCAACGGAAACTTTTTTTTTCGAATTTTATGAGGAAAGCTAAGGCAGAAAAATCAAAGATGACAAATTAATTTCTTTATGGAATCACATAGAGCATGATGACCGTGCATTTCGTAGTTGTTACCCCGTAATTGACCAGCACAATCGCAATTGCACAAGGAAACAATGGATGAAGGTATGGGATTTGCTCTCCAACCTCAAATGTGCACATTCCGAGAGCCCAAGTATTTTTAATGATTGATAACGGCACAGGCCACGTCCTCGCGATTTATCAGTAGAAATGAACTTTTTGGGATATGTTTTTATTTCAGAGCCGTTGGCAGCGTACAACACGAATGGCATTGGTCCAACAGATTTCGGTTGCCTGCTTGCTGGTACTATGGAGACGTCGGAACCCGTATCAGTCAGGAATCGAATACCACTTGATTTATCGTATATTTTTAGACGTCGGTTTGAAAAACTGGTGCCCATCTTAGCCGATTCAAATGAGCATAATTCTAGTTTTTTGGACCCTGGAAAGTGCATGGTGGCTTGCAACGCTGTGCCTGTTGTCCAAATTTCCGATGGTACCAGCACGGCTACGGCTACGGCTACGGCGTCGATCGGTGCTAGTGCTCCTTAGTCGACGAAATTCAGCGCTGAGTGTTTCAAGCTGTTCTTTCATGGGTGCCATCTGCTGATTAGAATCACATCCAGTGGAGGAAACGGCTGCAACATTGAGAGTCTCCGTCATTTCCGCTAGTTCGGAGAGAGAGAGTTCCGTCACTGATCATGAGGATCGGCCTTATATGAGCCGGCATGCGCTGCAAGAACAACATCTTTAGGAGATTATCGTTCACGTTCAGTCCCGTGGCCAGCTCTTGCATTTTGGCCATCGGGCGCAGTTGCGGAAGCAAGTTGCTACAATGTGGTAAAATTTGGTTTCATGCTTCGTTACATTTGCAAGGATAAACTGCGCTTCCGCTTGCGCAAACCACATTTCCGGATCTGTTTTCCAGAATTCAGGCAGCTTTACAGAAACCGTCGCAGTCGTTATACTGAATTTGAGGTTATGAATCGAGCTGAAGTCGAAATAACGAAAAAACGACCGAATCGTCGAACCGTGTTACGTGATTACTTCCGAATCACGTCGGGGTCACCAATGTGGCGGACGGGAATGGAAGGAGGCAGAATATGTACGGTTTACAGTATAATATTTAACTTTTATTTCTCACTTAAGAATACGCGTTTTGTTTGTTTACCGCGCGAAAACTGACAGAGCTTTTTGCCTTTCTCGTACAACAAAGTTTAGCTTTTAATAGAAGCCTCGGAGACCCATAGTATTATATACTAATCGACTCAGCTCGAAGAGCTGAGCAAATGTCTGTCTGTCTTTCCGTGTGTATGTGTGTGCACAAAAGCTAAGAAAAACATTAGACAACTTTTCATATAGTAATCCTCAACCGATTTTCTCGCAACAAGCTTCATTCGACAGGGGGAAAAGTCTTGTTGATCACTATTGAATTTTATATCGATCGACCGTTGCGTTTGAAAGTTATAAAGAAAATGGTGCATCGAACCATATTAACGCCATATAAGGTTGGTGTCTTGGCTGAATACGAGAAAGGCAGTATCACCACTCGATGAATTAAGTTGGGTTTTTCTCTACTCATGACTTTTACGAGGTAGCCTCTTCAGCATGACGTTCCGAATTCCATCCTGTCCTAACGCTTTCCTATTTTTCAGTCGATGTATGATTTTCTTGATTTCACTGGGTTTTGTATATGTAGCAGGGTCGAAGTTGAAGGTATTTATCACGAGGTCTTCCATCTAACCAGTTGATTGTTGTGTGCTCGAGCAAAACTTTCCGCTAGAGCATTTACCTTTTCTGTGTCGGTAACTATCAGTCGATTATCGTTAGGGGCTTGCCGTAGAATTGCCGTTAATTAAATTGCGAATGGTGGTTCCAAAGTTTCTGAATTTGTGTGCCGCACATTCGTTTCGAATCTGGAAATTAAGGTGATTATACAATCAGTCCAGTGGTGAATTTTAAATTCATCACATGTTTTTCCACTCTCATCTTCAATAGGTAAAAACGACATTGTCTACGATTCTTTTCAGTAATGGATCTTTTGAACGACAAAACTGTCAAGTTTTGTTTGATCAGGGAGCTGATATTTGCGAGAAGTAACGCATCGTTCTCGGCGGCATTTAGTGCAGACTCGAGGGCAGTATCGACTTTGTCCGTCGAATACAGACTGTTGATTAGGGGTGATGTGAGGTCGAGTCTTCTTGAAACAGAACTGTTGAATAGTGAGCAGTTGGCACGTTTATAGTTTTTGAATCTCTTCGCCTCATCCTTGTATGGTGTATCGGCGTTGATAGTGAACAGAACTGGAAAATCATCCGAAGAGAGAAGGTGAATCGTTTCTGGGACAGACATTCCAATATTGTTGGATAAAACTAAATCTAAGGTGGAACTAGTTTTTTCGTTGGGAGACATGCATGTATAGCTATCCGGAAAGTGTATGGATAACTCTGAGGACTCGTATTCGCGAAATAGTACTCTACCCGCCTAGCTCATTCGATTACACATCCAATAAGTATGTGTGGAATTAAAGTCGCCAAAAAAAGGAATGGTTCCGTGAGACGAATAAGGCACCGCAAATCTCGATGGAACTTGTTAAGAATAGTTGAGCTCGCCGATCCGGGAAAATAAGCGGCAGTCAGATGGACTGGAATGGACAAAAATCTGGATAGCCTCTATAGGGGAAAGTGGGGTAAGATGGTTATATGGGGCAAGACAGCCAACGTTAATTATACCTTAAGTGAGCATTATATTCACATTATTATTACAATGGATGGTTCACAATAATGTAAAAGGGCTATACAACTGAAAAATTCACTTTGACAACCTCATTTGTTCTTGTAATATTGATTTGAAGAAGGTTTAGTTGAAATTCGAATTTTCTTATAATTTTCTAGTTACATAATTTAGCAATTGAAGCCTAAATTACTCATTTTTCAGGACAAATTGATATTTACCGAAGCTTTTACATAACTAAAGCCTATATACAATAATAATTTGAGGAGATTCAGAGTAATCAGGTTCGATAGGATATAAATCTTTGGATATACGTCGGCCTGGGGCGGTATTGCCAACTGTATAGGAACAAGGTCATCTCCAGGATTAAGAGTCGCCTAACCCTTAAATGCATTTAAAAAATGATCAAAATAGTTTCTGCGTGAATCAGAGATGATTTAAAACAAAGGATATGGTTTTAACAGTAAAAATTAGTTTTAGGCAAATTCTGATATTGTCGTAGTGCCAGTTGTCAAGAAATCAACATGAAATACGACATTTTTAAACGAAGCATCATTTGAACATAATCCATAGAAGTGCAAGAAACGTGTCCCCTATTCTAAATAAATTTAGCACACTTTTGATATAGTTTTTGGTCTATGCTTGTCTTGCCCCGAGGGGGTGGTCATATTGCCCCATATGGTAAATATAGGCATCATAAAAACACCTTTTTTAAAACCAGTTTGTAAGATACTAAAACGTTATTAACCAGTGTTTATTGATACTTATGTCAAAGACGGGTCATCCTAAAGGTGTTTCATGGACAAATCAGCAGAATTTGAAGGAGTGTCACTATTTTACAAGGGTTACCGCTTAAGATGGCCATCTTGCCCTACTTTCCCCTAGTACTGGTGTTTAATCCGTAAGCTTGGGAAAATTTGATACCTTTACGCACGAAAATTGCAAGCCGCCCCCTCGGGTTGCTATCGTAGTGGATCGGTAAATCAGCTATGAAAATCAGATATCAAGTAGCAAGGTTGTGTGGCAGTGGAGCGGTTCTTCCCAGCAGGGAATTGGTTCCACAGAGTTTTGGTAGGTGACAAGTTTTTACGCTAATTATTAAAAAGGAAAAAAAAGGAACAGTATAGGCATATAGGCATATGTGATGCACAAGATAAGAAGGAAATTTTATGATATTATCACTTCACCACTAGAATAAGACGACTGTAAAATATCAACTACCGAAATTTATTGCAATACTCAAATTACGCAATTTAACAGAATGGAGTAATTTTCGAGTTGTGCTCTCAACAGATTTAAAAGAAATTAAAAAGCGTTCATGCACATCGATATGACTTCAACAGTCATACAAACAAACCACCTTCATGATTTCATCGGTAACAGAACGGTTTTGAAAACATGTTGGAAACAGCCATTAGACAACACTGTGAAATCAAAAGGAAATCCTCATTTGTATCTGTTACCTGATTTGATGTTTTTGGTTATTGTTTATAATGTTTTCTTAACTTTATCTGAGTGTTTTACTGTCTTAAAGTTATACCATTTTCAAAAAATACATGCACATTCTATTTTGTTCCTGGGTTGACGAATTTTACAGAAAGGACAAACATGTTTGTAGTACTCTTAGCATCTGTATTGACATATACGATGTGAAATAAACCCCCTTAGCTTAATTTTATACATTTACAGTATCAGACTGACTTACACTTTTAGACTTGTACAGTTCCTTGAGTTAATGAACATTTTACTTTCAGTCCTATTTTCCATTTCAACTAATTCTGTCGGCTTGGTTCTACAACTCGTTTGTTGTTCAATTCTTTTAATCTAAAACCTGATTGCTAGAATCGGTACATCTGTCACTTCCATATCCATTGTTCTATACATATTCAAGAACGAATACACACCCAAATCGTTCTATCATATTTCTTATCACTAATAATGCAAATAGATTACGCGTTCATCCTTCGTTGCGCTCCTCACACACATCGCACACACCCTAACTTCGCTTCCAAGACCCTTCTTTGATATTAAGATCGACTTTACTTCTACCTCAGGCATAAGAAAGCCAACTAAGTGGCAGATTAGGCAGTTTCTGTTAACAGTTTATTACATCATAACAAGCGCCCACACAGCAATTAAAACCAAGGTCAATTGATGGACCGTTTCCTCTGGGTACTTACGGAAAGAGATTTCCTTCTTGTTGTAATAGAGGAGGTTTTGATGGTACTGTTGCTGCCGCTATTACCACTGCCGATGCTGCTCCTGGTGGCATTACCACTGCTGTTGGTAGCAGTGGTGGACGATCGTTTGTTGGAGTGATAAGAAGACGATTGAGATGAATTGAGGTGAGCGGATGAATGATGGGTGTCTTTGTTGGCAGTGTTGCTGGCTAATGATGAATTGGAATGAAGCGCAGCACTGGCACTTCGACGACGGGATTGTGAAATGGCTGTAACATGTTACATGAATTGAAGACACTTATAAAACATCGAGAGAATGAGTGTAGACTAATGAACTCGAAGCGATTTCAAGGCGGGGTGACATGCAAGAGCACATACGAC
Organism: Armigeres subalbatus; assembly: GCF_024139115.2. Classification (NCBI taxonomy): domain Eukaryota; kingdom Metazoa; phylum Arthropoda; class Insecta; order Diptera; family Culicidae; genus Armigeres; species Armigeres subalbatus. The sequence goes on along the minus strand of NC_085141.1, from coordinate 224,301,504 downwards.
ACCGACTCAACAGAGCGAACACTTACCATTTTTATCAATAGTCGATGCGGAACTACTTGACGCAGTACCCGCCGCTATTGAGAGGACATTTTTGGCAGGTGTTATGGTCGGTTTGACCCTTTTGTCGCCTCCGGAACCTGACGAGCCAGATTTATGGGATGGAGTGGACGGAGTTCCGCTTGCGCCTGCGCCAGCTCTATCCGTTGCCTTCTCCGTCTTTGGTAGGACCTGCTTGTGCACGGTTACAGTATTCCAGTACTCCATCTGATCTTTTCGAGATGTAGCTACTTGCTTTTGAAGATCCGGATTTTCAAACAACAAATTCTATGGAATGCAAACAAGATTAGAACTTTTTAAAGCTTGTTCTGTTAGATTCTATTTCGATGAAGATGAGGGCAAGTAATGGCCACGTAATGAACACATTTTAGGATAACAGCAAGGGGTCGCTACAAAAAAAAAACATATTTTTGCTCTCGTCCGAATTGATGAAATTACATTAAAGCAGATTCACACTATCTAAGTGTCCGAAATTTAACGTGGGGAGGTTTTATTCGTATCATGCGGCGGTGTAGAGTAGAGTGGGGCAAGAGTACGGCCTTAGTTTTCAATCGATCATGTGGCCCTTATGAAATAAACTTCTGCATATCAAATCAATGTCGACAATTCGTATACTCTTCCTATTTGAACCCAGCGAAAAAAAAACACTATAATTATTGAAATTCGGTTCAGTAGAACTTTGAGGCATTTCTGGAGGAAATTTCTGAACAGTTCTCGAAGTAATTTCTGAAGATTTCTCGAGAAATTCCTAAAAAAAACTTTTGAATTTGTTTAAGAGGACTTTAGGGGATTTAAAAAAAACTACTGATGGAAAGAATTCACGTGGAATCTTATGAAGTAACTCCTAGTGGAGCTACTGGAAGAACATTCCTAGAGGAACTTCTTCGAGGTACTTCCGGAGGGATTCCTGGAGGAACATCCGGAATTCCTGGAAAAAACCCTTGGAGGAATTTCTGGAGGTATTTTCGGAGGAATTCCTGGAGGAGCTTCCGGAGAAATGTCTGAACGAATTTCCAGAGGTATTCCTGAAGTAACTTCTCGGAGAAACTTCCGGAGGAATTCCTGGATGAACATTCGAAGGAATTCCTGGAGGAGCTGCTGCATTAATTCCTGGAGAACCTTGCGGAGTTTTTTCGGTTTTATCATTTATTTTTTGTTCCGGCATTTTCTCAAAATCGTTCGACTACGCGACTACGGTATGTGATCGGAATTCTTTAGGACCGATTTCTCTGAAAAAAGACATGCATCAGGAAGATAATGCACTCGACCCGTTTCTGCTATCATATTACCGAAAACAAACCTTTGTTTTATCAGTTTTTGCATACAACTTCACTTTTCGTGTCCGTTTACTTGCAACGCCGGGTAGGCACCATTACGTGGTGTGTTACGGGGTAAGATCTACCACGGTTACATTGTCAGCTACAGGCAAATCTTGACCCAACGAACATCTTCCTCATTATCCAACTCTGTGGTGCTTATGAGGGTGTCGCTAAGTCGGTGGCCTCTCGCTAAGTAAGTACCACATCAGCAATTCCTTCCTCTCCCTAGTTACGGTGAAGATGGGCGTGGCCAGGAGTAGTAATCCTCATGCTTTTGTTTTCTTTTGTCTAAGACTGGAATCAAGGACCCCCTTCTTGATTTCTGATAGCATTTTAGATAAGGATCTCAAAAGTAAAACATGAGTATCACTAGTGTCCAATCTACGATTTTTCAAAACTGACCAATTCCTTCCAGGACACCATACTCCAGGATAATTTGGAGAACCTAGAATCTGTAGTAATACTTACTGTACCATGCCTGTTCACATTTCTGAGCTTAATTTTCTAAAAAACAAAACCAAAATCGATTGAAAAACGACGAAAATACTGAAGAAACGTGAATGCAGTGCCGGGTTAGTAACACCCGTAAGTTAGGCCGTTATTGATCAACCGTTTGCTATTAGCTTGCACATCCCTAATTTTTTTAGAATAGCTTGAACTTCAGCTTGGAAAACAGTGCTGCTTGCCCATGGAAATCGACATATTTATCCCTGGGTCAGTAAAGTCTGCTCTAACTTGATTATTCATTTGGTGTAAAATACAATTGATCCTGAGCGAAGAATTGGTCCACCGTTAGTCCATATACTTTGTTCAAGATCAATTACATCAAAACATCGATGAAGGTTGTATCTTCTCCTCGTCCAGTCATCATTGTTTGTGACCAGTGAGTTGATACTTATTTTGTTTAGAACACTAAGGTGACCATTTAGGTCACCTCCGATGGGGTTTGAATCTCTTCTGATCTTCAAAGCACTTCTCTCTGCTTCTTGTTAAATAAATTGATACAATGGTAGCACGTGGAGCAATGCGTCTTTCGTTTTTGGCCACCATAATTATTCAGCATATGAGATTCTGGGTTTCACAATCGCCGTATACATCATCCACTGAAACATTGTTGGCTTTAATCCCCATTTTTTACCGAACGTCGCCTAACTTTCCAATAGAGCATGTGTAGCTTTGCTAAGTGCTTTTTCGAGATGTAAGTTCCAATTAAGTTTACTGTCAAGTCTTACTCCAAGATGCTTGACTGAATTTGAAAGTTTCAAATATGTTCCTTCCAAGTTAAAAAAATAAAATGAATTACTTCTTTTCTTTGTAAATACACCTCCGTCACTCATTCGATCTGGAAATTGGTTCTGATTGCTCGATTGACCTCAGAATTGCAAAAACGGCAGTTGGTATGCTACAGAATAATTTCACAGAACATTGCAAGATGATCAAATGAACTTTTATATAATTTTCGGCTGATTTATTATTAGCTGGTGTTTTTGGGTTTTTTGATCGAATCGCATCAGCCGAAACCTATATAAAAGTTCATTTAATCATCATACAATGTTCTGTGAAATTGTTCTGTAGCATACCAACTGCCGTTTTTGCAATTCTGAGATCAATCGAGCAATCAGAACCAATTTCCAGATCAAATGAGTGACGGAGGTGTATTTTCCTATACATTTTGGCTGAAATCCCCATACAAACTTCAAATCAAATGCGCCAGCTTATGCAACAAGCGATTGAGCTGAAATTTTCAGAGATTGATTTTCTCACCCAAAGACACAATCCTGGGGGGTGCCCCGTGGAATTAGACAACTTTTTGTTTCCTGGGCCAGTCTAGTATACACTATTGAAGATGTCTTATGTAAAACACATATTTGAAGATGTCCTATGTGAAAGATAGCGGAATTTAAGACTTTCATACATGATGTCTCGAAAGTGCCTTTTTTTTCTAAAATATGGTTCATATTACTGAAAGAAACGATATATTGGGAATTATGACTTTCGTGAACTAAAAATCATAAAGCAAAGTTCCAGGGTCGAAATATAGGAGCATACCATTCCGACTAAAGAATAGGTACTGACGGGTGCAGAGGCGCGGTCACCTTCCGAGATGTGCGTAGGACAAATAAAAAGATTTATCAAACAGGAGAAAAACGAATTTGACAGGAATAACTTGGGTGTAAATTTCGATTCTATTAAAAAAGCTATATTCTCCTTCATAGTTCATGATTGGCCGAGAATCAACTATTCTGTACATGCTTTAGAGTTTCATAAATTCAAAACCAACAACGATGCCGGTTACGCCCTTACAGTCAATTTGGGATGAGAAGAAGAAAATAAGTTCAACACTCATTGTTTCAAGAGACCAATGAATCCTCTGCATCTCCGTGTGCACCACGGGAAAGGAATAATTGGTTAGTTTAGAAGATAATCTTGGTAAGCGATCAAAAAATCATTATTTCGAATTTTATTGATGTGTTTCGCTTGATGAGCGATAGCACGATTCTAAATCTACTCAGCGCAATGCACGGCCGACGGTCTATGCGTCCTGAGAAGAATCGTTCCTCTTCCGATCAAATCATGCGCACTACAGAATCATGATCTATCAAACACTAAATTATTTATCTTGTTTGTTTCTCGACGAGAAAATAACCACGCACGCCCATTGCCTTTTGTATTCTGAGGAGGATCGCGCTTTTTTTTCGATCGAAACGACGGGTACCACAGAAGCACGGTCCATCATGCTTCTGCATTCTCATAATGGTAAGCTATAGCATAGCTGAGAAAAACTTTATAAATGTTCTCACTGTAACACTCTGTAATCTAAGCTACTTTTAAGAAATATCTTAAGGTTTAAAGAGATATCGCCGGGTATAATACTCAAATTATTCAAGACAATCTATGCAGATTTTTACTGGTGTCAACCGGATATCACTATCTTTCTAATGTCGAAAGTTCCAACCTAGGTTGGAACCAGTTCCAACCTAAGTGCTGTCAAAGTGTTTTTTTATTCGCTCAGGTTGGAACTAGGTTCGCACTAGTTCCAACCCCAAAGCTGTCGGGTTCGCACTGTGTTGTTTCACGGTTTCGCACCGGGTTCACCAATACAAATGCACTTCAACTGTCAAAACCACGTGGGTGGGTGGGACTGGGCGGAATAAACAAGCAGAAGGGAGAAACGAAACTGTCTGTTTATTAAAATAAAATGCGCATTGAAAATCTTTTTTTTTTGTTGGGGATTTTGTGATATTTGTAATTGTAGTTTTAAATGAAATTAATCCAGTACTGTTGTCTAGATTCAGTTTTAAAAATAATTGTTAGGGAAGTTATGTATTCATAAGTTCATTCAGGTTTTCCTCACATTTTGTGTCCTAAATTAGGTCGGTAGATGGAATTATGTAGTTTGAGAATTCCCCTTGAAACCCGTACAAAAAATCCGCTAGTAATTGTCAGAAAAATATAATTGAGGAATACCGAATAGAATTATTTCTTATGAAATTCTTCCAAAAACTCTTTCGTGCTTTCTTCGGTAATTCTGCCAGAAATTACTTCAGACATTCTTTCAGTAATTCTTTCTTGAATTTTCAGGCATTCCACCATATGTTTTCCAAGGGATCCTTTCGAGATGAATTCCTTTGGAAATTCTTCTAAGTAGGAATATCTTTGAAAACTGTTCCAGGATTTTCTCTTGAAGTTGCTTCAGGAATTAATTTGGAAATTCCTACAAAAATTCCTTCAGGGAATCTTCTGGAATACAGGAACTTACTCGAAGTTTCCTTCAGGAATTGCTCCGCAAGTTTCATACATAAATTCCCCCGGAAGTACCTTGAGCAATTCCTCCGGGAGATTCTTGAAAATCAAAAATGCACGGGGCCCGAAATCCGGCGGAAAATTTTCCCGAGGTGTGAGGCTACCTTTATCAGGAGAGGTAGCTAGGTAAAAAAATTAGCGAATCCTGGAGAATTTTAATTTCATGCTTCTGAGTGTTCTCCAAAAAAAACTTTTGTAGAAACAGATGAATTTTTGTAAAATATAAAATCTCTTTTACATGAATTCTATACGGAATTCTTGATATAAAAATGTGCACGGGATTATTGAATATAATTAAATAGGGGAACTTTTCCGATCTCCATCTCACTGAAAATAAATATATTCATCTCATCGGGAAACAAAGAAATACAGCATAAATGTCGTCGCCTCTTTTTGTCAACATGCGTGCTCACAGCTGAAAAGGATCACAAAAATAATAATCAATCCAAATTCCTTTACATTGCTTTGCTTTTGATGGGATGAATATCGGAGCCATGAGATGAATTCCAGGAGCAGTTCCCCTATTTATATCCGCCCAAAAGTTAATTCCACTATCCGCAAAAATCAGTTCACGCACTTGAACATATTTATTTATTTATCATTATCTGATTAGTCAAGACCAACGCACTGCCAGTGCACTGGATGTCCGCGATCATCTGGATCATATGTTTCGAATCAAAACAAACACGATGCTACGCACACCAACATATCCAATGACAGATGGAACTGAAAATGTTTTTTGCCTTTCTCGTACAACTAAGTTGTACCGAAAGGCTATCATTTCACTCCGAAAACGAACTTTTTATAGAAGCCTCTAAGACCCATAGTATTATATACCAATCGACTCAGCTCGACGAGCTGAGCACATGTCTGTCTGTCCGTGTGTATGTGTGTGCACAAAAGCTATAAAAACATTAGACAACTTTTCGTATAGTAATCCTTAACCGATTTTCTCGCAACAAGTTTCATTCGACAGGGGACAAAGCCTTGTTGATCACTATTGAATTTTTTAACGATCGGTCATTGCGTTTCAAAGTTATGAAGAAAATGGTACATCGGACCATATAAACCCCATATAAGGTTGGTGTCTTAACTAAATGCGAGAAAGGCACCACCAACGCTAGGTGGATTAATCTGGGTTTTTTATTCAGGGTTCGGGTTGGCACTGACCCAGGTTTAAAAACGAATTCGACATAACTATCTGGAATCCATTGGAATTTCGGAAGGCTAGAGACCACACAAGTAACTTTGAATCAATGATATGGAAATGCTAATATCATCTTCCAAACTTAGACGTACATGTTCATGATAGAATGCATCCATCAACTTTGAATCGTCCAAAAACCTTACAGGATTATCAAATCTCGTAAAGGATTTTATGAAATCTTTATGAATCTCACAGAGTATTTATGCCATTATTTATGGCACTCCGGATTTCGAACTTCCATTTCATGTAGTGAATGTAAAGAGAACAAATGTACACTTTACATTGTGTGATTTCCCAAGAAACTTTTTGAATAAAATGTACTTTTAAGAATATTTCTGACTCACCAAGGACCATTACACAGCTTTTAGACAGTTTTCAACAAAATGCACGAAATACCAGAAAACGGTAAAAAAGGATTAGACTTCTTGGGGAAAACCTTCAGACGTTCTTGAATCAATGTTGGATGTTCTGGAATCATAATAAAATCTCGAGAGACTGTTTAGGAAAAAATCTTTTCAAAACCCAGATTTTTTTAGAATATTAGCAAAATCCTTTGATTAGCTCTGAAATCTTTCTTTAACTAATATACAGATTCTTGTTATCTAATATCTGCATCAATATTCAACTTGATATTTAGTATTAAAGTTTTTGTCATAATCATGGGTAGGACAATGCTTCGAGTGTCCCACCCAAGTATTTTCATGCGTAGGACATGTCCTACGTGTCCCACCCACTCCCGGCGCCACTGGACGGGTGTCTAATACCGTTCTCTGCATATTTTTAACAATGGATGCATGCTCCTATTGATCAATTGTTTATATTGCATCAAATAATAACGATATCCAATTGCAAATATGAGCGAAATTAGAACCACTTTTGCACGAAATTAGTAACCATCCTGTTTTCATGCGCAGAATAAGGAACATACAATGGTCTCAGATTCATACCGCAAATTTGTTTATATAGCAGCAAAATTTGCAAGTAACATTTTTTTGAGAACCCAGAATCATTCTACTTATTCTACTACGTGACGAAGTAGCAAATGTTCTCAAAAGGGCACTACATGTATTTCAATGTATGTACGTTTTAACTTTGTCAGATCTTAACCCTTTCCCGTCCACGACTTTTTTCAAAGAAAGGAAGAATCATATTGAGAAAAGTGCTAGAACCAAAGTTATTTGGCATAACCAAAATTAGCGGAAAACAAAAAAAAAAGTTTTTGATTGTAAATCAATAGGGGAAATGATGGCTTTGGCAGGTTTTGTTCTATTATTGTCAGGGGGGTTTTTGTTGACCAAATTTTATGAAATTCGACCACAATATTCTTTGATATGCAAAGAATGTTTAGGCCAAATTTGAGCATAATTGGTTATAGAAAACCCCCTGACAATAATAGAACAAAACCTGCTAAAGCCGTCATTTCCCCTAGTTAGTTGATCTCAATACGCATGATGTGGATGAAGCTGCTCTAGCCTTCTCACATGTCATAATGTACGTCATCGATAGGCACGTTCCAAAGAGAGTTTTGAATAATATTTCATGACCTTCCTGGCCGACAAGCGGATTACGAAAACTGAAGACAGTTAAGAGAGCTAGCAACGTTCCATTAAGCAGCCAAACATTAGGCGTGTTAGATGTTGACGTTGACGCTATATCTAGGGCCACAAGTCGTCCTATAATCCAGGACCAGACGGTATTCCGTCTGCTTCCCTAAAAAAAACAAATTTCTTGTTTGCTTGGCCCTCTTCATCGTATTTTTCATTTGTCACTGTCTCGTGGAATATTCCCATCTTGCTGGAAAATCGCTCACATGTTCCCGGTGCACAAGAAAGGTAGCAAACGCAACGTAGACAATTACCGAGGAATCACGTCATTAAGCGCCAGCCCCAACCAACACGGCGTTATCGCCGGTCGTTCTACCACTAGCAATTTGCTATGCCTTACTTCGTTCATCACCAACAGCATGCTCAGAAGGATGCAAACCTATGTTATCTACACCGATCTGTCTGCCGCATTTAACAAGTTGAACCATGCTATCGCTGTTGCCAAACTCGACAGGTACGGCATCGGTAGTGATTTATTGTGCTGGTTCCGCTCATACTTGACTGGCCGACAACTGATGGTGACTTTAGATGACTGCGAATCGAATAGTTTCCAAGCAATATCTGGAATACCGCAAGGAAGCCATCTTGGGCCACTAATATTCCTGCTCTACTTCAATGACGTCCATATAATCATCGAAAGCCCTCGACTGTCGTACGCTGACGATTTGAAAATGTTTCTCCAAATTAGTTCAACTACTGACTGTCTTAATTTACAACGGCAGGTCACTCATTTTGCCAGCTGGTGTTCTCTAAACCGTATGGTCGTAAACCCAGCCAAGTGCTCCGTCATAACGTTCACTCGAAAGAAACAACCGATAATTTTCGACTACAACCTACTTGACACGACACTCGAACGCACGAATCACATCAAGGACCTTGGTGTAGTCCTGGACTCAGAGCTAACATTTAAGTAGCACATCTCGTACGCTGTCGATAAAGCTTCTAGGACATTGGAACTAATATTTAGGATTGCCAAGAATTCTTCCGACATTTATTGCTTGAACTGTTCTACCCTAGAGTACTGCTCTGCAGTTTGGAGCCCCGCGTACAACAATAGCGCCGAACGTATCGAATCGGTCCAACGTCCGTTCCTGCGATTTGCACTTCAGAAGTTGCCATGGAGGGATCCGTTTTGCCTACCGAGCTATGAGAGCCGATGCCAGTTGATCGATCTGGAACTTCTTCGTGCTAGGAGAGATACCACCCGGGCGATGACGATCGCCGATATACTACAGGGACGAATCGACTGCGAAGCAAGGTATTCTGGAGCATATAGATTTGAATGTTCGACCAAGGACACTCCGCAATAGCGGAATGCTTAGACCACCACTGCAAAGGACGAATTACGGACTACATGGGGCAATCGGTGGCTTGCAACCCGTATTCAACAGAGTTGCAACGTTGACTTCCATTTATCGCGTAATATGTTACGTCGGAGGTTTTTTACTTTTTTAACACACCTAGTCCAGTCGTGTTTCTCCAGTAAGCGGATCGGCCGGTCGTCGAAATTTAGTTTTGCTTTGGGCGGAAAAAAAACGATCGGTCGGTCACCGTATTTTTGTTCTGCTTTGTGCGGGTGAGTAAATAAATCAGAAAGTGAAAGTTTTTTCTTTGTCCAATCGTGTTTCTCCAGTAAGCGAGTTTGCAGTAGCCATCGAGCAAGTAAGTGCAGTGCGTGTCTCAATCGTCGGGAAAATAATAAAATATCTATTTCTTGTTCGGTGGCTCATGCGCATGTATTGCGCTTTGCTCCGGTTGAGACAAGTGTGATCTTCAATTGTTTGCTGTAGCTATCGGGCAAGTAGGTACAGAGCACTGCGCGTCCGTTCGGTCGTCCAAAACGTTTTTCCTCCGTATGCCAACAGAGGGGGATGCAGGGGTATACTCGGTCTCTAGTAACAACTAGAGTCGGACTAACGATCCTTCATCCTTCCCTTCATATATGACCGTAAGGACGTGGCCGGCGCCGTTATTGACTTTAGATTTTGAGCTCCTGAAACGTGTACATTGAGAATGGGTAGCTAATCCCAAGCCCCATTTATTGTGTTCTTTGCACAATTTTGCAAGTTCTAGTCAATCACGGAATAGCAACTACGAATTGTGCGGTCATAATGCTCATTAGAGTGGGGCATCATGGTCGTTTTTTTCAAATCAATGGTTTTTCGAAGCCATTCTGGGTCCTGAACAACTGCGCAGATTTTGGGACCGATTGGTTGCTTCCTCGCTTTCTGCATCGCGTTTGAAGTTTTTATGGAAATTAGTATGGGAGGACGTATATTTTTGCATTTCTACTATTAGAGGTTTCAGTTCATCGTAAACCAAGTGGCACCTTACGTTAAAGTATTACCCAAAGGATGCCGAAAAACTCTGCTAAAGAAGGCACGTTGCTGGAACGTCCACGAAAAATGTTATAACGCTTCGAAGATTGAGTGTTCAAACCAAAAATCATTTATTCTGCCAGCACTGTCGTACTACGTGGAGCAACAGATTAACTGAGTGTTATTTCAAAATTATTGATTTTATAGGACTTTGGAGCTAATGGGAGATATTCGGAATGATTTCACAAAGTAAAAATTCCGACTAGAAGGAAAATGGGTTTTGCCCTCTGACAATTACAGGTAGTGCAGTAGAAATATTGATTTCCTGCATATGGTTTAAACAATCAATTTTCGAAACGTAATAACATTTTTGTAGACCTTCCAGTTGCGTACCTTTCGGCATCTTCCAGGCTATATGCTAACGTATTTAGTCACGTGATTGATGATAAATTGAAGCCGCTAAGAGCAAAAATGTAAAAAGGTACGTTTTCCCATACTAATCTCCATATAAATTTAAAAAGCGATGCGGCATGCGAGGTCGCAACCAATCGAGTCCATATTTAGCAAAGTTGATTGGGGTCTCAAAACGATTCAGAAAAAAACTTTATCTCACTTGATCGGACGAAGTTTGCGTTTTTCCATACAATTACGTCCCACTCTAATGCTCATGCTCCTGCTCAGTCCCATTCTCCCACGAAAAAGCGTACTTTGACGTCATATTTGAATACTTTATATTCAAAAGAGCATACTTTAAAGTCTTTCATGTGTAAACTTGAGGGTTGAGTGCGTGAAATTTGGGTACTTCATGGTATTTGCCTTATGTGTTTCAAAATAAGAACGACTTGACTTTAACGCAATAAACTATCGAAGAATAATAATATTCGTTGAGCCGGACTCAAACATTGCCAAAAACAACTATTTTTCCCACGTTTTTTTCAATCAAAACCCGAATGTGACACTTATGCCGCGAAATTCACTGACCAAGCGAAAAATGTACGCATATTTGTCACACCGTGAACTGAGAGATACCTAGGGTAAGACACCCAGAAATCGCCCACCCCCCAGTTTTCGCCCACCTATTTTAAAATCTTCATTTCTCGTAAACTGGTTGTTGAAAACAGTTACAGTCAAAAATTTTCCATACAAGCATCAATCAATTATGAAAAAACCTGAACTTTAGCTGTTTCCAACAACTAGTTTTCGAGAAATGAAAGTTTTAAAATAGGTGGGCGAAAACTGGGGGGAGGGCGATTTCTGGGTGTCTTACCCTAGTTGTTGTTAATTTGTTTTTACATTTCGCGAGCGACGATTGTATTTCTTTGGTGTGATTTTTCGCTGTCGGTAGAAGTAGAACCGAAAATGGAATATCCAATAGGGGTGATCGGAGCAATATGGGCCACCTAAGGAAATCGTTCCGAAAAGCGCTGAAAAGCTCAACAAATCATCATTCAAATGTCGTTGACCTATACTAGGGAGTGTTACCTTTCATATTATATCGATGAATGATGAAAAATGCGTTTGGAAATTGTTGGAATGCACTTTTGAAAATGTATTAATTTTAATGTGTGTTCTCGACTATACGGGCCACCATTTGGGGCAGTATGGGCCACCCATCCAAAACGTTTTTTTTTGTGAGAGAAAAGTGTGGTAATATGGAAGAATATGATATTCCTAAAACAGTTTAGAGTATTCCATACCAAATAAAATCATAAACCGCACAACAGCGGACCGAACCGTTGTGCTACTCTTCACCGTTTGAATAGCCATATTTCAATTGATCAATAGCATTTTTTTCTGTTTCGATCGCAGTAATGCGGTGTTGTAATTTTTCCGCAATGAATCTTACATAGATGATAATATTCTTGTACTTGGCAACTGAAATTTTAACTTGTTCGCATATCCAGGCCTCATATCTTGCTCTGTGCAGGTATGCCCATATTGCCCCAGAGAGACTAATTCTAAAAACAAAATGTTGTTTTGAAAAATTCAGATTTGTTCCAGTACAAACATGCACGGAGAAAAAAATGTGGTAGAATTAACCGTATTCTGCTTCAAATCAACAATATTTTTGCATTGATTTATAAATAACAACAGTTTTGGTTGATACAATCACAAATAGGGTTGATTCAACCATTCGCGATAGTTGTTTCAACTCTCGTATATATTTGTTTCAACCGTGCTTTTCAGCTGTCACTGTCAAATAATACATCAGAAAACAACAATATCCATGGTTGTTTTAACTTTCAAAAATGCCACGAAACTACTTTATCGACTATACGATGACTTCAACAAAAGAGTAAAAGGTGACAGAAACAGAATCGATTTAGTAACACGGGGAGTGAGAGTCATCCACCTTACCACTGCTCCATGCCCACTTCGTGTAGGTCGGATTATTTATGTTGATTAGTTTATGCAGTTTATCCTTATTATGAAATGATTGTCGAAAGAACGATACTAATGTTGTTTCAATCATGCGATGTAGGATTGAAACAATAATAATATTGGATTGAATAAAGTAGTGAATCAGTGTTGAAACAACAACTTTGGGGATTGAAACAACAATGTTCGCGTTGTTGGATGCAACAATCGAAATAGTTGTTTCAATCGTACAAGATTATTCTGCGTGATGTGTGCACAATATTCAATTATAATAGATCTTTTGACTGTGATGTATGTTTGACCTGTATTTTAATCAGTCTTGTGTCAAAACCTTATTTATAAACTTCAAATCTTATAATAATTTTGCACATGCTGCGAAAATTTACATTTTCAAGTGTATTTTCATGTTCTAATTGAATTTTAATGCGGTTTTCACATTGAGGCATATGTGGAGCATTCTACTAAAGATCATAAAACTATTACATGATAAAACTTGTCAATAAGCTCAAAAAGAGAGTGGCTCATTTTGCCCCGTAAGTTCATATTGCCCCTACTGCCCCTACAGCTAATCCAGTGGCGCGGAATCGGAAGAGGACTTCCTCGGGTTAGATTTAAAAAATGGGCGGAGCCGGCAAACGTTCCATTACCGGTCCCAGAGGTTGACCAACCGGTTCTTAGCGGCAGTGGCGTAGTTTCCTTGCCCGGGACAAGGACATGCACTACATCTTCTACGTGCAAAGGAATCACGACTGTCTCTCCGTTGCTACACCACTGAGCCGGAGTAAATCTTTCCACTTTTACAAAACGGTATTTTCATATAAACACCTACCTGAAAATCGTCACAGTTCTTGATACAATCATTGCATCAATCTGTAAGTCACCACACAATAATTCTAAACTCGCGCACTTTAATCTTTTCTATTTGTTCGTTTCACTAGAACTAATATAAACATATTAGAACACATTTAAAAATGTATCCTTAAATCGAACAAAAATTCACCTCGGCCTAAGAACTTCTAGTCGCACCGTGCTGCCAGAAGGCCAGGAGTCTTTTTTTAGTATGAAGAAAATCCTTCATCGTTCATAGGAAAACTAGGGATCCTACATTCAGAGATATGCGAAAGCGGCCATCTTGAGCCAATCGAGCATTGAAAGCTGTCAAAATCTGAGCCAAATGAACATCGTTATTGTTGCAGATCGAAAGGTATTGCGATTTTGGTGAAATAGATTTTATGAAAAGTTTTATCGAATAAACAATTTGTTTTGCTTTCGTAAGTAAAAGTAGTCTAGTTTATGAGTTATATCATGTTCATTCGTATTGCTCTTTAATTTTAGCGAAAATGCACTGCTAGAGGATAGACAAAATAATCAAAAGGTGTCTTCGAATGTAAAGTCATGTGCAAGCCTAAACATTTTTCACTGCGGCAAGTGCTGGCAGCGTTTGTTTACAAAAGTAACAGCGTTGCTAAATCGTCTGCAAAAGTATTCGCACATCTCTTAATATAGGATCCCTAAGGAAAACTATCTAATTAGTTGACGCTATCATGTTATTTATAATTCTCTTGATTTCAAAAAGTGAAAAAAAATATAGTTTTTAAGCGTTTGGAAGTAATTTGGATGAGTGAATATATGTTTTCAATCCAATAAAAATTATTATAAATAATACCATCTGGCATCATGTCGGCGTTGAACGTGCATATTTTTGTTTACGTCCCGAAAGAGAATGAGAGTAAGATGTTGAGAGATTGAGCGAAATTTTGCCTAGATATGCAATCGCTATGACTGAAATGAGTGCTGCACATCGTTAATTTAAATCAAATGAAAGCTTTTTCAAACGATGTTTACCAAGAAAAGCTATTTTTAAGCAGAAGTGAACCCCTTTGCAGTATTGCACGGCCCACGAAATTCAAGAAAAGTTGCTTCCTGTCATAAATATCAATTAAATAATGCAGTCGTATGCATGTTAGGCCAGGAATGGGGTAAGAAACCCTATGCAAAAAGCTCTCAATTATTTATAAGTTATGAACTTATTTTCTAGGTCATACGGCTTCCACGTTTGGATTTCTTCAAGCGCATTATTTTCTCGTAAAAGCTGCTGGTCTTTAATGATAGCTTTTCGCGTGTGGGCTCTACATACACCCGATTTTTTTTTTACACGGGGGATGCGTTCCGTGTAAAAAAAGTTTTCAGTTCAAAATTTGAAAATCCGCGTAACAAAAGTTTTGTGATTTCTCGACGAATCATGCAAAATGGAGCAACTTTGCAAAAATTTTGTATGGGATTTTTTTTACACAGCCGTGTAAACAAAATCCGTGTAAAAACAGAATCGGGTGTACGAGCATTCTCATTGTCTGCGTGCATTTGGTCCGAGTCAGTTAATGGTCGCTGTTTTGCAAAATTATTATGAAGTACGCTGACTTGAAGACAATTATCTTTTGGTTGAATAATTGTTGTTCGCAAAATAAGAACTGGAATTTATTCCATCACATTACCCTACTGATAAACAGTAATGAAATTCAGGTCGAGCGCATACTGTTGGAAAAACTTGAATCGGGATATATGTTAATGGCCGCTGATTCTTTCCATGCGGCGTTTGATTTCAAAATGCGCCATAAACGTGTCGTCAGTTATGAAAACTTCTAGTCTGTGGTTGGCAATGCAAAGAACAATGTTGAAATACTTGATATGCAAGCAAATGACTTCTTCAAAGCTCACCGTTTTGGAGTATAGGATAAACCACTGCAAGCCACGCCTGTACATGGATTTCATGCAAAAGTGGTGTTTGAAAAAGCCCGTCATGAACTTAGATACGCAAACAATATCAACAGTAAAGACCTTAAATACTGCAAGTTGTTTTCCAAGAAGCAATTTAAGTTGCAATGATATGGAAATGCTAATATCATCTTCCAAACTTGGACGTACATGTTCATGATAGCATTAGAGGCGAAAGTATAGAATTAATAGTTCCGTTAGGATACGGCAGGCATGAAGAATGTTTTTATAGAAGTCGATTTGAAAGCCATCGGAAATATTTGTGATGGCTTTCAAATCGACTTCTATAAAACATTCTTCATGCCTCCCGTATGAACGGGAGGAAGAATTCTATCAGTGTGGAATCTGATATATCATCCACTGGCCAAGTTTGGAGATGATATTAGCATTTCCATATCATTGTAAATCGTTTAACTTCACGTAGAAGTAACACACACGAAATCATTAATTTAATTTAAGTTGGTTTTGAAGGATTCATCCTCTTTTGATACAAATGTACGTTGGCAAAATGCTCAAGGAATTGAAGAAGAAAAGAAAACTTCTTTAATGAAAATGGTTCAACCTGTTGTTAGCGACAAGGAAAAATCGTTTTTCATTGATCTTCCGACGAAGCAAGGAGCTTCTGATTAATATTTGTACTTGTTTCATACTTTGAATAAATTTTATCGCCATAACATGTCACAGTTTTACAAAAAAAAAATTTGCTATAGGGTTCCTCTTTATCACTTTTTTACGGGCCTTGAATATTTTAATTAGGGGAACAGACGGCTTTGGCAGGTTTTGTTCTATTATTGGCAGGGGGGTTTTTGTCGACCGAATTTTATGAAATTTGATATGCAAAGAATGTTTGGGCCAAATTTGAGCATAATCAGTCATAAAAAAACCCCTGCCAATAATAGAACAAAACCTGTCAAAGCCGTCATTACCCCTATGTCACAGTTTCATATAGCCTTTTCCCAAGAGGCCGTTCACGTTATACTTGGAGAGGTTCTAGACAATATAATACATACCCTCTTCTTTCATGGACAACCGTCCAAATAAATGCTAAAAGTAGGGAAAGACCTTGCATAATTACCAGCCACCATTCTAAACTATTTACGTGGATTGTAGTTGTAGATGACCCTAAAAGCATGGTATATTTTATGGACGGTCCTCAGGACACATCACGCAGTGCTATGTGTCTTTTTGTGTGATTGTTTTATCTTTTTTTCTAGTGTGACAAATATGCGTCCATTTATCCCGGTGTATGCGTCCATTTGTTCGAATGTGACAAATTGACTTCAGATGTTTTTCGAGTTTTCTAGAATAAAACCTCTGTTTTGACAAAATATTTCAAAAATACGTATCAAATTTTGACGTTAGACATCAAAACCTCAAAATTTTAAAATGTAACATGTGACATTTATGCGTCCAACGGCAGCCATGTCCTTAATCAAATCGCTAGAAAGTGAGATTGTGATCCTCAAACATGACTATTTTGTAGTAGTGTAGTAGTAGTGGAATAGAAATTTCAAGGCGTTGTTGAAGATTGTGTTGACGTAATAGTTTTCAATGGTTTGTTGCCTTTCTGGGATATGAACTAAGATGATAATCCGAGATAGCAACAATCAACATGTATGCACATAAATACTGGCAATAACAGCGAGTCCTATTAAATCAGATTGTTAAGTTAAGTTTCCTCTTCCGATCAAAAATAATGTATCCTAACTAGTAAAACCTGGTTATTTGTACATGACTCTTTAGTCTACCTGCTCTAAAATAGATCCAAGACAATGTTTTAAAAATGTATAGCGTGATAAGACGTCTACGCCATTGGTTTTCAATTGCATGAACAGTGTGAGTCTCTGTTATTTACCAACTGAAATTATGGCACATCATCATAAACTATCAAATGTCATTACCGCGATTAGTATGTTGTGTTTGTCTTTGATTTGAAAATAATAAATAAGTTTAGGATTTTTGGCAGTTGTTTGTTATGCTAACAATGATCCTTGTAAATTAAGAGCTTTATGACAAATGACTAAATACAAAACTAATTACAAAATAATTTTCACCTGTAGTTTCCTAATGGCTTTCTGCATCACCTCGGGAGACACCAGTCCGAAATCAAACATTGAGCACACGTGAAGTATAAAGTTGCGATAAAGGTTCTTCCTGAGAAGATCCCTTCCCCGGCAGTCGATGAACATATCCAGCGCAATTGGAATTTGGCAATCGCCAACGTAGCCGTACTTCATCACATGTAGGTTCCACATTTTCATTAGTTCCTTCTCGCCTTCGTTCACGTCGGTAAACTCATCGATCATTTGCATTGTTTTGTGCTGCAGCCACAGCGGATCGCTTTCCCCCTCTGAATCGATATCCAACTCTTTCGGGTGGACCGGGAGGCACGTCATTGTGTGGTGGTACATTCTAAATATTACAGAAGAAATATTTTAATAATTGAAACTAGTTTTACGTTCAGCTTAGATTTATTTACGTTCAGCTTAGATTTATTCAGGATTAATTTTGAGCTGATACCGTGATACGCATAATTGCATTCTTTTTGCTGGGATGCCTATGCACATAAGACAATTATGTGTATAACGGCAGCATATTTGAATAATGTAATGCGTATTAATGCAAACACAAAAGACAACAATTTTTGAAAACTATTATCAACTCTCACCTGCTGTGACCGGTGATGAACGGTCGCTGGCTGTCGAACTCGGTCTCATCGCACTCGATAAACTCCGTTAGGCTGTGCTTCTGCCTTCGGGGTCTGCACACGAGAAGGTTTGTGACGACCGTTCGACGCATAGGGCCCCGACGGGAGAAGGCATTTGCGGTACCGAGTAAATCGTGGGGAGATCCATTGTAAGATCCATCGTACAATTCGTTGATCGATACGTCGATACGTGCCCCACTCGGCGGTATGGGGATGTATGTAAAAATGAACCTGGCGTGGCAAAGCTTCAGGTGTTTCAGCAGGGGGTACAAGGTGCCACAGTTCAAACTGCACCACGGGCAATGAAAGTCCGACTTAGTTTCCGTTTGCTGGCGGGAGTTGTTGTTATACACAAACTGATAGATAATGTGATCAATTTTGGGTTCATCGATGTACAGTTTAAGCTCTGTTGAACCTAAAGTTGCATTAGTTGCTCCGAGGGGCACGAGTGCACCGGAATTGGCATCCAAAGGAGTGGGAATATTTGAGTTTCCGGTGGCTGCTGCAGGTGTGAGGATGCTATTGTTATTTATGTTAATGCTGAGGTTTCTTTTGAATGTAGATGAAAGAGCTTCAGGTTTATGATTTTCTTTGTCGTTGCTGCTATTCAAATTTATCGTCACGGGCTCTGGTCGATCTACCAGAACAGGCAGTGCTTCTTTTGTCCACTGTAAGCGAAACTTAAGGCTCGGCGACTTTCTGAACATAACAATCGGGTTCTGATCGTCTAGTCCGTTTTGTTTGCAAATATCCATGATGTCCATGTCGAGATGATCACCGTTCAGAGGCTGAATAGTTTCCCATGTCGCATTTTTCTTCGGCGAGTTATATTTCTGCATCTGTTGCTGATGTGGCAATATTTCTTGTACTGAAAGTTCATAATCGCCTTCTTTCAGTAAACACCGTCCGTATTTGTCATAAATGATTAATTCCGTTCCGAACAGTTTGTTGGTTCCGCTGATTTTTTGCCTTTTACTAGAAGGTTCATCATCACTTCCCCCATTTTCATATCCTTCAACTCCGTTAGAAATAACGCAGTAGTTGCTCTCTGAATTACAATGCATATGAACTCTAAACAATAACAGGAATGACAATTGCGGTCCCGTCATCTGATTTATTCCAACTGAACTAAACGATTCTGTTGCAATGCTAATAGTAGGCACCTTATCCTCCGATAGTTTTTCTACCGGATTGACTATCACTTCTGACTTTCCAATGGCCACTTGCATCAGTGCCGACGAGATGTCTTTACGTTTGTTGTGAGAAATTTTCAACAGAACTGTTTCCACTTGTACTGTTTTGGCGCTGTTCTCACCCAGATCCGCCATTTTTTGATCATCCGACATACTGTCGTCGTGTATCTGGTCAAAAAAGCCCAAAAACAGCAACGTCAGGTATTCACCAGTCAACGACAATCCATTTGCTTTGTCATTCCGCATTTTGTTCATTTTTTGGGCCAACATTGAGTCGATCTTGAAGACATTTCGTGTTTTGTGTGATCGCGACATTCTGTGGCGCATGTATGATAAATTACGATTCAAAAATATAGGCTGCCAAATAAGAAAAATAAAAATTAATAATCGACTAAAATACTATACTCTTAAAGCTTACAGATATCATGTTTCGTGTCCGCAAATAACGGTAGATTTGGGTTGGTTCTGAAATTAAAAAGAAAATACATCATCATACTTATGGAACTGAATCATGACAAAATCCATCACAAGTCACGACGATATCTCCAGGGCAAAATTTAATTTGACATGCTTTGCAATAATCCATTGTTGAGCGGTATCGTAAACACTATCAGCGTAACTTCTTCCTCCACTACAAAATTGGTCAACAGTGAATTAGTTTGCTGACATAAAACCGCAGTGACTGCCAGGATGAAGCAACACTTTGAGACTTTGTTGAATAGTGGAAGTGCGATATATTAGCGATGATGGACAAGCTGTGGAGTTGCCTAAACTAGATTAGAATAGCTATTAAAAAGCGGAAAAACAATAAGGCTGCGGGGGAACAATAAGGCTCCCGGTTGAACTTCTCAAACATGGCAGTGAGCAGCTTTATGAAGTTCTGCACCATATTATGTCGAAAATATGGGAAAACGAGGAATTGCTTGCTAGCTGGATGGACGGCCTCATTTGCCCTCTCTTTGAGAAAGGGCACAGAGTGAAGTGCGCCAATTACCGAGGAATAACCCTCCTTAATTCGGCGTGTAAAATTATGTCCCGTATTATGTTCAACAGATTGAGACCGCTTGAAGAGTCCTTCGTCGGCGAATACCAGGCCGGAGGGCTGATCAACGACGGATCAAATGTTTACCCTGAGACAAATCCTTGACAAATTCCGGGAGTACAACTTGCAGACACATCATCTGTTTATTGATTTCAAGGCGGCGTACGATTCAGTGAAACGGAATGAATTATGGCAAATTATGCTTGAACATGGTTTTCCGGCGAAACTGATTCGGCTGATTCGTATAACGTTGGACGGATCGAAATCAAGTGTAAGGGTTGCGGATGAAATATCGACGTCATTTGTTACCAACCCCCCCACAACTTGACATTTGGCGTTAGTTTCGCGTACCCACTTGCAAATCGCAGATTGCGCTTCGAAACATAAACAATGGGTCATCCTACACTGCCGCCACACTTTTCCTCCGTAGAAACGTAGAAACCTCGGTATAGAAACCTTGTTTTTTGATTCGTCATTTGTTGTCAACAAACAACGGAAAAGAGCGTCATATGGATGGGGTGAATTTGGTAATTGCAATTAATGAAGAGATTCTGAACAAAACTTCAAATGCTTAAAATGTTGAAATTTGTCGCTTTGGAAAAAGAAATTTGTTTAATATATCGCCCATTTAATTTTAGACAACGAGTTCCCACTGATCTATGCAGTTTTAATAGTTGAATCTAAGAAGTTAAATTTATTAGCTGTATAAATGATTATTCTTTATCATACAGCTTCATAACTTGATTATCATAAAATGATGATGTGAGAACAACGGAACTTGCGGTTGATTTGATACTACCATCATGACTAGGTATTTTCTTTTTAAGACACACGTAATGGTTCACATTTGGATCAGAACAAAACGTGGTTATTTTCGTAAAGAGAATAGTTTTGTAGATACATATTAAAATCGATGTGCCGTTTTAATTAAATAAATAACCCCTACAGTTTATTTGCACTGCGCGTAATGATTTACGGTTTTAGCGGGTTTATTGACTGCAAAAAATCGTCGGTTCATATTCTTAAATTAATTATTATTTTAAATTAATTATTATTTCAACTGCACCATCTTTTTGCATGAGGGAAGTCGAGAAACTTTCCAACCCAAAATTTCATATTGACTTCTCCAAAGCCAAAATCACCAACACTAATATCCCTGTGTAGGATGTGTAAAATAAAAGTGGGTGGTAATCCAGTTGCAGCAAAACTAGCACAAACACTTTGAGAGGGATACTGCGGAATCACGCACACTTTTATTCATTTGGAGAAGTCAATTACGATAGCCTCAACCCTCGAGAATTTGGTTCGCGATTTTTTTTCGCGTGTTTTACATATTATTTTACATCAGAATAAAAAGTACAAACACTCATTTAAATATATTATCTTGTCTGTTTTCAAATGGCTGTGGGTTTATTTTGGTTCATTTGTATGGATTTGACAATCGGATTAACTAGAGAAATATTTCGCGGGGGTTTACTATAAATTAAAAATAATAAGGATGAATGACCCATTTTGCGTTAGATTTTTATAAGCTATTTTGAAAAGCAACATCTCCCGTGCCCATTTATCCAATAACGTTGCTTTCCTCCTCTGTATTTCCAGCCCAGTTTACCCATTAATACTTCACATAACATATTCTATCTGCGAAATCCTTATAAATTATACGAAATTTGAGCGCTACCGATGAAAATTAACCGTCGGTAAAATTTCCGCCATTTGATTTGTTTTGGTAATCGCTAATTCAACATTCAGTCGGTCATCTTAGAGTCATAAGCTACCGCCTCTTTCTTAATATTAATTCTAGTTTGGATTGATTT
The DNA here is from genome assembly GCF_024139115.2 of Armigeres subalbatus. Lineage (NCBI taxonomy): Eukaryota > Metazoa > Arthropoda > Insecta > Diptera > Culicidae > Armigeres > Armigeres subalbatus. Next base: position 224,279,285 of record NC_085141.1, on the reverse strand, counting down.
TTGTCACGGTTTTTAGTACTGGACATTACCTTCCTTTTCGCTTTTTTCATAAAATGATTCAGATAATCACAAGTTTGACAAAACCAATTAAACTTATTAAACCAAAATTTCGGGGTACAGTGGTATCGTACTACAGATGTCAAGTTGTTCTCGGGTTGGTACCCCTATAAATACTTGTTTCGAATAATCCAGCAACAAACCACGTTGTAGTTTTATCTATATTTAAAGCACCCAGCCCCGTAATGCTTGAATATATACGAGCCTATACCAAAATAACTAATGAGTAATGCAATTGTGTTATAATAAATAATAAAAACAAAATTAGGTTTTTTTAACCTTTTACGCCATAATCGAGAAATGCTCGCGATATAAGTAAGTTTGACAGAACCACCTGAACCAATTTTTCGGGGTACACTGACAATGTACTGGAGACGTCAAGTTGCTCACGGGTTGTTTGTTACCTTAGATGGATTAAAGCAGGGTGATGCACTCTCGAATGTACTGTTCAATATAGCGCTCGAGGATTAGGAGAGCTGGTGTGCAAAGAAGCGGTACCATTACACTCACGATCAATACCAGCAAAACGAAGTACGTGGTCGCTGGCAATCAACATGGGTGGTGGTGGTAGCGAAATGGTGCTGGATGGTGAAACATTTGAAGTGGTAGAAGAATTTGTGTATCTTGGAACATTAGTGACGTGCGATATTGAGATGTTACCCGCGAGGTGAAAAGGCGTATTGCAGCTGCAAATAGGGCTTATTACGGACTTCGTAACCAGCTTAAGTCCCGTAGTCTGCAAACGAAAACAAAACTCGCGCTGTATACTACTCTGATTCTTCCGGTGGCTTTATACGGCCATGAGACATGGACGTTAAAGGAGGCTGATCGGAGAGCTCTCGGAGTGTTTGAGCGTAAGGTGCTGCGGACAATACTCGGCGGTAAACAGGAGAACGGCATCTGGCGGCGTCGCATGAATCACGAATTGTACCAGGTGTATAAAGGGCTGGATATTATTAAGCTTATACAACACGGCAGACTACGGTGGGCTGGTCACGTTGTTCGTATGCCGGAAGAACGTCAAGCGAAGATAATATTTAGTAGAGAACCCAGAAGAGGCCGCAGGCTTCGTAGAAGGCCGCGTACACGATGGCTTTTTGCAGTTGAAGAGGACCTGAGGGCGCTCAATGTTCAGGGCGACTGGAAGCGATTGGCCCAGGATCGAGTCCAGTGGAGAAGGATACTCCATTCGGCGTAGGTTCATTGAAGAGCTGTAGCCCATCAAGTATTAAGTAAGTAAGACTCACTGACCAATCTTTATCAGTTTCCGGGTACCATAAAAAGTATTTGTTACAGTCGACAGACGAATTTCTGCTGTGAATGCTTGTTGTTATTCTTGTTATACTCAACGTATCCCCGGGCCGTGGCCAATCTACGTTGTATGACATTAGGCAATACGTTTACACTGCTGGCTTAAATTTTCAACGTGACGATCAATTTATAGAACTCATGAAATCAATATGAACTCGACTCGTGGAAAACTTAGTCCAGGTTATCCGAGGCTTGTGATAGACCCTTTATCACAACGGACCTTTCCATCCACTGACTGGTAGGCTCGAGTGTCCCGTCCTCTGCTTCAGACCCATAAGGGGTCCGAAACAGTTCAGTTCCAGGGTAGTAAAATTGTGAGATAATAGAAGATAGAGGAGGAGAGTATGAAGCGGCTTGTTGACCGCTTCCGGCTCTAGCGACTGCTATGGAACCTTTTTATTAGAGAAATGTTTGTAGAGATAGAAACGGTTGTGTTTATGTTCATAATAGACAGTGTTTAGATGGTTAGACAGTTCGGGATCGCTACGAGAGAGTGTATTATAGCTTAGATGATTTATACTTATGGTAAAAGGGAAATGATTGAAATCCGTTTTCTGGTGATTGTCGCTTCTTGTATGTAGATTCGCAGTGGCGTCTCGTAACCTCACTTTTTGCCTGTGCACTGATACAAAAAATTAAAATTTTGCCATTTTCACTGCTCAAATGAAAAATAAAATAATCAGAGTCGTTTAAACTAATCCAAGTCTAGTTATTCTATGCATTCCCGCACACCAATTCCTTAAATTTAAATCCAGTGCACAGGTAGATTGAGGTTAGGGAAACGCCACTGTAGATTCGTATGTAGATTGATATGATAGAGGTACGTGCAGTTTGGGATTAGTGTGATCACGTTGGTTTAAGTTTGGAAACATAAAATAGAAAAGGAGGGAGCAGAAGGAGTGGGGGAACAAATATCTAATCATTCGACGCAGAAAGATTAAAATAATTAAAATGAATTAAAATAAATCAATTAAATTTTACACTTTTGGTCGAACTTGAGTTAAAAATATGTTCCAAGCGTGCCCACCGAATTAAGTATATTACGAGTACTGATAACCTATGCTACTAAATAAAGCTCGTGATTAAAAAATGGAGGTTGGCTCATCGAAATATAATATTATCCTAGATATTCTCTTAAGTATGAAAACTGAATCCTAACTATCCCGAAACTGCTTTCACCATGCTGCCGCCCAGAGCACAGCTGCCTCTGCCACTCATAGGCAATGTCCCTCCCACCGTCTTGACAGCCTCCAGAAGTATCTACCAAAATATTTGAGAACTAGAATGAATTATTAACATGTCCCGCCATTACATAAAATGATTTGTTCAAGCAAAGGCGTCATAGATGCGGGAACGACATCGCCATAAACGACACGGGACAACCATCAGGCTATAGACATCCCTATCTAACTCCCTTAGCCTAAAAATAGCCACCATGTCCCGGGCACAGTGTGCAGATAGACCGCTGTCAGTTGCATGAGATGTCAACAATCGTCAACAATACCAATGATTGTAGCTTGATAATTGAAAATATCCACAACAATTAAAGAGCAGGATTTATTTTAAATTCTGCTCAAGCTTTTTACGGTGAAATAAAAGACAAATTGTTGTTCTCCATGTAAGTAAAATTAAAATTGATCGTGTGGATAAGTTTTGAATCAATTAAACTCATTAGTCATATTTAATTAATATTCCCGATTAAAGTTGAATATTGAAGAAAGCGGAATTTGGATGTTTTATGATGTTAAGCTTTTTTAGATTTGACGTACGTTGCTCGGCGTTGGTGTTGGTGTTGGCTACGCTAAACTTGAGCTCTTAGCATGGGGCTGACAACCATGCCCCACACAACAGTGCAACATTGCACCGAATCGGGAACCTCCTAAACTTTTCTATGCAACGCAGAGTTTTACCCTCTCTTGCGTTATGTGATGTTGAAAATAAGCTCCTAATCATTTGATGGCAAAAATAAAAATAAAATAAAAATAATCAAACAAAATTAAAATATTCTAGCTAAATTTTACTATTTTGGTCGAGCATGGGTCAGCCGCCTGACACCCGCGTTGAAAAATATGTTCCATGCGTGCCCCCACATAAAATAATAACGCGTGAATTAGGTATTGTTCCCGCTTATCATTTTAGCACCGCCAGGGGGAACTTGGCCGATACCCACTGCACTTTTCTTTCCCTTAGCACAAACAATTAACCATCATTTGCGATATTTAAGCGGAATCTTATTGGGAATTCTGAAAAGGCAGACAATCAATGCAGTTAGATTGCCAGGTAATGAGTGCACATCGTAGCACTGGTGATGCATCACAATCGTATATATACAGGAGTATATGCACTATATGATGACATTGGCCGGAAGATTATATAAGCATTTCCCCCCAATTTCTGCTGTGAATGCTTGTGTTCCAAAAACAAAAAATGGCATAATATTGGGTATTTTTTATTTATTCAGACTAAGGCCGAAGTGGCCTATGCGGTATATAAGAGTTTTCTCCATTCGATTTCGTCACCAAAAAACACATTAATAAAGCTTAAAAAAAAAGATTTCGTCACCACCGATACTAACTCGTGGTGGGTGGCTCACATTGTCTTCTCTTGAACCTCTTCCTATCATGTACTTCGTCTTCGACGTGTTGATGATTAGTCCGATCCGCTTGGCTTCCCTCTGATGTAGGCTTCCTCCATCTTCTCAAAGTTACGTGCCATAATATCTATGTCGTCGGCGAAGCCAAATAGCTGGACGGACTTATTGAAAATTGTACCACTCTTGTAAATCCCTGCTCTTCGTATTACCCCTTCCAAAGCGATGTTGAATAGCAGACACGAAAGACCATCACCTTGCCGTAGCCCTCTGCGGGTTTCGAAGGGACTCGAGAATGCCCCTGAAAATCGAACTACGCACATCACCCGATCCATCGTCGCTTTGATCAACCTTGTCAGTTTATCCGGAAATCCGTGTTCGTGCATTAGCTGCCAGAGCTGGTCCCGATCGATTGTATCATATGCGGCTTTGAAGTCGATGAATAGATGATGTGTGGGCACGTTGTATTTCCAGCATTTCTGCAGTACTTGGCGAATGGCGAACATCTGGTCCGTGGTGGAGCGTTCGCCCATAAAACTCGCCTGGTACTGCCCCACGAACTCCCTTGCAATTGGTGCTAGTCGATGGCATAAAATTTGGGAGAGTACCTTGTAGGCGGCGTTCAGCAATGTGATTGCGCGGTAGTTGCTACAATCCAGCTTATCGCCCTTTTTGTAGATGTGACACACGACACCTTCCATCCACTTCTGCGGCAAAACTTCCTCCTCCCAAATATTGGTAGTGACCCAGTGCAGCGCTCTAGCCAGTGCCTCACCACCGTGTTTAAATAGCTCTCCTGGTAGTTGGTCAACCCCAGGGGCTTTGTTGTTCTTCAGCCGGCCAATCTCCTCCTGGATTTCCTGGAGATCCGGAGCTGGTAGAATTATGTCCTGCGCGCGTTCTCCAGGTCCATCACTATACCATCTTCGTCTGCCACATCGCCATTCAGGTGCTCTTCGTAGTGCTGCCGCCACCTTTGGATCACCTCACGCTCGTTCGTAAGAAGGTTCCCGTTTATGTCCTTACACGGCAAATGCTGGGTAAAGCGTACCATTGGTACTTCGCGTACCTGAAGGAATCAAATAGACCCCATCTCGCGGTCCTTAGCCTTTTACTCGGCAACTCCTATCCCTACCTCCGGGTGCTGGTGCTGGCCGGGATACGAGCAATCTTAGGAAAGATCGGGTAACCAACCCCGGTGGGGGGGGTTTGCTCCTCTTCGGAGGTGCAAATCCTACTGAGCGTCTGTTCTGCATGTCAGGATCGGCTCACAACAGCGTCTGTTCTCCACGTTAGGGGCGGCTGATCATCGACTCTAAGTGAAACTGTGCACCATGGTCCACCGGGAATTTATGGGGTTTGGTGTCAGGCCCTGCAAGCCAGCCTTTAAAAATCATAAGCAACGAACAATCAACAAGAGAGTACGGACTGGAACCATCGGCGAAGACCACTGCGACGAAAAGGGACTAGCGATTGGAAACTCGGTTCGTGGAACTGCAAATCTCTCAACTTCATCGGGAGCACACGCATACTCGCCGATGTGCTCAAGGACCGTGGATTCGGCATCGTAGCGCTGCAGGAGGTTTGTTGGAAGGGATCAATGGTGCGAACGTTTAGAGGTAATCATACCATCTACCAGAGCTGCGGCAGCACATACGAGCTGGGAACAGCTTTCATAGTGATGGGCGATATGCAAAGGCGTGTGATCGGGTGGTGGCCGATCAATGAAAGAATGTGCAGGTTGAGGATCAAAGGCCGGTTCTTCAACTTCAACATAATCAACGTTCATAGCCCACACTCCGGAAGCACTGATGATGATAAGGACGCATTCTACGCGCAGCTGGAATGTGAGTACGACAGCTGCCCAAGCCACGACGTCAAAATCATCATAGGAGATATGAACGCTCAGGTTGGCCAAGAGTTTAGACCGACTATTGGAAAGTTCAGCGCTCACCGGCTGACGAACGAAAACGGCCTACGACTAATTGATTTCGCCGCCTCCAACAATATGGCCATTTGCAGCACTTCCAACACAGCCTCCCGTATCGGTACACCTGGAGATCACCACTGCAGACAGAATCACAAATCGACCACGTTCTGATTGATGGACGGCACTCTCCGACATTATCGACGTCAGGACATATCGTGGCGCTAACATCGACTCTGACCACTATCTGGTGATGGTTAAACTGCGCCCAAAACTATCCGTCATCAACAATGTTCGGTACCGACGACCGCCGCGGTACGACCTAGAGCGACTGAAGCAAGGCAGGCAGCGTTGCCGGAAGAGGGTGAGCTCGATGGGGCCCCTCTTGAGGACTGCTGGAATACAGTCAAAGCAGCCATGACCGACGCAGCGGAGAATAACGTCGGGTATATGGGTCGAAGTCGACGGAACGATTGGTTCGACGAAGAGTGCAGACAGATCCTGGAGGAAAAGGACGCAGCGCGGGCGGTCGCGCTGCAGCAAGGTACCCGGCAGAACGTGGAACGTTATAAACGGAAGCGGAGACAGCAGACCCGCCTTTTTCAGGAGAAGAAACGCCACCTGGAAGAAGCGGAGTGCGAGGAGATGGAACAGCTGTGCCGTTCTCAAGATACACGCAAGTTCTATCAGAAGCTCAACGCATTCCGCAAAGGCTTCGTGCCGCGAGCCGAAATGTGCCGGGATAAGGATGGGAGCATCTTGACGGACGAACGTGTGGTGATCGGAAGGTGGAAGCAGCACTACGAGGAACACCTGAATGGCGCTGAGAGTACAGGCAGTGAAAGTCAAGGCAGCGGAGGAGATGACTACGTCAGTTCAGCGGACGATAGAAGCCAACCAGCCCCCACCTTGAGGGAAGTTAAGGATGCCATTCAACAGCTAAAGACCAATAAAGCAGCTGGTAAGGATGGTATCGGAGCTGAGCTCATCAAGATGGGCCCGGAAAAGCTGGCCACTTGCCTGCACAAAATGATAGTCAGAATCTGGGAAACCGAACAGCTACCGGAGGAGTGGAAGGAAGGGGTTATATGCCCCATCTACAAGAAAGGCGACAAACTGGAGTGTGAGAACTTTCGAGCGATCACCATCCTTAATGCCGCCTACAAAGTGATATCCCAGATCATCTTCCGTCGTCTGTCACCATTAGTGAACGAGTTCGTGGGAAGTTATCAAGCCGGCTTCGTTGACGACCGCTCGACAACGGACCAGATACTTACAGTACGGCAAATCCTTCAAAAATGCCGTGAATATCAGGTCCCAACGCACCATCTGTTCGTTGATTTCAAGGCGGCATACGACAGTATAGACCGCGTAGAACTATGGAAAATTATGGACGAGAACCCTGGGAAGCTTACCAGACTGATCAAAGCAACGGTGGATGGTGTGCAAAACTGTGTGAAGATTTCGGGCGAACACTCCAGTTCGTTCGAATCGCGCCGGGGACTAAGACAAGGTGATGGACTTTCGTGCCTGTTGTTCAACATTGCGCTAGAAGGTGTCATGCGGAGAGCCGGGTGTAACAGCCGGGGTACGATTTTCAACAGATCCAGTCAATTTATTTGCTTCGCGGATGACATGGACATTGTCGGCCAAACATTTGCAAAGGTGGCAGAATTGTACACCCGCCTGAAACGTGAAGCAACAAAAGTTGGACTGGTGGTGAATGCGTCAAAGACAAAGTACATGCTTGTGGGCGGAACCGAGCGCGACAGGGCCCGCCTGGGAAGCAGTGTTACGATAGACGGGGATACCTTCGAGGTGGTCGAGGAATTCGTCTACCTCGGATCCTTGCTAACGGCTGACAACAACGTTAGTCGTGAAATAAGAAGGCGCATCATCTGTGGAAGTCGGGCCTACTACGGGCTCCAGAAGAAACTGCAGTCGAAAAAGATTCGCCACCGCACCAAATGTGTCATGTACAAGACGCTTATAAGACCGGTTGTCCTCTGCGGACATGAAACATGGACAATGCTCGAGGAGGACTTGCAAGCACTCGGAGTATTCGAGAGACGGGTGCTTAGGACCATCTTCGGCGGTGTGCAAGAAGACGGTGTGTGGCGGCGAAGAATGAACCATGAGCTCGCCCAACTCTACGGCGAACCCAGTATCCAGAAGGTAGCTAAAGCCGGAAGGGTACGATGTGCAGGACATGTTGCAAGAATGCCGGACAGCAACCCTGCAAAGATGGTGTTCGCTTCCGATCCGGCAGGTACGAGACGGCGTGGAGCGCAGCGAGTGAGATGGGCAAACCAGGTGCAAAATGACTTGGCGAGCGTGGGGCGTATCAGAGGATGGAGAGATGCGGCCTCGAACCGTGCATTGTGGCGTCAAATTGTTGATTCAGTGTTATCTGTTTAGATGTTAACTAAATAAATGAATGAATTATGTCCTTACACATATCAGGCTGTGGCACATGGCCCTTACGTGAACGGTTCAACTTCTCATAGAACTTCTGTGTGTTATTGGCGCGGTACAGTTGCTCCGTCTCTTCACGGTCTCGATCTTCCTGCTGACGCTTGTTTATATCGTGCCTCGTTCGCCCTCGTGCGGTGTTGCAGCAATCTCGCCCATGCTGCATTCTTCTCTTCTACTAACTGCTCACATTCGCCGTCATACCAGTCGTTTCTCTGATCCGGGGGCACCGCGCCAAGTGCAGCGGTTGCGGTGCTACCAATGGCGGATCGAATATCTCTCCAGCCATCTTCAAGAGACGCTGCGCCTAGCTGCTCTTCCGTTGGGAGTGCCACTTCCAGCTGCTGCGCGTATTTTTGGGCTAGTCAACGGTCTTGTAGCCGCCCAATGTTAAGCCGCGGCGTCCGACGCATGTTGTTCACCGTCGAGAGTTTTGAGCGCAGGTAGAGATGTCGCAAATTAATCGATTACTTCGATTAATCGATTCATCGTTGTGATAATCGATTAATGTTGAATCGATTATTACCCAACGATTAATCGATTCAATAATCGAGAGGAATCGTGAGTAATCGATTAGTTACTAATCGATTAATCAGAATTTTACGACACCATAAGGATGTCGAAAATTAATTGATTATTTCGATTAATCGATTCATCGTTGTGATAATCGATTAATTTTGAATCGATTACTATACAATGATTAATCGATTCAATAATCGACAAGAATCAAGAGTAATCGATTAGTAACTAATCGATTAATCGGGATTTTATGACATCTCTAAGCGCAGGCATACTGCAACAAGGTAGTGGTCGGATTCAATATTCGCATTGCAGTAAGTGCGGACGTTCGTGATGTCGGAGAAGAATTTACCGTCGATTAGAACGTGGTCGATTTGGTTTTCCGTTTCTTGGTTAGGTGATCTCCATGTGGCCTTGTGGATATTTTTTCGGGGAAAGAAGGTGCTTCGGACTACCATTCCGCGAGAGGCTGCGAAGTTTATGCATCGTTGGCCGTTGTCATTCGATACGGTGTGCAGACTATCCGGTCCGATGACCGGTCTATACATTTCCTCCCTTCCTACCTGCGCGTTCATGTCACCGATGACGATTTTGACGTCCCGCAGTGGGCATCCATCAAATGTCTGCTCCAGCTGTGCATAGCGCTTCTTTCTCGTCGTCGGGCCTCCCTTCGTGTGGGCAGTGCACTTTAATGATGCTATAGTTGAAAAAACGGCCTTTAATCTTCAGCTTGCACATCCTTGCGTTGATTGGCTGCCACCCAATCACGTGTTGGCGCATCTTACCCAGCACTATGAAGCCGGTTCCCAGCTCGTTGGTGGTGCCACAGCTTTGGTAGAAGGTAGCCGCCCGATTCCCGCTTGTCCACACTTTCTTTCCTGACGACGTAATTCATCGTAGATCATCCTGTCGCAACCTGCGAAACCTAGCGACTTGCAGTTCCATGTTCCTAGCTTCCAATCGTGATCCTTTATTCGTCGCCTAGGTCTTTGCCGATTATATCGAGTCGCACTATCTCTTATATTGTTCGTAATTATTGGTTTTCCAGGCGGCTTATTGGGCCTGCGCAAACCTCCTGTCTCGTCGGAGAGCCGTCGTGTCAGGGCTGTTTAGCGTCCCACCTAACACCAGGACTTGGGCTTGTGCGCTTTGAGCGACACACGGTCGCTTTGGTGGGGCCTACTTGCGGATACATGCAGCTATTTATAGGAATTTAACAGGGCCCACTGTCAAACCAAAAGATATTTTAGTTACTAGATAAAGATTGTCGCTGTCGTCGCTGTCCGAAACATCTTTTGCTGGCGAGGATAGGGGAGCTAAATGTCAAAGAAGGAAAATCCATACGATTTGACAGGTATGTACCACACATGTTTCGGACAGCAGAACAAAGGGAACAGTAGCGACAATCTTTATCTAGTAACTAAAATATCTTTTGTCAAACCCCACCACATCCTGGCCTGGGGAGGGATCGTCAAGCCCTTGGACATAGTCCCCAAGTCGTCAGATATAATTATTATCTTGAAAATGTTTTTTTTAATAATCTTTATTAATGAGGTTTTAGCCCTAGGCTAGTTCACCTCAAAATTATCTTGAAAATGTCCCAAATTTGAAACTTTGGAATGACCCCCCTCCCCTACCTTACCGAAAGACGTATTTCTACATCAAAATCACAATAATAAAGCCAAAAAAATTAAACAAAATCAAAAATATGATAGTATGATACCCAACAACATATTACAAGGAAACTAGTCCACCTGAAAATCTCTACAGTCATCGTCTTTCCAACGTCGTTCACATTCCCATAATCAATTCCACAAAAACGGCCTTATATCTGAGAATTCCTTGCAAATTGTCGACATATAACCCGCATTGGGCTAGTGCTAGCTCCTGGAGAAAGCATAAACAATATTCAAAGTGTACGTCTCAAATAATGAAAAGCATCCGCGTTTCTCTTATCAAGGCCTCTAGGCAAAACGTCATTCCAATGACAAATTACATTTTGAGAAAAAAAAAATCCACTCTCAAGCCTCAGATGTTATATTTAGAACAATGTGTGGGTTCGTTAAAATTTTTGAAGCTACTGAGGCTTCTAAATAAAGTTTTACCCGGCAGAAGCTACACGCAAAAAAATATTGCAGTCGAAACTACCATTCCGAGGGTTATTTTAAGAATATGCACCGCCGATTTTCAGCAGATAACAAACAAAAGATATTTTAGTTCAGGGCTGTTACAAACTAGTCGAATTCCAATCCGCGAAATCCGCGACTAGCAAATTGAAATCCGCGACTGTAAAAACAAATTCGCGACAAACAAAAATATGGTTTCTTACTTAATTTTAAAATTTTTCAATGTTTTTTTCAATGTTAGAAAATAAAATGAAAGAACATTCGCTTATTTATGTAATATCTAAAACTGCATAGTTAACGCTTCAACCATATTTTGCCCCCCCGGTGTCTTATACCTACTATCACAAGGGGTTTAACAATAGCCACCATGTCCATGGACGGTAGCTCATTCGGTTATTGCACGAAAATAAACATCATGTGTTTTGTTTACTATTTGTTTTGGTTAAATCTGAAAATTGTTTTCAAAATAATTTGCAAGATTTACATCATTGACCATGGGAATTATGTTATTTGATGATAAAATATAATAAACTTACGAATTGGAGGGAATCTACAGGTGAAATCAAACGCTACACGAAATCATATTTCGTAACTTGTTCTCCCGCTCCGAATCAAACAAAAGATATTATTATTGTTTATACTGTGACGAGCATCACAGTTGAAATGGTCCGGGGATGCAAATCGAACAACATTCATTAGTGAAAATGAAATGAAATAAATGGTGTGCTGAAAGATGTTTTAGGATTATATTTACATGCCCATAATAACTGGTATTATTTTTGACCAAATTGAAAAAGTGTAGCCAACAATATTTTGGATAAAATCCAGTTGCTTGTAAAGGCACGATTCGGGAGAAGTACTTTTCAAAATGTATGCTGGACACATTCATGAAGATGTTCGCTACGCTGATAAGCTTCTTTTGCCACGGGGCTGATATTTTGAGTCACAGAAAATATATGTGCAGCGTTGAACTATGCCCGAAAGGAATTTAATTTTTAATGTTGCCGGGAAACCCCCATTTGAATCGATGTTGTATCATTTCATTTCTTTATAAGTTTGTTGTGCAGATGGCAGTCCGTTGTCATAGTTAAATACCAGGTAGATCAAGGGTTATATTTGAATTATACTTTTTAGTACGCTACGCTACGCTCAAGGCTGAAGTTCAGTCAGACAGTTTGTTGCAACTAAGGAATCCCGAACGAACTCTCAATGGATATAGTAACAGCGAGAAATTTTGTAGCACAGGCAGAGGCGTCGCGTCCGCATGTGCAACCTGTGCACTGCACATGTTGCAATTTTATTCCCAACATTTAAACTCTAGATAGATTTCTTGTCTTTCTAATCCAAGCATGTATTTGAATTATGTGCATTCGAAAGACGTTTCATGCAAATTTGACTATTAGATACATAAACGGAAAATATGCATGTTTTTTATAGGCGGCATGTGACGTGAGACAACCAAATGCTGCGGTGGGGACGCGTTATATTTTTCTCTACGATACCGAACCGACCCACCGACACCACATGTTGTATCAACACGGAACTTTCAGCCGAGAACGTTTTGTCATGCATCATACACGCATTATTTTGTATGTGTGGATCATCTGCTCTAACCGCAATGTATAGGTAGTCAAAGCGTTCCTCGCATGCAGTGCACGGTTTGGTGCCTATCGACAAACGCTTCAAACAGCGCATGCGCGATTCGGTGAAGAGAGCGCAATCGGAACAAAATCGAAAGAGAAGAGTAAAGCGCGAGCATTTCTGCTTCCTCAAAGCGTTCCATGACGAAAGTTCCGCTTTGTATAAGCAACGCGAAGCAAAAGCGCTTTTGATATTTGATGGGGATGGCCCGTTTACACATCCACTAATCCTGACGACAATGTACTGTCCGATAATACTAACGCGACATTAGTTCAATTTAAACAGAAATTGTCATCTGCTATATTATTTATTCAGACTAAGGCCGAAGTGGCCTGTGCAGTATGTAAGAGTCTTCTCCATTCGGCTCGGTCCATGGCAACACGTCGCCAGCCACGCAGTCTACGGAGGGTCCGCAAGTCATCTTCCACCTGATCGATCCACCTTGCCCGCTGCGCACCTCGCCTTCTTGTGCCCGTCGGATCGTTGTCGAGAACCATTTTCACCGGGTTATTGTCCGACATTCTGGCTACGTGCCCGGCCCACCGCAGTCGTCCGATTTTCGCGGTGTGAACGATGGATGGTTCTCCCAACAGCTGATGCAACTCGTGGTTCATTCGCCTCCTCCACGTACCGTCCGCCATCTGCACCCCACCATAGATGGTACGCAGCACTTTCCTTTCGAAAACTCCAAGTGCGCGTTGGTCCTCCACGAGCATCGTCCAGGTCTCGTGTCCGTAGAGGACTACCGGTCTAATGAGCGTTTTGTAGATTGTCAGTTTGGTACGGCGGCGAACTCTATTCGATCGAAGCGTCTTGCGGAGTCCAAAGTATGCACGATTTCCAGCCACTATACGCCTCCGAATTTCTCTGCTGGTATCATTTTCGGCAGTCACCAGTGAGCCCAAGTACACAAATTCTTCTACCACCTCGATTTCGTCACCACCGATGCCAATTCGCGGTGGGTGGCTCACATTGTCTTCTCTAGAACCTCTTCCTATCATGTACTTCGTCTTCGACGTGTTGATGACTAGTCCGATCCGCTTGGCTTCCCTCTTCAGTCTGATGTAGGCTTCCTCCATCTTCTCAAAGTTACGTGCCATAATATCTATGTCGTCGGCGAAGCCAAATAGCTGGACGGACTTATTGAAAATTGTGCCACTCGTGTTAATCCCCGCTCTTCGTATTACCCCTTCCAAAGCGATGTTGAATAGCAGACACGAAAGACCATCACCTTGCCGTAACCCTCTGCGGGTTTCGAAGGGACTCGAGAATGCCCCTGAAACTCGAACTACGCACATCACCCGATCCATCGTCGCTTTGATCAACCGTGTCAGTTTATCCGGAAATCCGTTTTCGTGCATTAGCTGCCATAGCTGGTCCCGATCGATTGTATCATATGCGGCTTTGAAGTCGATGAATAGATGATGTGTGGGCACGTTGTATTCGCGGCACTTCTGCAGTACTTGGCGAATGGCGAACACCTGGTCCGTGGTGGAGCGTTCGCCCATAAAACCCGCCTGGTACTGCCCCACGAACTCCCTTGCAATTGGTGCTAGTCGACGGCATATAATTTGGGAGAGTACCTTGTAGGCGGCGTTCAGCAATGTGATTGCGCGGTAGTTGCTACAATCCAGTTTATCACCCTTCTGTAGATGGAACACACGACACTTTCCATCCACTCCTGCAGCAGAACCTTCCTCCCAAACCTTGGTAATTACCCAGTGCAGCGCTCTAGCCAGTGCCTCACTACCGTATTTAAACAGCTCTCCTGGTAGTTGGTCAACTCCAGGGGATTTGTTGTTTTTTAGCCGGCCGATCTCTCATGTATTTCCTGGAGATCCGGGGCCGGTAGTATTATGTCCTGCGCGCGTTCCCCTAGGTCCATCACCATACCGCCATCTTCGTCTGCCACATCGCCATTCAGGTGCTCTTCGTAGTGCTGCTGCCACCTTTGGATCACCTCACGCTCGTTCGTAAGAAGGTTCCCGTTTATGTCCTTGCACATATCAGGCTGTGGCACGTGGCCCTTACGTGAACGGTTCAACTTCTCATAGAACTTTCGTGTGTTATTAGTGCGGTACAGTTGCTCCGTCTCTTCACGGTCTCGATCTTCCTGCTGACGCTTTTTCCTCCGGAAAATCGAGTTTTGTCTGTTCCGCGCCTGTTTATATCGTGCCTCGTTCGCCCTCGTGCGGTGTTGCAGCAATCTCGCCCATGCTGCATTCTTCTCTTCTACTAACTGCTCACATTCGCCGTCATACCAGTGCAGCGGTTGCGGTGCTACCAATGGCGGATCGAATATCTCTCCAGCCATCTTCAAGAGACGCTGCGCCTAGCTGCTCTTCCGTTGGGAGTGCCACTTCCAGCTGCTGCGCGTATTCTTGGGCTAGCCTACCGTCTTGTAGCCGCCCAATATTAAGCCGCGGCGTCCGACTTCGACGCGTGTTGTACACCGTCGAGAGTTTTGAGCGCAGGCAAACTGCAACGAGGTAGTGGTCGGATTCAATATTCGCACTGCGGTAAGTGCGGACGTTTGTGATGTCGGAGAAGAATTTACCGTCGATTAGAACGTGGTCGATTTGGTTTTCCGTTTCTTGGTTAGGTGATCTCCATGTGGCCTTGTGGATATTTTTGCGGGGAAAGAAGGTGCTTCGGACTACCATTCCGCGGGAGGCTGCGAAGTTTATGCATCGTTGGCCGTTGTCATTCGATACGGTGTGCAGACTATCCGGTCCGATAACCGGTCTATACATTTCCTCCCTTCCTACCTGCGCGTTCATGTCACCGATGACGATTTTGACGTCCCGCAGTGGGCATCCATCGTATGTCTGCTCCAGCTGTGCGTAGAACGCTTCTTTCTCGTCGTCGGGTCTCCCTTCGTGTGGGCAGTGCACGTTGATGATGCTATAGTTGAAGAAACGGCCTTTAATCCTCAGCCTTGCACATCCTTGCGTTGATTGGCTGCCACCCAATCACGCGTTGGCGCATCTTTCCCAGCACTATGAAGCCGGTTCCCAGCTCGTTGGTGGTGCCACAGCTTTGGTAGAAGGTAGCCGCCCGATGCCCGCTTTTCCACACTTTCTGTCCTGTCCAGCAAATCTCCTGCAGCGCCACGACGTCGAAGTTGCGGGATGTAATTCATCGTAGATCATCCTGTCGCAACCTGCGAAACCTAGCGACTTGCAGTTCCATGTTCCAAGCTTCCAATCGTGATCCTTTATTCGTCGCCTAGGTCTTTGCCGATTATATCGAGTCGCATTATCTCTTATATTGTTCGTAATTATTGGTTTTCCAGGCGGCTTATTGGGCCTGCGCAAACCTCCTGTCTCGCCGGAGGGCCGTCGTGTCAGGGCTGTTTAGCGTCCCACCTAACACCAGGACTTGGGCTTGTGCGCTTTGAGCGGCACACGGTCGCTTTGGCGGAGCCTGCTTGCGGATACATGCAGCTTTTTTTAGAGGTTTAACAGGGCCCACTGTCAAACCCCACCACATCCTAGGCAGGCGCCACAACTCGCAGATGGCCTGGGGAGGGATCGTCAAGCCCTTGGACAAAGTCCCTGCTGCCCCCTGTCATCTGCTAATAAGCGCAATAAAGCCTGTTTACAAATACGCCTATTATATTAAACATTGAAGTATCCCACAATATTAGTATATTGTAAACAGACATTTCATCTTCTGATAAAAATCTATATTGTCGCAGAATCAGCGAATATGAAACGGGTCAACATTTTTAAAGAAATTTATTTTTAAAGGTTTTTTTTTCGAGAAATTCAATATATTTAGTTAGGGGTAAGTCAAATGTCAATGGTCCACACAAATTTATGATTTTTTTTATGAGCAATTTTCCATGTTGATGGACGAAAAACTTCTCGACATCTGTTCAGTCCAGAATATTGATCAAAGATATAAATTGTAAATAGAATAATTATTAATTGAGAATAGTAAGGGCTATAAACTTCAATGTTCTCTTTATTGTACAGACTTTATTTTTCTCATATGACATGATAATTAGAAATTAATATTAGAGCCTTTGCATGATCGATATATTCCAATTTCCTGTTCTGTATTTAAAACTTCGTCTCATTTTACGAATAACTCAAATTAGAATTGAAATTTCCGAATAGATATATTGCTCATTTGTCACATTGGAAATGATTCTGATGATAGTAATTAAGGTGGCCCTTCTGGTCCGGCCTTCCTCTTAATTTAAATTGATTAATCTTTCTTAATCCTTTCCTCATTATTGTTGAACCTAATATTATAAATTTAAAAACACCTAAATGAAAGCAGCTTCGATCATCTATCAGTTCCGTCCCGGCAGTTGCACGTGTGAATATTACTGCGTTTGATCCGAGTTTATCATCGACTCTCTATGCAGCGCAAATAATCATAATTGTAATTCTGCAATTAGCGGCACAAAAGTTCTAAGCAATAAAATAAATAGTACTCGGCATTTCGGTAATCCAGAAATGCAATATGATCGATCTAACAATTCGACAGACTTTCTATGTGTCCACTTAAACCAACATCCATATGACTATTGAAAGGTTATTCAAATACCATGTGTTTGGATGTTGAATTAATCCTAAAATTAAATTGAGGGAGATCGCGATTTTCGCGATAGTGTAGTTATAAATCCGCGATTTTCGCGACAATGTTTGACGGAACCGCGATTTTCGCGACTGGAGAAGTAAATCCGCGACAAATCCGCGAAATTCGCGAAAAACGCGAAAATCGCGAAATCCGCGACTGTTGTAACAGCCCTGAGTTACTAGATAAAGATTATCGCTTCGATTCCCTTTGTTCTGCTGTCCGGAACATGTTGGGTACCAAGCTGTCAAATCGTATGGATTTTCCTTCTTTGACATTTAGCTCCCCTATTGGCGATTAAAAGTTGCATGTAGAAGAAGTCGATATTAGAAAAATATTGCACGGGGAAGCATACGGAAACTTTTTTAAAACTCTTCTCAAAAATTCTAGAAACGATTTAATTAAAAACGGAATGCAGTACGGGGTTGGACTTTCCTTATATCGTGTATCAAGTATGATATAAAATAAAATTTGAAATCAAAACATTGCGTTTATTATGCAGTAGAAGGAAAGTCCAAACCCGTACTGCTAACCGTTTTTAATTAAGTTGCTCCTAGAATTTTTGAGAAGAGTTTTAAAAAACTTCCCGTATGCTTCCCCGTGCAATATTTTTCAGATATCATCCTTCGACTTCTTCTTCTTCCAACCTTTAATCGTCAATCCTCGCCAGCAAAAGATGTTCCGGACAGCGACGACAGCGACAATCTTTATCTGGTAACTAAAATATCTTTTTAACAACCCCGTTTAATTTTACCATGCGCACAGTAAAAATCATCTGTGGCCCATGCGGAATGTTGTCACATACACTGAAACAGTGGTGAATTTCTCTGAAACCTCTACCCATTTAAATGGGGAGAGGCACTTTTGTGAGAAAATGGGTGATTTTTTCACTGTGGGAATAATATTAACAATAACAGAGTACCCATTAATGGGTAAAGTCATCAAACCATGTAGTTATTACCACGGATTTTTTCTCTGTGTATGAAATGAACAACAAAACATGATATGGACTTGATTGATATAAGAGATAAAAGAAAACTTTAGAATCGAAGTTAATGAAAAATGGGTGGCCAAGAAATCTCGTGTTAAAAAAAAAGCTTTTAAATCTAATTCGTTTTTGCTTTTTAGATTTAAAAAATCCGACCAATTCATTCACCTCCACACAGGGTAGAGTATCTATTCTTAATTGTTAATATTTCTGAAATAATTTCAATCAAAAAGTTTTGAATTAGGGGGAATGACGGCTTTGGCAGGTTTTGTTCTATTATTGACAGGGGGGTTTTTTATGACTGACTAGGCTCAAATTTGGCCTAAGCATTCTTTGCATATCAACGAATATTGTGGCAAAATTTCATAAAATTTGGTCGACAAAAACCCCCCTGCCAATAATAGAACAAAACCTGCCAAAGCCGTCTTTCCCCCTATGTGGCTTGTGCCAGAATCACTTCTAACATAACTTGCTCTACATTTTTTTTTCGAGACTTATCTCGAAAGATCGCAAGGCGGATTTAACAACCATTAAACAATCATAATGTACTTTCTGACATCATAGCCCTCATCGCTCTCTAATCTCCCTGACGTTGAGAAACATCAAACATCATTGAAACTGAGGCTGTTAACTATCTTTGTCACCGGAGGGTATAAAGCTCACCAACAGACGTGGTTTTGGTTCCAATACCCCCCTGTACTTTATACTCGAGGTCAGCCTTTCGCATTTTAATGAATTCCACTCGTGAAGATAAAGATCACAGTTGACATAAATCGGAAATAATCCACGATTTTCACAACACACTCGGAACTTGGTGCATATTTCTCAAATTTAATATATTTCTATCAGATTCACATTTGATTTCACTGCCCACAATCGCATAATTGTCCCATATGAATAGGAAATCTAGGAAATATGGGACTGATATGCAGTCATAGGCAGAATAGTAGACACAACTGATTTTTATTTTGAACTTTTTTTCAATAGTAAAAATAGTGACTTTAGTGACCATTTTCCGAAAAATAGTTACTTTTGTATCAAATAGTGACTTTTTAGTGACTAGACTCAAAATAGTGATCAAGTCACTAAAAAGTAACTCGCTACCAGGCCTGCGTTTGGTAAATGAATAGGCCATTAAACTTGAATGATAGCTACACTGCTGTATAGCCTAGTCATATTACGCCATTTATTATAGTAATTATCGTGTTAAATATGAGAAAGAAAATTGAATGTATGGCAATTGGCATCAAGTTACTTTCTATCATGATATTTATTACCGCCATCGGGGGTGACAATGGGTCTGGGGGGTGAAAATGTGTCATCTCACCGGCAGTCTGGAGGTCGTTGAGCAAAATCGTTCAAAAATGTCTTTTATGTTTTAGTCTTCTTGCCCTCAGATACATTCAATATATTCTACAAACATTCTAAATAGTTAAAACAGTCGACGGTATCATAAATGGCCTTATCTGAATAGGCTATTACTCAAGTTCCAATAAAAAATTGAATGTCAAAATTCACACAAAGAATAAAATATTAAACAAAAAAAAGCCGAGGCTTGACAGAGAATTGCATTATAGATTCAATACTGAAATTTATTGACTCAATCGTTATTACCATAAAGCACTGCTTTTCACTAACTTTTCAAAATAAAAATAATAAAAAAGAGTGGTAATGATTGCAGAAAAATAAAAATAATCAACCGCCATGTAAAATTTTTAGCTTTGCCCATTTCAACCCCACGCAAGAAACAAAAAGATCAACACAAAAACAAACAAGAAAAACTTACTTTCAAAGGCTTGCATAAAAAGCTCATGGTCCGTCTGGAGTGAATCCATTTTTGGCTGTTTGGCCACTTCCGTATCTTTCTCCTTTTTCTTCGACGCGGACTTCCGGTTCTTGGAATTGTTGCTGCCGCCGCCGCCACCAGCAACAGAGCTACCACCTCCTCCCGCGACGGCGGTGCCGCTGCAGCCTTTTAGCTCTTTCCCTTCCAGCTTGATGGCGTTAGTCGCTGCTACGATTACCGATTTTTTAAGTTTGTTGACCAAGCAGGAGAGGAATGTGGCAAGCAGGGCGCGGGGCGGTGGTTTCCTTTCTTTCGATGCAACCAGCACTAATCACGAATTCCAGCACGAACGAATTAGCCCCGGGACAATTTTTTCACCACTTATCGCACATGGACATTACTATCAAGCACTAGAATATAGTAATACGGTTAATATTTTCTACTCCTGGACGCTGAATTACCTACAAAACAGATTTTTCTTTTCACTATGCGCAGCTTCGTTTTTGCAAAAGACGACGGTCAGAAAATAAAACCCGCTCAAAGTACGAGGAACATTTTGACATGACGCTCAAGTTTTCGTTCGAGACCACTCAATCTAGTACTACACGAGAGTTCTGACAGCACATTTTTGAAAAGGGCGCACACAGCCCTCATGGAACCTAAAACTACCCAAAAATGGATTATTTTAGGTAACTCATTTTGCACTCACCGCATCAAAACAAAGTCGCATCAAAACAAACGCGAAAAATACAATTCATAGAATAAAATACACGGAAAATACAATTTATGATGAACTTAATACATTACCAGGCCTTGGAAAATTCGTTCAAAAACGAACGAATGCTTCGTTTTTAGCCCACAGTGAGGTTTAATTTCGGTGCACCGATTGATGTTCGCTCGATGATGTGCTGCTTGCTGCACGAACAAGGGAAGAGGCAAATACAAAGCATTCGTTTTGTACATTGAAAGAGGGGAGTTTTGAACGTGGCAGCTTCACAAGCCGGGTATAGCGCCGAGGCGACGTCGTTCAGCAGGGCAGTGTGAAATGAGGATGATTCCTTCGTTCATCGGCAGTGTTTCAGATGCGAGTGAGTGTTGTGTAAATACCAAACCATATTAGCGAGAAAGAGAGAGAATGCATTATATACCTCCCTTTTGCACATTCATTCCAACAGAAATGCGCAACTCAGTAACAGTGAGGCAAGAGAGTTTATTATTCTCTGCACTAGCGGGTGATTGATTTCACTCTCCAACTGTTTCGTACAGCAGTGCCATATGGAGCGAGGAAGCATTCTTCGCTAAGCACTTTGAAACTGTTCTCTCATGAAGCTACCTTCCTCGGGAGTATATCTGGTACCGAAGCATAAGTCCTCATCTTCATTGCTTCATTCATCCAAGCCCTGTACATTACAATACAAAAATAATTAAAAATACTTCAATACGCCAAAAAATACGGAAATTCAAAACAATTCATCAATACGCCTTTTCAATGGATCAATCA
The DNA here is from genome assembly GCF_024139115.2 of Armigeres subalbatus. Taxonomy (NCBI): domain Eukaryota; kingdom Metazoa; phylum Arthropoda; class Insecta; order Diptera; family Culicidae; genus Armigeres; species Armigeres subalbatus. Next base: position 224,257,777 of record NC_085141.1, on the reverse strand, counting down.
AGGTAACTCATTTTGCACTCACCGCATCAAAACAACGGCGGCACTGTATACGCATCCCCCCGCTTATCTGGACCTCGCTAGTCCGACGACTCGTTAGTCCGGATCTCACTAATTCGGAATTTTCCGGATTAAAAAGTATCAACACCCATTTAAACACATTATGCTGTCAGTTTTCAAATTTGTGCTGTGATTTTGTTTTGGTTCGTTTGTATGGATTTGACAGTCGGATTAACGAGAGAAACCCCGATAGTCCGGCCATACATTTGTCGGATCAGCGGGGGTATACTGTATTTCTATTCATGTGTGTTTGACAGAACATGTCTACGATGGCGCAATCTGTTCATTTCATAGCGGCAGTTTTTGCTTATTGATTGGTCCATTCAGGCAGATGAATCGTAAATACATAAGTTGACAGCCTCTCGCCGAAAGGCTATCATTTCACTCCAAAATCGAACTTTTTATAGAACTCTCGGAGACCCATGATGTTATATACCAATCGACTCAGCTCGTCGAGTTGAACAAATGTCTGTCTGTCCGTGTGTATGTGTGTGTGTGTGCACACGAAAACCGAAAAACATTAGCCACTTTTTCATATAGTAATTCTTAATCGATTTTATCGCAACAAGTTGCATTCGACGGGGGACAAACCCTAGTTGATCACTATTGAATTTGATAACGATCGACCATTGCGTTTAAAAGTTATTAAGAAAATGGAATCGAACTATGTAAGCGCCATATAAGGTTGGTGTCTTGGCTAAATGCGAGAAAGGCAGTGTCACCACTCGGTGTATTAAGTTGGGTTTTTTTTTCACAAACGGAACTGTAAATTCTCTATCTCTTATCGTAATAAACTCAAAAAACCCAAATTTGTTACATACGACCAATTCAAAAATCAGTCTAGAAATAAACTTAGTAGTACACGTAAAAAAATAACCTTAGAGTAAAATCAGCAGTGATTCAAATCGTTCGGGGCTGTCAGTTTGAATATGAATCTGAAACATTGAATTTCCCAGCAGCTGTTCTAGATTCAGTTTTTATACCAGTCAACTGTCAAAAAAATAAAACTGGTATAACGCTCCGTTCTATTTTCTGCAGATTTGAACCACGATTGAATCACGAGATTCAAATATTTTTCAATTGTTTTGGTGTATGGACACCGACGAACCGACGTGTCACCCCATAGAAAATAATTCAAATTTGCTGCCCACGACGCCATGATGAAAAATCATCGAACACTACCGCCACCCCCATAATGGCTCGCAAAGTTTTCATAGCTCAGCCACCAACCTACGTGTATTAACATTGCAGCGGAGTTGTGTCTTAGCTCATTTGACAGGAGCGATCGCCCGCAAAAGCGAATGACCGTTAAAAAGTGTGAGACAATCAGAGAGCGCCAGTGACACGTCGGTTCGTCGGTGGTATGGATGCGTCATTTTAGCTACGGATCAATCCACTTTGCAATTCCGGTGCATTTCTTGGCAGTAACATAATGATTTCAATTAATTGAAAATTTGAAAAACATGAATAGAACACTGCTGGGGAAACCAGCGAGTTTGTTCTATTTTGCTCCAGATGCAAACTAGAATAGTGGTCGAAAATTTAGAATCAAACTGAATCACTCCTGATTTCACCCTTATATGTTATGGCAAAAAACCATTCGAAAATACTTATACTCTTCATTATGCCACCTACACTCAGAATTTAAAATAAACGAGGACAGTTTAAATTTTAATCATTTCAGTGATAAGTAACATTAAAACATAGCCTTGTATAAAGAGTATACTATTAAATATTAAAATGTATACTAAGGCTTATTTTTGCTTGAATATCTAGCATTGTATTACTTTTTTTGCTTTGGAAAGATTGAGACATGTTTTCTGTTCTGAAATTGCAAAAACCTGTTTCATCGTGAACGTTCAATCGAATTAAAGTCTGCGGCGTACGGCATATCATGCTTTCAAGCGTAAGTAATTCTGAATAAAACGATAGGCATTATTATTGAGTAAATTAGACATGAGTAATTTTACTTTTACAGGTGTTTCCAGGCAGAAGTCTCCGCACGATCCGCAAGGAAAAAAATGGCAGAAAGAAAGCGAAATTCTTGACATGATTTGATCGGTTTGGTGTGATTGCAGGTTGCAGTATTTAAATTAGAAGTTTGAGTTCCACCGTGACCAACGCATAGAGATGCCAAAGCACCCGATGGCACCAAGTGTCTGAACTCAGAAGCCACCAAGACGAAAGACAAACTGCAAATGTTTCCCCGTAAACTTCTACGGTAATGCGCAGTTCTCGACGGAAATGGTTCGAAGTGAAACCTTGTGTACGACATGTTTGCTACATACACACCGGAGGAAGAAGCAAGGACGAAGGGAAGCGAGGACACTAAGGAACAGTTCGAGAAGCCGCTTCACGATGCCATTTTCAGATTCTTAGGATTGGTCGCTGCAGGCTTGCGGGAACACGGCAGTCATCGTTCCGCAGGATCATCATATGTTCCATTGGTGTAGCGATCGGTTCGACGGAGTTTGGGTCTGGAAGACCAGGATCTCGCCCACCGACGTTACAAAGTGCTACGTGAATTATTGCTACGAGCGTGAACACCATAATCAAAATTGCCGTTGTATTTCCGTTATAAAATATTATGTGACTCAGTTATCTTCTGCTGTTAAATAAATCAATAATATGTAATTGGTATGACCTAAATACTATGAAATAAAATGGAGAGATTTTTTATTTATTGTTTCTGTCGGGTTCCTTCCCGACCGAGAACTATGTTTTCACCTCCACTATGTTGGCCAGCGAACCCAGTCCAAAACGACACCTTTCCCAGGGCAGATTTCGTCATCCAAAATGACCATCAGTCACACAAAACACCAAGTCTTCACATTGAAACACAATTTACAGTTTATTACACTTTACATTAAACATCGATTTATTACTAATTTACGACACTACTTTATTTGACACTAATTACATTTATTACTAGATACTAAACTTAACACGCAACAATAAAAAACGATCAAGGGTTCGCCCCTCGAAATGTGCACGACGGCGTACTGTTTACAACTAATTTCTCGCATTCGTTGCTGCTGCTGTTGCCCTTGCATAAACTACCGACGCACCGAACGACGACCGTCCGCACGGCAGTGTGGATACGATGATGCGAGAGCCTACGAAAGAGCGAACCAAAAAGTGCGACCATAGCAGGTAAAATTGGTAACGCACTCGTTCGCCGACTACATACATTGATAGCAGGGTGAATGATACACACAAAAAAAATCGTTGGTAAAATTAACAGAAACGTTGGTAAAATTAAGAAAATTAGTTAGTGATTTTCAGTAGAAAGTATAAGACTGATAAATTTACCAATGCTAAAAATGTCACTTCAGAAAGCACTTTGACAAGAGCCAACTTTTCAAAATTACATTTTCTTCTTAAAACTAAATGTATATTTTGCATTTGAATCAACTAGTGATTCTTTCAAAACAACAAGTGGTGTGCGCTTTCAATTTCAGAAAACAATGTTAAAATAGGTTGAAATGAAATGTTTCATTAATTCAAAGTTGATTATACCATTTTTATTTTATTATCTTATTTTATTCACTTTGGGGTTTTAGACAAACAAACAAATCACAATATGTTATTTATAAAAGCTAGAGGAACCAGACAAATTGTTCCGCCTCAGTCGAAAGGGTTCGATTAACGGTGTATTAGCATTATCCAAATTCCTGGAGTTCCGCCAGCAGTTGTCATTTCTGCTGCTGTTCGAACTGGATCCTCCTTGTACTGGGTAAAGATTGGAAGGTGAGCGGAGAATTGATGGTCTTTGAGGACATCAGGGCCAGTGCAGACGAACTCATGCGACGGCTGTTAATTTCCGTCGATAAATGCTCGTTGTTTATGGTGGTGCGTAGAGGAGCATTTTGAGGCATATGTGTTGTGCGGAATACCGTCGATAATTATGGTGTTTCCTGGAGATGATAAGATGATCTATTGTAATATTTTAACTCTATTGCTAATGGATTATGGGATTGGTCAGAGTCTATTATATATAGACTCTGGGATTGGTAACCTCGTTGGCAACATATTGCTATACCTTTGGCGGTGCTGATTTTTCGGTTCCAATTGACCTGGACGGTGTAGTGACGGCTGCGCTTCACGTTTAGGAGCTACCTTTTTGGAGGCAAAAACTCCGGATTGAGGAGGGGTCTGCTGAGCAACCGTGAACAGCATTCTCGTGGCTGAAATCACGAAAATTCCGGAGTCTTACATTTGCTGAACTTTATAAATAAATTTCACTTTCCGTACAACATATTTTTCCCGCCGACAAATGTTAAATAAAACATACGTCAGTTGCCAGATATTTGAAGATAAGTTGCCAGCGTTGCCAAATCTGAAGATAATAACATGTCCATTTGAAATTTTCCGATCATTCAAAAGAAAAACTTTAACTCTTGAAATAACAATTTTTCATTTATAAATAATTTCTCAAGTTGACAGTTTTACTTTCACATTAAGAGTTTCATTATTTAAATTTACCAAAATTGCTATAATGTCAAAATGAAAGTGCCAAATTTTCAGAAACACAATTTATTTTTTCTCTGTGTACTATCGTTGATGCTTGAATAAATGGTCTGTTCACAGACATCCTCACCCACCATGAAGTTGCCAGGAAACTTCTGAAAAGAAAAGAAAAAAACTCCCTTTATTAAAAGTGTTTCGGATGATTTCGGATAAGTTGCAATTTCCGAACAAGATTGAATGAATTCCAGGGCTAGTCACCAGCAATTTGGTTCTATGCTTCCTGAAGATTAAATCAAGTTCTTCAAAGGCAACTGTGAGCAACGGAATTTTCTCTTGAAGAGAAAGAAAGTGATTCACTTGATGGATAATAATGACTACTTTTATTTCCCAAACCGCTAGTACTATTTATACATGATTTGGGAATAATTCTTAACATATACATATTAATTATCCTACACGTTCAACCAATTCTAATTGGTATTCTAAATTCTTATTGTAAGAAATTCTAATACAGATGGCACTCTTATAATTTAGGTGCCGACCTCTAAAAGGCACCTAGCTAAAGGACCTGCTATTCTAATTAGAAGTGCCTCAAATTGCATGCAACATTTAATGCAATTTCTCAATATGGCGACACCTATCGTGCAAATACTTATGAATGGTGCCATCTGCTTTCTTTTAAGGGTATAATTTAACGCAAGTATGCGACACTTGCAAGCAAAACGAATCGAGTGGAAAAGTACTAAGTAATAAAACTGCATCTGCATCGTGGGAACGTTTTTCCTACCTCCCCTGAGCAAGCGTTAGACAAACATTCCCAGCCCGATATAGCTCTTCCAGGGAGGTAGAAAAACATACGCCATATGGAGTTTTATTACTTTGAAGCTAACATAGAAATCTAATCTTAGCCTGATTATTTGAAGCTGAACATAGAAACCTAATCTTAGGAAAACATTCCTTGCTTGATATGGCCCTTCCTGGGAGACAGAGTAAACATATGCCACAGGAAACATTTTATGGTTTTGAACTAAACATTCCTAATCTGTTATTTATCCTGGCACATGGCTCTGATGAATTGAACAAATCTTCTCTAGGAAAAATGATATAATTTGAACATTAATGTAATTTATTTTTAACACCCTTCGATGCACTGGATGGAATCGATTGACTTGAACCCTAATCTTCCTGATTCTGCAATGGTAGCACACACAATTTGGCTACCGGCCTTTTCATGAACCCGGTTGAGGTTCTTAGCGTTACCACTCGAGTTATTCCATCCGCGCCAGGGTGTAGTTCCTGAATCCGGCCCATCTTCCACTGCATAGGTGGTATGTTAGGCTCGACGATGACAACCAGCCTTCCTACCTTCACGTCTATTGCCGGCTGCCAGTGCTTCCCTCTAGCTTGAAGTTGTGACAGATATTCCCGGCGCCATCGTTTCCAGAAGTCCTGTAATTGTCGCTGTATGAGCTGAAACCGTGACAATCGGTTTAGCTGGACGTCTCCAAGATCTGGGTCGGGCAAAGCATGAAGGGATGCTCCGACTAAGAAATGCGCCGGCGTTAGAGACTCCAAGTCCAACGGATCATCGGATAACGCCGTCAATGGTCTGGAGTTAAGGCACCCCTCTACTTGTGCCAACAATGTGGTGAAGTCTTCATGCGATACTGGATTTCCACCGAGTACCCTCAATATATGGAATTTGGCTGAACGAACCGCGGCTTCCCATAATCCGCCAAAATGCGGTGCACTTGGAGGGTTGAAGTGCCAGTAAATTCCTTCATCTGCACATTCCCTCGTTACAGCGGCTCGATGTTTTTCCTCCTTCAGTAACACGAAAAGTTCTCGGATCTGGTTTCTTGCGCCTACGAAATTGGTACCGTTGTCTGAATAGACGTCACTACAGCGCCCACGGCACGCAAAGAATCTTCGCAAAGCTTGCAGGAACCGCTCCGTCGATAGATCTGACACCAACTCCATATGGACGGCTTTCGTAGCCATACACACAAAAATTGCAACGTACGCTTTCGTTGGTTTACGCCCCCTTCCTTCCTTCAAGTATACCGGCCCAAAATAGTCTACGCCGGTTTTCGAAAACGGCCTTGAAACAGAGACTCTTGCTGCTGGCAGTTCTCCCATTAGTTGCTGGATTGTACTCGGTTTAGCCCGGAAACAACGTTGACACTGATGAACGATCTTCTTCGCCAGATTTCTGCCACCAAGCGGCCAGTACCGCTGTCGAACTGAAGCAAGTAGAAGCTGCGGTCCAGCATGCAGGTATTTCTGATGATAATGACGAAGAATCAACTCGGTGAAAGCGTGCCTTGCCGGTAGGATGATTGGATGCTTGAAATGCAGTGATTCTTCCGAATGAGCTAATCGTCCACCGACTCGCAGAACGTCGTTCTCATCGACCCGAGGATTGAACCACCGTAGAGGTGAGTTCCGTGATACTGACGTGCCCGATTTTAACTTGCACAGCTCGTCCGGGAAAGACTCCACCTGAACCTTCCGAATTATCAGCTGCTCAGCGAGATGTAGCTCACACGAAGATAGAAATCCCGTTTGCCTTTCTCCGACTGGACACCGTAGGTTATTCAGGAAGCGCAACCAGTATGCTGTCATCCGAATCAACCTTGTAAACGTCGAAAATCTTACTAGATAATCCGAGAGAAAATCGGATTCCTTCGACGAAGCGCAAACCACCACGTTGCGTCGCTTTTCCAATTCTTCCTTCGGTGGTGCTTCCGTGGCTACAGGCCACTCCCTAGGGTCTTGCTTTAACCATGTGGGTCCATGCCACCACAGTTCATTGTCACGGATGTTGTTGGGTAGTATTCCACGCGATATCAAGTCTGCTGGGTTGGTGTTCCCTGGAACATGCCTCCATTTGTCTACTCCCGTCAAGCCTTGAATCTTCGCAACCCTGTTCGCGACGAAAGTGGTCCAAGTTCCTGGCGATGACTTGATCCAATGAAGAACGCAGGTAGAGTCCGTCCAGAAATAAACCCTGTCTTCTATCTTCAGCGATTCTGCCACCTTTTCCCAGAGTTGTGCTGCCAACAGTGCTCCGCAGAGTTCCATTCGTGGTAGAGATTGCGTCTTGAGCGGCGCCACCCGTGATTTCGAGGTCAACAGATGAACCGAAACCGAGCCATCCTCTATCTGACTTCTCACATAGATTGTCGCACCATATGCGACTATCGAAGCATCCGAAAAACAGTGGTATTCTACGGATACCGATCCTGGAACTATAACGCACCGTGGAACCCGTACATCGTTCAATACTGGGATTTGCTCGTGAAACTTTCGCCATTCCTCACCCACCATTTCGGGTAGCGGGTCATCCCATTGAAGAGTTTCACCCTTCTCGTTTTGCAAGCACCAAAGCTGCTGCATAAAAACCTTCGCTGAGGTAATCGTTGCTCCGAGCAGACCAAGCGGATCGAAAAGCTTCGCTATGAAACACAGCACTTGTCGCTTCGTAATAATCTGGTTTGCCGTGAGAGGAGGAATCTCGAACTTGTACCGAAAACGATCAACATTGGGTAGCCATGTTAAGCCCAATGCTTTCACCTCCGCGTTCTGGTCCCAATCAATACCGTTTGCATCCGGTAACGCCAAACATTCGTTCGGAAGCCCTTCGAGTACTTCCGGACGGTTAGAAGCCCACTTTCGCAGTTTAAATCCTCCGCTGATCATCGCTGCGTCGAGTTGTCACCTCAATTCGATCGCAGATTCGACGTCGCCCGCTCCTGAAATAACGTCGTCCATATACACGTCTTCTTCGATCGTCGTAGCCGCCAGAGGGAACCGCTCCCGCTCGTCGGATGCCAGTTGCTTCAGAGTACGTGTAGCAAGATATGGTGCCGATTTGGTACCGTACGTCACCGTCAGCAGCTCGTATATAGAAACCTTGCCATCTAGTCCAGTCCACAGGATGCATTGTAGCGGAGTGTCATCAGATTTCGTCCAGATTTGCCGGAACATCTTCTCGACATCAGCAACCACCATCACCTGACGAGTTCTACTCCGAAGGACGATCGACCTAAGATCTTGCTGTACTACTGGTCCAGCATACAGCGCATCGTTGAGGGATATTCCAGTAGAAGTCTTACAGGAGGCATCAAATACCACTCTCACCTTAGTCGTGGTGCTAGTCTCCTTGATTACCGGATGATGTGGCAGAAAACACCGTTTGACTGCCTTCTCCTCAGGTTCGTCCACCTTTCGCATGTGACCGAGATTGATATATTCGGTCATAAAATCGCTGTACTGCCTCTGTAGATCAGGATCTTTCGCCAACCTTCGCTCTACAGCTCGTAATCGCCTCAATGCGATGTCTTTCGATTCACCAATTTTCGCCAGCACTTCAGTGTTCTTTGGGAGGGTAACTGTGTAACGTCCATCCGTTTCCCGCTTCACCGTGTTTTCGAACAGCTCTTCGCAGCGGCTTTCTTCCGGAGAGTGTTTGTTGACGGCTCCCACTTCCTCGCAGGACCAAAACCGTGCCATTATCTCTTCCAGATCGTCCGACACTGCCATGTTGCAGGAGTATCTAGTCGCCTGACTATCCGATGTGACTTCGCCTGTCACTATCCATCCGAAAACGGACTCTGTCAATACAGGCAGGCTCTTGCCAAATTGAATTTCACTTCCTGACGGGAAGAAGGTGAAGAAAGCTTGGATGCCCAATACCAAATCGATCTTCCTCGACCGGAAAAACTCTGGATCCGCCAGCTCGATGTCTACAGGTATGTCCCATCCACTTGCCTGAATAGTGGTCGTTGGCAGGCTCGCTGTGACCTTCGGTAACACAAGGAACTCCATAGATCGAGCGTACGACGAAACGCGGGACTTGACGACAGCTTTTATTTTGTGCGATGCCTTTATTCCGGACAGCCCAATGCCCTGAATCGAAATGTTGGCTTTCTGTACGGAAACGCTCATCGCCTGGCATAGTTTAGTGGAGATAAAGTTGCACTCTGACCCTGAATCCAGAAGTGCTCGTGCTGGGTAGCGACATCCTACATCGTCTTCGATCACTACGACAGCTGTAGCCAAGAGAACTTGGGATGACCCACACTGCGCCGCGTTGGAAGAAGTAGATTCGACCGCTGAAGCATTCGCTGCCCTCGACCTTGCGCTTGTACTACCCCGTTTCGGACTCCCTCCTGAACTCGATCTCCTGGGGGATCCTTGGCTACCCTTGCGTTCTCCTCCCTTGAAGCAAAGTAACGAATGGTGTCGACCCTTACAATGCCAACAGGAGAATTTTGAAGTGCATTCCCGAGCCAGATGACCACGCTTGAGACAATTGGGTTGTTTAGCTCAGAAAAATATTGAGTTTTTTGCAGTTTAACATAAAGAGCATGCTCTCCTGATCTCCAACATATTTTTATTTTGTTTGTAAACCTTTTATTTACATTTTTATACAGCAAACAATAAGCCATTTCAATCGATAGAATGACACTAACATTCATATAATGACAGTTGGCCCATGCAGCATAAGAACAAATTTTTAGCTCCATATAAATTTAAAATGCAAATTAAAAATAGTTCCGGGGCTCCAAAAATTCTGAAAAATTGGGGTTAGTCTCAGTTTTTTATGCAGATTCAGAATATGTAAAAACATATATACCCCTAAACAACCCAATTGCGGCAGAGGGATTCCGCACGCAAGAATGTTTCCCTACTGGACAACGACAACTTCAAAAAGGATGGACACGTATGAAGTCCATGTATCTGCGCACACGAGGGACACTTAGCGTTGTTGGACTGTACGGCGTTGTTGCTGACCTTCGCTGAAAACGGCCTTCTCCTGGGTGGTAGCGACTGCTCGACAACTTTTGACTCCGCCTTCACTGGTAGAGCTTCGAGAATTTGGATTCTCCGCTGCAGGAACTCCAGCAAGTCCCTTATGGTGTCCTGCTCCTTCGTCGACGAGTGCTCCTCCCATCCCCGCCGTGTGCTCGGGTCGAGACGAGCGCTTAGATGTTCGACCAGCAACAGATCTTTATACTCGGCCGGTTGGATGATCTGATCCAGGGTCAGAATCACACGATCGAATCCGTCGACCAGCCTGTGAAGATCCGCGATTGACTCCGTGGTGAGGGACGGCAGTTTGAAGAGAGCCTGCACTTGCTTCTTCCGTAAGAGCTTGCTGTTGTTGTAGCGTTTTAGCAACGACTGCCAAGCAACCTGGTAGTTGTCCCTGGTGATCTTTAGCGGATCTATCAGTGCCTTAGCTTCGCCTGCTAAGCACCCCTTGAGGTAGTGGAATTTTTCCACATCGGGTAGGTCTGGCTTCTCATGGATCAGAGACGTGTAGAGATCCCTGAAGCTGAGCCAGTCGTCGATGTTCCCGTCGAAACTCTGCAGCTGGATTTGAGGTAGGCGAACATGATCCATGCCACCATGTAGAGTGGCATCTCCAGGGCGAATAGACTGGTTCTGGACGGAATTGTTTCGAACCTCTCCTACCTTCTCCGTCAGAAACGATTTCGCATCGTAGTAGCGGTTCTCCACCTCCAACTGCTCCCTCTGCAAACTTTCGGGCTCCGTGAAGTCCTCGTGCGCTTGTATTTCCCAGATAGCCTCACTTATCTGAACCCACAAACTATCTAACTTTTCGAGACGAACATTGATTTGAGCGACAGGGGTACCCTCCTTAAAGTTCTTAACATACTGGCTAATGTTACTTAAAGATAACTTTAACCCCTTCAGCCTCGTCGTCAGGTTCTTCAGGGAATCCGCGTTCCTGGTAACGGGCTTCATGATTACTGTCGTCTCACCACGGAAACTCGAACAATGTCGTCAGTCAGTGGGTTACTCCACTCGCAGAATCGTAGAACCGTCAGCAAATCCAAAAATTGATAAAATCGGAGATGTAGTACTCAATATTGTCCGCTTCGGCAGGACATATACTGTTCAGCTCACCTATGAGAAGTAACAGCGGGGCAGCCGAAGCCAAAACAGCAAATTCTCCGATTAAGAACACCTCCAATATTCGGACGAATGCCTCAGATTCCGATCCAAGCCAGGAAATGCGAGGGAGTGGAAATAAAGTTGTAGTATTCAAATTGAAACTTCGGCTAGCCTTGAAATTATTTTCTTGTCGCCTTGTACCATGGTACGAATACCACAAGTGTGTGTCCCATATAAAATGGTATTTCTCAATGTATTGATCTTAATTTTGAGTTGTGTGAATTTCATTTTGGGTAGATAGATTTAATAGTGTAAAATGAGTTACCTTTGGTTGATCCTTTACCTTTACATTAACTCAATTTTTGGTATTTTCGAATTTTCGTGTATGATATCCGCGATCTGTCATCGGACACTCACTCACACATTTGTACGTAAGAAACAAAATAAAAAGTGCTCATACCAATTTTTGAAAATGGAATCAAGTTTGAACAAAATTTTAAACATGAACAGACAGCAGCTCAGTGGTCAATTATACAAGTACACTAATGTAGTTAAAGGTAATTTCATTTTACAATGTATAACATTTGCTATGCTGATATATGGATTGCTTTCCAGGGTGGCAATATCGCTGGTTCACGGTGGATGCTCAAGCTGGCTTGCTAAGCTACTATTTGTGTGAACCATCGAATGATGACTCAAACCCACATATCATAGGAAATTCTCCTCGAGGCCAAGTGCACTTGGCGGCAGCCGTGATTTGTCCCAGTGATGAGGATTCTAAAACTTTCACTGTTAATTGTGCATCCGGAGATATGCTTAAACTAAGAGCAGGAGATGCGAGGGCGCGACAAGAATGGGTTGATGGTTTGAGGGCCATCGTTGAAAGCCATTCGATTTGCGCTGCTTCACTTCCGCCAAGAGATCAACTGGCGGCCAACGACGCCTTTGGAGCAGCTCGTCAGCAAATGCAGCAAACGGAACTTAGTAATGCTGCCCTGGCACGGGCGATTGAGAATGTGACCAGCCCTCTTGCCCCCACAGATCCCGATTTGCTAATGCTGAAAGCATTGTCTGCCGCCAGCACTCATAGTTTGCTGCAGTGCTTAGGATTACTACAGAGGCACCACGAATTGGCCGACGCAAGGCTAGAACCTTAAGCTTTGGAAAAATATTGCATGGAAAATCCTTTCCCGTTATTAATCGTACGTTTTGTCCCAGCTATTAAATTCTCCTCGGTAGTATTATCAACGATTTTAATTTCGTAAACCTGGAGCAGAATACTTGTAGATACCTAAACTAATTGTAATCTTCTTTAATACATTTTTCACAAGCAAAAAATGTGCGCAAGAATAAAAAAAATCCGTACAAGGTATGTTTAATTTGTTTTTTTTTTTTTTTTTTTCTTCTTTATTAAAGAGGCTTTCAGCTCTTGACTGGTTCACCTCTGGAAAAAGAGAGGAAAAAAAAAGGAAGGGCCAGAAGGGCTCAACCTTCGCTGTCAGTCACTGTCATTTTCAGCTAGTCCGTGGTTTCGTGCCTTGTCAATATCTTTTAATCCGTGGTGGTTCCATGTTAGGTGTTTATCTTTTTCCGTGCCATTGTCCTAGTTAGTTTGCTTTGTTCGGTGTACAATTGTAGTAATTTCGTTGTTTCCAGTGTATATCGATGTCCATTTTTCGTTAGCGTGGGTCGTGTGTGTGATCCGGGTTTCTTGTTAGATGTCCTTGTAGATGTCTGCATCTTTCAAGAAGCGGATAGTTGCTGTCTCGTATGCCGGGTCGTTGGATAGTGCATCCCTTATACTACCAATCGGGTACCGCGACCTAGGGGCCTCATAGAGGGGGCACTCACACAGTACATGCTCGCTGCTGTTCCTTACTTGACAGGTGTCACACATCCGGTGGAACGGACCCTGGCCGGAGAAGTCATTGCTCAGCCTGGAGTGGCCCGTCCGAAGCCGGGACAATGCGCGTTGTTCTCTCCAGTCCGCTCGATCATCCCATGCTCTGGTCTCTCCCTTAATTTTCCGCAGGAACAAGGAGCGGTTTCCCCACCACTCTGTTTCCCATGAATCTTTTACTGTCCTCCTTATTTCATTTCTGGCATCGGGCCCAGGAACCTCTCGCGTGAGGTAGGCGCTGCTTCTTCCCAAGTTGGCCAGCTTATCCGCCTCCTCGTTTCCGCGGATTCCAGCGTGGCCGGGTACCCATAGAAAGGTGATGTTGCTGTCAGCAGCTTGCACGAGCTCCTGTGTGGCTTGGATCCACGGGTGTTTTGTTCTGGGTGTTTCCAGAGCCAACAGGGCGCTCGCTGAATCTGAAACAATCAAAGTGGATGCCGCATTTGTATCAGATGCTGCCTTGGATAAGGCCGCTGCTTCGGCTGAGTAGACCGTACACTGGTCGGGAAGTCTCAGGTGTATCTGCAGATCTGAACCGAAGGCACCGATCCCCACCGAACCATTAGCCTTAGATCCGTCAGAGTACCGAATCTCCGCGTCTTGGTATTTGTTTCGGATCCTTTCACTGAAGACTGCTTTGGCTCGAGTTGGGTTGGTACCCTTCCGCAGCTGCGCCTTGATTGCCCAGTCGATGGTTGGGACTTTGGCCTTCCAGCTTCCCGGTCCTACTCGGTGAACCTCAGCCACCGGGGGAAGCTTAGATTTGGCCACCGCGTTTAGGGCAAGGTTTGCAGGAAGCAAGCTTGCCCATTTCCCCATGTACGTTCCAGGAATCCAACTGCTCTGCATCCGATTGTCGCTGCTAGTTTGGATCGGAATGGTAATACTCCAGTTTCCGCGCAGGCTGCAAGGGCTGGAGTTTATGGGAGAAGCCCAGAGATGGTCCGGATGGCCACTTTATAGGTCGGGGAGAGTTCCGTGATCTCCGATTCATACAATTAGGCGGCTAATAATAATAGCGTTCGCCACACGCCTCCGTATGTCTCGGTCACTCCTGGTTCGTTTATTGGTAATTGACCGTAGTAGATAGATCCGAGTCATACATGCCGCCCTAATCCTACCGGTCCTAATCCTACCGTACCGGTCGAGTGTCACTCCGAGAACTTTTAGGGTCTTCTTAGGTGTATGCCTCAAGTCACAGATGTGAAGCCTGGCACACTTACCTGCTGCAATGTCGAAACCTACATCTTGGGCCCAACTAGCGACTGCTGTCACTGCTGCTTGTAGTTTCCTCCTAATGCTCCTGGGGTGCTTACCGGTGACGATCAGGAGAATATCATCAGCATATACTAGAATAAACATCCCTTTTGGAAGCACCAAGAAGACGCCGCTCATCGCCACGAGGAACAACGTAACTGCAATTACCGATCCTTGCGGGACTCCGGTTTCTTCCTGCACCACTTTGGACTTGTGGTTTCCCACCAGTACCTGGTTCGTTCGTCCATCTAGGAAATTCCGCAGAAAAGCCAGCATATTTCCAGTAATGCCCCATTTCTTGAGTTTCTCCAGGATCCCCGTAGTCCACGCCCGATTGTAGGCTTTTGCCAGATCAAGGGATGCAAGCTCAACATGCTCGCCATCCTTCAAGCAGTCGTCCAAGATCTGGCCAAGGGAAGCCAGGTACGTCCCAGTGCCAAGGCCAGGCCGGAAAGCATGCTGTCTGAAGTCCAGTCGTTTGTGTTGTACAAGGTGGTCCATTAGTCTGCGGTTCACCATCCTCTCCATCACCTTTGCCACACAACTGGTCAAAGCGATTGGACGGTAGTTGCCGACTTCGTTGGCGGAACCGGTGCCTTTAGGGATGGGGATCACGTAACTATGTTTCCAGCCTTCAGGAAGTGTTGCCTGCAGCCACTCTTTGTTCATCCCTTGCAGGAGTGCTGCTTTCCCGCTGGGGGGAAGCATTTTAAGCATTGGGTAACCCAGCTCATCTGGTCCTGTTGATTTCCCTTTCGCGTTCTGTAGGGCGAATTCCAGCTCCTCCATGGAGAAGGGACGGTTGAAAACCTTCGTCGGGTCGTGAGGCACTACGAAATTCTTGATTGCCTGTTCTGGTGCAGGGTGCCGGCTCAAGAAACGAGCGGGATAGCGCCTGAAGGATGAGAGATCTTGAAAATGGTCAGCTAGCGCGTCGGCAATAATGGCTTGGTCCCTACAGGTAACGCCGTTTATTTTTAGGGCCATACCATTCATGCGCCTTTTGCCCTGGATGCAGTTTATTCTCCTCCAGAGCTCTGAAGACGAGAGGTTGGGATTCAGCTCGTCCAGAAATTCCGTCCAGCCACTGGCCTTAGCCTCCTGGATGGTTTTGCGGCATGCGTTGCGAGCTGCTCGGTAGGATTCTAGAATTTGTGTCCTATCCGGGTGATCTTCTGGCATTTTCCTTTTGGCCCTTTTGTTGGCTCTCAGCGCCTTCCTACGAGCTTTTACCACTTGCCTGGTTTTTTCACTCCACCAGTACAGGGCTCGACGACCCGCATTGGGAGATGTCTTCGGGATTGTATCCGACGCAGCGTTTTGTATCCTTATGGAGAGGTCCTCGATCGAGATGGATGGCTGGCGGTCAAGTTCCTCCTCAAGTACTAGCTGGAATTCCGGCCAGTTGGCTTCGGCAAAGCGCCATCGGGGGCGCCTGGTAGTTTTTGGAGTAATGGTATTGGCCAGTTCTAATCGAATAGGAGGTGATCGCTTCCCATGGGATCGTCTTCCACGCACCACAGAAAGCGGCTTGTCACAGAGGCTGTGCAAAGCGATACGTCAATAGCGGTGTCTGTTTGGCCACGAGAGAAAGTGGATGAACCGTCGTTCATGATCGTCAGGTTCCTCTCGCTGGCAATGCTGGTGATGGTGGTACCTCTAGCGTTGGAGCGTCGGCTGCCCCAAGCTTTGTGGTGTCCGTTTACGTCACCAAGGACTAGCATTGGCTGGGGGATTTGATCCAGCACTGTTTCAATACGGTTTCGGAAGTTGTCCGACTTTCCATTCGGTAAGTACCATGATACTACCGAGAGCGGAAATGGCCATGATATTCGGACGGCGATGACCGGAATGTCCGATTTAATGCTGATTGGCTGAGCTGGAAGTTCCGCGGCAATTCCAATGGCAGCGGACTGGAAAAAGTTCGCTCCGGTGATGGTGTGCCATCGGAACTTTCGACCCATGGTGTTATTCATGGCGGATGGTGTGGCCCTATGCGTCTCTTGAAGAGCGAGTACCGCTGGCTGATATTTCTGTACCAGAATTTCCAGATCCGCGATATTGTGGAAGAAGCCGTTCATGTTCCACTGGATTGCGAAAGTTGATTGGGCGCGAGACGTCGCACCGTTGGCAGACCCCGACAGAGCTCCACCGAGCGCAGGCCCTGGTGGAGGACCCACTACTGGCAGAGGTGAAGGAGCTGCGGGAAAAATGTTGAGTGTAGGCCCCTGTAGCCCCCCGACAGGTGCGCTACTGGGTTTGAAGGGTACAGCTGCCAGGGGTACTGGGGTTACTGGATCTCTAGTACAAGTCTTGGAGTTGCCAGGCTTGATCACTGCTGTTGGTCCGTAGCGAGTTTTGTGTAGGACATCGTAGACGTTCGCATCCGTTGCCTCTTCGTGTGAAAGAGGAGCAAAGGGAGGCGCTGAGGGCGCCGGTGTCAAAAGATTGCGACAGTTTCGGTATGGATTCCTCCTCAGGTGCGGTCTGGGAATGTTGTGGGTAGTCCCTTCGGAGCTCGGGGTAGAGAGATTCATGTCGGGATCCGAGCAAGGCGGAGCTTCCCTCGTGACAGGTAACAGCGTGTCACCTGCAGAAGATGATGTCCGTACGGAGCTATTATGGGTAGTTAGCTTGCCGTTATTGATGTCAGAAGTAACAAAGAATGGTGCTACGGTGTTGGGCGTGCGGCGATTCGATGGTTGGTCTTGCGAAAACCCATGCTTGATCCTAGCGGCGTCCTTCGGGGGAATGAGCGTCCCGAGCTTCACCCAGTGCTGGGCCGATCTTGCAAATCCTGTTTCTTGAAGCTCATCGGGGGATAGGGAGTGAAACCCTCTATGCGTCCCGCTTCCAACTTGCCCCCAGCGCCAAGGGGTGTTCCCCAGTTCCGGTGAGGCAATGACTTCCGCACTGAGGGGACCAACGCTACTGGGGGGTTTGTTGGGATCTTCGGCTGTTTGCCATCTTCGTCCGGCAGGCGTCGAAGTCGACCCGGCCGTTCCAGTTGGGCAAAGACTTCTGGTCGGCCGGCGCCTCGGCCACCTGCGGCACTTTCTTCGTCAGGGTTTGACATGGGGGTTGGACATCTGGGTGTAGAGGTGGCTTGCTCAGTCATTTCCTGTACCATTGGCGTGGTGAAATTCTCTGGAGGGGTGAAGAGAAGAGTAAAATGGGTTCACTTGCTTGAATCACTTAGATTTTTAGGGCGACTGAGCAGCGATTGGTTCGAATCTAAACGGTTAGATCCATCGACTCCGCGGAGCTATTAGCTTTCGCCTTTCGCTTAGCGTTGGGGGAGCCGGTGGAGTCGTGGCTGGTGGTGGATTTGGTAGTCGATCGTGTCCGTTTCGATTGATGAGAGGAAGTGGACGTAGTGTCTTCGTCAGAATAAATTTCGCATTTTGAAGTTTTCTTCTTTTGAGACTTCGCCTTTTTCTTCTTTCCTTTTGCTGGTGCGGTGGCTTCGTTCGTTTCGGACATGTGTTTTTCGAACCATTTTTCTATGCTCTCTACGGTTGTAGGCGCGTAACCTTGTCTGGACTGCGGCGTTTCAGGGATGGTGAATTGTGAGATGAGAGCGCGATTGCTGTCATCAGACATAGTAGCAGCGGGGGCAATGGAGTCAGCCTGATTGATCAGCCTCCTGATCGTCTCATCCTTCCTCACAATCAATTCATCCCGTTTTTCAAGGTCAGTCTGCAGTTTCTTCACTGTGGTTGAAAGTTCAGCAATCTGCCTAACCAACTCCTCGATTGTTCCGTGCTCCTTTACTTTGTCCATTCGGTCGCCGACGCTTTTGTGGTGAAGTGCCTTCTCCATTTCCGCAATCCTTTTGTCCTTGGCCTTGGAATCGGCAAGGAGCTGTGCGACCATGGCTTTCAGTTCTCCGATTTCGGTGTCCTTGCTGTTGGCGACTACATTGGCGTACGCATTTGGATTCCGGTTAATGGCTCCGATTCGAATTTCGTGTTCCCGGCGGGCTTGTGGGTACGAGATGCCGAGATCCACACGGAGATGTTGGATAGCAACCTCCTTTTCGTATACCGGGCACTTACGGCTTGATACTGCGTGTTGATCAGTCTTGCACAATTTACAGTAGGTCGGGTTTGTGCAGGGCGATCGTTCGGAACGTTGTACCTGTGCGACAGTTGCGGGGGAAGAGGCCTGGTCGGTAGATGGGGTTTGTTCTGGGACCAATTCACGATCCTCTTCGTGCACTTGACTGCATTTTCCGCACACTCTGGATGGATGTGTGCATCTCTTGCCGGTGTGACCGTACTCCCAGCATCGGAAGCACAGCATCGGGGACGGATAATAGTTGCGGGTTCTGCATCTTGTGTAGCCAAAGTCGATATGTGGGGGAATGACTGTTCCAGCGATCGTAAGGATAATCGTAGCCGTGTTTTCGAAATTACCGCCAGGCATGCGACGTTGGATGCGCCGAACCTCCATGATGCCTTGAGGCGCCAGCTGCTTCTGGAGATAATCGTCCTTTAAGCCGACGGAATCGAAGTTTGTCACAACGCATTGCCTTTTATTTAGTTGGGGGTGTGCGGAAACATGGATGGCTGTACCATCGTGCAACTTCTGCATCGTGCATAACTTTTCGTACTGTGCCTTGCTGCGTATTTTCAGGACGTAGCTCATGCCACGATTCTCCTTGAAGGCTCCGTCGATGGGGGTTCCCAGGAATTTTTCGACGGAAAACCTTAACAAGAAGGGGTCTTGTGGCATTGGGCCATTGGTTGCCTCCATCCTGAGGTACTGCAGGGGGCCTGCGGTACCATCGGGGTCCATAAACGCCGGTAGGCGTGGTCCAGTGAAATCTCCGTTGATCCAGTTGCTGCTACCACCGGGATCCCCTGGGTCACCCGGGCGGAAGTGTTGGCCGTTCGCCAGCGCCATGCTGGCAGAACGGGACGGATATCGTTCACAAGAGTATTCGCACCTAATGCACGTATGTCTTTACGTCGGTATTTCCGTTGGTGTCCACAAAATTTTGTTCCACACTGTGCTCAGACACTTGCGGGACACACTGTAGTACACCTTATGCGTCTGTTGACTACTTGACGTTTTTTCGTATTTTCGAAAACTTATCACCACTTTTTTTTTTAGAAAGTTTCCTTCTGGCACACCGCAACCCACACTGCCAAGAGAGTGAACGAAATAACGTCACCCGGGCGGCCGGACAACTTGTTGTTTTGTTTCTCGAGGCACGTGGAGCACAGAATAAACTCGCGTTTTCGAATGTTTTTGCACCGAATTTAGTTAAACCTTCACTGTGGATCACTTCTGCGGTACTTTATGAACTAGCACAGAGAGGTTACGACCGCCGCGATCGCGAAAAATCGGAAAATTCGCCTAGATTTTCTTGAGCGCGCGCGCAATGAGAACCGAGTTAACGACCATCAAAACATGAACTGTGTTTAATTTGTTTGAAAAACATGAATGCTGTAAACTAAGATAAAAAACAAGTTCCCAATTTCGGAGACGAGCCAGCCTCGGGCTGAAAGTCCCCCTAATAAAGACAATAAAAAAAAGTTCCCAATTTACTTCAGGCAAAAAATAAATAAACATAGCAAGGCGACATTGTTTTCGAAAAAAAATATTTGCGTATAGAGATGAAAATCAAATTGTTAATCCGGAGATGACGAGTTCGGTCCTCGATCCGAGCTAGGATGTTTTCTGGTGGAAAACATTTACGACTGCCTCAGCATTGATTTATTGCGCTTGGTACTTCAACATCAAGGTATCACACAAGAAACATATTCATGCAATTGGCGGGCATAGAAAAGCTTGCAATTGAAATCCTAATAAAAATATTCAGTTGTAAAGAAGGCCAAATTCCATTTCCTAAAAATACGCCTTTAATAAAACATTAATAATTCAAATTTGAACTTGACATTTTAGTTCATGTGCATTTACTGTTTTTAATTATACAATTACTTTTAATTACCTTTTATCCTTATGTTTATGTTTCTTCTTCTCTCTTTTATGTTTCTTCGACTTTTTATGCTCTTTATCCTTCTTTCTTTTGCTTTTCTTAGAAGAGATCTTTTCTTTCTCGACCCACTCCTCTATAATATTCTTAGATCCAGCAGCTTTCCTTTCAATTTCTCGCAGCTTCACGTCCAATTGATTAGCCTGCGATGTTGACGCTGATGAACTAGAAGTAGTGGCTATGGCCTGATTTGATGATGGCAGTTTTGGTCCGTAAAAAAACTCATCTTGCGTTGTAATATCATTTTCTGAGCTTGACGACGAATCCTCCGAAACTGCTATGGTAATTGCAGCGGACGGTTGACCGTCCGGACGTTTTAGATCGAATATACTTTTGAAAATCCCACGTGGTGGAGAATGGTTACGCAGAACGTTCATTTGACTTGCAGGTTTTATTGCTACCAAACTTTCAACTAGCTTTAATTTCTCAGCTTCATTTGTCGACGATGTCGAAGGTTGATTGGTGTCAAGCGATTCTTCCTCTTCATCACTACTGCAAAAAATTGATTGGAAGAGATCTTTTTTCTCTTCCGGTTTCTTGTTCAAACTTTCCAGTACCTTCTGCTCCAATTCGGTTCGCTTCACCGATTTTACCAAACTAGTCAGATGTGCTGAAGATTTCAGGGTTTCGCTTGATCTTGAGCTTTCAAAGCTTGTGCTAGGAGTTTGCACCTCTGCAAAAAAATCCTTGGCCGACGTTCTTATTGGAACAGGATCAGAGCGTTTGACGTCTTTTTCACCTTTTTGAGGGATAATTACGGGGGTTACGAAGTCGGATTTTCTATTTACAGGAGCCTCTAAGTAGTCAAAAACGGAGAACTTTGATTTTGATTTCGTTTTCTCCTCTTCCATCATGCCTCCATATGGCTCCTCTACATTGAACCTTTTGCAAAGGTCTTTATGGGGCTTCCACATCGTACGAGACCGTTTCATTTTAATTTCCTTCTGTTCAGATGAATCAATCTTTTCTTTCTCCGCAATTAAACTGGATTCCGTGACAAATCGATCAGACATCAAACCATCCAGTGGCCTATACATACGTTGAGCCTGTTCGAATTCCTTGAATTCGCGCTCTCGGTCCCACAACGACATTCCAAGTGGCTGAAGAGTATTCAGTAATTCTTCCTTGGTTTTCAATTTCTCAGAAGGCTTAAAAATAACAAACTCTTCGTACCTCTTTTGCTTTTCCGGGTCTGCTATAAATGGTTTGAAGCCTTCTTTGGTAGATCCCATATTTCCAAACTGAGATTTGAGGTCGAACTGTATAGCATCTTTCCTTTCAGCAGTTGCAATACTATTTTCAGAAATTGGTTGCGGTGCTTTAGAATCCTCTCGGTTATGCCCAGTTTCTCTAGAAAAGCAGTCACTTTGTTTACTTATCTTGTCTAACAAAGCGGAACCTCCGGTTCTCAGTGATTTATCCAGCGGCTTTTCCCCTAATGCTTGGCCTCGTTTTTCAGGATTCAGATCATGTCGCCCTAGTCCTTGCACTTTGTATTGGCTAGCTTTCCGAAACTGTTGTTCCTTGGTTTCATCTAGAGGATCAAAACGTGAACGCCGTTGTAACCAATTTCGTGGGGTGAAGCTATCAGAAACATTGATCCGAAAAACCTTTTTGGTCCCTTTGGATGGTTTGCTGGATAAGCGAAAACCTTCCAGATGATCGTCTTGATGTGCAGATAATTTAATTGCAGCTGGCTTTTTTGACCTATCTTCCAGGGTGAAGTCGTATCGTGACATATCGTCTTTAGAATAAACATCTTCATCGTCATCGTCCTCCAAGGCACCAACGCCAAACGCTTGTCCTCGAATAGATAGTTTTTTATTGTTCCGGTCAACAATTTCCAGGGTGTCGAATAAATTGAACCTTTTCTGATCACCAACCGTTGATCGCTCAAGACCTGAATAACCCAGACCAAAACTATTGTCCTTGAAAGCAGTCAGTAGCGGATCGAAGTCATCTGGTGCAAAAGTAATCTCATAATCCGATGAATCATCGCTTTCATGGTCATCATCGTTTTCCGTATTATCTTGCCCTCCTGAACCTGGCATCGCACATCCGTACATCTTCATGACATATAGTTCCTTACTGTTCCGACTCTTTGCTATCTGCTTTTCACATTTGCGTTGTCTCTCACCAATGCCTTGTCCTTCACGCCAACCCATGTTCTTCAGTATGCGCACAGCTGTCTTCTCTTTTGCCGGTTCCAACAGTGTCCTCAAAACTGGAACTCCCGGAATAGGTCCGCTCCAGTTACCCCGATCTAATCGACGTTTACCGCTGCTCGTACTCGAATGTGCGAAATCCTCCTTTGCCTGGACCCGTTGCGGAGCGATACCGAATTCTCCCAAATCTTCGTCGTCCATAAAATCCATTGGGTTTTGTGTTCTAGCAGATGCCTTCTCTTTGCGGGAGCTCTTGAACTCTGTCGGCTTCCAACCCTCCTCGGATCCAACGGTGTTCCAATAACCAGCCGAGAATCCTCCCGTGAATGCGCCATGAAATCGACGTTTACCATTGACATCCAACACAATTTGGTCTTCGACAGACACGGGCTTTTTTGCTGGAATTTCATCTGCAATTTCCATTACGATTAAATTCTCATCAATGTTAATATAAATTGTGATTCTTACCTTGTTCATAAGCTGGAAGAGGAGTTCCAAATTTACAATACGTATAATCGTCTTCATCCATAACTTGATAACTTCAAATGAAATTTATCAAAACCTGATCTAAAACCATCAAAACCATGCATGAGAATGGAACAAAACAAATTTATTGCGATTTGCGTTCTGTTTTGAATTTTGATTCTGATTATCACCAGGGCCGCATTTAAATTGAGTGCAATTCGATTTATAGTAAACTTATTGTTGATAAAACTGAGCATTAAATGAATTTTACCTTAAATTCAATTGTTTCTCTAAAGTAGCTGTATAAAAAGGGGTATTATGCACGTATTGTTATGAATAGTAATGAAATAAGTAGTTCTACAATACAATGTATGGTATAACCACAATTTTTACTGTTCGACAGTATTTTACTAGGAAATTGAATAAACTGCTTTGATATGAATATTTATTTATTAATCAAATGAAAGCCACACAATGTTAAAATTTACCAAGCTTGTTAGAAGAATTGAGAAGGCGCGATTTCTTGGCCGAGATGCATTACCATGACCGTGCACAGAAAGAACAAATACTATTTTATTAAATATATTGTACTTTACTTCTAAGAAGTGATATTTTTTCCTTAAAATAAAAGTGAAAACTTTAGAATCGAAAGTCATGTATTTAATTCAATCATATTTTTCGTCGGGTCTGAGCAAGGGTCTGAGTATCAATTTTGAAATTCATGTTATGAACATAAAAGTGTTTGAACTTTTATTTTCAAAACACTCAATGTGAAAAAAATCACCGTGACAGATGACTCGAAAAAAAGTGTGTTCTGAAGTGCTCGCACGCTTGAGAAATATGTGTATATTTTCTTCCAATAAAATGTAGAATAGAAACCGCAAACTTCTTAAAAACGTTTGGAGTTCTAGTAACTTAGATGTGTACATAATTGGTATATGATGGTGAGGTAAGTAACACTTGTAAATATCATTTAACGTTCGCAAAGTCAATTGTTATTTCTTCGTCAAATTTAATATGCTTTATTCTTTATTGCAACTTTTTTATTTCAGTTCCCCAGATGTCGAGCCGGAACATAACCAAGCATGGAGCTATTAAAACCACAGGGTTCTGATGTCGACAAACTAATCGAAACTACAGCAAAGATGACAACTCGGAAGGAATGTTATCCGTTAGACTCGCCTATGTTGTTGGCCGCACAAATCTTCGAATCAACACAATATTTATTAAAGGCAATTTATGTGGCCGACGCAAGTCATAGATAACATTGGGCAGGAGTACCCTGAGAAATGAGTAAGAAAATCATTTGGCATTAAGAAAAAAATATAAAAATAAAGTGTAGTGAAACAGTTATTACCCAAATTTGATTGTCAAAATAATTGAGACATAATTTTTGTAAAGATCGTAAGGCATACAAAAAGATGGAGAAATTGCCGGTTTGGACTTACGATCATTCCAAAATTTGTGCTTGATTGAATTATTTTTATGCGAAAACTTTCTCCAAAAACATCAATAGAAGCACCATTCAATATAAAATCATTTACTTTCACTTCCCACAGTAAATACAATCTGATTAATCTGACAGTTGTACAATATATTATCAAAAGTTCAAACTTTCGATTCTAGAGCAGCAAATAACAATTAATCTCTTGATTAAATAAAAAGTTTACGAACTTTTATTCCGAAAATGCACGACTCTCTACGAAAAAGAACCAATGAAACTTTTTATTTTAACCAACGGTTTTTTCATTATTATTAATGGTTTTTCTTTCTGTGTGGGACAGACAAAGAACTGGGATACGTGATCGATCATTTGACCCCTCTGGCTTTGAGTCTGGTTGCATATCATCATCTTCCATCGCTGATAGGAGCTTTTCGTTGGGATTTTTTGAAACGTTGGCAGTAAACTCGGTTACTAGCTTTCTAGCTGAACCTGGTTTCAACGACGTCGTGTTTGACTAGCTTGTGACGTCCTCGGACGTACGCACCTACCATCGCAATCCAATGCTCTTATCGATATCGTTACATTTGACATGCAGATCGATAGATATGACACACGACGTCTGTATCAGAGATGACAGAAGAGGCAGAAGGCTGATGAAACGTGAACTCATGTGTAGACAAATGATTTTAAAAGTAAATAATTTGTAAAAACTGAAAAGTTAAACTATTGAATTTACTATTTACTATTACATTTGTAGTGCTTAAATATCAAGGTGTACTTATACTCTGAATTTGCATTGATTTAGATACCTAAACGTTTATCTTTTTATCTAATTTAGATCATCATTACCATACATTAGCCGATAGTTTGTGGCAATTTATTATCGTATTATTTCTAAAAGCCTAGATGGTCAGTGCACACTGCAAGCAACACATCAACACATATCAGCATGGCTTTGTAACTCCACAACTACGAATCTACTGTGTCTAACCTCGTACATCACGGAAAGTATGAACACTCGGGCCCAAACGGATGTGATCTACACCGAGCTTTCTGCTGCGTTGGATAAGCTGAATCATGACATCACGATCGCAAAGCGGGACCGATTAGGTATTGGTGGGGATCTTTAGAAATGGTACCGCTCGCATCTTACTGACCGCCAACTAACGGTCGCATTAGGCGACAACCGATCAACGTACTTTCGTGCAACATCGGGTATACCACAAGGCAGCCATTTAGGACCGCTGATTTTTATCATGTACTTCAATGATGTCCATCACGCTGTTAAGGGTCCACAATTATCATTTGCCGATGATCTCAAGATATTCCTACGTATCTGCTCGGTTACTGATTGCCATGGTCTCGAAGGTCACATCAATGCAATGCTTTCGCTGATTGGTGCACTACGAACCGGATAGTTGTTAATCCGGCAAAATGTTCCGTTATCACATTTTCACGCAAAAAAGAGCCGATTATCTTCAATTACCATTTGCTGGGAACTACACTCGAACGAGTGAATCACGTGAAGGATTTGGGTGTGGTTTTAGACTCAAAACTGACATTTTCACACCACCTTTCATACGTTGTCGACAAAGCGTCTAGAACCCTGGGCTTTGTCATGAAAACGGCGAAAAATTTTACGAACGTCTATTGTCTGAAATCGCTGTACTGTTCTTTGGTGCGTTCTACACTAGAGTATTGTTCGTCAGTATGGAGCCCGTATTACAACAACGGCGTAGAACGTATTGAATCTATTCAACGGCGTTTCCTGCGGTTTTCGCTTCGAAGACTAAACTGGAGAGACCCGCTGCATCTTCCTAGTTACGAAGAGCGCTGTCGCTTGATTGCCTTAAGAGCTGAGCAGAATGGGTACGTTTGCGTGCGTTTTGACAGTTTTCCCATGGCAAAACTGTCAAAACGCACGCAAACGTATCCATTGTGTTTGGCCCATTAGAGCCACTGCGTATCCGCCGGGATGTGGGCAGAGCCCTATGTGTAGCTGATGTACTTCAAGGAAGAATAGATTGCGAAAGAATTTTACAACAAGTGAACATGAACGTTCAACCAAGACCGCTACGGAACAATTCGATGCTGAGGCTCCCCTTTCGTCGCACTAACTACGGTGCAGAAACTGCAATCTACGGCCTCCAGAGAACGTTTAATAGAGTTTCTTCCATGTTCGACTTCAACTTGACGCGGAATGTTCTTCGTCGTAGATTTTCTGAATTTTTCGTTGATTGTATGTGATAATTCTACATTTCATTTGTTTTAATTTTTTTTCTTGACAATGCTACTATGTTATATTTTTTTTGACTATGTGCGTTTTTTAGTATTAATTAGTATTTACATACATCATTAGGGCTAATTGTAGTCTGTTGATGAAATCACACAATAAATAAATGGTAAGAGATCAAATTCCTAACGTGTAAATGAACTAGTGAAAACTTATCCTAAATAATTTAACCAATTATAATGTAGAAATAACGACCTAGTCTGGAACGAGGCTTGGCTAATCGAAGTTGCGGTAGTAACAATAGTTGGAGGCACTAAACGTAAGCGAATATATTACACCCACATTATAAACGCTAACTATTGTAAAATTAAAGGAAATTTTAACCAACCTTGAATCATCGTGACGGTTCATTATTTCGGAAGACGACCCTCCAGTTGGTACGACCAACATATTAAAATTTCGTTTACCGCGGCAGGCTATGTCGGAACCAGGTATGGATGCTGACAGCAGAGCCAAATGTATCTCAGGTAAGCGGCAAACATCTCCTTCCAATTCAAAGTCAGGCAATAAAGAACCCCCTAAAGACCCGTCTAGACAACCCCTAAGTAATGACCCAAAAGGCGCTATTTTCGCGAGTTCGACTCTCAATTCGTTAAATCCCCCCAACGCGGCGTGTGAGACCACACCGGTGGCTCGAGGTAGTTGTAAGTTGTGCGATAAACCGGACGACGACCAAATGGTGCAGTGCGATACATGTGATGTGTGGCACCATTTCGTGTGCGTGGGAGTTTCAGAGGATATTCAGGGCTGCAGTTGGATCTGCTTGGAATGCGCTACTGCGAAAGCAACCAAGGCAACGAAATCCAGAAGGAAAACCTCCACAGAGAAATTGGCGGTGACGTTACGGAAGAGAGCAACTCGAGTAACAGCTACAAAGGGTAAGAAGAAAGTGATTCCAACGACGGGGCGGAAACATGATGTTTGTGATACGGCGGCGAATTGCGAGGATGCAGTTGCAGCTACTAGACGGAGCGGAGATGATGCACAGGTAGCGACGAAAGCAAGGGTGAGCAAGGCTGGTTCATCAATATCAGCAGCATCACGGAAATCAGTCAAGGCGCGTTTGGATGTGGAACTTCAACAGATCGAGGCTGAAGAGACACTGATGCAAGAAGAGATGCGGCGCAAGCGGGAACTAGCTGAAAAGAAGTTCGCTGTTCTAAAGGAGATGGCCGATTTGGAAGGCAGTGGCGAATCAGTCATTGATCAGCATAATGGTCATCACAAGGTGGAACAGTGGTTGAACCATCGCAACGAAACCAAAGTGAAAGATAAGCGTTTGTCATACAAGGAAACCAGCATAGAAGACTCAAGCGAAGAAGAAACGTCTGGTACCGGGACAAAGGGTGAAGAAGAACTTTCATCCTTCGGTGGAACCAATTGTGATGGCAGTGAAGAAGAAGCACAACCCTATGACGAACGAGCAGGGCGAAGACACCAAAGAGCGAAGAGTGAAACAGCCAAGAAAGTTGAAATATGTGGTAGTAGTCGACCAGTTACAGCAGGGCTGGTAGCAATAAATGCCGTTCAAAATAGTGACTTAGTGACTAACGATGACGAAAAAAGTGACCAAATAGTGACTTTCAGATGCAGAAAAAGTGACCAAATATTGACTTTTGTATGAAGTATTAAACAGGTAGTGAGCTGAGTTGCATTTCCATTGTCACTGTGTAACTCGTAGTAGATTGGAAACATTAGTAACTCGTAGTAGATTGGAAACATTAGTAACTCGTAGTAGATTGGAAACATTAGTTTCCAATCTACTACGAGTTACACAGTGACAATGCAAATGCAACTCAGCTCACTAGTGACATGTATCATTTTTTTTTCAAATCCTTATCTAGAATGATATCAGAAATCAAGAAAAGACAAAAATTACAAAAACATGAGGACTACTACTGCTGGCCGTGCCCATCTTCACCGTAATTAGGGAGAGTGATTTTTAATAATTAATAATAAAATTTTTAATAATATCAAATTTAAATACATACAGTGCCCATTTACCATTTGCCATTCGAGTCCCTGATCTCGGTTGCCCGTGAAATGATGTTATTAAAAAAATTACCAGGGCTCAGTTATAACATGAATTTTACCTTACCTAAGTTTCGACCGGTGTCAAATCTGCGCCGACTGAAATCCAATTCGCGCCAACTACGCGAAAAATATCAATTTTTGTTATTACAATTTACTGAACGTTTTCTCTTCCAGTACGTTTCATATAATAAAACTGATTTTTTACATATTTTTTAATCTTTATTAAGGAGACTTTCAATCCTAGGCTGGCTTGTCTCCGATTTATAGAGAAAATGATGGTTGCAGCTTTGTTGTAATTGTTGATAATTACAATAAAATAATGTAAATTCGTTTTTCGAAAAAAAATGTTCTGTATACAAATCATTTGAATTCATATAAAAATATGATAATTATTTGGATTTATATCCAGAGAGAAATAATTCAGAACCTAACAAAGTTGCTCAAGTTTCGTAAAATGTGATCCAAAATCTTGAATTTGATGCAGAAATAGCTTTGGAAAACTCCGAAGATTTTTTTTCAGAAATTTCAACAGAAGTTAAATTTCTGTGGAAAGCCTTGTGGAAATCTCAAGGATTATTTTTTACAGAAATTGTGCGGAAAACACTTCAATTCTTATGAAATCATTCTCCAGTAGTTCAAACGGAAATTTTAACAGAAATCCGATGGCAAATGTCAGCACAAAAGCTTCCGGAAATTATATCTTATCATAAATTCAAGGCGGACATTCCTGTTGTCTTTCAGAAATTTCCGCGGGAATTGCAATGTTAATTCTTGTAAAAACTTCTCCGGGAATCCATGAAAAAAAATCTTTCAGAATAATCCGTAAAATCCAATTTCTGTGAAAATCAAGGAACATTTTTGTGTTTCAAATTTTTTATAGACCCTGCTTCTTTCTAGATGAATGCTATGAAAACAATATAAAACCTTCAATAATTTAAGAAAAGGAACTAACTCCTGACAAAAAAAATCGAAAAATGATGGTATGTATCATGCTGTGTGGTTCGTCGTAGAGATATCTCCGAATTATGTCAAAATTGACGTGACAAAAAATGGATATTATAGATATAGAAACGATGAAAAATGACCACAAGTGAAGTTCTTACCCTTATAATCCGTATTAAACGAGTGCTCAAGAGTATAATGTATTCAATAATGGCTAGAAAATATCCACATAATTGGGTAAGCATAGACTTCAAACGTGGAGTCCCTTCTCAACAACATTTTTCTATCGAAAACCAAACCCTAGGCCCTTATTTATTAAATTCCCACGCGCAAAGCGTCAAAACCATTATGTAAATCCACGTAAAATCCGAGAGATCCGCATAGTCGTAACAATTCTGCGCTTTGTATACGGAGTTGTCTAAACGTATGCGCAAGCTTCACTGTGTGGTCTGCATACAGGCCTCTCGATCGTGACGTCCATGGTTCGAACCCACTCTGCCGCAAATTACTTCTTTTTTTAATTGAAAACATCTATCATAAGACGGCCTTTTGAAATTTATGACGATTTCTTGTGGTAAACTTCCATAAAGCATTTGATTGAAATTCCTCAGTGCAGAATTACTTTTGACTTGTCTTGCTTTTCAATTTTTGTTTTCAAGACTATTATTGGATCCTGAATTAAAAAGCCTGGATCCAGTACTCCTTAATTTTTTGTTTGGAGAAGAAGATCATAGTTCACATTAATTGCAAGTAACCTGGCGAATTCCACAATACACTTGGAGCTTTATTGGTGCAATTTCTTTAATTTATATATTTTGCTAACAGATTTAAATTTGATTTCGTTGATGATAACGGTAGGTACAAATGATTTTTATTTTGAAGTTTTTTTTACAAACGGCGGTGCGAAAATAGTGACTTTAGTGACCATTTTCCGAAAAATAGTGACTTTAGTGACTTTTGGATGCAAATAGTGACTTTTTAGTGACTTGGCTCAAAATAGTGACCAAGTCACTAAAAAGTGACTCGCTACCAGCCCTGGTTACAGGCCGGCAACACTCCCTGAGAAGCAGCAAAAGACTCTCGAAGGATGAGATTGCAGCACGACAGGTTGTACCTGTGAGCTGCCCAAGTTCAGCGGTAATCCGGAGGAATGGCCAATGTTCTTGTCCACGTATGAAGATACAACGGCTATGTGTGGGTACACGGAAGCGGAGAACATGATCCGTTTGAGGAACTGTTTGAAGGGAGATGCATTTAACGCTGTTCGTAGTTTCTTGATGCGGCCTGAAACGGTAGGCAGAGCAATCAGTGCACTGAAACTACGCTTCGGTAGACCGGAAACGATAATTGAATACCTGAAGGAGAAGATTATATCGATGCCGACTATCAAGCCAGATGCGATGGACAAGCTGGTCGATTATGCTCTGGAGGTCCAGAATCTCTGTGCCACTGTAAAAGCTTGCGGTGGAAAGGAGTATATGTGTGATGCGACGCTCCTAAAAGAATTTGTCCAGAAACTGCCCCCTCAAATAAAGCTGGATTGGGAGCGGTACAAGAGAAACTTGCCAGAGGTAAATTTGTCCACGTTCAGCCAGTGGATATACAGCTTGGCGGAAGATGTTACCGTTGTTTTTGAGCCTCAGTGCCGCGGAGGCAAGAATCAGGAGATAAAAGGAAACCGAAAGGAGAAGTATGTGAACACTCACGCAGAAGTTCTTTCCAAGGATAGGACTCATACTGTATACCCAACCCAAGAAAGATCGACGGTGGCCGGAGTGAGCGGAGGAAACAAAGCATGTCCCGCGTGCAAAGAAGATTGCAAATATCTTGGAAAATGCAAGCGATTTCTTGAGCTGTCGTACGAAGCAAGGTGGGCAACAGTACGTGGATTCAACTTCTGCCGCAAATGTCTTCGGCAGCATAAAGGTGGCTGCAATTCTGGAGAGTGTGGGAAGAACGGATGCACCTTCAAGCATCACGTCTTGCTTCACAAGGACTTACTAGCACAAACGCCACCAAGCGGTGCCAATAGCGGCCCTTCGAGGCAGAACGAGGAACGCAACGTCAATACACATCAAACCGGCACGGGCTCGCTTCGCTACTTGCCAGTGACGTTGTTTGGAAACGGAATACAGCTAAAATGTCACGCTTTCCTGGACGATGGATCCGAACTTACGCTCATCGACCAGCAACTAGCCGAGGAGCTGAGGCTGTCCGGAACCATTCATCCGCTACGAATCCGATTCACAGAGTGTCGAGCTTGTGGTCGCCGGAAGAGGAGGAAAGCGGCTGTTACTGCAAGATGTGAGAACGGTGGAAGAGCTGCAATTACCCTTCCAGTCTTTGGATATGACTCAACTCACTAAACAGCATCGATACCTGCAGGGACTTCCTGTGGAATCATACACGAACGTTCGTCCACGGATACTGATTGGATTGAGGCACGCTAATGTTATGCTGGTGCGGAAAAGTCGTGAGGGCAAGATTGGCGACCCAATTGCTGTAAAAACCAATCTCGGATGGTCGGTGTACGGTGGCTGGGCCACGAAAAATTCCTCGAGTACTAGTCACACCTATCACATTTGTACGTGTAGCGAAGAAAGCATGACGCACTTAAACCAGACGGTCAAAGACTACTTATTGCTATCGACAGTCTGGTAGTCAAGCCCAACCAGCTCGAACGACTATCTAAGGATGACGAGCGAGCAATGTTTTTGTTGGAATCTCGGACACACTTCAATGGAGAGCGGTACGAAACTGGCCTTTTATGGCGCTCTGATAGAATTCGGCTACCGGATAACAAGGCAGTCGCAATCCGTCGGTGGAAATGCCTGGAGAAACGCATGGCGAAGGATACGGAACTGGCGAACGTTTTGAACGAGAAAATCGTGGAATACATTTCGAAAAACTACATTCGCGAACTAACACCAGAAGAACTGTCGGAGAAGCGTGAACGAGTGTGGTATCTACCCAGCCAACAAATTGGTTCACATAACTAACTTTCAGTTCTGTTTAATGTACTCTTATATGATGCAATTTGATTGTATAAAATGCATAGATTCCTTCTATGTGAACAAAAGTGGAGGCCATATACATACAAATCAGTGTTATAGCATAACAAGATATACGACGTATTCCGATTTCAATTTAATCAATATACAATCATGTTGGTTTTTATCAGAGATCGCATATGTTCAGCTATAAAGTTGCATAATTGGACTGTTACAACTTTAAATCTAGAAAAGTAAAAAACAGTTCAAACATACATCATAACACATACATACATTATATTATCATAAAAAACATATTGTATTTGCAACAAAAATATTTCTTAGGTCGAAACGTAATCATTGTGTGACATGCTGTTAGTTGATTATTAGTTAATGTATATATTTATGTTATAAATTTAGCCTCCAGCTTCCAGTTTCGATCCTTTGACCTTCTAGTTCATAGTCCAGAAGCTACCTGGTTCCTCCATGTGTACGCAGTTGTTAAGCAATCATTTATACCTAATGATAATATTGCGTCTGCGAATATAATCTGGAAAAGACATTCCATTACATCTTATACAACATTGTCGACAATGATTGCATAAACCAGTATATGCGATTTAATTGAACACATATATAATTTTATATTGACGTGTATAATATCATCATAATATTATCATCTCTAAGAGGAGAAATACAACGTTGTCAATATAACAAAATTGCCCTCAAAGTTTGTTTTCCCTAAAATCGTGTTTATTGTATTTCTTAAGTGTTCTATAGATCGCAGTGATGTTGTGAATTTATTGTTGAGAACAAAATATGGAATAAAACGACTAATAGTACTTGTTCGATCACACATCGCTTCATCGCAGCGTGGCAAGCGAGCAGAGAAGCGTGCAGGTTGCCGTTCAATTGTGTGATCTTTTTGTTGACTTGCTTCGCGCCAATTGCTTGCGTTATATACGTAGCATTTGGCGCGCTGCAAATCTAATTAGATTTAAATTCAAATGTTTGTGCGCACGTCCCCAATAATGTAATATTCCGTACTAAGAGTCGCCTATAAAAGGCGACTCTCAAATTCATGTTTTGTACAGTGTCTCGAAAGCAACCTCCGAGCTGGCACGCTGCCTCTCGGAGGCAATAAATCAGAAGTCTCGATCAAGAAGTAGTTTTTCTTCATTCGTCGCCCGGAGTATCACCATTAAAAATAAATCACAACGTAGGGTCGTCCCACCCTGGACGAAACATTGGTGCCGTGACCAGGATGGTGCCTGGAGTGGATTTCTGGACTTCGAAGAGTAGGAAGCTGCTGACATCAGTGGGACACTGGATCGAATCTCTTCTTCGGATCAGCATTTTGGAGAACATCCCAGCGAACCCGCGCTGCCTAGTCGGATCCCGAGCATCCCAATCGGCCAGCCATCCGTTCCAGTCGGACTACCAAATCTACCGAAGAAGCCACCAAGCCGCTGTGTGAAGTCACAGGGCTGTTAGGGGAGCGGAGCGTACCATCCGTCCCCAGGGATCGTCATCCCACCCGGCCGTTGCGCCATTCGGACCCCAGCGGTCACATTCGACCCCAGCGGTCACACTCGGACCCCAGCGGTCACATACGGATCCCAACGGTCACAACCGGACCCAGCATCCACAGTCGGACCCAGCGTCCACATTCGGGCCCAACGGTCACATCCGGACTGTCAGGGTCAACCTTCCCGGCCGCAGCGCCATCCGGACTTTAGCGGTCACACCCGGACCCTAAGGTCACACTCGGACCCCAGCGGTCATATCAGGACTCCAGCGGTCACATCCGGACCGTCAGCGTCATTTTCGTGGACCACAGCGTCAAACCCCATTGGCCCAAGCGCCGCATTACTGAACCCTAGCGTCAACATTGGAACCGTACGTCACCATCGAGCATCAGCATCAAAATCGATTGGCCGTAGCCGCCGTATCACCAAACCGTAATCAGCTGATCCACCCGAATCAACGAAAAACTTCATCCGTTCCGTAAGCCCATCATCACATCAATGAACATTCCTGCATCTGCCCTGCATCAGCCAAACCAAGCTATTGTGTGCACAAATTGATCACGCCGCAGTAGCGAGGACCGAATGACAACAGCAGATGAGTCGGCCACAAAAGGGAATTAAAAAACATTCGTTTTTGGGGGGCAGTATGTTCGATCACACATCGCTTCATCGCAGCGTGGCAAGCGAGCAGAGAAGCGTGCAGGTTGCCGTTCAATTGTGTGATCTTTTTTGTTGACTTGCTTCGCGCCAATTGCTTGCGTTATATACGTAGCATTTGGCGCGCTGCAAATCTAATTAGATTTAAATTCAAATGTTTGTGCGCACGTCCCCAATAATGTAATATTCCGTACTAAGAGTCGCTTATAAAAGGCGACTCTCAAATCCATGTTTTGTACAGTGTCTCGAAAGTAACCTCCGAGCTGGCACGCTGCCTCTCGGAGGCAATAAATCAGAAGTCTCGATCAAGCAGTAGTTTTCTTCAATCGTCGCCCGGAGTATCACCATAAAAAATAATCACAACGTAGGGTCGTCCCACCCTGGACGAAACAGTACTCTCTTTCTGGTTGCTAAATTTCTATACTAATACTCTAAAATTGAATACGTAAAAACAACACCAGGCTGTTTACTATGCCTAATGACAAATAACAGTAAGTATTTATTAAGAATCTACCTTTGAAGGTTTAGTTATCCAGCTTTCCACGCTCGGTAATGGCGGCTTGTCGGAGTGTAAAAATCAATCGGTCACTGTACTTTTTGACACTAGCTGGAGGAAAACTCACCGGCGAAAAGGCCTTTTTTCCCTTCCCCTCATCCAGGAACGCCAGTGAGCTTTCCTCCAGCTAGTGTCAAAAAGTACAGTGACCGATTGATTTTTACACTCCGACAAGCCGCCATTACCGAGCGTGGAAAGCTGGATACATAGCTAGTACAGATGTACGGAAAAAAACATAGTTCATGGAGAATGGGTGCGAAAAGGTTCCCTTAGAATTCTGTCCAATAGTACAGAAATAACTGAATGATCATTTTCATGTAGTTCTATTTCACAGACATTGACTGGGTGATTACCGATTGTTTAATGTTGAGGAATGTATTTGTATAAAACAACTACCGCTTTTGATATTTGTCTTCGAATTGTATTTAATGACAATGACAAATGTGTTCTTTTTAATATTCTTGAAAAAGAATATTTTATTGAACATTCAAGGATCAACAGAGTTGTTGTAAGTATATTTGAAATCATTATAACAGAGGACTTTACAATCAAATCTTAACGACATTGTAACTTCTGATGCACATATATGCAATTTTTCAAATATTTGCGATATATGATTCCGTTTTGAGTTTAAATTTACATATTTACAACTTATGACATAGATTGTAATTAGATTGTACATTTGCATTATATGTAACCTTTCTACAATTTTTCACAACTTCTGCTGGATCTATATATGATTACGATCTGATCTGTGAATATATATAATTTAATTTGTACATTCTTATACGATTGCTGGTTTGCTGGGTACCGATTTTCCCGGTTTACAACCCGAATAAACCTGGAAAGGTACGTATCGTTTGGGATGCCGCCGCCACAGCTTACGGAACATCACTGAATTCGGCACTCCTTACTGGTCCCGATCAGTTGACGTCGTTAGTTAGCATTCTGTATCAGTTTCGTGAGCATCGAGTAGGCGTGTGTGCTGACATTCCGGAGATGTTCCACTAGGTACGGATAGTAATCGATGCTAAGGGGTTTCTCTGAATCTCGGGAGAACAAAACTGATACACGTCTGGTTGATTTGGTAGTGTAAATCAGAAGGAAGCTCCTGGCTCGTTTATTTGTTATATAATGATAACTGACAGCAGTGTTGCGCGCAGCGCCTGCTGAATTGCTGATACACGGAAAGATAAAGATTTTGATAACTGCATACATCAGCTCTTCCCCCTTCGGAAGGAAAAGGGACTCAGGATGAACATTAATTCAAAATACATCAATAATACTGAAATTCACTTTCTACTCTAGTCTTTCTAATTCGTTTAGAACGCCTTGGTAGGCCATAAAGCTCTACCGGCTCTGAAGGAAACTTTCTTTTTCTACTTCTACTTTCTAAAACTATAGGTTGATTCGAAAAGCTGCTGCTCTGATTCGGTAGTTGCCGAATATCGTTTTCGTCTGCTTCGGGTTCCATCGTGGGTTCAGCGGCAGTCTGCAACGGCCGACCATGCTCGGGAAGCTCGACAGTCGATAACGGACGACCAGTCTCGACCACCCGCATTGCCCGCCTCGGCAAACCCGATGCTCCGTGTCCATCCCTAGGAACTCTGACCTGAGTGGGATGGGCCGTGGTTGTCGCCTCGTTTCCAACCATGATCTGTAATACATTTTTAGAAAAACGTTTTAAAAAAGATGCTTTGATCCATTTTTCACGAATATGCGGTTTGTTATGCTTGTACCATACGATATCCCCTTAAACTTAAGGATACGGGTAACGCTACAATAGATCTAATAACTGGTCGCAGGGGCACACCCGAACAGGAAAAAAAAAAAAAAAAAAAAATACGATATCCCCTGGCATCAGTGCATCTAATGGGTCTGGTAAATGGTTTGTATTGTTATGATTAGATTTTGATTCATCATCATGGGGTTGAGGTACAAGCATCCGCTTATAATGTTTTTTAGGGTTAACCAAATCGATTAACATCTTAGGTGTATAATTAAAAACTTTTTCAGAAGGAAAACTCCCCTCCATCGTTATGTTATTATTCCGATAATTGAATAAAAATAAATTTATCTGGTCCTCTAAACTCAATTGTAACATTCCTGGTTCCAATAAGAACTTTTTGAGAACGTCTTTAACTGTCCTTACCAGCCTCTCCGCCTGGCCATTGCTAGCGGGATTATATGGCGGGCTGTTCAATACTTTTATACCTTGTTTTTCAAGGAAGTTTTTGAAGGAATGAGAGCTAAAAGGAGGGCCATTGTCAGACACTAAGACGTCTGGCAAACCAAAACGAGCGAAAAATTCTACGAGTTTCGTCAAAACTTCTGAGCAATTGGTACCTTTCCTCATCCATTCTACCTCCACCCATTTAGAGAAACTGTCAACTATCAGCAAGAAGGTACGATGCTCAAAATAGAAGAAATCGATATGTACTCTACTAAATGGTTTTGTGGTAGGTATCCATTTAGAAGTAATCGTTTGTTTTGGGACTATTGCCATACTTGTACAGACGTCACAAGCTGCAACAAAATTTTCAATTTGTGTATTCAAGCCAAACCAGTATACCGAACGTCTTGCTAACCTTTTCATTTTTACAACACCAGCATGGTTGCCATGTAACAGCTTTAGAATTTCATTTTGTATATTTTGTGGAATAACCACTCTGTCTTGAAACAGCAAACACTCGTCCAAGATTTCCAAATCATGCGAATTCGCAAAGATGTTAGCAAAGCGTTTGTCAATTCTATCAGGCCAACCATGCCGCATATAATGTATGACTTCCTGCAGAAATTTGTCTTTTTTTGTCTCCTTGGCAATCACCAGAAAATCAACAGGTAAGCTATTCCCAAAATGTATACTTTTAACAAATTCCTGATCATATTCTTTGGGTACCGACAATTCCAATGGAAATCGCGAACAGAAATCTGCGTTACCCATTTTAGCAGACGGCCTATACTGATTTCGAAATCATACACAGATAATTCTAAAATATAGCGTTTTATTCTTGTCACAAATATTGAATGCTTGCCACTTTTTCCGAAAATACCCACTAACGGTTTGTGGTCTGTGAAAACCTTAAATTTCTGTCCATACAAGTACTTGTGGAATTTCTTAATTGTGCAAACAAGAGCAAGAGCTTCCAGATGCAATATGGGGTACTTCTTTTGGGCTGCATTCAACGAAAATGAAGTAAAACAAATTGGTTTTTCAACCTCGTCAACGACATGAGCAATTACTCCCCCTAATCCATAGCCAGATGCATCTGTGACTACAACGATAGGTTTATGTGGGTCATAAAACTCCAGAAAGTTAGCTTCAAGCAACAAGTTTTTAGAGTTTTCAAAGGCTCTGTTGCAATTAACATCCCATTCAAATTTGACGTTGTTCTTCAATAAATTGTACAAATAATACAATTTAGAAGACAAATTTGGGATGAATTTATTGTAATAATTGAGAAGACCTAAGTATGATTTGAGTTCGGTCACATTTGTTGGAGTTTTAGCCTCTTTTATTGTAGATATTTCGTTGGGGCATGGAGTAAAACCCTTTCGTTAATTATATGACCAAGATACTCCAATGTAGTCACAAAGAATTAACATTTATCCAA
Organism: Armigeres subalbatus; assembly: GCF_024139115.2. Taxonomy (NCBI): domain Eukaryota; kingdom Metazoa; phylum Arthropoda; class Insecta; order Diptera; family Culicidae; genus Armigeres; species Armigeres subalbatus. Next base: position 224,218,473 of record NC_085141.1, on the reverse strand, counting down.
ATTTACCTTAATTTTAACTTTAGACAATCTACCTAAAACAATATAAAGTTTATTGATACAGTCTTGCAAATCCTTTCCTGCAATCAGAACATCATCCAAATAGACGCAAACGTTATCAATCCCATTAATACTTGATCCATAATTTGCTGAAAAATAGAGCACTTGAGGAAGCTCCTTGTGGCAATCTATTATAAGTAAAGAGTCTTTTAATAGTGTTAATAACCATGAATTTTCTAGATCGTTTAGACAGACAGCTGTGTATATGCACCCTCTAAATCAAGAGCACAAAATATCTTACACCCTGCCAGTCTAGCAAAAAGATCCTGAGCAACAGGCAAAGGATAAGTATTGGGAATGATAACTTTATTAATAGAAACTTTGCAGTCTATCACTAGCCGTATGTCATTATTTTTTTTCATGACCACGACTACAGGTGATGCCCACTCACTAGTCTGAATAGGAGTTATAACTTTCTCTACACTGAAAACAGCATTGTGGTAAAAAATACCATATTGATAGTTTAATTTAAATGCACAACACCAATTGATTTGTGCAGACTACATACCGCATTTATTTCAAACGAAGTGTGTAGTGTTTTTTACCATGGATGCATAATACACAAACGAATGTCAAAATTACTATGAAACATGGTTATCTAAACCGAATTATATAGTTAAAAAAATAACCATATGTGACATTCAAAATAACAATAATTGTGTAGTAAATTCAACTGCATCATGTAGCATTTTTCTTGGCGGAAATTTTTGGGGTACAGTATTCGGCAATAAATAATGCTAAAGCATGATTATTTAATGTACAAAATATTTTATTTACTATTTACTAAGTGCTTCAGTAATACATTGCAAAAACTAGGATGCATCTAGTATTGCCATTCGCTATGCAATAGTCAAGCCCGGAGTGATCGACGACCTTGCTTAGCGCTGGTGGTGTAAAAGTGTGTCACAATCTTCCCCTTTTCCTTCGTTGTTGCGTCCTCTAGAAATCATACTGACTGAAGAGGGTAAGGGTTGGGGTAAAGCTGTTCTCGGGAGATGACTTGTCGGATGCCATGATGGATGAATGGCCGATCACCTATGGGTCTATTTCCTGACGACAGAGAAAATATCTTTGTGTGAATTCAATAAACACCAACAACAAATATTCTTACCGGTAAAACAGAATAAATTGACGATTCCGGTTGGGATTATAATCGACCATTTTCAGGAGCTCCGGGTTATCATAACAGCCTGAAGAAAGAAATAGTGTTCAGCGATAAATTTTATTCAATAAATTATCATACATACCATCAATTAACTCTGCATCCTCAACTAAACCCTTGGAGAGCAATTTGTACAACTCGATTGTCATTTTGCGCTTTTTTTTGTATTATTATATTACAAAAATTACTCCAAAACTTTAATTTCCAATAATTCTAGAGAGAACAAAATGACGCGTTTTGATGAAAAATAAGGAATCGATCTACGGGAGCTGATGTTGTTATTTTTACTATAAATGTGGTAAAATATACCCCGGCAACTATTTATTTTGACAGTACGCAGATATTGTTATTTTTACTACACGACCATGGTAAAAATTACTTCACACTTAGTTTCAGTGTACCTCTAATTTATCCAAATATTTTAAAACTTTTTCCCTCAAGCGATAGGGAACGTCATACGCCTTTTTAAAAATTGGGACGTCACTTTTTAAAACTAAATCTGCTTCGAAATTCTTGATTGGTACAGAAAAATTCTTGACAAATACATCAGAAAATTTCAATTTCACATCTGCAATCAATGATTCACTGTTTTTCTCAAAAATATTGTTAATTGGCATTGAGTGACCAAAAAAATGTCTCCAGTTGGGAAAGAATTCATCCAACCATGTTCTACCTAGTAATGGAATAAATTGATAATTGCAATCGAGTACCAACAGATTCAATATTGCTTTTCTCCCATTATATTCAACCTTCACATTAACTTCTCCACATATTTTCAACTTCGAACCATTAACCACAATCAGCTGTTTAGAACATTTCAAAAGAGGAAGGTTAAACTTTGAAGAAAACAAACTCTTACCCATTACTGTCACAGATGAGCCACTGTCTATCTCCATCTGTACAGGTAAATTTTCGATAAAAATATTCAATAAACAGGGATCGCTTATCTTATTGATAGAAGAAACATGTAAACATTCTACTTCACCTGAATCATTTTCGTCCGACTCCCAATCCATAGTCCTCAACCTTTCCAAACGCTCGGCCAAACCTGTGGTACTGGTCGACGGTTTCTGGGCGTTGATGTGTTTTACAGCTTCGTTCTTCTCCTGCTTGAGCTTAAAGCACTTCCTGCGGACGTGTCCTTTACGCCCACAGTGATCACAGATGCGTTGATCGATCGGTCCCAGCCCAGTATTGGCTCTTCGGTATGACGGACCAGCTGACTGTTGACGTTGCCGCGATTGAAAGCGAGGCTGCGATTGGAAGCGAGGCTGCGGCGAATATTTAGGACGTTCTTCCGCCGGACGAATTTCCGGACGGATTCCAAGTCGGCTCCTCACTGAGCCACGAAATCCCTCCGCTAGTTCCTTCATACGTCGGATAACCGCACCTCTTCCACCAGTAAATGGATACCGAGCATCAATTGAAGCCACCAAACCGTTTTCTTCCGCGTTTGTCAAAGCTCTGGTGTGTGTCGCCGCCATCTCCCACGTAGCGATAATCTTCTCCGCCTGTTCAAGCGTCAATTTCGAGCTGTCCTCAGTGAGAAGGCGATGTTTCAAGTTTCCGTCCGACAGACCAACGAGAATTCGGTCGAGAACGAGCCGGTTCTTCTGGTCCCCGAACTCACAATGCTCTGCTTGAAGCTTCAACGAGAAGATGAAATCGCTGGCAGACTCACCAGATTGCTGCACCTTTGTACCGAAATTGTAACGTTGGAGCAAAACAGAATCAGTTTTGTCCAAGCGTTCCCTAAGCTTCTGGATCAAAACTTCAAACGACACTTCTTCCATCAATGCTTCCGTAGGGTAGAGTTTTTCAGCCATGCTGAACAAATAGTCACCACCCAAGATGAACATTTGGTCCTTCTTTTCACCTTCACTGACCTTATTCACCCGGAAATGGAAAGCCAAACGCTTGATCCATGTAGCGAAAGATTGTCCCCTGCGATAGGGTTCAATGTTGGGAGCCACAACATACGACATATTTGTCTAAATTCAAATGAAATAAATCACACTTTAAAATAATTTAAAAAACAGATTCACAACAATAGATGTAAAAAGTAATGTAAATGATAAGTATATTATAACAATAATTAAACAAATGAATAAAAGAATCTTATTGTTTCATTGTTTTGTGCTTTTGTGTCAATAATTTCAAAAGCGAATATCAGCTTTTGTTCAGTATAAATGTATAACAAACAAAAAGCACGTTATTTGCGCCAAATCGCTTTTATAATATTGAATAAATTGCGCGACCTTTCTGATAATCAATAGGAAAAAAAAAATCACTAATAATCAAAAAAAATCTTCCGATCAATTCGTCTATCACACTACGCAGAATCAAATAATTTCACTCTTTATCCAGCTTTCCACGCTCGGTAATGGCGTAATGGCGGCTTGTCGGAGATTAAAAATCAATCGTTTACTGTACTTTTTGACACTAGCTGGAGGAAAGCTCACTGGCGTTCCTGGATTAGGGGAAGGGAAAAAAGGCCTTTTCGCCGGTGAGTTTTCCTCCAGCTAGTGTCAAAAAGTACAGTGATCGATTCATTTTTTTCTTTCCGACAAGCCGCCATTACCGAGCGTGGAAAGCTGGATAACTAAACCTTCAAAGGTAGATTCTTAATAAATACTTACTGTTATTTGTCATTAGGCATAGTAAACAGCCTGGTGTTGTTTTTACGTATTCAATTTTAGAGTATTAGTATAGAAATTTAGCAACCAGAAAAAGAGTACTGTTTCGTCCAGGGTGGGACGACCCTACGTTGTGATTTATTTTTAATGGTGATACTCCGGGCGACGAATGAAGAAAAACTACTTCTTGATCGAGACTTCTGATTTATTGCCTCCGAGAGGCAGCGTGCCAGCTCGGAGGTTGCTTTCGAGACACTGTACAAAACATGAATTTGAGAGTCGCCTTTTATAGGCGACTCTTAGTACGGAATATTACATTATTGGGGACGTGCGCACAAACATTTGAATTTAAATCTAATTAGATTTGCAGCGCGCCAAATGCTACGTATATAACGCAAGCAATTGGCGCGAAGCAAGTCAACAAAAAGATCACACAATTGAACGGCAACCTGCACGCTTCTCTGCTCGCTTGCCACGCTGCGATGAAGCGATGTGTGATCGAACATACCGTTTTTCAATTATGCGAACTCTCTGGGCAATAGCGAAAAATGTAAGTAAAACGCCAGTAATTAGATAAACAGCCCAATATTGGTTACTCACCCGCTGAATCCGTTAATCGTACCGCGCTTCCCAGGCAAAAACACCTAAAAAATTTCCCGGCAGAACGAAAAAAAGCCAGTTAATTGGAACGAATTTCGACGCACGAGAGCTCCACTGTGCCGATGTCCTGGATCTTCAAACAAAGACAATAATCACACTTTATTATTTGGTATAAAACGGTATGCAGGTTTGATTGTTCCACTCAGAACCACTGAATGGTACCACTACGCTTTGTTACATAAAACCGACGCCCTGAAAATCAATGGCGTTTCGGTATTCACATGCACTTTGTCTGCACCGAAAAATGTGCTTTCTTTTTATTCTCCGGTTTTACCACTTTACCTTTACCTATCGCTGCTGCTAAATCGTCGGCTGCGTCGATGCCGGCGAAAAAACGGATAGTTTTACTGGAGTGAATTAATAAAAAAACTGTTTTCCTCGTCGCCACTGTATAGATGACCGTTTGCAGTATTGCACTAATTAGGTAGTAATCGATGCTAAGGGGTTTCTCTGAATCTCGGGAGAACAAAACTGAGACACGTCTGGTTGATTTGGTAGTGTAAATCAGAAGGAGCTCCTGGCTCGTTTATTTGTTATAATGATAACTGACAGCAGTGTTGCGCGCTGCGCCTGCTGAATTGCTGATACACGGAAAGATAAAGATTTTGATAACTGTATACATCACAACTCATTGCTGGTGCTGTCGAAAATGAATGCAGAGCAGTCAACAGAGAAGGAATTGAATATAACTTCCGAGTTAGCGAGCCAGAAAATCCTCGGTATGTGGTGGGATACGCAGGATGATGTGTTCAAGTACAAGATCGGATGGACGAGATTTGATTCAGCGCTTCTCGATGGAAGTCGTTGTCCCACCAAACGGGAGATCCTTAGGACACTGATGACCATCTACGATCCTGTAGGGCTGATAGATCACTATTTGGTTCTACTGAAAATCCTGCCTCAGGAGGTGTGGCGTACTGGGATTGATTGGGATGAGCCTATCACTGAAAATCTGTTCGAGAGGTGGCGTACGTGGATTCGTCTTCTCCCGGAATTGGAGAAACTTCGGATCCCAAGGCGTTACCGGCAAGTTGTATTGTCGATAGAAGAGGCTGCAGGAGATATGCACGTCTTCGTTGATGCCAGCGAAAGTGCTATGTCAGCCGTTGTGTTTCTGCGATTTACGAAAGGTGACCAGCTGGAATGTTCTCTGGTTGCGGCTAAGACTCGAGTATCACCGATGAAATACACCTCAATCCCACGGTTAGAGCTGCAAGCCGCAGTTCTGGGGTGTCGATTGGCTGCCAATGTAACACGAAGCCTGACGATGAACATTTGTAAGCGTACATTTTGGACAGACTCTCGAAATGTGCTCTGTTGGCTGCGTGCCGACCACAAGCGATACAGTGCTTTCGTCGGATCAAGAATCAGCGAAATATTGGAATCTACGGACATCCACGATTGGAGATGGGTTCCGACTCGATCTAATGTCGCTGATGATGGGACCAGATGGCGAGATCGACCTGACCTATCGTCGGAGAGCAGGTGGTTCAAGGGTCCAGAGTTCCTGATGCAAGCAACAGAGAAGTGGCCCAGCCTTCCAGTAAAGATCTCTACCGAGGAAGAGATGAGACCCAGCGTATTGTTCCACATCAGTGTTTCCGAATCGGTAATCGATGTCAGCAGGTTTTCGAGTTGGCGACGACTGTTGATAGTGACCGGATACGTGCTTCGTTTCTGCACGAACATTCAACGGAGCTGTAGGAAAGTTCCCTTAATTGCTGGACCACTCATGCGGGAAGAGCTTCGCAGTGCGGAAGCACACCATTATCGGCAAGCGAACGTGACATATACCATGACGAGGTTGCAGTGTTGGTGGCTAAAGAAGAAAGGGGAAAACAAATTCCAAAGGCGAGTCCGCTCTACAAGCTGAGCCCATTTGTGGACGACTCAGGAGTATTGCGGATGAAGGGTAGAACCGGCGTGTGTGCGTATCTCCACAGCGACGCGAAGAATCCTGTTATTCTACCACCTAAGCATCCAGTAACATCGTTACTCTTGGCACACTATCACGAAAAGTACCTCCATCGAAACTATGACATCGCAGTCAACGAGGTTGGCCAAAAGTATAGCATTTTTTGCTTGAGACAAACACTTGCCACGATCCGAAGAAACTGCCAGTGGTGCACAAATCGCGACGCTGTCCCTCAACCGCTGGAGATGGCCGATCTTCCAGTGGCCAGACTATCCGCACACACGAGGTCGTTCGCCCATGTGGGGGGTCGATTATTTTGGTCCAATAGAGGTAATTGTGGGTCGAAGGGTCGAGAAAAAAGGGTGGGGGTTCTACTGACATGTTTGACAATAAGAGCCGTCCACATCGAGGTAGCTCATTCCTTAACGACAAGTTCCTGCATAATGGCGTTGAGGAACTTCATCGCGCGAAGAGGTACGCCAGTTAGTTTCTATAGCGATAGGGGCACAAACTTTGTAGGTGCCAACCGAACGCTACAGGAGCTCTACCAAAAAGTTGACCGGAATCAGCTGATGCGGGAGTTCATTACGTCGTCTACATCGTGGCAGTTCAACCCACCTGCGTCGCCCCACATGGGAGGAAGTTGGGAGCGACTCGTACAGTCGGTCAAACGGAACCTGGCCGAAGTCTTGCACGCACGGCGCCCAACTGACGAGGAACTGAGGAATGCCCTAACAGAAGTAGAAGGTGTACTTAACACGCGCCCTCTTACTCACGTGCCAATCGATGACGAAGCAGCACCAGCCCTAACGCCCAACCACTTTCTTTTGGGCTCCTCGGATGGTTCAAAACCGTTGACGTTCGTGGACGCGGACACTGCGGCATTGCGACGAGGACATCCGACATCCCAATGGCTGGCGAATCTCTTCTGGAAGCGCTGGATTCGGGACTACCTACCCGACATAACACGACGTACAAAGTGGCACAAGAAGGCGAAACCTCTTGAGGAGGGTGACATCGTAGTCATCGTGGATCATGAGCATCCCAGAAACTGTTGGCCCAAGGGACGGGTAATCGGAGTGGTAACTAGTGGAGGGCAAACTCGCAAGGCAACCGTTCAAACTGTTCATGGAGTTTACGAGCGACCGACTGTTAAGTTAGCGGTGTTGGATGTTCGGCGCGATGTTGTGTAAGCGAACTTGAAGATCTGTTTCGCATACCAGGGGGGAGTGTGACGTCCTCGGACGTACGCACCTACCATCGCAATCCAATGGTCTTATCGATATCGTTACATTTGACATGCAGATCGATAGATATGACACACGACGTCTGTATCAGAGATGACAGAAGAGGCAGAAGGAAAAATGCTGATTCATGAAACGTGAACTCATGTGTAGACAAATGATTTAAAAGTAAATAATTTGTAAAGGCTGAAAAGTTAAACTGTTGAATTTACTATTTACTATTACATTTATAGTGCTTAAATATCAAGGTGTAATTATACTCTGAATTTGCATTGCTTTAGATACCTAAACGTTTATCTTCTTACCCAAGCAACACCAGTTGTTTCTCAGTAAGTAACACCAACTGTGGTGTGATTTACTAAAGGTCTGAGTTATGCGCAACGCGTCGTATTTGAAACTACTTTGTGACACAAAAAGCGCAAGAGGTGGAGCCTATTTGCAACATCTTGCTGCTACAATGAAAATAAAAACACAAAAACCAACCGGGAATCGAACCATGGACCTTGAGATTTGCAACCTTTTACTATAACCATCACACCATCAACTCTGCTCTGAGATTCTGCTACAAGTGCACTACATAAACAACAAAGTCAATTGTAACTTCATTGTACCTTATACGGAACATGCAGGGGACTGTCAAAAATAAAATACTGCTCAGCTGAGCTCAAAGTGTTTTGCAACATATCAGAAACATTTCCGTAACTGCAATGAATCGAAACGTTATTTATACTGCAACTTATCTGTTTTGTTTCTGATTTGAAACACATTGAATTCCAAATCACTCGGGAAGTCAGATGCGTGGCATATTGCAACGCCCCTTAAACGGAAATGAAACATTGTGTATTTCCTAAACTGAAAAGTGGCTTTAATGTGACTCGATGTGTTGCCAGTGTCTTCAATGCAATTTATTAGAAACAAACAGCTATTTGAAAGATGTTGCGCGTGCTGCTTGGGTATCTAATTTAGATCATCATATACCATACATTAGCCGATAGTTTGTGGCAATTTATTATCGTATTATTTCTAAAAGCCTAAATGGTAAGAGATCAAATTCCTAACGTGTAAATGAACTAGTGAAAACTTATCCTAAATAATTCAACCAATTATAATGTAGAAATAACGACCTAGTCTGGAACGAGGCTTGGCTAATCGAAGTTGCGGTAGTAACAATAGTTGGAGGCACTAAACGTAAGCGAATATATTACACCCACATTATAAACGCTAACTATTGTAAAATTAAAGGAAATTTTAACCAACCTTGAATCATCGTGACGGTTCATTATTTCGGAAGACGACCCTCCAGTTGGTACGACCAACATAGCTATTTTCAATAATGTCAACGATTGAATCGATTGACGATTTTTCTGACTGCAGTGACGGGAAATGTCATATCGATGTCATGGGACTTGCTAATAACTTTTCTCACAAGTCATTTACAATTATGTTTTCCTTAGCAACATGTAGCCCTTAAAGGACCTGAAAACTTTTTCTAACAGGTAATTTCTCTAAATATGATATTGGAGGCGTGAGAGCCGAATTAGTGTCGAATGACATTAATGTCATGACATTCCGTGACATTTTTTTAATCTCGCTGTCATGGGTCATACTTTGTATTTAGAACAATGATCTGTTCGACAAAGTTCTAGGACCCTTTAAGTACTACATGTTAATCAAAAAGTCCGAACTGTAAATGACTTTTGAAAAAAGTTATTAAGAAATTAGTAATAGCAATGCCATGACATTTTTTTGACATTTCCCATCACTGACGGTGAGAATTAGTTTTGTCATTTGGGCTTATTCTACGAGTCGAGTGACGTGAGGTGAGTCGATTTTAGCAATTCTCACGTGAGGTGACCATGTTATTCAAATGGGGCTATACGACTCTTATCACGTCATTCGAGCAATTTCACGTCACTCCAATCGTAGAATAAGCCCAATTGTACAATTGTTTTTTGAGTTCAAAACCTGTCCGATGTTTTTTGCCAGCAGTCGAACGTTTTTCGTCATGCTGATTTATGTCTACCTGTACTACCTTTTGGCTTAAATTCAGCGGATCGGAATATCTTTGCCCATTGTCCTCTGTCGTGCTTCTACCGGTGTTTGTCGCTACAAATACAAGGCCACTGTTGGTGAAACCGGCACCATTCCTTTTGGACATCGCTTCATCGAGCTGGAAAGAATTAGGAGTAGGAATTTATTATTAATTAATTTCATTAAAAAAATGTTACGTCACGTAAAAATCGGTCATTTTCAACCCCTGAAAACGTGAGGTAATCTACAAACGTTATCCATTAAACTTACAGCTTCCAATAAATATCCCTGGTTGCAGAGCTTTGCACGTTTACGAGCGCCATTTTGTTTTGCTGCTGTGTCTCGGGCAAGATCACGGGCGGATTTATTTGCTGCTCCCGCTGAAAATAAATATGAAAGATTTATTTTCTGTCTAATTTCAAACTGCGGGTATTTACTCACCGTTCTTGGAGGCTTCTTTTCTTCGGAGGCATTTTGAAAAACATATTTTCACGCAACTGTGGTTGAGGATGTCACAACAAAAAATGAACTTCGTCAGAAAACATACACGGTTAGAAAAAAGTACCTAATATTAGGTACTTTTCACTCAAATCGGGGGTTTAGTGTATGAACCCAACATTTTTATTTCTAACAGACTGATTATTATTATTATATATTTATTCAGACTAAGGCCGAAGTGGCCTGTGCGGTATGTAAGAGTCTTCTCCATTCGGCTCGGTCCATGGCAACACGTCGCCAGCCACGCAGTCTACGGAGGGTCCGCAAGTCATCTTCCACCTGATCGATCCACCTTGCCCGCTGCGCACCTCGCCTTCTTGTGCCCGTCGGATCGTTGTCGAGAACCATTTTCACCGGGTTACTGTCCGACATTCTGGCTACGTGCCCGGCCCATCGCAGTCGTCCGATTTTCGCGGTGTGAACGATGGATGGTTCTCCCAACAGCTGATGCAACTCGTGGTTCATTCGCCTCCTCCATGTACCGTCCGCCATCTGCACCCCACCATAGATGGTACGCAGCACTTTCCTTTCGAAAACTCCGAGTGCGCGTTGGTCCTCCACGAGCATCGTCCAGGTCTCGTGTCCGTAGAGGACTACCGGTCTAATGAGCGTTTTGTAGATGGTCAGTTTGGTACGGCGGCGAACTCTATTCGATCGAAGCGTCTTGCGGAGTCCAAAGTATGCACGATTTCCAGCCACTATACGTCTCCGAATTTCTCTGCTGGTATCATTTTCGGCAGTCACTAGTGAGCCCAAGTACACAAATTCTTCTACCACCTCGATTTCATCACCACCGATGCCAACTCGCGGTGGGTGGCTCACATTGTCTTCTCTTGAACCTCTCCCTATCATGTACTTCGTCTTCGACGTGTTGATGACTAGTCCGATCCGCTTGGCTTCCCTCTTCAGTCTGATGTAGGCTTCCTCCATCTTCTCAAAGTTACGTGCCATAATATCTATGTCGTCGGCGAAGCCAAATAGCTGGACGGACTTATTGAAAATTGTGCCACTCGTGTTAATCCCTGCTCTTCGTATTACCCCTTCCAAAGCGATGTTGAATAGCAGACACGAAAGACCATCACCTTGCCGTAACCCTCTGCGGGTTTCGAAGGGACTCGAGAATGCCCCTGAAACTCGAACTACGCACATCACCCGATCCATCGTCGCTTTGATCAACCGTGTCAGTTTATCCGGAAATCCGTTTTCGTGCATTAGCTGCCATAGCTGGTCCCGATCGATTGTATCATATGCGGCCTTGAAGTCGATGAATAGATGATGTGTGGGCACGTTGTATTCGCGGCACTTCTGCAGTACTTGGCGAATGGCGAACACCTGGTCCGTGGTGGAGCGTTCGCCCATAAAACTCGCCTGGTACTGCCCCACGAACTCCCTTGCAATTGGTGCTAGTCGACGGCATAAAATTTGGGAGAGTACCTTGTAGGCGGCGTTCAGCAATCTGATTGCGCGGTAGTTGCTACAATCCAGCTTATCGCCCTTTTTGTAGATGGGACACACGACACCTTCCATCCACTCCTGCGGCAAAACTTCCTCCTCCCAAATCTTGGTAATGACCCAGTGCAGCGCTCTAGCCAGTGCCTCACCACCGTGTTTAAATAGCTCTCCTGGTAGTTGGTCAACCCCAGGGGCTTTGTTGTTCTTCAGCCGGCCAATCTCCTCCTGGATTTCCTGGAGATCCGGGGCCGGTAGAATTATGTCCTGCGCGCGTTCCCCTAGGTCCATCACCATACCGTCATCTTCGTCTGCCACATCGCCATTCAGGTGCTCTTCGTAGTGCTGCTGCCACCTTTGGATCACCTCACGCTCGTTCGTAAGAAGGTTCCCGTTTATGTCCTTGCACATATCAGGCTGTGGCACGTGGCCCTTACGTGAACGGTTCAACTTTTCATAGAACTTTCGTGTGTTATTAGTGCGGTACAGTTGCTCCGTCTCTTCACGGTCTCGATCTTCCTGCTGACGCTTTTTCCTCCGGAAAATCGAGTTTTGTCTGTTCCGCGCCTGTTTATATCGTGCCTCGTTCGCCCTCGTGCGGTGTTGCAGCAATCTCGCCCATGCTGCATTCTTCTCTTCTACTAACTGCTCACATTCGCCGTCATACCAGTCGTTTCTCCGATCCGGGGGCACCGTGCCAAGTGCAGCGGTTGCGGTGCTACCAATGGCGGATCGAATATCTCTCCAGCCATCTTCAAGAGACGCTGCGCCTAGCTGCTCTTCCGTTGGGAGTGCCACTTCCAGCTGCTGCGCGTATACTTGGGCTAGCTAGTCCGACTTCGACGCGTGTTGTACACCGTCGAGAGTTTTGAGCGCAGGCAAACTGCAACGAGGTAGTGGTCGGATTCAATATTCGCACTGCGGTAAGTGCGGACGTTCGTGATGTCGGAGAAGAATTTACCGTCGATTAGAACGTGGTCGATTTGGTTTTCCGTTTCTTGGTTAGGTGATCTCCATGTGGCCTTGTGGATATTTTTGCGGGGAAAGAAGGTGCTTCGTACTACCATTCCGCGGGAGGCTGCGAAGTTTATGCATCGTTGGCCGTTGTCATTCGATGCGGTGTGCAGACTATCCGGTCCGATGACCGGTCTATACATTTCCTCCCTTCCTACCTGCGCGTTCATGTCACCGATGACGATTTTGACGTCCCGCAGTGGGCATCCATCGTATGTCTGCTCCAGCTGTGCGTAGAACGCTTCTTTCTCGTCGTCGGGTCTCCCTTCGTGTGGGCAGTGCACGTTGATGATGCTATAGTTGAAGAAACGGCCTTTAATCCTCAGCTTGCTCATCCTTGCGTTGATTGGCTGCCACCCAATCACGCGTTGGCGCATTTTTCCCAGCACTATAAAGCCGGTTCCCAGCTCGTTGGTAGTGCCACAGCTTTGGTAGAAGGTAGCCGCCCGATGCCCGCTTTTCCACACTTTCTGTCCTGTCCAGCAAATCTCCTGCAGCGCCACGACGTCGAAGTTGCGGGGATGTAATTCATCGTAGATCATCCTGTCGCAACCTGCGAAACCTAGCGACTTGCAGTTCCATGTTCCAAGCTTCCAATCGTGATCCTTTATTCGTCGCCTAGCCCGCATAATCTTGAACCATAATTGGACCATTTCACAGATAGGTCATAACAGTAAATTATATTAAACTCACTATTCTGTTTGTTGTTCATATGTATGATAAACTAACATCACCATATACCGTTTTCACAATATGTCATGCTATTATTGGCAATTGTACCATATGAGTAATAGGCGGTTAAGTATAATTAACATACAAAAAAGGAAATTTTTCAATACATTTTTTTCGCTACACAGTATGTGTTACTGTTCAGGTATAATATGTTTTTTCGGACAAAAACAGTATGGTATGCAGTTTAAAAACAGTAGAACGATATGAAGCAAAAACCACGCACCGTATCCCGTATCTTCACTAGTTGAACGAGCATAATTGGTTATTTTTCTAGCTTTATAAATAACAAACACAACAGTTATATTTCATTTTTGTTTATTGATAAGAGCCACTTTGAAATATTGCCGAATGTTTGCATTAGATAATACACATATTTCGCACAAACAAAAATCGAAAAACTTCACTTTATTTTCTCGGTACAGAAGCTCATAATGGGTGTTGAATATCGGGAGAAGCCGCATCGGTAACTGCAAAAAATGGAAAAGAAAAACTACTTAAATAAAAGCTACCTACCTTTATAAAGCTTAAAAACTAAAAGCATTGAATAATGCTCGTAGTACATACCAATAATCAGCCATTAAACTATTCGCTTGGTTTGAAAATCTGAGCTGCCGATATGTGCGGATAAACTGAAAATAGATATTAAATACATAAATGTATTTTGATTATTTCAATTCAATTCAATTTGATATGAATAAATTTTATGACTAACCTTTGTTTTTATGCAGAACTATTATATTTTAACACAAATCACAATCAAAACTAACTAATCCAACCATCAGTAAATATATCAGGCCTCAGAAATCAAACGCACGGAAAACTTTTTATTTTCGTTTTATAAAAATAAACACACACTCATCACAGAACTCCAACGATTATTGCATTTTTATCATTGGAAGATATTAATTTTCATGGCAGTGTGAAGTAGCAAGCTAGACTTGAACAATACATGATTATTTCAAAGCTATATTCCATATTGTTACAATATTAATTGTAAGTCATTTACAGTTATCTATCGTTTCCTTTGTCATGATGGACCATAAGAAATTGTAAAGATGCAATATGCCTTGAAATTATTGCATATGATATTGAAGATTAACAATTATGTATAATACTGTTTTCGGGTAAACATATAATAACATTGTAAACCAATGGTAATGTAAATCGTAACAATATCGTTTATTTCATGTGAATAGTGACAACAACACAGCAAATCGTTTTCATTTATGCGGGAGGTCTTTGCCGATTATATCGAGTCGCATTATCTCTTATATTGTTCGTAATGATTGGTTTTCCAGGCGGCTTATTGGGCCTGCGCAAACCTCCTGTCTCGCCGGAGGGCCGTCGTGTCAGGGCTGTTTAGCGTCCCACCTAACACCAGGACTTGGGCTTGTGCGCTTTGAGCGGCACACGGTCGCTTTGGCGGAGCCTACTTGCGGATACATGCAGCTTTTTATAGAGGTTTAACAGGGCCCACTGTCAAACCCCACCACATCCTAGGCAGGCGCCACAACTCGCAGATGGCCTGGGGAGGGATCGTCAAGCCCTTGGACAAAGTCCCTGCTGCCCCCTAACAGACTGATTATAAGGTTGGTTAAATTTGTACAATGGGTCGATTAATGTGCCATCCAGACTACGAGCTATATCACTTGATATAGAGAATCTTGACATGAGATGTCATATGCATTATTTGCAGTGAAAATAAGATATGTGAACTTTGATGTCAAGCTACTCTATATCAAGTGATATAGCTCGTAGTCTGGATGGCACATAACATTAAAAAGGTTATCATGATGTATGATTTAAAAAAAATATTTTTCTGTTCATTTTCCTCATTCCTAACAAAAATTTGCCAAAAACAAAAGAAAAACAATATATTGAAAATGTTACAATAGAAAACAAAGTTTTTGTGTTGTATTTAATATTCTAGATCATCTGATGTACCCATTCAATAACTGTATAACCTATTGTTTACTATATAATGTAATGTAATTGGATTGTTCCCACATAATAGTCAATGGTATATTTTTATCCGGGTAGCCTTCTCTTCAGTCCCCTGAAAATCACTGCATGTTATGCGAAAAGAAAAAGGATGAAATTTATCAAATTTTTGTATTGTTACGATGCTTAACCACCCGTATATTCAATTGCGAAAACTTCATTTACAGTTCAGTTAATAGTTCATAACAATACATTCTAATGTATTTCTATAATTGCATCTACAATATATTCTATATTAATATTATTGTTTTGAAAGGTAGTGTCACAATAAATTGTATTGTTTTTCTAAAATATTTTTTATTCGGGTAGTAGGCCTTTTCACGAGACGTTTAAAAACAGCTGATTTTATAAAAGATATTTTAGTTACTAGACAAAGATTGTCGCTTCGGTTCCCTTTGTTCTGCTGTCCGGAACATGTTGGGTACCAAGCTGTCAAATCGTATGGATTTTCCTTCTTTGACATTCAGCTCCCCTATCCTCGCCAGCAAAAGATGTTCCGGACAGCGACAATCTTTATCTAGTAACTAAAATATCTTTTGATTTTATCGTCAGTTGACAGTTCTTCTATGAAAGTGACAACTTCGGGGTTGCGGGCCTGTTCAGCGATTGTAAACAAGTGCAGTCTCGGCAGTGTCACATGAAAAGGCCTATACGCGTATACCCACCATATACATTCAATATGGCGTATACAATGTTTTTGTTTAATTCATGATATTTAACAAAACTTCGGAAGTATCGACGAGCTATTTTTCGACATAAAGAAGCTTTACAAACACAAAAGGTTCGATGTATCTCAACTAATTGCATTGCAAGTTTTCGCCAGGAGAAGTTAATTGCCGATAATTAGCACTAAGAGCATCATTATCGGTCGCGAGCATTTTAATCACCCGCGCAGCGCTTTCATTTTAGTTTCGTCACTCGTTTCCGTATCGGTCACTATTTTCGGCTCTCAATAGACGAATCCAAGTAAAAATAAGAAGAAGACACACGACGGTGTTAACTTTGACAGATCCTACAGCACAGCATAGGAAGATCATTTTAAAATGCTTATAATAAATTCTAGACAAAATGTAATTAAAATCTGATTGAAGTATGATACGGAAAAAGTTCCGAACTGTATATGATATGTAGATACATTTTTGGAAAATATTCAAAAAATTGAGATAAGCTTTCAAATAAGTATGTAATTCAGAACTTTTTCCGTACCCTACATTAATCAGATTTTAATTACAATTTGTCTAGAATTTATTATAAGCATTTTAAAATTATCTCCCTATGCTGTACTGTAGGATCTGTCAAAGTTAACACCGTCGTGTGTCTTCTTCTTATTTTTACTTGGTTCGTCTATTTGGTTGCTGTATTCCGTTCCGGTGACGTTTAACAGTTGACAGTTCATCAAATAGCAGCGGTCTTATCGCGCTACCAAATTTGGTCACCTGTCGCGTTACTGTTATTCAGGCTTGCCAAAAACTCCTCGCCGAGTAGAAAATGAGCAAGAGCAAGCGTTTTTTGAGGAGCAGAAATAAGCATCAAAACTCACAACATTGTGCATCATTAAACCCGAGTTTGTGCGTCGCAATACAAGAGCGAGTGCATCTGTTCATCGTTTTCTTGTGGTACGCCACTCACTTTGTAACGCAATGTGGATTTTTTGGAATATTTTTTTTGGATTTGCTTAAAGCTTCAGACGTTTTTATCTTTTCAAGCTAAATCATTTGTAAATATATTATGAAACTAGATTATTATTTTTAATTAATAAATAGCTTTGACGTTTTTATCCTTTTAAGTAAAATATCATTGAAATGAGTTGAAGCTTAATTATTAGTAATAAATTATTTTTTGCTTTATTTTTTGTTGTTGTAATTATTAGATTATTTGAATTTCATTAGCTTTGGACGTTTTTCTCTTTTTAAGCAAAATAATGCTTGAGTTCGTCAATTCGGCTTGACGATTCACCGTCCAAAGCGAGACCACAATAGTGCTGTCCAATGAACAGCTCGAAGTAGCTCGAAGTTGTTCCCGTCCTGCTCGTTCTTTCTTGTAAACAAATGGACATGAGCAGGACAAGGAGAAACTTCGAGCTACTTCAAGCTCTCATTGGACAGCACTAATATTATCAGTATTTGCCCGACTAATTTGACTGTCACGGGTGAGGAAATATTTCGAGTGGTTTGCGTCTCGGCTAAGGAAAGTGGTATACTGTGAGTGAGTGCAGTAAAGGCTCCTGAAACTAGATAGCTATTTTGCAACCATTTGCTCGATCTTGGGAAGGCGCCAAATTGATATCGCCATTTGAATTTATGTACATAACCAGCAATTGTCCTTCAAGGTTGATCCTTAAGCTCGTTCATTTTCGCTCGCACTAGAGGAAGAGAAGTATCGCGGTTTCCAAGTTCCGAACAATTTAAAGTATTTCTACAAAAGTGAAACGTGTTCCTTCAAAGTTTGCAGAAGGTAATAATTGAGAACAGTGGTGTAAAGTGAAGTGCTTGAAGCAAAATCTTTTGGTGTCTTCCAGATAGCTGCTTATTTCGGTCAGTGCGTCTGACAATTTTGCGATTCTCTCCATTTGCCGGAGCAGATATAGAGACAAAAAAAGGTAATTTTAATTTACGATTAGAATCTTGCACACGACTAACGTTCGCCATTCGCGTTGGACTTCCAGCGCGTAGGCGCTTTTTTTTGTACGGGCTGGAATTGTGTAACGACCAGCGGAGTCGAATTGGGGTTCCGTCCTTTTTGCTGTAGGTCTTGAGCTTGAATTGAGCTTGTGTGTCCGCTAAGGCCCGCCTTCCGAGGTAGTCAAATGGAGGGGAGTGAAGTTCGTTAAGTAAGTCGAGCGAAACTCACCCGACAGTCGCCTAAAACTGTCGATAAGACCACCATTTCGCTACAACCCCCCCGGTGGTCAGGTGTCGAGAGCGCGGTTCCCGTACGTCACTAATTATCGTACGCTGAACCGAACCCCAACCGAGAATTAGTAGCTTTCTTTTAGTCCTCGCCCGGTGAATCGGAAAGGTACGTGAAGCCGGGTCGTAAGGGAAAGTGGGCTACTAGTTCGAGGGAACGGTTATTCCGGACGCTCTCGACGGTTTCAAATCGGAAGCCTTCCGTCCAGCCGCCACTCCCTCCGCACCTTTAGTTCGGCCATTTTGACACAAGCTCACGCCGCCATCGTGTGGAGCATCGAACGCCCACTGGCAAGCCGCCGGTACCACGACGCCATCGCGACAACTGCGTCGCCAGCACGGTCGGAAGAACCTTCGTCTTCGGCACACCGCCGGAATCATCGTCTTCGGCACACCGCCGAAATCTTCGTTTTCGGCACACCGCCGGAAGAACATACGTCTTCGGCACACCGCCGGAAAAACATCGTCTTCGGCACTCCGCCGGAAAGCCCTCCGTCTTCGGCACCCGCCGGAACCCGTCATCGCTACCAAAAATCCTGCGCAGGTACGAGGAAACTTAAATAATCATGGCCATGAAGTAGTTTCCCCCTAGCTAGTACTTAAATCCCGTCCAACACAATAAACAATAAACAACCCGAATGAAGTCGTAATAATAAATTTGGTGAATTAGAAGATCTGAGAGTCAGTTGATTTTGTTTCAGCAGTTCCGTGAGAACCTGCTGTTCTCTGTTACGTTTCTTTCCGTTTGGCAGCGCAGTATCATTGCTTGACACTTTACCGGTCGCTACTAAACGCGTTGCTATAAATAACACTAATAACAGTAACGCGACTGACAGGTGACCAAATTTGGTAGCGCGATAAGACCGCTGCTATTTGATGAACTGTAAACTGTCAAACGTCACCGGTACGGAGTACAGCAACCAAATTGAGAGCCGAAAAAAGTGACCGATACGGAAACGAGTGACGAAACTAAAATGAAAGCGCAACGCGGGTGATTAAAATGCTCGCGAAAACTTGCAATGCAATTAGTTGAGATACATCGAACCTTTTGTGTTTGTAAAGCTTCTTTATGTCGAAAAATAGCTCGTCGATACTTCCGAAGTTTTGTTAAATATCATGAATTAAACAAAAAACATTGTATACGCCATGTTGAATGTATATGGTGAGTATGGGCCTTTTCACGAGACGTTTAAAAACAGCTGATTTCATCGTCAATTGACAGTTCTTCTATGAAGGTGACAGCTTCGGACTTGCAGGCCTGTTCAGCGGTTGTAAAGGTAGCCTCACACCTCGGGAATTTGGTTCGCGGATTTTTTCCTCATGTATTTTTGCATATGCGATGTTTTCGGGATTTGGACACGGAAAATCAAAATCCCGGCCCCCTTTAAAATACACGGGGACCAAATTCCGGCGGAAAATTTTCCCGAGGTGTAAAGGCTACGTTTATCAATTGAAAGCTTTTCTGTGCCCGTCATTGCATGAGTATCCAGCTTTTTATTATAGCAACGGGTCAACTATGGTAATTCATTTTGACACATGCTGTGTACGGATTTTATAGTATTTATCATCCTAGTAACCTTGGTAGATTCGTTCGGATTTTGCTGAACAACTAAAACGTCAAAAAAGTTTTGTTTCAAAACCTTATGACCATCATTTTACCAATTTTTTATTTCTTTTATATGATTTTTTAATATACTAATTGACTGTTTATATTTTTAGATGGATGCTCATTCGAAGCCAGGTTTCATACATTTTGAGGGCCCACCGTAGGGCAAAGAAAAGGTCATATTACTTAAATACGGGCAAATGGTCCATGTACCAAAATGCAGAGAAAGGAGGCATTTACGAAGTATAATATGACTGCTCGAAGTTCTGGATTGAGCGTCGTAAAGAAAAAAATGTCCCCTGGCTGGATTTTTTATGTTTCGTGCCGAAGTTACCTATATCCTGATGCCTCTTTGAAAATGTTGATGCCAAATTTGCGGACCAAGTTCTCGATGTTTACGGCTTTTTTAAGATCCATTCAACAAATATGGACTATGACTCCCCGCATAATCATGGACCATACGTAGACCGCATCTGTTATAATTGAAGAGAATAAGTGGTATTGTAGCGATGGTCTCACTAATAGTAGTCAACTATAAATGGACAGTCTCATATACAGTTTCAACAGTAGCTCAGATGGTAAACGGCCAAACTACCATATGAGTAATGGGCGGTTAAGTATAATTAACATTTAAATCTGGTCGTTTTTCGAACAAAATTTTCGATGTACCATACATCAGTTGGTAGATGTACAATTCAAGAACTATATAATTACACATCGACAGCATGTTATGTATTAACAGTAAGTGTTGATGTAGGCTTGGTATGGTGAATCAAGCTTAAAATTGTATGCTAACAATGAAGTGGATAGTGACAATATATCTTATAACACATATGTAATTTTGACTGCATGGCATGTCGTTTTTCATTATGCGGGTCATTGATTGAAGACCTCCCTAACTTTTCTTTAAACGAATCGTCTCTTTGTTAGTTTGATTGCGAACATCTTACTAGCTCCAATTGTACCGTTAGGTAGTAATTAGGTTTTTTGCATGCAATACATACACGTGTCTTTTGACGAACTCCACTACCTCTCTTCAGCTTTTCTAACGATCCCTGATCCTAGGTGTCCTACATTTCATCTCCAGATAATCATATTGATACAGACAGCGTATCGTTTTCCGCTTCACTTAGTAGATTGGAGTTATACAGTTCCCCTGTTCATTCTGAACTTGAACATTATTTGGAAGCTGTTGCTTTGCAGGAGCTGATAGTGAAAAGATGCGCCATAGACCATAATTAATAATTATAATAAGCTCTGAGGACCAGTTTACTTTATTGCCCGTTGCTTAGAAAGGTATGAACGAACACCATGAATGGATATCTATCCGTTAAACAGTTCCCATTCAATAAACGTGTTTTCAGCCGAGTTTTCAGCCTAAAACGTAAGACAAGTCAGCTCCAAACGACTTACGGATCCCAAATACTTGACCTTCCGACTTATATACCCGGTCAGTAAGATAATATAAGTAGTAGACCTAAAATGACAAAAAAATATATAAATGCATGTAAAACAATTAGGTAATTAATTTAGGGCAGCTTGTTAGGTTCTGCTTGGGATGCATTTACAAATAAACAGAGAAAAAAATTGCCTCGTAAACAGTTCAGAATGTAACCTAAGCAACAATAATTGTGCCATAAGCATTGTACACAGCTAGTGTCAAAACTTTATTACCATAGTTGATTTATGGCTAGCGTAAAAAGCTGGATGCATTTTCTGTGACAACTATGCTCAGGCTATAGACATCCCTATCTAACTCCCTTAGCCTAAAAATAGCCACCATGTCCCGGGCACAGTGTGCAGATAGACCGCTGTCAGTTGCATGAGATGTCAACAATCGTCAACAATACCAATGATTGTAGCTTGATAATTGAAAATATCCACAACAATAAAAGAGCAGGATTTATTTTTAAATTCTGCTCAAGCTTTTTACGGTGAAATAAAAGACAAATTGTTGTTCTCCATGTAAGTAAAATTAAAATTGATCGTGTGGATAAGTTTTGAATCAATTAAACTCATTAGTCATATTTAATTAATATTCCCGATTAAAGTTGAATATTGAAGAAAGCGGAATTTGGATGTTTTATGATGTTAAGCTTTTTTAGATTTGACGTACGTTGCTCGGCGTTGGTGTTGGTGTTGGCTACGCTAAACTTGAGCTCTTAGCATGGGGCTGACTATGCTTAAGGAGCCCATTTGAAAACAACAGAATCGGGAATCCGGAGGGCAATTCTACGCTTTGCTCGTACGGCTAGCTGGAGACCCGTCATCAAACTTTTTTCTTTTCAACATTATTCCTTCTGGACTTCCTTTCTCCTGGAAATTTATTTCGAGGATTTGTACCACTTGCAGTCAAAGAAATTCCTCCTGCAATTCCCACCAGTTTCCTGCAAGAATGCTTCCACATTTTTTTTTCTCTGAAGAATGTCCCGGACAAACAATTTTGTAACAACAACGAAAGAATTCAAAAGAATTTTCTTGGGAAAACTTACTAAGTTTTCAAATTAAATCACAAAAGAAATTATAGGGCAGTTCCAATAAAAAAATCCCATAGATTCTGGGACAACTGCTAAAAATTCTTAACTTAAAGATTGCTTGGGAACTCCCGGAGAAATCTTCCAGGGATCCTATGATGAATTTCCAAAGCAAATCATGTTAAAATGAATGACAGAAAATAGAAACTTGCGGGAGATTTTCTGGCGGAACAACTTAAAGAAAATACTGAATAATCACTCAAGCAACCTTCTGAGGGATTCCAGGAAGCACCTGGAAGGACTCCTCCTTGGAACAACTTGCTAAAGAAAAACAGTAAAATGCACTACGAAGAGCACCTGAATGGCGATATGGCAGACAACGGTGACGGTATGGTAATGAACCAAGGAGCACGCGCGCAGGACATGCGATTTCCGGCTCCGAATCTCCAGGAAATCCAGGAGGAGATCGGCCGGCTGAAAAACAATAAAGCCCCTGGAGTTGACCAACTACCAGGAGAGCTGTTTAAACACGGTGGTGAGGCACTGGCTAGAGCGCTGCACTGGGTGATTACCAAGGTTTGGGAGGATGAGGTTCTGCCGCAGGAGTGGATGGAAGGTGTCGTGTGTCCCATGTACAAAAAGGGCGGTAAGCTGGATTGTAGCAACTACCGCGCAATCACATTGCTGAACGCCGCCTACAAGGTACTTTCCCACATTTGATGCCGCCGACTAACACCAATTGCAAGAGAGTTCGTTGGGCAGTATGGCAAATTTTGCGCCGTGTTCGACTCCCATGCAAAAAATATTGTCCCACCAAAATATGTTCCCACCAGTTTCTCCATATATGGATTACGTCTCCACTGCAAGAAAGAGCTTTTTGGGATGTGAAAAAAGGTGCAAGAATGATGTTTTGGATTGTGCTTTCGCTAATTTCTATACAATTGAACGTGTGAGCATTTGTTTTGGTGCTTCAACAAATTTGCACGGTAGTCTATTCTTCAGTGAGAAAAGCAATACCATGCGGGATTTATGGGTGAACGCTCTACCACAGACCAGGTGTTCGCCATACGTCAGGTATTGCAGAAATGCCGCGAATACAACGTGCCCACACATCATCTATTTATCGACTTCAAAGCCGCATATGATACAATCGATCGGGACCAGCTATGGCAGCTAATGCACGAACACGGATTTCCGGATAAACTGACAAGGTTGATCAAAGCGACGATGGATCGGGTGATGTGCGTAGTTCGAGTTTCAGGGGCATTCTAGAGTCCCTTCGAAACGCGTAGAGGGTTACGGCAAGGTGATGGTCTCTAGTGTCTGCTATTCAACATCGCTTTGGAGGGAGTAATACGAAGGGCAGAGATTGACACGAGTGGTACGATTTTCACGAAGTCCGTCCAGTTATTTGGTTTCGCCGACGACATTGATATCATGGCACGTAACTTTGAGAGGATGGAGGAAGCCTACACGAGACTGAAAAGCGAAGCTAAACGGATTGGACTAGTCATCAACACGTCGAAGACGAAGTACATGATAGGAAGAGGCTCAAGAGAGGTCAATGTAAGCCACCCACCACGAGTTTCTATCGGTGGTGACGAAATCGAGGTGGTTGAAGAATTCGTGTACTTGGGCTCACTGGTGACCGCCGATAACGATACCAGCAGAGAAATTCGGGGCGCATAGTGGCTGGAAATCGTACGTACTTTGGACTCCGTAAGACGCTCCGATCGAATAGAGTTCGCCGCCGTACCAACTGACTATCTACAAAACGCTTATAAGACCGGTAGTTCTCTACGGACACGAGACCTGGACGATGCTCGTGGAGGACCAACGCGCACTGGGAGTTTTTGAAAGGAAAGTGTTGCGTACCATCTATGGTGGGGTGCAGATGGCGGACGGTACGTGGAGGAGGCGAATGAACCACGAGTTGCATCAGCTGTTGGGAGAACCATCCATCGTTCACACCGCGAAAATCGGAAGACTGCGGTGGGCCGGGCACGTAGCCAGAATGTCGGACAGTAATCCGGTGAAAATGGCTCTCGACAACGATCCGACGGGAACAAGAAGGCGAGGTGCACAGCGGGCAAGGTGGATCGATCAGGTGGAGGACGATTTGCGGACCCTCCGCAGACTGCGTGGTTGGCGAAGTGCAGCCATGGACCGAGCTGAATGGAGAAGACCTTTATGTGCAGCACAGGCCACTCCGGCCTTAGTCTGATAATAAATAAATAAATAAATTATTAACGCACACATAAAATTTATTTGTAAAATTCTTTAGATTTTTGCCAATAAAAATGTGTGGATTTTTATTAGTGCAGATAAATAATTATGTTGGTAGAAGAAACTCTGTGCTGAGCAGAAACAGTTGTTATATGTGCGTTTCAGAACATTCTCACTCACTACAGTATTTATTTTTCATAGACTACGGCGTAGTGTTAGTGCCAGTGGCATTCGCTTTATTTGAGGCAACAAACATTTGACAGCTTGTCACCCGCCTGGAAGGTAATCATCGAACTAAAAGTTAAATCGGTGGAATGGTTCACAGCCATAGAAAAAAAGCCAAACTTAAGAGCTGCCATATATCTTGCTACGCTACTGATGTTATGATTCAAAATGCTAACGCAAACCATGCACTCTATAGATGTTTACTAATGTGTAAGTGACGTACGCTTTACGCATGTGCTAGAAAACAAGTGTGCATGCTTTCATTGATAAAACATTGTTTACATCGCATCTATAAAGAAACATGTACAGTAACCATCCAATGGAAATAGATAATATCTATCTATTCTCACTGGTAGCCATCCACAATATTATCTTGTTCAGTGAAATAATTGTCTGTATTGTAACTTTTATTTACTTAAATCCAGGACTCATCAGGTTATATGTGTGTTTCTTTATATTATAAAAAATATCACGTGCAGACTGTGAAAAGTAAAAGTGTATCAAATGAATTTCCTCGACGCTTTTTATTTATAGTTGATACTAAATTGAGGTGTCAGAGTCAGATGTTCACCGATACGGCTACATACATACGTAGATAGCTTGCGTGTCTAAGGGTTTTGTTTGTAGCGTTTGAAGCATAATCAGAGAAAAGGTTGCATCGATATATCGTATTAGCAAACACATGCAATAAACATTCGTTTACATTTACGAAGCAATCACTCTTTAGAACATGTTGTTTTGATATTATCAAACAGGCATAAGATACTTATATGAGCTGGACCAATAGTGGAGAAATTGAAAAATTAAGAGCGTTCAGCTTTTTCGGGACGTTCAATCCGCGCTCAACTTTATCGAATTACTCATTTCACTGCTTAATCTGAATCAAGCACGATAGGATAAGCGTCAACTAATAACATTGTAATGTGAATAGGGAAACTGTTTATGAATATGTTTTATGCATCTTTTAAGCTAATCTATTCTTTAGAAGATAAACCTATGTATGTCTTATTTTATCTATGTATTTTAATTAGTATCCTAGAACACATTCGAGTTATTTATCTGTTATCTGTACATGATTTAGTGATATTTGTATTTGGATATAAAAGTTGACATTGCGCCGATTTACTAATCTTTCGGTGGCAAGTGTGCATGGAATTTTGTTTAATAACTATCAACCTACTGTATCTGAAAAGATATACAGCTCAGACAGCAGCAGTTATGTTGTATTGAACCGCTTATGGTGTGAGTAAAAAAGATAAATTTATTTATAAACAATTTTACTTTGCTCTTTTGTTCTGTTCATTCTCTCAACTTCGTAATCTCAGTCTTGTTGTAGAAGCGGTTGGGAAAGGTTGGGAAAACAAACAGTCCCACTCGTCTTGCCAACTCGCGTTATTCTTTTCCGGTTACAATTTTGATCCTCACTGTGAATTGATAGAATTCAAAAACGGCAGATTCAGAATTTCTCGTATCAATTTTAACGATTCAGTGCTTTATTCAATAATATCTTAGCATATGGCAACTTTTGAAGTGTGTTCTGAGCTGTATGCTGAAACGGATTTCTCTACGACGAACGCATCCGATGGAAGTATGAGCTATTTTTGGGTATTTTTGGCAAATTTTTACGAGTAACATAACCCGATTTTTTTTTTGCAGAAAGCATATCTAAATTTACATTTGTCTTTCCGAAAGAAAACGAAAAAAATAAAGTTCAGAATGGCTCTAGCGGAGATGAAGAGGATAATAAATTAGATCCCAATGGATATAGTTTGAACGATGTGGACGATCGTAGCAACGGTCATCAGCAACGTGTGCCAACATTGATATCCAGCGAGAAGAATGAAATATTTGCCGAATTAGAAGACAAACCGTCTATTGAAACCGATAAAGATGGTGATCTCATTGTAGAGCGTAAGAAAAAAGGCGTAATTGAGATAGGTAAGATAATTAGATAATTAAAAATAAAATTATGCCTAGACTTATTTTAGAACATCTCAAATCAACCAAACTTGATCTTGTGGGATTGCAAATCTGGAGAGGTGCTCTTTTGCTAGCAGACTATATTCTACACAACGAAAAGAAATTTAAGAATAGAAAGATATTGGAACTAGGATCAGGAGTTGGCTTAACCAGCATAGTATCCAGTTTATATGCTCGCGAGGTCATCTGTACAGGTAGGTGATCGTTTAACTCTTTGTTTTATCGAATGATTTTATATTCATATTTTTATATTTAATTTTTACTAGATATCAATGTTGGTGGACTTTTACAGTTGATTAAGGCTAACATTGATAGGAATTCTAGCTTGAAAAATCCCAACTGTAATATCGTTGTTACTGAACTTGATTTCAAAGTGAAGTACGAAAACTACTCGGATACTCTAAAAGAGCAACTCAAAGATGTGGAATATGTGATAGCAGCAGATGGTAAGCAATACCTCAAACTAAAGACATAGCCGACAACTCAAAGCAGAAACTGGATTTAGAAACAGACTCTTACTTATACAAAATTTTGGATTTTTTTTTATAATTTGGTACATTGAATAGTACAGAATAGTATCATTCTAACTTTGTAAGTATCAGGATTTAGGCCTCCACACAATACAGCCGTCGCCGTTCCGCTGAATTGCGTTTGGGGCTTTAGGCTTTGGCCTGATTCGCAAATTAAAATCAAATTAAACTTAAAAGTGACTGTTCAGGTTCTGTCTCATTTCCCGAAACTGTAGTTTGATAACTTTTTGACCATCGTGACTACGATTTTCGAAGACAGGACTGTATTCAATCAATATTATATTGATTATGGTTCGTAGACCGCAAACCTCATCGATTCAGGTCAAGGTGATTGTTTTATAATAAATATATATTGTTCGAAGAACTTAGTGTTAATTGGTAACGATATCAACTATATCCATGTTATATTTGTAACTGTACGAAGAACGGTGAATGATTATGCGGGTTAGCTTGACGATGTCACTCCGCAGGGCGGCCGATGAACCATCACCGGCTTTGGCTTGAGGTGGGCAGTACGCCACGATAAGCGTGATTGTGCCCAAAGAACTAGTAACTCGTGGCGTCGATGACACTCAGTTGGAAGCCTGCCCGCAGGCGACATTTTATGTTGTATCGAAGTGCAATGACCACACCATCTCCTCTGGACGGTCGGTCGAGTCGTACGATGCGAAAATCCGAGATGTTGACGTTAACTTCCGGCTTTAGGTATGTTTCGGTGAGGAACGCCACGTCTATTTCCTTCTCCACAAGGAAATCCTTCAGCTCGATGGTTTTGCTCGGGATGTGCGCAAGCATTCCAGTTTACCAGCCCCACCTTAGCACCCATTTCTATGATGAACATTCCAAGGGTGAAGACCTGGTCGAAACGGGTTTTACATTCGCGCAGCCGAGTGGCAAGCTGTACGAAGATCGGCATCAGTTGCTCTGGGGTGGAGAGCGGAGCAGATTGCTCCGGTGAATCATTTTTGTTCTCCGCCTGCCGATGGAATCCAGGAGGACCATTCACTGGAGGTCGCTTGTGCGGTTGCAACAGATTGGAATCGCTCGTCGGGGAGCCATAATGGCCGGATATTTCACCTCGTTGACTGCAGGGACACGGTTCTTCTTCGGGTCCTGGTGGAAGCCTCTCTCCGGCTTTTCAGGAACTCCGATCGCTTGGGATAGCTGTTTGGGGTGGCCCGATGTTTGTCACCACAGTTAGCGCCCTTGGGATCGGCTTTCTCTCTCTTTGTTGCACTCGTTAGTCGGATAAGGTTCGCCACACTTGTTGCAGCTCGGCTTCATGCGGCAGTACCTGGTGCCGAACCCGAAATTGAAGCAGTTGGTGACGTCAATCATTTTGAAAAGTGAAAATACAGTCGCGTCTCCAGATCTCGAGCGAGGAATGGAAAGAAAACTTAAATGGGTACTGGATCGAAAAAAAAACTCGTTGCTACACGCAAAAAAATATTGCAGTCGAAAGTACCATTCCGAGGGTTATTTTAAGAATACGCACCGACGATTTTCAGCAGATAACAAACCCGTTTGATAAGAAAATTATTTTGAGCTTTTTAGTGGAATGTTTTCACCTGTCATAAGACGAGTTTAAACAATCCCATTGAATTCCACCACTTAATTGTATCCTGACAGATACGTATTTCGACCTCAACAGTAAGGCCGTCTTCAGTGTCTTGTAAGTCGAGTCAAGTACAAGACACTGAAGACGGCCTTACTGTTGAGGTCGAAATACGTATCTGTCAGGATACAATTAAGTGGTGGAATCCAATGGGATTGTTTAAACTCGTCTTATGACAGGGGAAACCCGTTTGATTTTACCATGCGCGCAGTAAAAATCAACTATGGCCCATGCGGAATGTTGTCACATGAACTAAAACAGTGGTGAATTTCTCTGGAACCATGGTAAAATTTACTGAAATTTCATGGTAGTTTTAAAAACAGAGCGTAGTCTACAAAATAGTAGTTTTTACCATGGATTTTTTTTCAGTGTATGAAAAACGACAACAAAATAAATGTCAACTCATATTTCTGTTTGTTATCGTCCAAAAAAGTACCCTAGAAATATAAATATATCGACATAGGGACTGAAGGGGTACTGTATCCGTGCGGTCTTCGATAGTCTCAAACAGCACACCAACATCGAAGATTGAACTGGAGAATCATAACTTCATGCTGATCTTATCTGCTGACGGAACCCCAATTTGCTGTCGTCACTAGACATCAAGAGACAAGAGCACTTTCACAAAGTCTTTCGTATTTCACTTAATTTAAAACACTTAACATGAGCAAAACACCAAACATTTTACTTTCAACATATATATATATATATATATTAACTACAAACTATGTTCTTGGAATTACGTAGAAGCTATCCAAAGCTATCGCGCGCGCAGTTCCCATGCTCAACTGTCCTTGGCGGTAGACTCAATCGAACTAACTTGTTGAACATCAGAGTGGTGGTCAGTCGAATATACCATTGGGTTGTGCGATGTTCTCCACAGCGACCGCCTAGCAGAGCGTCGGAGATGAGATCTCCCTCATATCTCCAGTGATGACCATCGATGACCGTTGACTCCTATGATGATTGGCGATCTCTCGTTTCTTCCTTCATATTCGCCACGATGGTGTGAAGGTCGAGAGAATAGAACCTCTTCTGGACAGTGGAACAGAGAGCAACGAGAATGAGGGTCGGCCAGGGATGTAGTCTGAGGGGTCAAGTTCATCACTGAACATCCTCACCCACCCAGAAATAGCAGTATTTCTGAAAATAAAAGAATGGTCCTCTTCGACAAGGATGGGAAGGAAGGGTTGCGGGGTAACTATTGTTCGCTTGTTGTTGTTTGCTCTTCAAGATCGTTGAGTGGCAGCAAACAGATTTTCTCGACCGGACGCTTGATTGATTTAGTAGCAGTTTTGAGTGTAACTACACGTACCACTCCATCATTGCCGGGGTGAACGTCAATAATTCTCGCAAGTTTCCAGCGCATTGGAGGCAAATTATCGTCGACAACTACTACCAATTTACCAACTTCAATTTGTACCGGTGAACGCCAGCGTTTAGTACGCCCTTGAAGTTGACACAGGTATTCCGCCTCCACCGGTGCCAAAACAGTTGTTGTTTTTGTTGAAGCTGTTGATAATGGTTAAGCCGCTGCACAGGTACATCGGATAAATCCTCTACCGGTAAGCCTTTCAGCGACGACTCAACTAGGAAACGTGCCAGAGTGAGAGGTTTTAGGTCATTCGGTTCATCCGACATTGCAATAATTGGTCGTGAATTAAGGCAGCCTTCTACCTGAACGAGCAGCGTAATCATGTCCTCAATGGACACGGGTTCGTTCCCTACAACACGCAGAATATGGTGTTTTGCTGAGCGTACAGCCGCCTTCCATAACCCTCCAAAATATGACCCACTTGGAGGGCTGAACATCCAAAGAATATCCTGGTTGACGCATTCCGTGGTAATTTTCTCTTGGTGCTTTTTGTCTCGCAGCAAAATAAAGAGCTCTTGCAATTTATTGCGAGCCCCAACAAAATTGGTCCCATTGTCGGACCAGAGCTCAGTAATAGGTCCTCTGCGTGAAACGAATCGTGTTAGTGCCTGAATAAACCGTTCTTTTGACAGGTCAGTCACGAGCTCGAGGTGAACTGCCTTGGTGCATAGACACACGAAAAGGCAAACGTATGCCTTTACTGCTACTGCTACTCGCCTTGGTCCTGGCCGTACGTATACAGGTCCAAAATAATCTATGCCAGTTTTTGAAAAAGGACGGGCTACCGTGACCCGGGCTGCTGGTAAATCTCCCATGAACTGTTGGACAGGATGTGGTTTAGCCCGGAAACATCTTTGGCACTGATGAACGATTTGTCTCGCCACATTCCTTCCTCCTAAAGGCCAAAAACGAAGACGAACAGTGCTCAGCAAAAGCTGTGGTCCAGCGTGCAACAAACGCAAATGGTAGTGGAGCAGTACTAAACGGGTGAACTGATGGCGTGCCGGTAGAACTGCAGGGTGTTTGGTGTCTTCAGACTCGTCCGAGTGTTTCAACCGTCCCCCGACACGAAGTATTTCATCCTGGTCTAAATATGGGTTGAACCAACGCAATGGTGATTTTAAAGGTATCATTTTCTTTGCAGATAACGCTTTCATCTCATCAGCAAAAGTTTCCTTTTGAACTCGGCGAATTAAGATGTTTTCTGCCTCCTTTAGTTCAGCAGTGGTGAGGTAACCAGAGGTACGATCTTCACGACGAGTGCGAAGCAGCTTCATCAGTCGCAACCAAATGGCGGTACGACGGACCAGGTCCGAGTATGAAGAGAATTTATAAAAATAAAGTTCGTTGAATTCCTGTATAGCAGAAGACGTATTTGCTATCACCACACGACGACGCTCCGTATTTACTTTCTCGTCAGGTTGGACATTCACAGCATTCGGCCAGTGTTCTGGACCCAACTCCAGCCAATTCGGGCCCGTCCACCAGAATCGATTGTCAACGATGTCCTGCGGTAGAATTCCTCTTGATACAAGATCAGCTGGGTTTTGGATTCCAGGAACATGTTGCCATCGGAACCCTTCAGTAATGGCTTGAATTTTTGATACTCTGTTCGCTACAAACACGTTCCAAGTCGACGGAATCGATCCGAGCCAGCACAGTACGCATGTGGAATCGGACCAAAAATATGCATCTGCTGAAATATTTAGCGCTTCCCGCAGAACCTTGAACAACTGAGCGACTAGGAGTGCTCCACAGAGCTCTAGTCTCGGAATCGTCTGTATTTTGAGTGGAGCCACTCGTGACTTTGAGCTAAGAAGGCGAACCATTACTTCTCCCGTTGCGTTTTGGCTTCGAATATAAACACATCCGCCGTATGCCTTATTGGATGCGTCCGCAAAGCAGTGCAATTCAACGGATGTTGCATTGGAAACAACGACACATCTTGCAAATCGAACCGAACAGAGAACTGGTAACTGCTCCTCAAATTTTCTCCAACTCTCACCCACCATCGATGGTATTTTCTGGTCCCAATCTACCGGTTTTCCGTCGTTGCCTGGGAGTGTCCATAACTGCTGCATAATCACTTTTGCCGTTGTTATTGTAGCACCAAACCACCCATGTGGATCGAAAATTGACGCAATCTTCGATAGAACATTCCGCTTGGTTAATTGTTCTCCAGGATCCGTCTGAGTAACATTTAACTTCAGCATAAACTCGTCTGTTGATGGTAACCAGATCAATCCAAGTGTCTTCACTGAAGGATCTCGATCCAGGTTTATTCCACAAGCGCTTGGAATTGCTAAATTGTCCTCCGAAACATCCTGCAAAACCTCCGCACGGTTGCATGCCCATTTCCTAAGCCGAAATCCACAACTGGACATCATGTTGTCCATCTGGCTTCGCAGTTCAATAGCTGAGTCCACATCGTCCGTTCCTGTGATTACATCGTCCATGTAGACGTCTTCGCAGACAACTTTTGCCGCAAATGGAAACCGTTCCTTCTCGTCAATTGCCAGCTGCTTCAATGTTCGTGTAGCCAAGAATGGAGCTGGTTTGGTTCCGTACGTAACAGTGTTAAGTTCGAACGTTGAAATCTCTGCAGCAGTTGTCGGACGCCAGAGGACACATTGTAATGCCCTGTCCTCCGGGCAGACTCCAATCTGACGAAACATTTTTTCTACGTCCCAACATAATTTGCTTTACTCGACATCGAAAAATCAGTGATCGCAAATCCTGCTGTATTATTGGTCCACACAGCAGAACATCGTTCAGTGAAACGCCTGATGATGTTTTGCAACTCGCGTCGAACACCACACGTACCTTGGTGGTGGTGCTATCCGCCTTGACCACTGGTTGATGTGGCAAGTAACACCGTTTGACTGAATCTGGATCATCAATCTTGCGAATATGTCCTAGCTGTTCATACTCCTTCATGAACGCGCTGTATTGTGTTCGGAGGTTGGGGTCCCTTGCCAACCTTCGTTCTGTGCCGAGAAGTCGTCTAACAGCGATATCCCTTGGCTCGCCTAGTCGTGATATGCCGTCTTCTATTTTTGGTAGCGTTACCGAATATCGTCCATCTGCCTCACGATGAACCGTTCGTACGAACAGAGCTTCGCATTTTGCTTCCTCCGGCGAGTAACTGCTAACTGACATATCAACCTCTTCACAGGACCAAAATCGAGCGACTAAGGCGTCCAACCCTTCTCGCGCTGACGCGTTGCAACTAATAAGAGGAGATGACTTCATGTTGGCGCAACCACCGCAAACTACCCAACCGAAAACAGATTCGTTCAGGGTTGGTAGATGATTTCCCAGTGAGAACCTCTGTCCGCTCTCGAAAAAATCGAAAAAATGTTCTATTCCAAGCACCATATCCACGCCCTTGGACATTGCGAACGTCGGATCTGCTAAAATTACGCCATCTGGAATGGTCCATCCAGTTGTTTTTATGGGCGACGATGGTAGGTTGACCGTAACCTTCGGGAGAACTAGGAACCGCATTTTCTTTGAAAATTCAGAGATTCTAGAGCAAACTTTTGCCAGAATTTGCTGCTTCACTCTTGACGCTGATTGACCGATACCGGAAATTGAGATATCCACCTTGCTTCTCGCTACCCGAAGTCGCTGACTTAAACGTTCAGAGATAAAGTTGCTCTCTGAGCCCGAGTCCAGCAGAGCACGTGCTGGCAACCGATTCCCGCTATCATCCTCCACAACAATAACAGCTGTTGCTAATAACACTTGTGTCGTGAACTGCTGAGCTGCACTAACGACCACTGTTTCAGATGCTTCCTTGGTCTGACTTGAGTTCGAACCTGCTGTAGCTTGATAATCTGTTCGAGAAGCATTGTCTCGTTTGGCTGACACAGAGACTTTCGCATTGTCCTTTCCAGACTTGAAACAGAGTAGAGTATGGTGTCGTTTTTGCAATTTTACAGGAAAACTTCGATTGGCAATCCTTAGCTAAATGCCCAGCCTTGAGACAGTTTCTGCACAATGAACTCGTCCGCAACAAAGATTCTCTGTCCGAGACCGTTAACTTTTGAAACACTGAACACAAATGCAACAAATGAATTCCAGAGCAGGCTGCACAACGTCCCTCTGATGTTTGCGCCGTATTGTAACTCGTCTTGAGCACTGCTGGTCTTGGCTTCTGCTGTAGTTGACTGGCACCCCTAGTTTCGATCGACCGTGTTGGCAATGATTCGAGAACGTGAGTGCGTCGCTGAAGAAACTCTAGCATATCCTTTACAGAATCTTGTTCCTTGTTGGCTGAGTATTCCTCCCAGCCTCGGCGAGTTACTGGATCGAGGCGTACCGATAGTATGTTCACTAGAAGCAAATCCTTATAATCGGCCGGTTGCACTATTTGGTCCAAAGTCTGCACGACTCTCTCGAAGCCCTCAACGAGAGTGTGCAATTCGGTGGCGGATTCCTTCGCCAAAGTTGGCAGTTTGAAAAGAGATTGAACCTGGCGTTTCTTTAACTGTTTACTATTATTGTATCGCCTTAATAGCAAGTCCCATGCCACCTGGTAGTTTGCCTTCGTGATTTGAAGAGGGTCGATGAGTGTTTTTGGCTCACCCTGCAAACACCCTTTCAAATAATGCAGTTTTTCTACCTCCGGGAGATCCTTCCTCCAATGAATCAGAGATGTGAACAAATCTCGAAAACTGAGCCAGTCATCCACATCCCCCGTAAATGTTTGCAGCTTAATTTGCGGTAAACGCACATGGTCGACGAACTCGCCTTGAATTGTCGTATTCTCCGGACGGAGAGATTGGTCCAATGGTTCCTGACGTTGCTTGAGCTTCTCCATTAAAAACGATTTTGCGGCGTAGTAACGATCGCTGAATTCTACCCGTTCTTTTTCGTACGATTCGTCCCCCTCAATGAAATCGTCATGAGATTTGATGTCGATGAGGGTCTCACTAAAAGTCTCATACAAACCATCGAGCATATCCAGCCGAACTTCGATTTCACTGGACAAGGCTTGGTCCTCGAAACCATCAATAAAACGCTGGATGTCCATTAAAGAAAATTGTGCGTCTTTGAGTTGAGTTTTGAGCCGCTTCAATGACGGTGCCTTCTTGTCCGTTGTGGTGGCTTTCGGCATCGTGTCTCGTTGTAGAGTTGTAATAAGAGAAGAAATGCGAGGATGTAGTTTTCTGCGGTGGGGCCTAGCTTCGCTAGACATATACCAGCTTTTACTTATCTTTACTATCTTACCTTAAGAAACCAACCGGCGAGCTGGCTAGCACAGCGATCAACCAAAAATCCAAAATCAAATTTACAACGGGCTTTCTCAACAGCGTCTCAATCAATGCAGATGGAAGCGAGGCGAAGAGGTATAAAACACAATAGTGTAGTATCAACAGAGAGAGGGCCTCGGCAGGCCATATACTGTTAAGTTTACCTGGACAAACTAACAGCGATTCCAAAACGGAAACCAGCCGAAACGCGTAACGCTTATAGGGAATGCGTGGCAAAAGATGAGTCGAGTCGAAGAGGATTATACTCATTTAATAGGTGTAATGCTTCGGCAGACATATACTGCCTTATGTCACTCACCCAGGAAAACATAAATCAATGCGGCTTCTTCCTCGTCCCTTCTCTTCCTGCAGTGGTGGATGACGAATGCTTCAAATCTGTCGCGCATCCATAATGCTACAGTCCATAGCGATAAAATTTAGGTCCAATGTCGAATGAGTAGGCTTCCGAAATGCCACAGTGCCGTTAAGGACACTCCTCACGGAATCCAATGAAAAGCCGCCCATTAATGGTCCTATTAGTAGCTTCGATGAACCGATGTCCTGATCAGTTCTGCGGGTGACCAGTGAACTGGTGCTTCTGACAAATCCGTGCCTTACAGGAAGTGTGGTCCAATAGGGAAAACCTCGTCGTTTGATCTCGTCGTGGTCAACCAAAGAAAAACGAAATAGTGGTGTTAGTGGATTGCAATCCACGCCTCGGCAAGACATATACTGCACTTTATTATTTACCTGGGAAAAAATGTCCCTCGCTGGTCAGTATATGCTGCAGGGTTCCCTTCCAACTAGCAGTCCTAGATCCGAGATCCCTTATCTCGTCGATCCTTACACGCGGCCAATCCAATCGCCAACCAATTTGGCGCACTGCAGCAACAATTGTGCTGTTGTTCGCGAGGATAATTAACCGTGAGCTTAATTGTTCCACCTGAGCAATGGCGCGAATTGCTTTGATATTCTCTGGATATTGTTCCGTCAAAGCGATGGCGACACCTTGGCGCCAAGTCCTATGGTCTTCAGTCCGAATCACCGAAATCCTTGGTCCACGGATCCGGCTCGAAGGACCAAAATGAAGGGGTACTGTATCCGTGCGGTCTTCGATAGTCTCAAACAGCACACCAACATCGAAGATTGAACTGGAGAATCATAACTTCATGCTGATCTTATCTGCTGACGGAACCCCAATTTGCTGTCGTCACTAGACATCGAGAGACAGGAGCACTTTCACAAAGTCTTTCGTATTTCACTTAATTTAAAACACTTAACATGAGCAAAACACCAAACACTTTACTTTCAACATATATATATTAACTACAAACTATGTTCTTATAATTACGTAGAAGCTATCCAAAGCTATCGCGCGCGCAGTTCCCATGCTCAACTGTCCTTGGCGGTAGACTCAATCGAACTAACTTGTTGAACATCAGAGTGGTGGTCAGTCGAATATACCATCGGGTTGTGCGATGTTCTCCACAGCGACCGCCTAGCAGAGCGTCGGAGATGAGATCTCCCTCATATCTCCAGTGATGACCATCGATGACCGTTGACTCCTATGATGATTGGCGATCTCTCGTTTTTTCCTTCATATTCGCCACGATGGTGTGAAGGTCGAGAGAATAGAACCTCTTCTGGACAGTGGAACAGAGAGCAACGAGAATGAGGGTCGGCCAGGGATGTAGTCTGAGGGGTCAAGTTCATCACTGAACAGGGACAGAGAACTCAGAACAAAATATAACCAAAACAAATCGAGATATCGAGATAGGGAGGTTATCGAGATATAGAAAGCAAAAATGTATGTAGGACTGAGCAAACCATCGACATAGGGAGAGATTTCGACAGTATAATTATTATTCAGGCCAATTTACACTACAGTACTTCGGGTATGCGTTGCATTTGAGTTAGATGTAAGTGTAAATAATTTTGGATAGGTTGTTTTTAATGATACGATAAGATAATACACTATTACAAAGTTGCAGCAAAAAATGCGCTAGAAGTCCCCCATACATGGTTTTAAAATCGAGTCTCTGGAATGGTTTGTTTTAAGGATTCAAACTGTCACTGAATGATCGGCTACATCTTTGCCTCAAATAACGAATAGGCTCAAAGCTTTTCAAGCGTTTATTATTGAATTATATCTTTTTGATTGAATCTCATCAACAAATACTCAATTTTTTATACTTTCAGTGATCTATGACGATGATATAACGGAGGCTCTAGTAATGACTTTGGAAAATCTACTATTGGAATCGCCTAAACTAAAAGGTGTGTACATTGCACTTGAAAAACGCTACGTCTTCACTGTTGAAGATATGGATTCTGTGGCCCCCAGCTATGAACATTTTCTAAGGGTATTCTATAGAAGAAACAACAGATTTGGAATCACCAGGTGGAAGTTAATGCAAATTCCGTTGAACTTTCCTCGATACTTCGAGTATGAGAAAATCAAAGATCTAGTCCTGCTCAAAATTTCCAATTAAATATAATAATTAAAATACAAATAAAACATATTTATTGATTTAAAAATTGTTTCTATGTTTTATGGCACGACACATCTGCAAGATTTACAAAAAAGATGACATGTTTTGCAATGGAGGCCGTTGTAAAACTTTGAATTGACCTTTCCTGTCAAAAATTATATTTCGTTTTATTATCTCTTACTTAAGGTCAACTTTCCCAAAGAACCCATATTTTTTAAGTCTCTAACTATTTTTAAAATCGAAAAAGTTATGTTTTTTAGGATTGGCCCAATTATTATGCGGGTATGTTTTGGTTACCGTCTTTTGTTATCGCTACCATTACGGTTATTGTTATCGTCACTGTAACCTAAAGTAATGCTCGGACTTCCATCGTTGTATGGAATGTTTGTTGACTATTAGATTTTTATTTGGCTCCATCCATAAGGATATCTGAACTTGTCTGAAAATGGAAACATCGAAGAATCTGCAGAAATACGGCTTTTCAAATTCCACTTAAGGAGAGATTTCTGCCATGATTAAGTTTTTTGATAGCGGTTTTGAAGCTTAAGTTCTATCAGATGCCTTTGATTTTTTTTCTCTGGAGTTTTATATCAAAGCTCATCAAAGAATAATTCCTGTTTCTTCAACGCAAAAAAATGTTTTAGATTTTGTTACAGTTCATCTAAATGTTTCTTGTAACATTCTTGAATAAGAAGTATCTGAATGTTTTATAAAGAAGCATTTAAATAATGTCCCGTCTGAAATTTATACCCCTCAGAAAACGTCCCGCATAATGAAAAACGACATATCATGTAGTCAAAATTACATGTGCGATATAAGAAATATTGTCACTATTCATGTCATTGTTAGTACATAATTTTAAGCTTGATTCACCATACAAACCCTACATCAGAACTAACTGTCAATACATACCACGAAATGAAATCTTCATAATGAATAGATTCGGCAAACACATACATTTTTGACATTGCGATTTCGTAATGAAGCATATATCAATTTGGAATAAATACTATGCGGCACTACATAAGATAATCATAACATGAAACTTATACATTTCATGTCAAATGTGCATATTCATGATTAGGGTCGACAAATGTCCTCTATAAGCTAATTTTATGATCGTTATATGAGAAACAATAATAACTTTATTAGATTCTGTGATTAATTTTATGTCAGGTAATTATATCCCGTTTTTCTTTCATTTTCAAGAGACACGAAATTTTGATGCACTGGCATTTGTAGAATAATAACATATTGCCTTCATTTGAAAATTCTCTTTTTGCAATTCCTGATCATAATACCTGGTTTACAGTTGGCGTTTGAGTGATAGAACGGCCTACTTTTCCATACCAATGCAATGGGTGCTTTAATGAACATTATGCAACTCGAATGGGTTGCATAATATCCATTATAGCACTCATTTCGGTGCTATAATGAAAAACCAGCATTAGAACAATAGTTATATGACCAGATTTAGTTCAATAGGGCACTGCACGGAAACATCTCTTTCTCTTTCGTTCTTCATAAATTTTGACGTTTACTGGCCTTGTTGTTTTCTAAATTCTTTGCAGCGAGAAAGAGACAAAGCAGTCCGTGCAGTGCCCTATTAACTTGGGTGAGTGTTCAAACAGTGTATTCTCTGTGTCACGTAATTAATGAAATAATTTAATGGACATGACATCAAATTATCTAAAAGCAGGTTTATCTATCGCTTTATGGTCTGTCGAGCATACAATGTGGCACGATAACATGGAATATGTTTGTTTTCTGCAGTAGCATGACATTTTGGCAAGATTGATTATGTGAAGTAAATACAATTGTAACATTTTGGTACAGATTTATCACATTAAAGCCCATTTTTCCTCATTGCAAAAAATAGCGTGTGCAACTCGTTGCAAACTCGATTTTTTCAGCACTCGTAGTATTTATCCAACTCGGCAAGCCTCGTTTGATAAACGTACAACTCGTGCTGAAAAAATCATCTTTTTGCAACTAGTTGCACAAACTACTATTTCTTATTTCATCCCCCAAACCATTTAGAACACTGCAGGCCGAAACATTATGCTTGCGTAAAGTGGGGTTTTCCTTGGGAATTATGCCGTTTTTTCGGGCATATTAACTATAGTAAAGAATTTGCTCGGGATCCTCAAATCACTGGAAAATGAAAATTATGTTTGGATATAGTCATGAATTTATTATTTATCCACTATTTTTATTATTTACGTACCTGTTTCCTTCGACCAGATTTTCCTTGCCGTCATGGGATGATTTCGGACTGCACCACCATTTTCGCTATAAATTATCCAAAAGTTCATATGTGGTCGAATTACGGACAAATATCTTGATGTTATACCTTAACAGTTGGTGGTACGAGCAAATATTGTTTATCCATGCCGGTGCGAGCCCCTAAAGATCGGAATCGAAAACAGTGATCCACTAACTAACAAAATTTTCCGGATCCAAATCCTCCAGGTTGACTCAGCGCCATGCTGCTTTTCTCTCTATCACGATTCTAATCAAAAGTATAAGTTTAGCCTAATACATTTTTGCCATTAGGCAAAAAGTGAAGCGAAATATGATATATCAACACGCTGAATACACTGTATGCAAATATGTTATGAAAATTATTTTCAGTGAAATGAAATGTATGTTGCTATACATAATGAAAGATATGAATCAAATTAAATAAATAAAATAATTACTTTTTTTTACGTGTATAGTTCTTCAATTATACATCTACCAACTGATATATGGTACATCGAAAATTTTGTTCGAAAAAACGACCGGGTTCAAATGTTAATTACACTTAACCGCCCATTACTCATATGGCCATTTACTATCTGAGCTACCGTTGAAACAGTATATGAGGCCGTCCATTTATAGTTAACTACTATTAGTGAGACCATCGCTACAATAACACTTATACTCTTCAATTATAACAGATGCGGTTTACGTGGGGGCAGCAGGGAGTTTGTCCAAGGGCTTGACAACCCCTCCCCATGGCCACTGCGAGTTAGACCGGGACCATCGTCCCTAACCCCTAATCCCAAGGCGTCAAGCGACCCGTGCCGAGGGGATGCATGGGCAGGGGAGTGAAATAATAAGCTAGGCCTTTAACGGAGCCTGTGGGGTAGGGTGTCCCAAAATTGGACAAAGTCTGGGATTTTGGGGGCTCAAACTTCAAATGAAAGCTTAGGGTAAAACAAAAGAAAAATTCTCGCGTGATTTTTGAAAACGTCGTAAGTCCAAAAGAGAGGCTCTCTTTGTTTACTTTCTTTTTCGATTATTACGAAGCCATACTAACATTTACATCGGATGTTTCAACAGAGATCTGAAGAAAATAGCTTTGTCTAGCGTGCTGAGGTGGAAATATTGCAATAAATGCAAAACTAGCTTTGATATTAGTGAAAGAGAGCGTAATGAAAGAGAGTCTCTCATTTGGACTTACGACGTTTTCAAAAATCACGCGAGAATTGTTCTACGACAACTCTGGGAAATGACGTTTAGGGGTGGCCCCGACGCGTTTTATGAAAAAAGTGCATTTTTTTATAGGTAACATCGAAAATACCGGTATATCGGAAAGAAATTGGATGAAACCCATTCATTTTATATTTTTTACATTCAACTTAGGGTCTATACTTTATGGTAAAATTTTGATACCGCATGTTTTAGGTCTATATATTTTTCACCGATGCTTTAAATGTCCAAAAATGATGAATTTTTCTTAATATTTTTTTATTAATGCATCCAAAACGGGTATCCATCATAATGCTTTCGAAACTAGATATACATAGAAAGATGGGGAATTTTATAACGAATATTTTGCTAAAAATAGCAACCTTCTATCTCTATCCGTTTAAAAGTTATTCACGATTTACTGCAGCTTGGAAAAAGACTTTTTGAAATTTCGGATCATAATACCTGGATCATGTTTAACCTTCTGTCTGTGCTCAAAAAAACTTACGTTGTCTGTGCTCTGGGGTCAAATTGACCCCAAATTGAAATTGCTATAACTTTTTTAATGTTTGG
Organism: Armigeres subalbatus; assembly: GCF_024139115.2. Taxonomy (NCBI): domain Eukaryota; kingdom Metazoa; phylum Arthropoda; class Insecta; order Diptera; family Culicidae; genus Armigeres; species Armigeres subalbatus. Next base: position 224,176,355 of record NC_085141.1, on the reverse strand, counting down.
TTAATTTTGGATTTTTGGGACTGTTTCGAAAGATAATTTAATCATCTTTCAGGTCGTTACCAAAGATTGACTATTGGTGGGCGGGTACATCGCGGGGAGGGGTTTTAGTGAACAAGAGTATAAAAACAGTGATTTTTCATGATTATTTTACTTATATCCGAAAATCCTACCCATTATGAACTGCACCTTTTTTAAAAAGGCTATGCAGGAAGGCATGTGCTTTGGCATGAGGCGTTGATAATTTTAGAACTCGGCCGCCAGGTGGTGGTATATATGAATTCATTATTTCAGACTACTCAAGATATTCCGATATATAGAATTCTCCTCAGTGTAAATATTCTTATCGCACAAATTTAAAAATGGGCAGAAGTGCTCATTATATTGAGCACCGCTTTGTAGTGCTAGACATCCTGAACAATGTTGCCGAATAAAACTTGGGTGTAGGTATGAGGGATCTCAAGCTAAAGCAATATTTCAAACATGCAAGAATATTGTAAGTACACTAGCGCCGCCTATTTGTAAATTTCCTTATTATTTATTTCGTTACATGACAGTCTATTCCCACCAGACGAACTTGGTTACAGACGTCATCTTTACAAATTACAAAATTGTGCGATAAGAATATTTACAATGAGGAAAATTCCATATATCGGAGTTACTTGAGTAGTCTAAAATAATGAATTCAAATATACCGCCACCTAGCGACCAAGCGCTAAACTAATCAATGCCTCATGTCAACGCACACGCCTTCCTGCATAACCTTTTTGAAAAGATGCAGTTCAAAATGGGTAGGATTTTCAGATATAATAAAATAAGCATGAAAAATCACTGTTTTTGCACCCTTTTTTACGAAAACCCCTCCTCGCGATGTACCCGCCCACCTATAGTCAATCTTTTGTAACGACCTGAAAGATGATCAAATTATCTTTCGAAACAGCCCCAAAAATCCAAAATTGGCCAAACATTAAAATAGTTATAGCAATTTCAATTTGAATCAATTTGACCCCAGAGCACAGACAACGTAAGTTTTTTGAAAAAAGGCGACTGTAGCGCATATTTTCAAGATTTTCGCACCGAATTTGCACCTAGGAGACAGATCTCGGCGAGTTTTACCAAACTACCAAAAATTAGGAGAATCGGTTGAAAACTAAAAAAATGGCAGCCACTCAAAGTGGCCTGGGGTCATATTGACCCCAGAGCACAGACAAAAGGTTAAGTAAAGAAACGCCTACTTTTCCATACCAACCAAATGAGTGCTTTAATAACCAATATAGCATTCATATGAGTTGCATAAAATTGATTTTAATACTTATTTGAGTGTTATAATGGAAACCCAACGATGGACCAGCAGTAACATGACTGACTACAAATTGTTCAGTTAGTCTGGGTGAGTGCTCAAATAGATTGATGAATATGGTTTCAAACACGTAAAGAATTGTCGTCCGGTTGGGATAAAAAATGTTATAGTTGTTTTTGCCCTACGATGCATAGTTCTTCCAAATGTAAATATTTGTTGTGATTTTAATCTTTGTACAGTTGAAAGAACAATATTTTATTTTTCAAACAACTATTAAATCAAAATAACTAACAATCACTGAAAACAACTATAGTTGAGTTAATTATGCGGCACAGTGAATCGCTTCGAATCATTTTGATCGCGAACTTTTTTCCAACATGGCGTCTGATAATGATAGTCTCGTGGAAGAAGTATTTGAAGTGGAAGTTTTGTTAGATCAAGATCTCCTTAATTTGTTGAAATCGTTCGATCTGTCTAATCTGGCCATTGATCAATTCATCAGTAAGTGAAAAGGAACGTATTTTGATAATATTTACTAAAAATAAACAAATCATTTTAGCAAACGGCTACGACGTTGCTTCCTTGAAAATAATTGAGCGAGAGGAAATCGAAGCCCTACTCTCGCAGCCTTTGCTGGCGGATAGAACGAAATCCATTAATGGACTGAACAAATGGCGATTGTCGCAGGTACCTTTCAAGCAAAGAAATTCTTGCTTTGGAAATTACTTTTTTTGTTCAATTGCAGGGGTTGCAACCGGTAACGCGGCCGCTGAAAGAAAATAACGCAAGTGATGTTTCGCCTAAGAACGCGTCTTCATTAAGGAATCCCTTGAATGCTTGTTCGAGAAATGAATGGACGTCTGAAAAGTTAATCTGCCGATCGAAAAAAGGAATCGAAATATTGGAGAAGTTTAAAACCACCAACATTTTGTCCAAGAGGGACAGAGTTTTCATCACACACCTTATTGTCGACGAATTTGTTATTGAATTCGGCAAACTGACCCGAGAAGAGCTCTCGAGAAGATCTGCGGAGCTATCAGTTCTTTTCCCGACAATTGACCAGGTAATTAAAAACTGTTTTCACCAATGTTCATCGTTTGTTATTGGATCAGCAATACAAACATAAGTTTTTTATCTTAGTTATGTGCCTAAGTCCCAAACAAAAAAAAATGTGCTGTAAAATCCTCTTTCCGTTGAATTGCGTAGGGGGTTTAGGATCATTCGCAAATTACGTAATGCTAAAATTGTCAACTTTCAATCTTCACCCACCCACCTTGTATCGCTTTTTGTATGAACCTAAAATTAAAATGGGCTGTTGAACTCTAACGAACCTCCTCTGACCCCCTTGAGTGTTACGTAATTTGTGATAGAACCTTAAACCCCAACTACACTCAGAATAATCTGCACGTAATACATATGTGTACACTAATAAAATGTGATCAACTCACTTCACATTTGTGATTCATTTGTTTGTCTAATAAAAATCGTATTGCGCTAATGAAATGTATGTGCAGCTGCTCATGATATTATATATTACACTAATTTGTTTTAAGTGCGCCCTGGGATAGTGGATAGTTATGTGCGCACATATAGATCTTAAAATAAAAATTTATGGATTTTCGCCAATAAATATGTGCGGATTATCCTCAGTGTATCATTACAATCAGCGACATGGTTTTGGATTTTCTATGTAACGATGTGGTAAGTTTGTTGCGCAGTAAGGGCATCTTTAGTAGAGTTATAAATCGTATGGGAGTTAAGATTATTTGAAACTGCAGTGTCGTTTTACAATGGTGCTTTAGCCAAACTTTCAGCTGGTGCTGTTCTGATTTAGAGATCTTCATTTGCCATACCAATACTTTGGTATTATTGAATTTAAAAAATAACACTAGTGATTAATTTATATAATTTGTCTAAAAACCTCAAGGTTCCTTTTTTTACAAGTTTTATGTCGTTTTTGAACGTACCCTTTTTGAAAATGTCATGAGAACCGATTTGTAAACAAAATGTTATTATTCTTTCCGGCAGCATACCTATCTGGTATCAACCCTCAATTCACCGTGACGCAAATGACAACAAAGTAAAATTGGGACGTGCTGCGAAAAGATGTTTATACAATCGCGACAACAACTGTCTTAACGGTAATAACACGGTGAAAAAGCTCACGAAAACCTCGCCGTCGTGCTCCGTTCATCAGGAAAATTCGTCTGTGCCACTCGGAGAAAGCATCACTGAAGCAGCAGGTAATATATTTGTTCTACATGATTTGGTCAGATCACAGATTTCATAAAGCTGTAAGAGCTGAACATGTGCATCATAAACAAAATTTTCCAAATTATCCAAACAAAATGATAGGAGAAGGCCCAAATGGTTTTGACTAGAACCTCACTGTGTTTCCATAATTTATTTTTACAGTTACTGCGTACGAGGAAACAAAGAGGTGGTTCAAACACCATCACGACGAATGGGAAGCAGTTAAAAAGCGTTGGACGGCAACCAGTGTGATTCGTTTGTATGAAATAGGCAAACAGAAACAGTCGTCGTTTCAGTGCATTTTGGAAGAGTATCCGGTGCTCCGATCATGTGATGGTTACCAGCTTGTTAAAATAGACTTCTGCCAGAAATATCCTGCAAAATCGGATCTACTATTTAATCGTTTCCTGGATTTCCGCACCCGTGCACAAGTGGTTTTCTGTAGCGAAGCGTCACCGCAGTGCAAACCGCTGTGTGATTTCCTACAGGAAAATTTAACTGATGGTAATGAACATGATTTTTTTAAATTTTCCGTTATGTTTAGCTCAAAAATACCAAAAACTGGTTTTTGTCGTTCAAACAGCAATTCAATGATTTTTAAATAATTATTTTAATTGTGTTTTCTTTTCAATGCTTTTCTCTGACAGATTCACGTGATTGCATAACAACGCTGCTTATCTTCTACATCTGGCCAAGTACATTCATGCGCCTTCCAAACGGAACAAAGTGGAAGCCATCCCACCGGGAAGTGGCTGAAAGTTCCATAATCTTCCTGAAATCTTTAATCGACTTTGAGACGGAACTGTCACGGCTCAGCAATCAGAACAGGAAAAGAGGTTTGCCCGACTATCCCGTTATTGTCGTAGTCGGGGAGGGAATCACGAGTGTTGGCCAATTCTTCGTATGTTTCAAAGATATCGCGTATAAAGCTGAGACCTTTTTAAAAGCTGTGGACATAACCTTTAAGATCTACACTGCTTATGGAATAACGTTCCCACCAGAGGCAACAGGGCCTTGGCAGTTTATTGCAAGCTATTTATACGACTTTGAAATACCTGACGACTGCCATAGAGCCAGGATCCTCACACTCACATCAACCCTTCGTAATCACCTCACTCCAGCTTTGGCTTCAACATGATCACATGTTTCATTCCCGGCTGCAGCTGGAAGGCAACGTGCCCAGCACTTTATAGCTTGCACCTACGACGACTGCATGAGCCGATCGATGTTTATACGTGTTCGGAGCATAACTGTGGAAGAAGATTCAATGTGAGATGTTCTTATATTAATCACATTAAAAAACATATGAGAAATAACGTTGAGAGTAGAAAGCATAGAGAACATAGGATCACTGTAGGTGAATTGAATCCAATAGAATTTGAAACAGATAATACTAATGATACTATAAGTACAATAGAAGTCGTCGAACAAGAAGAGAAAGATGATCAAAATGAACCGAGAGAACTAATATGCATTGAAAAGCTATCGCAGGATTTCGGTCGTTTGAGTGTAGGATTCAAATTGAAATGGTTAAACAAAAGTTCTGTTACTCGTAAGCTAGTTTTTGAATTTCCAGAAGATGTCCGTGACAATATTTTAAAGCCAATTCAGGATGTCGTAGAAATAATGTCTGAGTCGGGGCTCATTTCGACGTTAGCAAAAAATGCTTTATCTTCAATGTTTTCGAATGTACAATCAGAATATCAATTCGTTCGTCAATTAAAAGCAATGCAACTGTATGAAGATCCCATTATCTTTACTATCAGTAATGAGTTGAGACCAGGAGTGATTCACCATAAACTTGATATGATCGCTGATGAAGTGAAAGGTGTTCTTATGCCAATTTGCTTCCAACTGAAGAAATACTTGGAATCTCCAAACATGCTGGATACAATAATTAAAAATCTAAAGCCATCTCAAGATGGGGTAATAAAGTCATTGATTGATGGCCAAATATGGTCAGAAAAAGTGAAGGGCTCAGGAGAAAAAATTATTATTCCTGTCAATTTGTTCATAGACGATTTTACCACTAGTGACACAGTATCTCCCCATTCCGGTAGCACAAAAATTTGTGGAGTTTATTATTACATTGCTTGCTTACCACCATACATTCTCTCGAAGCTACATAGCATAAATATAGCTGGTTTTTTTATGTCAGAGGATCGGAAACGTTTTGGAAACAGTCAAACTTTTTATAAATTAGTTGAAATTTTCAAAGATTTGGAGATCAATGGCTTAGATGTTATATATGACGGGCAGCTAATTAAAGTTTTTTTTGCTATTGGTTTTGTCACTGGAGACAATTTGGGACTTAGTGAAATTCTTAATTTAGTGGAGTCACCTGCAGCCAATTTCTATTGCCGTGTTTGCAAAAGAGCTAAAAATGATAGAGAAAAGGATTCTAAGGAATTCGTAGAATTTTTAAGAACAAAGGAAGGATACGATGAGGATATTCAGCTAGATGATGTATCAAAAACCGGTATAAAGGGGAATTGTATACTTAACGATGTGCCTTCGTTCCATGTTTCTCATAATTTCTACTTTGATATAATGCACGATGTTTCAGAAGGCATATGTTTGTACGGGTTATCGCACTGCTTGAATCACTTTGTATATAAGCAAAAGTATTTCACTTTAGATGATCTAAATTGCCGTAAAAATCTATTTATTTACGGCGTTCTGAATTCCGACAACATCCCAAGTGACATTAAAGATACTAATCTTGCTGAACAGAAGATCAAAATGACTGCAAATGATATAAATACTTTGACACGATTCTTGCCTCTAATAATAGAAAGCTTAATACCGGATTATGACCTGGTATGGCAATATTTTTGCACCCTTCTTAGAATATTCGATATAATAATGCTTTATGATATTCCGATAGAGCTAATTGAAGAATTAAAACAATTAGTTGAAATTCATCTCAATAATTATATCCGATTATTTCAAGGCAGTCTCAAACCAAAACACCATAATATTGTGCATTATGCGACGGCAATAACAAAATCCGGTAGTTTACGAAGGCAGTGGGGCATGCGATGTGAAGGGAAGCATAAAGAAGCAAAACAATATTGTAGAGTAAATTACAACAAGCGCAATATCTGTGCATCTCTTATTGCAAAATTTAGTTTCAAATTTGCGTTTGATGTATATAGTAATAAATTTTTTACACCGTTTATTGACCTTCAGAAAGAGAATATTTATAACAGCGAGCTACCAGATATATTCAAGCCACTAGTTCAATCCATTTCATGTGCAGGCACAAAAACAGTTAAAATTATTACAAATTTTATTAAACAAGGATCTGTTTATGCAAATGGAACTATTATCTGTTTAACGCAAAAATTGCTTAGAAACATTTATAAAATTGAGGCAATAATTTTGATCGATGATGAAGATATTGTATTATTATGTCATTCTTATATTTCAACCGGTTTTGACGAACATTTGCAGTCTTTCTTACTTCAGCGAGAAGAAAAGATAACAGTTGTAACAAACATAGAAAAAACTGATTCAAAGCCAATTAATATACACTATGTGAATGAACAAATGTATTTGCGAATGTGTAACATTGTTAACATAAATACAAAGATTGTTGGTACGGTTGCAGAATAATAAAAAAACGTATTTTGTATGGTCGATAGCTTCACCTCTGCTGTTAAGCATATCATGGGATATGCAAGCAGAGGAGAAGAAATTGCTCCATATTCGCTTTTTAATATTTAACGAAGAAATATTTAAAAAAAATGAAAAAATCACGAACCTTTTCATTATTCCTATAGGAAAAATAACCATATTTTGTTTTTGAAAGCAATAAAAAATATAGTTGATTATAATATCGAAGCGATTTGCTGTCAAAATTTTCAACAAATCATTGAGTACTTTCAACCATAAATATAATAAAATTGATAAAATTGGACGTTTGTATTAACAAATATTTATCGTAAAATGAACCATATGACATAGTTGACTGAACTACACTATTTTTCATTTGACTAGATTTTTTAGTTATCTCTAAATTAATAGAAAAATATAGTTGTTTTAATAGTGAAAAATATAGTTTTTAACATTTTTTGATGTCCGTGATACCCATAGGTAGGTTCAGTTTTCGTGTCATGGTTTGTCGAGCTGTGCAATGTTTCTCGATAACATGGAAATTAGTTGTTTTGTGACCATCTTGATTTTTTGCAAGAACGATCATGTGAAGCAAATCCAACTAGATCATTTTGATATCGATTTGTCATATTTTACGCCATATTGAAGCTCATTTTACGCCATTGCAAAAAATAGTGTGTGCAACTAATTGCAAAACTCGATTTTATCAGCACTCGTAGTATTTATCTCATTCGGCAAGCCTCGTTGGATAAACGTACAACCATGCTGATTAAATCATATTTTTGCAACTAGTTACACAAATTACTATTATCATTATTATTTTATAATGCATATTGAAATATTTGGCATCTACCATCTACGGAATCTCTGGAAATAAGAACAATCTACACTAATTACGAACTATTTTGCCTACCAATACTGAATACAATGATAAATTGATTGCATCGATAAATCGGGACCAAAATGATCCAGCCGGATTAACTTCACATGATCGTGCTGGTTAAAAAATCAAGTTGGTCAGAAAACAATGATTTTCCATGTTATCGTGAAACATTGCACAGCTCACCAAACCATGAAACGATAGCTGAACCTACCTATGGGTAGTTTTGAAACCATATTCATCAATCTATTTGAGTACTCACCCAGACTAACTGAACAATTTGTAGTCAGTCATGTTACTGCTGGTCCATCGTTGGGTTTCCATTATAACACTCAAATAAGTATTAAAATCAATTTTATGCAACGCATATGAATGCTATATTGGTTATTAAAGCACTCATTTGGTTGGTATGGAAAAGTAGGCGTTTCTTTACTTAAACATGATCCAGGTACTATGATCCGAAATTTCAAAAAGTCTTTTTCCAAGCTGCAGTAAATCGTGAATAACTTTTAAACGGATAGAGATAGGAGGTTGCTATTTTTAGCAAAATATTCGTTATAAAATTCCCCATCTTTCTAGTCTAGTTTCGAAAGTATATCTAGTTTCTAGTTTATCTAGTTTCGAAAGCTTTATGATGATTGCCCGTTTTGGATGCATTAATAAAAAAATATTAAGAAAAATTCATCATTTTGGGACATTTAAAGCATCAGTGAAAAATATATAGACCTAAAACATGCGGTATCAAAGTTTTACCATAAAGTATAGACCCTAAGTTAAATGTAAAAAATATAAAATGGATGGGTTTCATCGAATTTCTTTCCGATATACCGGTATTTTCGATGTTACCTATAAAAAGTGCACTTTTTTCATAAAACGCGTCGGGGCCACCCCTAAACGTCATTTCCCAGAGTTGTCGTAGAACAATTTTTCTTTTGGTATACCCTAAGCTTTCATTTGAAGGTTGAGCCCCCAAAATCCCAGACTTGGTCCAATTTTGGGACACCCTACTGTGGGGTACCTGGGCACCCTCCACAGTAATTGTCCCTTACCGCGTCATTCTGGGCTCTGGCGTGGTGGACCTCTTTTCCCGAGCAACTCGTGGGATCAAAATGGATAACCAAGGCAATTCTTCAACTAGTGGTAGTAGTGTAGGCGACAACCCCTTCGCAAGAGGTGGGTTGTTCAGGTCTCCGCCTAGGAGGCAGCTCAGTGCGCAGCGCCATCGTGGGTCACTTAACCTTCCTCTCGGCTAAAAAACGCCGGTAGAGGTTATTGACGGCCCATGGCTTGTGGAGGCGAAGAACCGCAAACGCGATGGGCTTTCGGCCTTCGAGGTGGCGACGGAACAACTGGACGCCATCATCGACTTTGCGTCATCGAAGCATAATATCAGTAAGCACCTCAATAGGAGCTTGCTGAAACTTCGAAAGTCGATGTTGGACGCCAAGCTGGAAACGGCGGTCGGGACGGCCAAGTGCGAACCCGTGAAATCCATGGAGTCGAGGTCTACCCAGACTGAGGCTCAAGTATTCGCGGGCACGTCGGGGGTGGCTGCTCCAACGGAGCAGACACAAAAACGGGGGAGATAGTCTCCAGGAGATGAGCTCCCTGGGTGCCGCCCCAAAACGCGGAGGATTACTACCCCGAACAAGGGTAGTGGGGCTGGGAAGCTGATTCCCGGCCAGGTACCTCCAAAACCGGGGGAGGAAGGACCTGGAAAGGTCCGTCCACCCAGAAAAGACGGTGGTAAGGGGTTACGGCAGGCTGAGAGCTCTCAGCCGCACCAGACCAGGGAAATAGAGGGGATGACGCCTCCTGGACCCTGGTCAAGAACAAGAAGAAACCGAAGACGTCAAGGGCCGAAAAGAAGGCCCAGGCGAATGAGGGTAGCAAGAAGTCTAGGGTAGGCGCTAATCGCTCCAGGGGTGATGCCCTAGTCATCAAAACGGACGAGGCTAAGTACTCGGACGTCTTGATGACGATGAGGAGTGACGTCAAGCTCGGTGAACTCGGCGCCGACGACCGTCGAATAAGACGTACCCGGATTGGCGTGCTGATCCTCGAGCTTAAGCGTGCGTCTCGCACAAGGGCGCCGCCTACAAGAGGTTGGCGGAGGAAGTCCTAGGCGAGACGGTCAAGGTGAGGGCACTCACGACGGAGGTGAATCTAAGGGTTAAAGACCTGGACGAGATCACCGAAGTCGAAGAGCTCGTCACGGCACTGCGGCGACAGTGTGAAGTGGAGGCGTCCACCGCAGCCGTTCGGCTATGGAAAGGTCCGGCAGGGACACAGGTAGAATTGGTTCGGCTATCTGCAGCGGACGCCTCCAAGGTAGTCAAGTTAGGGAGCGTCAAGGTGGGGTGGTCGGTATGCCCTGTGGGCATATATGAGCAACCCGAAGTTTGCTTCAAGTGCCTGGAACCGGGGCACAAGCAATGGGACTGCAAAGGCCCTGACAGAAGCAAGCTCTGTCGACGCTGCGGATTGGAGGGACATAAGGCACAATGCTGTACGAACCCTCCCAACTGTTTGATCTGTTCCAGCAAACCTGCGAACAGCAAGCACCCCATGGGGAGTTCAAAGTGCCCGGCGTTTAAGCGTGCTGCAAAATCACAGTGCAGGTAACGCAGCTAAACCTGAACCACTGTGATGCAGCCCAGCAACTGCTGTGTCAGACAGTTGCTGAATGGGGGACGGATATCGCCTTCATAGCAGATCCTTACCGGGTACCCGCCAGGAACGGTAATTGGGTCACCGACGGGTCTAAAATGGCGGCGATATGGACAACGGGGAAATACCCAGTCCAAGAGTTGGTGTCTTCGACACACGAGGGCTTCGTCATTGCCAAAATCAACGGGGTCTTCTTCTGCAGCTGCTATGCGCCTCCTCGATGGTCGATCGAGCAGTTCGGTCGAATGCTAGATTGTTTGACGGCTAACTTGATGGGAATGGGGAAGCCGATCCACGAATCAACGGGGGCAGATCCTGCTGGAATCACTGGCCATGTTGGATGTGGACTTGGCTAATGTCGGTACCAAAAGTACCTACAGCTGGAACGGTGCCGAGTCGATTATCGACGTTACGTTCTGGAACCCTGGCCAAACGAGTAGTTCGAACTGAAGGGTAGATGATGGCTACACTCACAGCGACCACCTGGCGGTTCGCTACAGTATCGACTATATGGCCAGCATTCAGCGGACGGAAGAAGGGGCGAGGCCTAGTCCTCGTATGTGGAAGACATCATACTTCGACGACGAGGTGTTTAAGGAAGCGCTCCGCCGCGAGCACAATACTCTCGGTCTGAGCGGCGAGCAGCTGGTAACAGTACTCTCACGTGCATGCGATGCCACCATGCCTAGGAAAGTCCACCCTAGGAATGGGAGACCACCGGCTTACTGGTGGACTCAAGCAATTGCGAACCTGCGCCGCGCCTGCCTACGGGCAAGGAGTCGGATGCAGCGAGCACGCACAGAAGAGGAGCGTGTTGAACGACGGGTGGCGTTCGTGGCTGCTAGAGCCACTCTGAAGACTGAGATTAGATCAAGCAAAAAAGCCTGCTTCGAGGGCCTATGTCAAAGTGCCAACGCGAATCCATGGGGTGACGCCTATAGGGTCGTAATGGCCAAGACACGTGGGGCGATGGCCTCTACAGAGCGGTCTCCAAAGATGCTGGAGAGGATCATCGCGGGGCTCTTCCCACGTCACGACCCAAGTCCCTGGCCTCCCTTTTTGTGGAGCTGCCAGGGGCCAGGGTGGCCGACGAGGGAAGAGTAACTGTGGCGGAACTTGCGGGGATTGTACAGTCCCTTAGTGTAGGTAAGGCGCCAGGACCGGATGGTATTCCGAACCTGGCCATCAAAGCGGCCATTGCCGAGGCTCCCGAGATGTTTAGATCTGTCATGCAGAGATGCCTGGACGAGGGAGTCTTCTCTGAAGCATGGAAAAGGCAGAGCTTGGTCCTATTGCCAAAGGCGGGAAAACCACCGGGGGATCCGTCGGCATATAGACCAATATGCCTGCTTGATACGGCGGGGAGGTGCTCGAGAAGATTATCCTCAACAGGTTGGTCTATCGAGTAACCAGTTTGGCTTCCGAAAGGGTAAGTCGACCGTAGACGCTATCTTGTCGGTTACCAAATCCGCGGAGATAGCTATCCAGCGTAAGAGGAGGGGAGTTCGCTATTGTGCAGTAGTGACTCTCGACGTGAGGAATGCTTTCAATAGTGCCAGTTGGGCAGCTATTGCAGATGCGCTCCTGCGTCTTGGAATTCCCGAGTACCTGTACAAGATTCTCGGAAGCTACTTCCAGAATCGAGTACTGGTATACGACACGGAGGCGGATCGGAAGTGCGTTGACATAACCTCAGGGGTTCCGCAAGGTTCCATACTGGCTCCGGTGTTATGGAACGTCATGTACGACGGTGTCTTGAGGTTGAAGTTCCCGGTGGGCGTGGTAATCGTCGGCTTCGCTGACGATATTACGCTGGAGGTCTACGGCGAATCGATCGAAGAGGTGGAGTTGACTGCAGCCCACTCGATCGCAATTGTGGAGGAGTGGATGAGTTCCAGGAAGTTAGAACTGGCTCACCACAAGACTGAGGTGGTTGTTGTTAACAACCGAAAGTCGGAGCAACAAGCGGTGATAAGGGCAGGCAACTGCGTGGTCACCTCTGAACGCTCCATCAAACTCTTGGGGGTAATGATCGACGATAAGCTCACCTTTGGTAGCCACGTCAATTACGCCTGCAAGCGTGCCTCCACAGTTATAGTCCCGGATGATGTCCAATAGCTCTGCGGTTTATGCCAGCAAGCATTGTCCCGTATGATGTCCAATAGCTCTGCGGTTTATGCCAGCAAGAGCAAGCTTCTGGCTAGCGTCGCTCTGTCCATACTGAGGTATGGGGGGCCAGCTTGGGGCACGGCCCTGCGTATCAACTGCTACATAACGAAGTTAGAAAGTACGTATAGGCTCATGTGCCTAACGAGAGGCATCCGTAGGACTGTCAGGTTGGCCTCAATGGTCAAATGGCAGCGTGCGTGGGACAGTTCCACTAAGGGTAGATGGACACATAGGTACGTGGATCAAGAGGCGCCATGGGGAAATCACTTTCCACCTGACCCAGGTCCTTACAGGCCATGGTTGCTTCAGACAGTACCTACACCGGTTCGGACACTCGGCCTCGCCCGAGTGTCCTGTGTGCGCAGGTTTAGAGGAAACGGCGGAACACGTGTTGTTCGTGTGTCCGCGTTTTCGCACAATGCGTGACCACATGCTTGCCACATGTGGTCTGGACACTACCCCGGACAACCTAGTCCGGAGGATGTGTAAAGATGAAGTTGGCTGGAACGCCGTTTTATCGGCAATCGTCCAAATCATCTCGGAGCTCCACGGCGCGTGGACTCGAGGAATGGCTAGCTCAGGCGCAAATAAGAGGTTCGGAGTCGGCTTCATGGGTCATACCGGTGCCCTGTCGTCGAACTCGATCCTTTTATCGAACAAGTGGCCGCGCGAAGAACATGGTATCGTCGCTTTCGCGGCGTCGGTCAACCGGGCGGGTTCCGAGGACGGAAAGGGGTCCTCGTCAAGGCTGGGGCAGGCGTAGGCACCGCGTCGGCAAGTCCCTCTGTGTGTTGGCGAATAGGCCCTATCGCAGAGAGGTTAATTTGGGGTGCACGCGGCATCATCATTCTTGATACCAGTCGTGCAGAGGGAAGCAGGCGCGAAATCGACCCTTCCCACCTTCCGAGGACATAGGGCGTGGTAAGGCCACCTGGAAAGCCGGCAATGCGCTGGCACGATACCATGGTGTTCTTCTAAAAAAGCGAGTCACGATGTTCGATGCTGCAAGGACACGCAGCTAACCTCGAGGGTGCGTTGTGCACTGGCCCCCCTTTGAAGCATTACTTTCTGGTTGTACCAAAGGGACGATGGGCTTGGCGGCAATGGAAACGGTTTAGCGGGTCGGGGATGCAGTCCTGCCTCCCTCGTTTGCTGTTGGAGGTGGCCCCTAACCCCGCACTTCCTGGACAACCCAGGATGTCTGTTGAGCAGATTCCCCCTCCATTGCTTAGGAAGAAAAAAACACCGGATGGGGATCGTCTAATCGATTATATTACAACGATGTTCGATTAATCAAAATAATCGATTAATTTGCGACATCTCTATTTTGAGCTGTCTGTCCGTCAGTCAAATCTATAAACAGCAACAGTATCAGCAAATCAAATCACCTCAGAAAAAACCGGAGTGAAAAGTGAAATGATAAGGAAGCTGCAAAATTTAAAGATTTGTGAAAATTGAATAAAAATCGAGTGAAAAAGAAAATAAATATCGTCGGATTACCGGAAAACGTTCGCGGTCGCGGTCGCGAATGGAATATATTGTTTTGATATTAAATATCTGGTGAAAGTGGCTGGGAAAATCTACCGGCTGCGATAACCTAAAAAGAAAACCTAACCTAAAGTGAAGTGAAAAGAAAAGCAGGAAAAAAAGTGAAATTTTGATAAGAAAGTACAGTGTGGAAGATAAAGAAAGAATGCCGCAAGACAGCCAAGGGATGAGGACAAGATCCAAAATCGGAAAAGGAGCAGAAGGAAGACGACAGGAAGCATCAGGAAGACCAAACCCATCGGCCAAATCCATCATCACCCCGACAGATGTGGTTTATCTAGAACCTGTCGATTACGACAAACCGACTCCAAACCACCCAGTTGCAATTGGAAAAATGCTGTACGAGGAAGGCTTCAAGAAGTGTAAGGAAATCCAGAAAATTGGAAAGTTTCGTTTCAAGCTGGTTTTGGATAGCGTGGAGGATTTTGCACATCTGACCGGCCTTAACCTGACACCGAAGAACCTGAAGCTCTATGTTCCAAAAATGCATAGGGAGACCATACTTTTCGTCCCGAATGTGCCGCTGGATTTCACAGAGGAAGAAATCAATACGGGTATTACTTCCAGTGCTCGGGTGATGAAAGTGGAGAGAATAAAGAGAAGAAACAAAGCGGGTGATCTGGAAAAAACAAAAAATTTGAAGGTGACGGTAGAAGGGAAAGATGTGCCCAGATCCTGTCGTATCTCAACGCTTTCAGCGGAAACGTATTCGGATGAAACGATCATCCTTAGACAACGCGTAGCGCGCACCTCAAAACTCGTCAATCAACTGAAGACCAACTTTTTCTCATTCGTCTGCCAACGACGCATACGCCAAAACCGCACCCATACAAATATACAAACAAGTATCATTCACGCAATCCACCATTGAAGCTACAGTGTGATAACGGAAATAACTCCCACATATACAATAACATCCTATAGATCTCCGCAAAATGAAAGCACGGAAATGTGTTTGCATGAAGAGCGTTATAGGGTGACTCGGAAAATATTTTTTTCAATAAATCAATTTATTTAATAATCATTTCAATTAATTGAATTGTAAACTATAATCACTACATTCTTTCCCATCTCTACTCTTCTTTAAACATGCCTCATGTGTTCATAAAAACAAAATTCAAAATTTTAACATACTTAAACCTAAAATTTAAAAATCACCTAAGCAAATGCATTTAAGCAATATGAATCCAAATCCAGCATCTTCATATAACTTCAGAAACTTATTTCAAATATTCAAATCAAGCACACAGATAAAAATATATGGCTTCACATTACATTTGGAACTTGGCCTGTTTTTCAACTTAGTGTTATATTAGCATTTCGTCAATCATTAATTGAAATTGAATGCATTCGAAATTCATTTTCTAATTCAGATATATAAATTCAAATTACAAAATTCATATGCAATTTCAGAAATGCAATATCTGTATATATAAGATTTCCGAAATTTTTACCTGATTCTTATATTTGACATCAAATCCTAAACTCAAATTAAATATCATAGTCATAATTCAAAACAGTATACGAATTCATTATAGGTAGCATCGAAGTCTAATAACTAAATTCATTCAATAACCATCCATATTAAAACTCATCCTAAAAGTAATAACCAAACTTCAAACATTATCCGATCTCATTATTTCAATCCAATGTCCAAGTCCGATACTGAACTCAATAACAAGACCAATATCAAGAACAAGAACCGAAATAATTATCCAATTCCAATATTCAACAACAAAATCAAAATGCAAATTAAATATTTAAGTCTAAAATACGAAACAGTTTCCGAACTCATTTGCTCTATCCAATACTAAAGTACAACATCTAAATTCAATAACTCAAAATCTTGCTTAATTAAAAATTTGAAATAGTGTCCGAACTCATTAATTCAATTGATAATAATACAACATATACTGTTTATGATGCTGTTAGATTGTCGATTCCGTAACAATAATCAAATTTATAGGTATACCTTTATTTGTCATTATACAAGATCTAAGGTATGATTCGAGTATAGTTCAGAACTATTCGGGAACTCAATAATTCAATATCGAAGTCCGAATTCCGAATCTTATATTCAACTTTTAAATACAAATTTTCAATTAAATATCCAAGTCCAAAATTCGAAAAGTACCCAAACTCATTATCTCTACACGCTACACCATATCTAAATCTAATCCAAATTCAATGTCGAAATCCGTACTCTTTAGATTCTAATACAAAATTGTAATTCAATATCCAATTCAATTATTTCAATCAAGTCCGATATCTAATTACAATCCGAATTTAAAATCAATGTCCAAAATTCGAAACAGTATTCAAAGACTATTCTTAGACTATTAAATATCGAAGCCCGGGTTTAGGTCATTAAATAAACGTAACACAAAATCAATATCTTAATTTGAAATATTGTCCGAACTATTATTTCAATTTAAAATCTGAATTCATTACACAGGATTTTGTTTTTACACGATTTTTTTTCGCTCGTATTTTTGATCGTGTGACTTCAATTTACCACCAAACTCTTCGCAACATGTTTCAAAAAATCCAGAACAAATCGAAGAAAAATCACATGATAATTAATGTGCGTTAAACATTTAGGATGAGTGGAAAATTGAGAAAATGTAAATCGCGTAAAAACAAAATTCAGTGTATATTGATCTAATATTCAACATTCAAATCCATAATTGTTCAACTAAAGCGGGCTTTTCCCTGCTCCAAATAAATAAATAATGTAAATTCAATATCCAAGTTCAAATTTCGAAAGTGTTCCAAAATGTTCCAAAATAACCAAATTAAATATCCAAATGAAATTCAAAATATTATCTTAGCAATATCTAAGTCCGATATCTGAATACAATCCGAATTCATTATGCAAGTCTAATATTCAAAATTCAAATTCACAATTCAAAAATTCAAAACAGTATCCGAACTTACTATCTCAACCCAAAATTGCAAAATCCAGTTTATCCAAATTCAATTCAAACTTAACATCGGAATCCGTATTCACTATCTGAATCTAATATTCAACATCTAAATAAAATATATAAATTCAATATCTAATATCAACTCAAGTCTGAAACAGTATCCTACATAATTTACTCTCTACAACCAACATCGAAGTCCAACATCTAAATTCATTATCCAATTCCAATATCAAAATCCAATTCAAGTTTAATATCCGCATCAAAACTCAAAATAGTATCCGAACACATTACCTTGATCCAACAACCTAGTCAGACATCTGAACGTATGCCAAATTCAATACCAAAATACGAATCCACCATCTAACTCTAACATCCAAACCTTAAATAAAAGCCCAATCGAATATTCATATTCAAAATCCATAACAGCATGCGAACTCACTATCTCAGTACAATATCGATGCCGACCGGTGAAAGAAATTTTCGGTTGTTGTCGGTCGAAAATTGCCTCGACTTCCCTGGGCATAAGTGTATCATTGTATTAGCCTCATGATATACGAATGCAAACATGGTACTTTTGCTTAGAGACCTCGCGGTTAATAACTGCGGAAGTGCTGAATGAACACTAAGCAGCGAGGCGGCAATGTCCCAGTAGGAAATGTATTCCAATAAGAAGAAGAAGAAGATAGACACTCAAATTTAATATTAAAATTCGAAACTTTTAAAACTCCAATTGAGTACAAAAGAGTTTTTTTTTAATGCAATGTGTTTCAAAAGCTGTGGATGTAGAAATTATAGCCTTAATTTAATTCATTACATTCAAATTTTGTTACCTGATTTTTCCGAGTTCATCAATTTGTAATAGTCGAATTTCTACATCTAGAGTAATATTTTAATAGTCTGTCCGAATTTGTTAGAATTTCTTTTCATACTAGCCCGGTCCCCAAGATTCTAACTGAATAAATTTTATATGCAAGTCCGATATGCAAGTGCGATATTTAAATCCAACTAAAATACACAAATTAAACTTAATATCCAAAACCACTAGTCAAATCCAATATCAACCTTCAATATTCAAATCCCATTTTCAATTTACATTTACAAATTTAAAGTAACCAAATTCATCATCCAGCTCTACACTACTAAAAATCCACACATATTTATTGGCAAAAATCCATAGATTTAACTTATGATGTATATCAGCGCACACATAACCATTCTCCACGCGAACTACTAATAAAATATATATCCAAATAAACTTTATGTGTGGTCTCGAATTAGCAATAATTTAATTTATGTGTGGTTTTATATCGATTATATAAGGGTGGAGCTATTGCAAAAATCTATAACGGCGACACATATATCTTATATAGATATTTTTGGCAGTGTAATATTTAAATCCACTAAAAAAAATTTAATATTCGAATCCATTATATGAATCCAAAATAAAAGTATCCACATTTACTATTTATTCCTAATGCACAATTCCAAATTATCAAATTATATCAAAATTCACCAAAATTCAACCTAATTTCAATCAAAATGCAAGTCGTATAATGCAATCTCCCGTTTTGTAAACCGATGGTGAGATTTTCCATGAAATCTTTTCCAAAAACTTCCCAGGCTAAGGAAATAGAAATCATAGCTGTAATATTAAGTATTCATTACAAATTCGATTACATGAGCTTGCCAGACTCATCGATTTGTGATAACTTGTCAAGTTCTACATCTATAGATCTACATATTCATTTAACCAGTCTGCCAGTATTCATCATCATTTTCATTATCAGAAAATCATGATTCTAATTATTTTTTTTATCACATTTGTCACGGTTAGGTATTGGGTGAAACTTTTTTTTTCGAAATTGTAGCCTATTCGTTCAATCTTAGCCGTTAACTTTCTCTTTTAGCCCAGGAACCTACTAGTCCTGTGCTCTCTAATTGTAGTAGCCCACTCGCTCTACACATTTCATTGCTTATTCTTGGAGTAGTAGCCCACTCGCTCTACTCTCAGTCAAACGTGTTTGACTCTTTCTTTTTTTTCATTTGCTGCATTATTTTCATTATTATTTTGATTGCGCAGGAACCCACTCGTCCTGCGCTATCTGTATGTAGTAGCCCACTCGCTCTACATTTGTTTTTTTTTTTCTTTTTGGAGTAGTAGCCCACCCGCTCTACTCTCTGCCAAACATGTTTGACATTTTGCCTCTGTATTTGCAGTCATTTCAATATTTCATGGTGCAGGAACCCACTCGTCCTGCACCTTTTTTCCATACTAGCTCACTCGCTCTACTCATCTTTTATTAATTTTGTTTCATGTTTTCAACCTGTTATGAAAATCTTACCATTCATGGAGTCCATTCACACCGAACACAAAACCGAGCTATACAAAAAAAGGTTCTTTTTTATCTACCGACCGCGTCATGTCGTATCTCAACGCTTTCAGCGGAAACGTATTCGGATGAAACGATCATCCTTAGACAACGCGTAGCGCGCACCTCAAAACTCGTCAATCAACTGAAGACCAACTTTTTCTCATTCGTCTGCCAACGACGCATACGCCAAAACCGCACCCATACAAATATACAAACAAGTATCATTCACGCAATCCACCATTGAAGCTACAGTGTGATAACGGAAATAACTCCCACATATACAATAACATCATTGACGAATACATAGACCGAAATGTCCGGTACAAAGCCATCAGAAAATCGGGCACCATGTCTTCTTCTTCATTTTGAAGAAAATACCCCTCGTGGGTGACGAATTACATTATACATAAATATTTTACGAGCGCTGACTTACCCCTCTTGACGTTTTGACAGTTTGTCTGTTTGTTTTTCTGCCTTTCTGCCTCACCTTGCGACGTCGTTTCGGTTTTGCATCGTGCACAAATATTAATCCAAGACAACATTTTCAAAACGACTTGTCTACTTGTAAACAAAGATTCAAACGACGATTTGACGAATATGTTTGCTCTCCCACGCAAACCAGTACCATCAATAGGTAGATGAAGGTTTCCGCTACCTGTTGATGGTGTTGGTTTGCGTGGGAGAGCTATCCGATTCGTCAAATCGTCGTTTGAATCTTTGTTTACAAAACAGATAAGTCGTTTTGAAAATTTTGTCTTGAATCCGTATCGAAAACATTACATGAGCGTGAGTTCGACCGTTTTGGTGCCATCAAAAAGATCGAATATAACAAAGGGGACACCCAGGCCTACATTCTGTACGATTATATTGATGCTGCTACGGCTGCTGTGAAGGAAATGCGTATGCACCGATTCACGAGCAGCTACCGAAGGCCGCCATCAAGCACTGTCGACGTTTACCCTGTCACCACCATAGCGGCTCCGGTAATGTAAGTAAAGTCAGATGTTTATTTTGATGATTTATTCATAAGTTCATCACTTATAGGTAGTTGTTCCCTCGTCGAATCGGGTTGCGAAATGCTGGAACTGATACTAACCGTCAAGTCGGAAAGCTTCAGGAAAACGAGGAAGGAATTTCGTGCCACTGGAAGGGAAGACCAATCGCCCCCGCCAGCCAACGATAGGTCCCTCCATCAGGACAATCCAACAAACTGATTCTTCATGCATCCACCGAAGGCCGCATAAACTGCTGTCATCCGGTACTGGCTCGACTTTTCCCCTGTCACTATTCCTATCGGTTCCGTCGTCGGGTAGGTTGCGGAATGTTTATTCTGCTGCAGGTACGTAATTTGTGATTTAATAATGATATAAAAATCCTGATGATTATAACATATTTTCAGGTCAATGAAAAGGCAAACCTCCGCAACCAAAAAAACAGCAGGAGACAGAATCTCGTGTGACGGAACGATTGCCGTAAGCTTGAGAACCGGGTGGAAACGGATCATCTACTCAAGGAACTCGACTTTAAGGGCTGGATGGAACTGTACTCCCAGTCTGGTAAATCCGTGAAGTTATCAAGCGCTAGAACACTTGGACACTGCGGAAGGTGGCCCTCGTCGTAGGAGTCTGGCGAGCAACGAAAGGAGTCAAGCAGAATATATTGAGCACGATTATGCTGGTACCACCAACGTATTCATCATTGGTTATACGCAACCACCGGACGACAGTAGCAATGGACATTAGTGCACACGATTATCACATGGATTACAACCGCTACGTAGACTGACCGATACATCACCAGCACAACTATCGCAATAATGTTAACGGCGGTTATGAAATGATGAACAGCAAGGATATGGCACTGGACTTCGGTACTGTTCAAGACACACAATGAGCATATAAATGCAATAATTATTTTTAAATAAATATGTGAATTTATTTGAAATTGAAAATGCACAAATCTTGTTATTTCGAAAGTTTCATTGTTGATTCTAATATAAAAGGCACATTTAGTTTTAAAAAGAAAATGTTATTTTAAAAAGTTAAATTAACGTTGTTTTGAGAGAAAACTGTTATTTTAAAAGGTTGGCTCTAGTTGAAGTTCATACCAAAGTAACATTTTACAATTGTTATTTCAACAATGTTATACTTTCTACTGAAAATCACTAACTGATTTTCTTAATTTTTCCAACGATTCTTTCATTGTTACCAACATTTTTTTGTGTTCCATGGGTTCCTGTTAGGGCACCGGATCGTCGTATTCGTATCGATTTTGCTGATAACGGAACAACACCATCGTTCTCGAAGAGCAGTGGTAGATTAGTTGGTTGGTTGCTTGATTTGTTAGTTGGTAGAATGATTGATTGATTGGTTGATTGCTGCTTGATTTGTTAGTTGGTAGAACTGTTGAATGGTTGATAGTTGGTTGGTTGCCTGACTGGTTGATTGATTGTTGGTCGGCTGGTTAGTTGATTAGTTGTTTTGTTATTTGGTTAATTGGTTGGTTATTTGATTGATAGGTTGCTTGACTGGTTGGTTGATTGGTTTCTTGATTAGTTGGTCGGCTGGTTAGTTGATTAGTTGTTTTGTTGGTTGCTTGGATGGCTAATTGGTTGTTTGCTTGATTGATTGATTAGTTGGTTGGTTGCTTGATTATTGGTTGGTTGGTTGATTGGTAGCATGCTTGAATGGATAGTCGTTTGGTTGATTAGTAATTTGGTTTATGGGTTGCTGCTCGATTTGTTAGTTTGTAGAATGGTTGGTTGATTCGCTGGTTGGTTGCTTGATTGCTTGGTTGATTGGTAGCTTGCATTAATTGTTGGTTGCTTGATTGTTGGTTGGTTGCTTAACTGGTTGATTGGTTGGTTGCTTGATTGGTTAGTCGGCTGGTTAGTTGATTAATTGTTTTGTTGGTTGCTTGGTTGATTGGTTAATTAGTTAATTGGTAGCTTGCTTGAATGGTTGGTTGTTTGATTAGTTAGTTGATTGATAAGTTGGTTATTTGGTTAGTTGGTTGCTGCTTGATTTGTTAGTTGGAAGAATGGTTGATTGGTTGGTTTCTTTTTTGTTTATTGATTACTTTATTGGTTGGTAATTTGGTTGATTGGTTGCTTGACTGATTGATTGATTGGTTGGTCGGCTCGTTAGTTTATATGTTGTTTTGTTGGTTGCTTGAATGGTTGATTAGTTGGTTGGTTGAATGATTGCTAGGTTGATTGGTAGCTTGCTTGAATGGTGGGTTGCTTGATTGCTTGGTTGATTGGTAGTTTGCTTGAATGGTTGGTTATTTGATTGATTGCTGCTTGATTTGTTAGATGGTAGAATAATTGATTGGTTGGTTGATTGCTTGCTTGATTGGTTGGTCGGCTGGTTTGTTGATTAGTTGTTTTGTTGGTTGATTGATTGCTTGATTGGTGGCTTGCTTGATTGGTTGGTTGTTGGAATCGTTGACTAGTTGATTATTCAGTTGATTGGTTGATTGATTAGTTGATTGGTTGATTAGTTGGTTGGTTGATTGTTGGTCGGTTGCTTGATGGGTTGATTAGTTGTTTTGTTGATTGCTTGATTGGTAGATTAGTTGGTTGGTTGCTTGATTTGTTAGTTGATAGAATGATTGATTGATTGTTTGGTTGCTGCATGATTTGTTAGTTGGTAGAACTGTTGAATGGTTTATAGTTGGTTGGTTGCTTGACTGGTTGATTGATTGTTGGTCGGCTGGTTAGTTGATTAGTTGTTTTGTTAGTTTCTTGGTTGATTGGTTAATAAGTTGATTGCTAGGTTGCTTGATTGGTTAGTTATTTGGTTGATGGGTTGGTTGGTTGCTGCTTGATTTGTTAGTTGGTA
Source organism: Armigeres subalbatus (assembly GCF_024139115.2). Lineage (NCBI taxonomy): Eukaryota > Metazoa > Arthropoda > Insecta > Diptera > Culicidae > Armigeres > Armigeres subalbatus. Next base: position 224,152,779 of record NC_085141.1, on the reverse strand, counting down.
GAATGGTTGATTGGATGGTTGCTTCATTGTTGGTTGATTGATTGATTGGTTGGTAATTTGGTTGATTGGTTGCTAGACTGGTTGATTATTTGGTTGCTTGATTGGCTGGTCGGCTGGTTATTGATATGTTGTTTTGTTCGTTGCTTCAATGGTTGCTTGGTTGGTTGATTAGTTGATTCGTTGCTTGATTGATTGGTAGCTTGCTTGAATTGCTGATTGCTGGATTAGCCAATCAAGCAACCAATCAACTAAATAAACAACCAAGCAACCAACAAACAAAGAAGCAATCAACCAACCAATTAAGCAACCAGCCAACTATCAAAGAACCAACTAATCAACAGTTCTACCAACTAACTAATCAAGCATATTCAACCAATCAATCAATCAATCAACTAATCAACCAATCAAGAAACCAAAAAAAACAACTAATCAACCAATTGATTGTTGGTTGGTTGCCAATCCAACCAACCAATCAGGTTATTTGATTGATTGGTTGGTTGCCTGGTTGATTGATTGGTTGGTCGGCTGGTTAGTTGATACTGTTTTGTTCAACCGTTCAAGACGAGTTTAGGACTCTCCATTTAATTCCACCAATTATTTTGATATCTTTGCAGATACGTATTTCGACCACAGCTGTGTGGTCGTATTCAGTGTCTCGTACTTGACTCGATTGTTTTGTTGCTTGCTTGATTAGTTCGTAGGTTGGATAATTGATTGGTTGATTGGTTGGTTGATTGATTGGTTGGTTATTTGGTTGATCGGTTGATTGGTTGCTGCTTGATTTGTTAGTTGGTAGAATGGTTGATTGGTTGGTTGCTTATTTGGTTGATTAAGCTTGTTGGTTGATTGGTTGATTAGTTAGTTGGTTGATTGGTTTGCTTGCTTAATTGGTTGGTTGCTTGATTGGTTGGTTGGTTGGTTTGCTTGATTGCTTGGTTGATTATTTGGTTGATTGCTGCTTGATTTGTTAGTTGGTAGTATGGTTGATTGGTTGGTTTGCTTAATAGGTTGATTGATTGGTTAGTAATCTGGTTAGTTGATTAGTTGTTTTGTTGGCTGCTTGGTTGATTGATTAATAAGTTGATTGCTAGATTGGTTGGTTAGTTGATTGGTTGGTTATTTATTTGATTGGTTGTTTGATTGGTTATTGGTTGGTTGCTTGATTGGTTGATTAGCTGGTTGGTTGCTTGATTGCTTGGTTGATTGGTAGCTTGCTTGAATTGTTGGTTGCTTTATTGTTGGTTGGTTGCTTTACTGGTTGATTGGTTAATTGCTTGATTGGTTAGTCGGCTGGTTAGTTGATTAGTTGTTTGGTTGGTTGCTTGGTTGATTGGTTAATAAGTTGATTGATAGCTTGCTTGAATGGTTAGTTGATTGATTGGTTAGTTATTTGGTTGATGGGTTGGTTGATTGCTGCTTGATTTGTTAGATGGTAGAATGGTTGATTGGTTGGTTGCTTCATTGTTGGTTGATTGATTGATTGGTTGGTAATTTGGTTTGCTTGGTTGATTGGCTCGTCGGCTGGTTAGTTGATATGTTGTTTTGTGGGTTGCTTGGTTGGTTGATTAGTTGAGTCGTTGCTTGATTGATTGGTAGCTTGCGTGAATGGCTGATTGCTGGATTATCCAACCGCCAAACCAATCAACCAAATAACCAACCAAGCAACCAACAAACAATGAAGCAACCAGCCAAACAACAAAGAACCAACTAATCAACAGTTCTACCAACTAACAAATCAAGCAACAACCAACCAATCAATCAATCAATCAACTAATCAACCAATCAAGAAACCAAAAAAAAAACAACTAATCAACCAATCAGCCGACCAACCATTCAATCAAACGGTAAAGCAACCCATCAACCAAATAACCAACCAATTAAGCTACCAACCAACTAATCCAGCTATCAGCCATTCAAGCAAGCTACCAATCAAGCAACGAATCAACTAATCAACCAACCAAGCAACCATTGAAGCAACCAACAAAACAACATATGAACTAACGAGCCGACCAACCAATCAATCAACCAGTCAAGCAACCAATCAACCAAATTATCAACCAATCAAGGAATCAATAAAAAAGCAACCAACCAATCAACCATTCTTCCAACTAACAAATCAAGCAGCAAACCAACCAACCAAATAACCAACGAATCAATCAACTAACTAATCAAACAACCAACCATTCAAGCAAGCTACCAATCAACTTAATAACCAATCAAGCCATCAACCAACAAAACAACTAACCAATCAAGCAACCAATCAATCAACCAGTCAAGCAACCAACCAACAATCAAGCAACCAACGAATCACCAATCAAACAACCAATGAACTAAATAACCAACCAATCCAGCAATCAACTTATTAACCAATCAACCAAGCAGCCAACAAAACAACTAATCAACTAACCAGCCTACTAACCAATCAATCAACCTGTCAAGCAACCAACCAATCAACCATACTACCAACTAACAAATCAAACAGCAATCAACCAAATAATCAACCAAGCAATCAAGCAACCAACCAACTAATCAAGCAACCAACCAACCAACCAATCAAGCAACCAATCAACTAAATAACCACAACCAATCAATCAAGTAAAGCAACCAATCAACCAAACAAGTAACCAACCATCAATCAATTAACTAATCCAGCAACCAACCAATCAAGCAAGCTACCAATCAAACAACTAACTAATCAACCAATCAACCAACAAGCTAATCAACCAAATAAGCAACCATCCAATCAACCATTCAAGCATCCAACAAACCAACTAATCAACTAACCAGCCGACCAACCAATCAATCAATCAATCAAGCAACCAATCAACCAAATAACCTACTAATCAATCAATTAGGCAACTAATTAACCAATTAAGCAAATAACAATTCAACCAACTAACAAATCAAGCAACCAACCAACCAACCAGTCAACCAATCAAGCAACCAAATAAGCAACCAATCAATCAACTAACAAATCAAGCAACCAACAAGCTAATCAACCAAATAAGCAACCAACCAATCAACCATTCAAGCAACCAACAAAACAACTAATCAACTAGCCAGCCGACCAACCATTCAATCAACCAGTAAAGCAAACAATCAACTAATCCAGCAATCAGCTATTCAGGCAAGCTACCAACCAACCAAACAATCAAGCAACCAACCAACTAATAATCAACCAAGCAACCATTGAAGCAACCAACAAAACAACATATGAACTAACCAGCCGACCAACCAATCAAGCAACTAATCAATCAACCAGTCAAGCAACCAATGAACCAAATAACCTTATTAGTTGGTAAGATTGAGAACCAATCAACAATCAAGCAACCAACCAACCAAACAACCATTCTACCACCTAACAAATCAAGCAGCAACCAATCAACCGATCAACCAAATAACCAACCAATCAATCAAGCAATCTACCAATCAACCAATCAATTATTCAACCAACGAACTAATCAAGCAAGCAACAAAACAGTCGAGTACGAGACACTGAATACGACCACACAGTTGTGGTCGAAATACGTATCTGCAAAGATATCAAAATAATGGTAATAAAACTCGTCTTAGACGGTTGAACAAAACAGTATCAACTAACCAGCCGACTCGTCTTAGACGGTTGAACAAAACAGTATCAACTAACCAGCCGATCAAGCAACGAATTAACCAATCAAGCAACTAACCATTCAACCAACAAAGCAACCAATTAATCAAATAACTAACGAATCAAGTAACCAGCTAACCAATCAAGCAACTAACCATTCAACCAACAAAGCAACCAATCAATCAAATAACTAACGAATCAAGTAACCAGCTAACCAATCGAGCAACCTACTATTCAAGCCCACTTCCAATCAATCAAGCAACAAACCAATCAATCAACCAACCAATAAACCATTTAAGCAAGCTACCAATGAACTAGTGGGCCCTCCTTAGCCGTGCGGTAAGACGCGCGGCTACAAAGCAAGACCATGCTGAGGGTGGCTGGGTTCGATTCCCGGTGCCGGTGCGCGAGCTCTAGGTAATTTTCGGATTGGAAATTGTCTCGACTTCCTTGGGCATAAAAGAATCATCGTGCTAGCCTCATGATATACGAATGCTAAAATGGTAACCTGGCTTAGAAACCTCGCAGTTAATAACTGTGGAAGTGCTTAATGAACACTAAGCTGTGAGTCGGCTCTGTCCCAGTGTGGGGATGTAATGCCAATAAGAAGAAGACCAATGAACTAACCAACCAATAAGCATCTAATCAATCAACCAACCCACTAATCAAGCAACCAACCATTCAAGCTAGCTACCAATAAACCAAGCAAACAATGTACCAAGCAATCAACTAATCCACCATTCAAGCAACCAACAAAACAACTAACCAGCCGACTTACCAATCAACCAATCAAGCAACCAATCATTCAACCATTCAAGCCGGAGGGGATTCTTTCGGGAATCCTGGGGAAATTCATTCGGGATTATTCTTTAAAACGAGATAGTTTTTTTTCTCTGTACAATTCCTGAGCGTTTCTAAATTCCTTCCAATATCAATAAACCTAACTGCCAGCGGTTCCTTTTCGTGCTTTCCGATAAATTGCACACGCAAAACAACAAATTTACTTCGTTCCTGTTGGTGCAGGACATTCGAATCGTGCGTTTACTGTTGGAGTTGGTAGTAAGTCTTTGCAGGAAAGTTTTGCCGATTACGTTGGTGAGTCGCCTACGTTGGTTCCGGCAATGGCATATGTCGTACTGTTACGGGATCTGGATTGACCCGAGTGGGAAATCGATCGCGATGGAATATTCCTGGGAAATGCAACCGGTTGTCTGGAATAATTAACGGCTGGTGTAAGACTATTGAGATTCACCATGGTGTTATCCGTGATGGCATTTGTCTTTTCCGTCGAGGACGTCTTCTCGTACAGCGTCGTGGACCGCCTTGGCATCATGCCGCCGGCACTGGGCCCAACCGTCCGGTTGCCGTTGCCGGGGTCGAACTGGTGCTACGCGGTTTCGCCGGGCTGGAGATCGATGAATTATCTGCCGATGCGATGTGAATGGTTTGGAGCGGTTTGGTTATGCTCGACGCCGGCCTCTGGTTTTGTGCGGCTAATCTGGCAGTGTTCTCCTTCTTCTGTCGTTTGAAATTACTGCTAACTGACATCCGTTCCGAGATGCCACTGCTGGCCTTCGAGCTGTGATTATTACTGCCGGAGTTGTCAACCGCCGTGGGACCGGGCCCAATGGCTGCCGATGCATCGCGTTGTTGCCACCGCCACCAGGCAGCGGTCACTGCTGCTGTCGGTCCGACACGTAAGGTTACACTGCCACTGGAGGCTCGTTTGATAGGTTTTGTGCTCGATGCAGATATTAACATTATACTTCGATGCACACCTCGGTACCTGGGACTTTGCTCTTGGGGGTAGCTAGCGGCGGCACCCTCATTGCCGGCGATATTACGTAGTGACAGAGACGATCCGGGCCGGGAGCCGTCGGACTCGGGGTCCGTACTCTTTCTTCCGAGTAGCAGATAAATGGTCAAAACATCAACAACGCTCACGACAAGCAAACACTTTGTTTAAATAAAATGAATAAAATCAACCGAAAAAGTTGTGCGACACGCGAGGGAAAAACATTGAACTGTCATGACAGATGATGTCATGATGCAATAGACTCTGATCGTAGCCAAAAACATATCAGAGGTAAACAAAAATGAAAATGACAACTGTTGTCAAACTGACGTGGTTCGAATTGAGGGGCTTCTCAATGGTCGAGTGATTGTAATCATTGTAATCCGTCACTCCCCAGGGGTATATAGTGGTGCCCGGAAAAATGGCCACCCCTCCGTCTATGTATTCGTCAATGATAACATCCTATAGATCTCCGCAAAATGAAAGCACGGAAATGTGTTTGCATGAAGAGCGTTATAGGGTGACTCGGAAAATATTTTTTTCAATAAATTAATTTATTTAATAATCATTTTAATTAATAAACTAATAAAATTAATATTGTATTGAATGTAAACTATAATCACTACAGATCCGTACAGATTTTTACGGTGAATTTCCGAGCCGAACTATATGTTTTCCCGGTAAAACAGTGTGTATCGTGCTGGAGATTCGGGCACACAAAGATAAGTTGCACAGGAAAAGCACAGTGTGCAAAGTGTGGAAAGGGGCATGAAGAAGCAGACGGGTGCAATGGACCAACGCACTGTATCAACTGCCAGCAAGATCACGAAGCCAACAACAGGAGTTGTCCGGAACGGGAAAGGAGAATGAATATCATCCGGAACATGCAGCGGGAACGAGTGCCCTACGCCGAAGCAGAAAAGGACTATCCGAGGACGCAAAATAGGTACGAAGGACTGCTGGATGAGTCGGAATATCCGGATTTAGCGCATGTGGGGGTGGGCAACTCCCCATGCAGAGGAGCAGTGCCCAAACCATCAAGAGCCAAGGAACCTACACGACGTTTCAACAACGGATGGGGAATAAGAAGAAACGGAGGGACACAACGGAACTCGTGCAGAACGGATCCGCTCAGTCGGAGGGATAGCTGCTCGGTTGCCGAAGGTTTGCCGTCGTGTAACGATGGAAATGCTTTCAGGGTAACAGAGTTCGAGCGGTTCATCGCGCAATTGAGAAGAGATATCATGCACTTTTGCTGTGGGAACGAGTGGAGGACTGCAATACAGGCTTTGCGGAGAAAACTTGAGGAGAGATTGCAGCTAGACAGATCAGAGGTTGAAACTGACCAACTACTCATCGAGGTTGGCATGGAGCTCGAGAAAATACTTGAAGGAAGAACTACGACAACGAACATCCAGAATAATTCGTCCAATACTGTTAATGGGCTTTAAAACCCTAAAGATGATCCAACATAACATACAAAGTATAAGACAACCAGAAAAACGAGAAGAGCTTATATGACCTTAAACGATGCCAGCGTGGCAATTTTGCAGGAGATTTGGCTCAAAGCCAATGAAACTTTTACCTTCAAAGGACACACGCTTTTTTCCAAAAGGCGAACAGAAGGTTTTGGAGGAGTAGGAATACTGCTGGCAAACTCATTAGAAGGGAAAGAAATTGATCTTCCTGTTTTCGAACAATTAGAAATTGTAGGAATCAGAATACTGAGAGGCTTCGATCCTGTCAACATCTTTTCCGTGTATTTGCCTCCGCCAAGGACGTCAAACAGCGCACTTCGGGAGGAATTGTCAAAATTTTTCTCGATGTTGGACGACCTGGATGGCCAGACGATCGTAGGGGCTGATTTCAACGCACACCATGTGACTTGGAGTCCGGACTATCAGTCATGTAGCCGAGGGGGGTTGCTACATGGTTTCATCGAGGACTCACGGTTCATTTTGTTGAATGATGGGTCAAAGACGATGGTATCCACACCTGGTGGTAGAGACTCGGCGATTGACATTTAGCTGGCGACATAGGGTTTGACCAAGAAAACTTTTTGGGCGGTCCAAGAAGAAAAATTCGGAAGTGTCCACATGAGCATTGTTTTGGAAATCAGCAGCATCATCCCGATAGTAGAAAGGACTATAACCAGGATCAACAAAGATCGGCTAATCAAGGAGCTTAACCAAATGAGACCGCAGTACATTTACTCACCGGAAGAGATGGTGTCCGTTTTCGCTGAGGCAGCCTAAAAAACAAAAAGGCCAACTTTTTGAAAGTCTGGTGGTCCGAGGAGATTGCTAATCTATACGCAAGCAAACGGGAGGCCCTCAGGGACTACAATAGACAGCAAACGGAATCCAACTACCTACTGCTGAAAAAGGAACGAGCGCGATTTAAGAAGGCGGTAAGGAAGGCCAAACGGGAACACATCAAGGAAATGACGGACAAAATCGACGAGGCAACGCCCCCCCGACAGCTATGGAATATTGTCAAAGGAATTGACACAGCCTTAGCTGGGAAGCATCGGAAAGGAATCGAACTCACCCGCGATGAGGGAAAATCGTTCATGGATCACTATTTTGGAGATAAATTCCGTGAAATCGTCCTACCAACGGCATCTACGGAAAGAACTTTAGAAGGATATGAAATGGCAATCAAGGACGAAGAAGTTTTGTCCGTTCTACAAGATAGGAAGAAGCATTCGGCGCCTGGCATAAGTGGAATATCGTACGCGGTGTTGAAGCAATTAGGTTCGGAAAAGAAAGAAAAAAATAGCGTTTGTCACAGTAGAGATTCCGAAAGAATGGAGGTACACCGAAATTAGGCCCATACCGAAGAAAGCGTGGTCAGCGGAACTACCAAACACCATGAGACCAATTGCCTTAATCAACCTGGAGATCAAGCTGATTAACTCAGTAGTCAAAAACAGATTGACGGAAATCGCAACCTTGAAGAATATGATCCCGGAACTATCTTTTGGTTTCCGGAAACATGTTTCGGCGACAACATGCATAAACTACGTGGTGAACTCGGTGCAAAAGGCAAAGGAGGAACACAAGGAAGTTTTTATGGTGTGAGGATGGCGTACGACTCAGTGAACACATCACTACTCTTGGACAGCATGGCAAGGCTAGGAGTGCCGGAGAAACTAATCAGTTGGCTACATGAATATCTACGTCACCGGAGAATGGTTCTGCAATCTAAAGAAGGAACTGTAGAATGCGAAGTGTCGGAAGGACTTCCGCCGGGCTGTCCACTGTCACCTATTCTTTTTAACCTGTATACAGCGAGCCTACACACGTTATCGGACAACGATTGTGAGCTTGTTCAGTTTGCAGATGATTTCGCGGCCATCATCAAAGCAAATTCAGTCGAAGAAGCTGCAGGATTATGCGCGGAATTCCTGGGAAGATTGTTCGATAAACTGCAACAGCTAAACCTGAAAGTAAACAACAAGAAATCAGCAATCATTCCCTTTACGAGAAAAAGAACCGACAGGGTGAAGGTGAAGGTCCGTGGAGAGCAAATCGAACTAGTCAACACGCAACCTTATCTTGGTTATGTGCTAGACAGAGGGCTATCACACAGGAAGCACATCGAAAGCGTAAAGGAGAAAGCAGGAGCTAAATTAGGTCTTTTGAAAATGCTATCACGTAAATCGAGCGGAGCGAATCCTGAAACACTGGTGAAGATCGGAAATGCTCTTATTCGAAGCAGGATGGAATATGGTGCAACGGTCTTCGGAAATGCTGCTAAAACGCATCTGAACAAACTTCAAGTACTACAAAATGCGTACATACGGAAAGCAATGAACTATCTCAACAGTACACCAGTTCATGTGATGATAGCTGAAGCAGGCCAAATACCGATGGAACTGCGGGCAGAAAGCCTCACAAAAAGAGAATTAGTAAAGTCTCTGTGGTTTAAAACACCGCTGATGAAATTCATAGGAGAAACACTGGACAAGGAAATAGGCAACGAATCATACCTCACGGAAATCGCGGACAAACATGCGGATTTGCTGTTCCAGGTGCATCCGTCGGACAAAAATTTGCACTTCCTAACAAGGATGAGGTATTTCGAAAAGGTGGAGTTCGACAGATTTGTAAAGACCACATTGATCAAAACCATGCCCAAGAAAGAACGCACTCCGGCGATCGTGTGGCAAGCGATGTTCAAGGAAGCATGTCTAACACGGTACAAGGACCATAATAAAATCTTCACGGATGCCTCAAAGACTAGCACAGGAACGGCCTTTGCAGTATTTGATGAAACGGACTCGACCAGTATAGCCGAAAGCATCAACACAAACTTTTCAATCACGAATGCAGAGTTGCTGGGTATCCTGAATGCGATCGAGTTAGCTTAGCAAAAAGGATACAGCAAAGTGGTAATCTTCACAGACTCGAAGAGTACATGCGAGATGCTATTGAATGAGAGTCTACTCAAAGAAAACTACGTGCTTGGAGAAATCTACAAGGAACTTTAGGACGTCAGAGGGAATGCGATTAAAATCCAATGGATTCCGAGCCATAATGGAATTAAAGGCAACGAGGTAGTAGACCAGATAGCAGTTAAAAAAACCAAAGATAAGCAAACATTCTGCCAAGGAATTACACTGGGAGATGCGCTAAACCTTAGTTATAAGGAAATATGGGAAGATTGGAACCGCAAGTACAAAAACCTATCGACCGAGAAAGAAAAATGGCATTACCAGATAATGGAACAACCAGGAAAGAAAATTTTGTGCAAAGAACTACAGCTAAACACGGAAGAAGTCAGAATACTTAACAGAATAAGAAGTGGACATTGTTTAACGAAAGAAACGAAGGCTAAATGGAAATGGGAAGTTGGTGATCTTTGCGATTGGTGTGAAGTTACCGAAGACCTGAAACACATACTGTACGACTGCCCCCGTTACAACAACAGCAGAAACCAGTACCCAACCATAGAGTATATGAAGCCATTAGAAGAAACACTAAAAGAAGAAAATGAGGACGAAATGAAACAAATAGTTAAATTTCTAAAAGAAAACCACCTACACATCTGAAAATGTTAAGAACCACATCTCACACGGAAAACGGAACATAAACGATAGGGCAAAAGGATTGTCCAACACATGCAAGTGGCAAGATGGACCAATCGTGGTCTTAGCCAGTCAAAAAGACAAACCCAAAGAAAAAAAAATCACCTCAAAACCGCCTCATTTTTTTTTGTTTTTGCCGCAATTTGTTTTGTTTTCTGGATTTTCTGTGATATTTTATTTAATAAATACCGTAATGGGAACTAAGCATGTAACAAGGCTCGATGTGGAGATGAAACTAGAAGTTAACACCGAAGAATCATGTTCAAGAATGTTGCAAACGATCATTCAAGTGCTATTGTTCCAGCGTAGTCAAATTCCTTTCTGCTATGAAGTTTTCAAAACTATTGTGAACAAGCTCAAAGTGGATATGACCGCAGAAGATCCGCTCAAATGGGCAAACTACCAACTGGAGAAACAGCGAGATTTAGCGATTGAAATGCTGCATAATATACAAATTCTTTTCAAGGTAAGTGGTTTGCAGTTGTTCGAAATATGTATTAGCTCGTAGATGACCGGAAATTTGTGCCTAAGAATTTTTGTGTTTCAAAGTTTGTGTGGCCAAATTTCAAAATGTTTAAGTTTAAATCATTTTTCAATTGCAAGTCAAATTCAGTAGACTTATTCAGGAAAAGTAGGATTCCTTTGAATAAATACCCATTCAACAATTCTAAAATTTGACTTTTTTTTCAGAAACTAACAGAAATTGTGCGACATAGTGAACATGACATCCAAGCTATGCTATTATTTGGTTCCACTCTTTATACAGTAAAGGAAGCATTTATAATTAATATTCCGATAGTTGATAGAAAGCACTACCCTCAAAATCACCGACAAGGATTGGACGCCGCCATGAAACTGCTGACAAGGCAAATTATTCTATCCGAAGATCTCCGACCTTCGGGTCGCCTAGTAGGACCAACAAACATATTTATGGTGTTAGGAATGCCTTTATTGCACGAAACGGAGGGTCTTTCGCGGAATTGTGAATATAACTTGATCGAAGACTATCAACTACCGATAAATTGCCTCAAATACTTGATAAACGTAAACATTCGAAGAGAAGGTTGCGAAGGACTGGCATGTTGTAAGCAAATGGACGTTTTTAACGATTCTTTACAATGTTTAAAGATTGACGATTCTGGAAATAACTGTGGTGAAATCCTGAAAACTGCAGGTGATTTGACAAAAAGAGACACGATGTGGTACCAGATAGGAAAAGCCTTCAAAGGCTATAACGACGTTACGATTAAAGGAAAATCAATTTGGAATGCAGGATTGTAATCTAATACATGTTTCTCACCGTGTGCGTCGAAAATTATTAGACTTATCAATGTAACCGAACACAAAGACTGGCCTCAATAAATAGTTTTATAACGCTTTATTTACTTTTTTCAATTCTGATCATTCCCTGCGAATCCCTCGATGAAGAAAAAGATTTTTAAAAATTAGGTTTTAGGGTTTTACGTAAAACAAATCAAAACAAGGCACGTTACATTTTTTAGTGAAGAGTATTAGTCGGAAGACGCATTATCAGCAAAAAAAAATTTTTTTTTGCACTTTTGTTCTCAAGAGAAGACCCTTGAAAAATAACGCAATTTCGTCAAAAATCCAAAAACTAAATATACAAGAAAGGCAAAGCATTTTCCACGCTAATCACGCCATAATCTAACATAAGAGATTCAAAATAATTAATACCAATGGGAAAAAATATATCTTTGTCGTTTTTTAACGAATTTCAACTGAAAATCCTTCTTCCACTCGAAACCTACGATCTGTTCGTAAAAAAACTGTTCTTAAATTGACATTTCAAATGTGTTATGGCTTAAATTCATCTGAAGTGTTACAAATACCAGGGAATCATTTTTTTGGAATGCGCATGCGAAACAAGCAACAAAAGAGAACCAACGACAAAGCTTTGTTTTTGTCGGAAAAAAGAAAATAATGACAAAGATCTGAAAAAAAAATATCAGCAACTAAAAATAAGACAATCTTGTTGCTAACTTTTCATCACGTTATTTTGCATTATTTCTAGAGAACATTTCGGTTTTATGCTATCATAGTTTCTGCTTTTATGGAAATTTTCGAGAATCGAACAATGATTCCAAAATTAGTATCGTATTTTCGGAAATATCAGAGCATGCAAGGCAAATGATTCTTGTCATATTGTGTTTGGGTTCTGATAAAGGTTTGTCGCTAGTAGGTGCGTTTGTCAGTAACAAACTGTGTTGATGACAAAGAGTATATTGTTAGGCGTTGCTCGAATATTGATTCCCTGAATATAACCACTACATGGGAAATAATAATTAAAGCTCTTGTTGATAAACAGTAAAACATATAATTTGTTGGTTGTTGCAATATAGTTGCCACTGCCTTATAAAGGGTTAAAGTATACTTAGATAGTAGATTCTATATATATAAAAACTATAGTAGAATTTATAGATGAGTGAAATCATGGTTGGGTTCGTTTTTTTGACCGTGTACCAGGAGCATATGACATCACATCCCTTAATATTTTCATTGAAATCGTGACGTTTTTAGTATTATTATCATTTAGTATATTAAGTGAAAATAGCGCTAAAAGTCCGCCATACAACATTTTTTTGGAATTCCGCCACTGGAATGAGTTATTGGCTGAATACTAAATGATAATGAAATGTTACATTTACCTGTTACATTTATAAAAAAAACATGTTTTGGCTGTCATCGCAATAACTTTGAATGCCTATTTCAAATCAATGTTTTTTACTCACGCGTCTTTCCACTGTTACTTCCATGCAATTCTATCTGGTGCAAATTCATAGTAGAAGCCTTCCTAAACAGAAATCTACAGCCATTTTCTTCACACTGAAAAAGCTCCGTTCCATCATGAGTCGACATATGCTTCATGGCTACGATTCTGGAATAAGATAATGAAGAACATAAGTTTTTTTTTAAACTTGAAAACCTGTTGAGAACCAACCTGGATTTGAACTTTTTTTTACATTCACCACAGCAAAAGTAAGTATCTTTTCCCTGACGGTTGTACTGCTTGCGCTTGTTAGCTGAAACAGGTGATTTATAAGCATCATAATGCATCTGTCGATGTTTTAAACACTCCTCGATATCATCAAACGCATCCACGTCGCATTGAGGACATTCAAAGGACCCACTTCGAAAAGAATGGAACCTATCGGCATGTTCGGTTCTCAAATGCTCAAGCAATCCATTGGGATCATCGAACTGGTCAGCACAAACCATACAGGGCATCTGCCAACTGTCCGTTTCTGTTTTCGTTTTGTCGTGTAGCAACTCATGGCGAACGAGATTGCGATTGCGCTTGAAACCCGTCCCACAATGTCTGCAGACGAAGGGCCTCTCCATGGTATGGACTCGATAGTGATCGTTGAGTATGGTTTTGGAAGGGAACTTCTTTTGGCAAGTTTCACAGGTGTGCTTCCTTTCTAAGTGTTGCATTGTTAAATGCTGTCGTAGCTCGTTCTGACTGTAGTACTGTTTATCGCAAATATGGCATTTGAAAGATCTCCCCGTATGTCGACCTTCGTGAATTCTGAGGGAGCTCCGATCGGTGAACGTTTTCGGACAATAAGCACATTGATTACCCTTAATGTTTAGGTGAATTCGTAGATGCTTTTTCAGTGTGTTGCGGCCACGATAAGTATTCTTGCAGTATATGCATTCAACTAAAGGAACGGACCGATTCCCTCGTTTTATAAATCCGGACGTCGGGACTTGCATTGCTTTATCTAGCATTTGCTGTTGTTCTACGGTCAAACGACCGGGAGTGCTTTTGTTAGAGCTTTCTTGTTCGTCTTCTGAGATATGATCAATATCTAAAACTTCGAATTCGATTTGTTCCTCCCCTATAACACTTTGTTCATCGTCCAAACGTTCAACTAATGCCTCATCACTTTCTATGTTGCTCTGTTCTTCATCTTCCGTGGGTTTTTCATCGACATGATCCTCTTCGTTTCCGATAACAATGTTATCATTTTGAGCTTGTTCATTATTAATTGGACTGACTGTAATTTACGATAAATTAAATAAACTCCAAATTTCAGCTTATGTAACCAAGGCTGGTAGCAATTGATATTCCATTATAGAAATGCGTTTTACGATACGTTTATTTCGTATGGTAATGGGAAAATAAATTCGTATTGAAAAACCATAAGTGAATACAAACCATAAGTAGATTCAATGAAAAAATAGAGAAAACTTAAAAAAAAATATAAATAAACTTCGAAGGTTTCGGTTTATGTAATATATGTGATCACTTTATAATATACAGCGCAAAGATATTTATTGAGTCTTTTTTTTTTGTTAATGCAATGCATATATTTCCAATGAATTTAGTCTGAGTATACAGAACTCAATTTTCGTGGCACTTTATTGTTTCTACTTCATGGAAATTTCGTACTTCACGCCTGGTCAAACATTTTATGTGATACGCTACTAGCCCTGCTTCAGAACTTTATGAATACGATACATACCGATATTCCTCTCGTTCTGTAAATTGCGCACATTGCCCAAGATTTCGTACGATTTTTCACATTCTGCTTCAAATTGTACAAATTGATCAATGCAGTGGACACATTTGGCACATATATTGTTAGGATAGCCATCATTATCATCTATTTTGGCCAGTAGAATATCCAGCAAGGTTGCGAGGTGATCGTTCAGTTGAAGATTTTCGGTGAATATCGGCACACAGTCGTCCTCCGACAAGCAGAACCGGCAAAGGTGCTCAAATCTATCACGCAAACGATACAAATCCATTTGATCATTCAACGCTTCCACTTTAGCCAATTCTATTGAAACCAAATCCAATTCCGCAGAACAAATCTTTATATTTAAATTCGAAAATTTCAAATAAAACTCAAAATTGAACACTAATGACCATTCACAATCGCAAAGCCAAAATAATAAACAAATACCATTTCATTTTCCATGTTCCTTCCGCAAACATCTCAGCCGCAAACCAGGGGGTCACTCAACAGTATACGCCTACCTGCATAATGCTTCCCATACTTCAATACAAATTTTTCAAAACGACTTATCTGCTTTTGTAAACAAAGATTCAAACGTCGATTTGTCGAATCTGAGAACACTCCCACGCAAACCAACACCATCAACACATAGATGAAGACTTCGGCTACCGTTTGACGGTGTTAGTTTGCGTGGGAGTGCTCTCAGATTCGACAAATCGACGTTTGAATCTTTGTTTACAAAAGCAGATAAGTCGTTTTGAAAATTTAGTATTGACTTGGAAGGAAAGGATATCAAGAGATCTGGAATCTAGCGTGGATACTATAGATAGTAGAATCTATAGATGAGCGAAAGCATGGCTGAGTCAATTTTTTTGCCCGTGCACACGTGCATATGACGTCACAGCCCTTAACGTTTCCATTGAAATCGTGACGTCATGCTCGTTTGGAGACACGTTTGACAGTTCGTTTGGAGACAGAGGATTTATCTTCGCTCATCTATATATTCCACTATCTATAGTGGATACAATCTGTGCAACCATCAAGAAACAATATATCCTATTGTATACCGTACATTGTATGGTAATTCAATTGTTTACACTATTGAACCAATAGTACATTTTTATCCGAGAAACCACATTATATGGGGGACACACTTGTGGTATTCATACCATGGTACAAAAATCTTGAAATGAGTGCCATACCAATTATTGTCTTTATTAAAGATAGCCTTGAAATTATTTTCTTGTCGCCTTGTACCATGGTACGAATACCACAAGTGTGTGCCCCATATTAGTCAACATTCATTTTCATCTTAGAGCAAGATTACCGGTGGTGAGTTTAAGCCGTTTGGCAGCGCAGTATCATTACTTGACACTTTACCGGTCGCTACTAAACACGCTGCTATAACAGTAGCGCGACAGACAGGTGACCAAATTTGATAGCGCGATAAGAGCGCTGCTATTTGATGAACGGTCAACTGTCAAACGTCACCGGTACGGAATACAGCAACCGACTTGAGAGCCGAAAATAGTGACCGATACGGAAACGAGTGACGAAACTAAAATGAAAGCGCTGCGCGGGTGATTAAAATGCTCGCCACCGATAATGATGCTCTTAGGCTCGATCCAACTCCCTTTTAAGCCCTTACCCACACTCTTGTGAATCGAAGCGGTTTTGTCAAAAAATTTCTCATTCAGTCAGTCCGTAGTCCGCGGCGTCCGTGCATCTTCTTGCATCGCCATTTTATTTAGTTCGTTTTCCGCCGGTGAATGTAAAATTTAATTATGTGCATTTAACAATAACAGGACATAAACACTCTAGGTAGCTAAAATAGTTGTGGATTGAGAATTTAATGTTAAATGTATATTAAATTATTAATTATTAAATTACGGTTCTTCAACTTCAGCATAATCAACGTCCATAGCCCACACTCCGGAAGCACTGATGATGATAAGGACGCATTCTACGCGCAGCTGGAACTTGAGTATACGAGAGCTGCCCAAGCCACGACGTCAAAATCATCATAGGAGATTTGAACGCTCAGGTTGGACAAGAGGAGGAGTTTAGACCGACTATTGGAAAGTTCAGCGCTCACCGGCTGACGAACGAAAACGGCCTACGACTAATTGATTTCGCCGCCTCCAAGAATATGGCCATTCGTAGCACCTACTTCCAACACAGCCTCCCGTTTCGGTACACCTGGAGATCACCACTGCAGACAGAATCACAAATCGACCACGTTCTGATTGATGGACGGCACTTCTCCGACATTATCGACGTCAGGACATATCGTGGCGCTAACATCGACTCTGACCACTATCTGGTGATGGTTAAACTGCGCCCAAAACTATCCGTCATCAACAATGTTCGGCACCGACGACCGCCGCGGTACGACCTAGAGCGACTGAAGCAACCTGATGTCGCCACTGCATACGCGCAGTATCTCGAGGCAGCGTTGCCGGAAGAGGGTGAGCTCGATGGGGCCCCTCTAGAGGACTGCTGGAATACAGTTGAAGCAGCCATTAACGACGCAGCGGAGAACAACGTCGGGTATATGGGTTGAAGTCGACGGAACGATTGGTTCGACGAAGAGTGCAGACAGATTCTGGAGGAGAAGGACGCAGCGCGGGCGGTCGCGCTGCAGCAAGGTACCCGGCAGAACGTGGAACGTTATAGACGGAAGCGTAGACAGCAGACCCGCCTTTTTCAGGAGAAGAAACGCCGCCTGGAAGAAGCGGAGTGCGAGGAGATGGAACAGCTGTGCCGTTCTCAAGATACACGCAAGTTCTATCAGAAGCTCAACGTATCCCGCAAAGGCTTCGTGCCGCGAGCCGAAATGTGCCGGAATAAGGATGGGAACATCTTGACGGACGAACGTGTGGTGATCGAAAGGTGGAAGCAGCACTACGAGGAACATCTGAATGGCGCTGAGAGTACAGGCAGTGAAAGTCAAGGCAGCGGAGGAGATGACTACGTCAGTTCAGCGGACGATGGAAGCCAACCAGCCCCCACCTTGAGGGAAGTTAAGGATGCCATTCAACAGCTAAAGACCAATAAAGCAGCTGGCTACCATCCATACCATCCTTTATCGGAGCTGAGCTCATCACGATGGCTCCGGAAATTCTGGCCACTTGCCTGCACGAACTGATAGTCAGAATCTGGGAAACCGAAAAGAACCGGAGGAGTGGAAGGAAGGGGTTATATACCCCATCTACAAGAAAGTGAGAACTTTCGAACGATCACCATCCTTAATGCCGCCTTCAAAGTGATATCTCAGATCATCTTCCGCCGTCTGTCACCATTAGTGAACGAGTTCGTGGGAAGTTATCAAGCCGGCTTCGTTGACGGCCGCTCGACAACGGACCAGATCTTTACTGTACGGCAAATCCTTCAAAAATGCCTTCAAGAATACCAGGTCCCAACGCACCATCTGTTCGTTGATTTCAAGGCGGCATACGACAGTATAGACCGCGTAGAGCTATGGAAAATTATGGACGACAACAGCTTCCCTGGGAAGCTTACCAGACTGATCAAAGCAACGGTGGATGGTGTGCAAAACTGTATGAAGATTTCGGCGAACACTCCAGTTCGATCGAATCGCGCCAGGGACTAAGACAAGGTGATGGACTTTCGTGCCTGCCCAATATTGCGCTAGAAGGTGTCATGCGGAGAGCCGGGTGTAATAGCCGGGGTACGATTTTCAACAGATCCAGTCAATTTATTTGCTTCGCGGATGACATGGACATTGTCGGCCGAACATTTGCAAAGGTGGCAGAACTGCACACCCGCCTGAAACGAAAAGCAACAAAAGTTGGACTGGTGGTGAATGCGTCAAAGACAAAGTACATGCTTGTGGGCGGAACTGAGCGCGACAGGGCCCGCCTGGGAAGCAGTGTTACGATAGACGGGGATACCTTCGAGGTGGTCGAGGAATTCGTCTACCTCGGATCCTTGCTAACGGCTGACAACAACGTTAGTCGTGAAATACGAAGGCGCATAATCTGTGGAAGTCGGGCCTACTACGGGCTCCAGAAGAAACTGCGGTCGAAAAAGATTCGCCACTGCACCAAATGTGTCATGTACAAGACGCTTATAAGACCGGTTGTCCTCTACGGACATGAAACATGGACAATGCTCGAGGAGGACTTGCAAGCACTCGGAGTATTCGAGAGACGAGTGCTTAGGACCATCTTTGGCGGTGTGCAAGAAGACGGTGTGTGGCGGCGAAGAATGAACCACAGACAAACAAACGTAACTCTTCATATAAATTGTTCGAAAAATTATCGTCATACCTTTTTCAGAAAACACTACTGCCATCTATTATCAGAATCGCGAGAAACACAGTCGACCATGATTATTTTCCATTTGACGTTTGCTCCTAACGCATACTTCTATATGAATCATCATCATCATCGTCATCAACACATAAAACATTCAGCAGCATAAACACTAATCAAATGTCAAAGCGATTGAACACTAGCGCCTCTCTTGGCACAATCGCGTAACACAGATGAATTTCAAATCAACCGTTAAACACGTGAACGATGTTGAAATGAGCAGTGTTACGTCTGTTTGTCTGTGAATGAACCATGAGCACGCCCAACTCTACGGCGAACCCAGTATCCAGAAGGTAGCCAAAGCCGGAAGGGTACGATGAAAAGATATTTTAGTTACTAGATAAAGATTGTCGCTTCGGTTCCCTTTGTTCTGCTGTCCGGAACATGTTGGGTACCAAGCTGTCAAATCGTATGGATTTTCCTTCTTTGACATTAAGCTCCCCTATCCTCGCCAGCAAAAGATGTTCCGGACAGCGACGACAGCGATAATCTTTATCTAGTAACTAAAATATCTTTTGTACGATGGGCAGGACATGTTGCAAGAATGCCGGACAGCAACCCTGCAAAGATGGTGTTCGCTTCCAATCCGGCAGGCACGAGACGGCGTGGAGCGCAGCGAGCGAGATGGGCAGACCAGGTGCAAAACGACTTGGCGAGCGTGGTGCGTATCCGAGGATGGAGAGATGCGGCCTCGAACCGTGTATTGTGGCGTCAAATTGTTGATTCAGTGTTATCTGTTTAGATGTAAACTAAATAAATAAAAATGAAATGTATATTAAATTATATGAATTTTATTATTTTCCAATGGCGCAGGAAGTATCAAATAACGGAACGAGGATTGACCGATCTGGAACTGGTTCTAACGGCAGATATGCTTGCCGAGCGGCGCAAGACGGAGGCAATTGTAGCATTTGCGATGCGGCATTAGAATTGCCGAACTGCGGAGCCATCTTCGAACCCACGCGGAACCAAACTCATGCCGACGTTAACGTCCACACCAAACCGTATGCTGAGGACTTCTTGGAGAACCACCAGGCCCAACATGTTTGCACGTGAACACGGAGAACACATGTTGACTGTGTAGCCACATTTTTTCCGGAGATAACCAATAACGGATCATGCTAGAGATCATTACAAACCGGGAGAACTGTTTGCCTGTCGACAATGCTCACGAGGGCTCCGAGCACAGCTTGTATTGCGCCATATGGAGCAGCAATGTCAAAATTTGGAGAAGAAATTCATGTGATCTTCAAGGCTGAACACTTCGACCGGCACATTAAAACACACATCCTGTCTGAGAAGAAAGGAAATGCTGTGGCGACTCGGATTCATTCGGGAATCCTGTGGGGATTCCTACGGGAATCCTGTAAAGATTCCTTAGGAAATCTTTTGAGGAATCCTGTGGGGATTCCTTCGGGAATACTTTGGGGATTCCTACGGGATTCATGTGGGGAATCCTACGAAAACCCTGTAGAGATTTCTAAGGGAATACTGCGGGGATTCCAACTAAAGTCCTGTGTGAAAAGCTCTCGCAATAATGTAAAAAAATACTAATAAAATAGATATTCATAACAAAATGATTAAATAGTTTTCAAAAGAAACAAACCGAAAACAAACAAGAACAAAAAGAAGAAGAATCACTAGGTACCCATGTCTCCTACCACATCTAGCAAACATCTAGAAGAACTGTGGTACCCTTGTCTATTAGATATCTCTACGTTATCTAAGAGAATCGATATGTCAAATCCCTTCCGGTTCAAACGGTCTACTCCAAGGGGCTAGACTTTACTAAAGTGGCGCAGATCAGCGCTGCGTGCCACTAGTTCTCTCTTTTACTCTACCGCTTATCTTATGCAACGCAAATAGTGACGTCACTATTTGCGTTGCATAAGAACAACGGGAGAGAGAAAGAGACTACTAGTGGCACGCTGCGCTGATCTGCGCCACTTTAGTAAAGTCTAGCTCATTGGGTCTATAGACTCGTATACTCGTCTAAAATTTGAGGTAGACACCGGTTTAAACGGTTGTTGCATTTGAGGCGGATTTGAGATCTGACAGGTTCTAGAAATCGATCAAAAATATCTATAGGAGACTCATTTTTTGTCTCAGAGATATCACGGGAGATAGAAGAAGTTTCCGAGCGGGGTGTAGGGATGTCGTAAAATCTCGATTATTCGATTAGTAACTAATCGATTACGCTCGATTCTTGACGATTATTGAATCGATTCATCGTTGAGTATAGTACCCGCATAATCATGAACCATATGTGGATTATTTCTCAAAACGTTCATGACTATAAATAACTTTACCTCTACTGTTCTGGCTGTTATTTATACTAAAGATACACCAACCTCACCATAAATGATATTCACAGTATGGTATGTTGTTATTGGCAAATCGACCATACGGGTAATGGGCGGTTAAGTATAATTACCGTATAAAAAAGGGCATTTTTCAGTACATTAATTTCATAATACAACATGTGGTATGGTCCAGTTATAATCCGTGTTTGAGGTGAGAACAATATGAAATATAGTATGCAAATAGTAGAATTATATGACAAAAATCGGCACACCGTATCCCTGACCTTACCTATAGCAAAAGGAAATTAGGTATCATTTTCTCTCACAAAAAAAGAATACAAGTGTTTGATACATCTTAGTTATTTATTTGTAAGATATATATTTTGATCTCCTTGAAAATAAAATATAAGCAAAGTAAAATTGAGCCAGCTTGTCTTTGCTTTTTCTTTGGGCATCCGGGAAGCTGCATGTAAGAGAATCCGAAATTTACCTACAAAACACGCAGGAGGAAAACCCCTACACTATAAATATGCAGAGTACATATCTTATTAACAAAATACTTACCAATATCACGTTATTTTGGAACTAAGGGAGCTCTTCTTCCACACTTTTTCGCAATCATAACTGTTGAGAATTGAAGAAAAATTTTGTTATTTAACACCATTTGAATGGATTACACAAATTTCATTACTTACCAATGATTTTAAGTACAAAAAGTAAGTAGAAAGTTCAGCAAAACAACTGAACAAGGAACATTTTGATTCCACCGAACTAGTTTTGTCCAACGAAATCAACAACAGCTACACGGGAAAATAATTCTGTGGTCTTTTAAGCATCATTGCTGAACTAATATGTTAATCGCATATTTATCATTGGAAGATATAATTCTTAACTGTGATTCAACACCGGAACAAAACAAAACTAGATTTAGAAGATACATAATTATTTCACAGCCATATATCATGTTGTTGACATACCTTGTATAAATTATTTACAGTTTATTATTGTTTATTTCGAAAGAACGGAAGATAAGGCACTATAAATAAACAATAAAATATGACATTATTACATATGATACTATCGATGAAACATGCTGTATGGTATTGATTCTATGTCAACATATAGTTACATTGTACATCTATGATTACACAATTAGCTACAGTACTCCTTAATGCGAGTGAATAGTAGCAAGAATACTGTAGATGGTTTTCATTTATGCGGGTAATCGATTCAAAATTAATCGATTATCACAACGATGAATCGATTAACCGAAGTAATCGACATCTAAGCGTTGTCGTAAAATCCTGATTAATCGATTAGCAACAAATCGATTACTCTCGATTCTTGTCGATTATTGAATCGGTCCATCGTTGGGAAGTACAGTGAACGTTCGCTAATTGGGGTTTTTCTAGTTGGGGGTTCGCTAATTGGGGCGAAATCCAATTAAAAAGCAGCTAAACGTCAGAATGTGATGTAAAAAACGCGTTGACGTTTTGTTTCCGTGTTTGGCGGGATCGATATTTTCTGGCGCGTAAAATTTTCCTTTGTTCAATGCAAAAAGTAAACAAAATTGACGCTTGTCAAAACGCCCCAATTAGCGAACGGCATTCGCTAGTTGGGGTGTGGTCGTGCCCCAATCCAGCTTTCCACGCTCGGTAATGGCGGCTTGTCGGTGTGTAAAAATCAATCGGTCACTGTACTGTTTGACACTAGCTGGAGGAAAGCCCACTTGCGTTCCTGGGTGAGGGGAAGGGAAAAAAGGCCTTTTCGCCAGTGAGTTTTCCTCCAGCTAGTGTCAAAAGTACAGTGACCGATTGATTTTTACACACCAACAAGCCGCCATTACCGAGCGTGGAAACCTGGATTAGCGAACGAACACTGTAATCGATTATCACGATTAATCGATTATTCGAAGTAATCGATTAATTTACTACATATATACGACTCAATACGAACGGATCCCAGTACTTCATCACCACCGTTTCTTGATGACCATCAGCATCTCCGACAGCGTCGTCGAAAGGATGAACATCATCTGGCACTGGAAAGTCGAATTTAGGCAAGGCATCAAAATAAATCGACGTCGCCATCTGTTGTCAACTTCATAATGTTATCTTCATTAAGTCATTTTATTCTTTTGTTTTTCCTTTACATATAAGTACCTAAATAAATAAAACTCGTTTGCTCACTCATTTTCCACGTTTTTGAAACATTATTATCATCGATTGGAAATTTTACTTGATCTGCTTACTAAACACAAATAATAAAATGAGCAAAATTTATTGCGCTTTTTGCACTTCATAAGAGTTTTGCGAGATTTTTTTTCTCACAGTCATCTTTTTCTCACACTCAATACACTCAAAAAAGTTTGATTTTCCGTGTATAATATTTGTGTGTGAGTGCTCAATCTGAAAACAAATAGACGTCAAATCATGGCGGGAATCGATTTAGTGTACACGCTTACATGTGACTAAGGGCATCTTTAGTAATGTTACAGTTATAGTTACATTAATTTCCCGAGTTTTACATCTTATAACTGTCAAAGATATAAAACACGAAATGCATCTTCAGTAGCAGTTATAAGCTGCACATGTTTTATACTGGAAAACGAAAAAATAATCTTCCGAGGCCAATTCAAATGTCAAACTGTTATGATGTCGATGAAATAGTATTTTTTGTA
Organism: Armigeres subalbatus; assembly: GCF_024139115.2. Lineage (NCBI taxonomy): Eukaryota > Metazoa > Arthropoda > Insecta > Diptera > Culicidae > Armigeres > Armigeres subalbatus. The sequence goes on along the minus strand of NC_085141.1, from coordinate 224,128,481 downwards.
GCTGATGACGTCATCTTCTATTGTTTTGAACGAAATAAAACTCGAGAAAATTCTGTTGCAAATTCGTGCAAAAATACAACTGAGCAGTATTCCAGTTATAAATTTCCCGACGAAACTGTTCGAATTTTTAAAACTATAACGTCTGTTGAAGATGGCATTTTTACAGTTTCAATTTCATTTCCTAACTCCCATACGATTTATAACTCTACTAAAGATGCCCTAACGAGTAATGGATTATAATTGGGTAAATTTCAGTAACAAAAATCGATCAACCCGAAATGAGAGTGGGTGTGAGAAAAAGAAGCGGGCAAACCACAATCTACACATAAATCTTCAAATTGGTGAAATCGGCAATACCCACCTCGACTTTTTTTCAAAATGCCATAATGGGTAAAAATTACACTTCAATTTGACGTATATGCGTTTTACTCATTAATGAGTAAAGGCTATTTACTCTTTTAATGAGTTGAACCTGAGACGAGACCTGCAAAGACGCTGCTTCTTTTCTCTTGTTTTGACACTTGTTCTTCTTTTCATCACAGTTGACCATCGAGTTTCAACTGTTTACTTGAGGTGAAACACTAACACGGATAGATACGTAAACACATTAATGAGTAAAAATTTAACCATTTTTTGATCCTGTATAGGGCTGTCAGAAAATGGGGAAAATTTGACAACTTGAAATGGGTGAAAAAACACCCATTTTGAGAATGGTGACCAACTTCAAAAACGTTTGTTTTTAAACCCATAAATGGGTGAAAAAAGTCTTTGAAAGTTTTTATTAAAATTAAGCTGCCTGATGCGTGCTCTGGCATTCTAGGTTTATTATTATTTACTTGTACGCGGAGATCATGGAGAAACTTGGACGTAAGTAATTGAAATCATTTTAAATTGAATGTCAATAACCTATAGTTCTTTGTTTTGATTAATTAGGATCGGAACCGACGGAAGTGCATCCTCGACAACGCCACGACGGGGATTGAAAAAAATGTCATTGTATCAACATATACTTGAATAGAATTTAACGATATGTATGGTAAAATAAATAAATGAGCTTGAGCATTTCATTTGTTGTACTTATCTTTGAATACGCAAAAAATCCAATTTTTATTATTTTTCATTCTATCTCCGTTCTCAAAAATGAGAGTTTTTTACCCATTTTAAACAAAAACCAAATTTTAAAAATGGGTAAATAAGCCACATTTTTTGACATATATTGCGTTTACTCATTTATGAGTAAAAGATGTTTTACTCATTATATGAGTAGATCCACTTATTCTTCAAAATGGGGGAAAATTTACCCTTTAATGAGTTTACGAGGTTCTCCGAGGTGGACCTTTCTGAGCACAATAATAGTGTATCCAATTCACGAAATAGTTAATTCATTTTCATAAGGATTTTTATACCGGGAACAAAACACAGCTTTATTACTGATTATTAAAGCCCCAAACGCAATACAACGGAACGGCGACGGAAACGGCAAATTTGACAGAAAATATATGGGCTAACTGTCAAATTTTCCGTTTCCGTCGCCGTTCCGTTGTATTGCGTTTGGGGCTTAACAAGCTAAACGGAAGGTTTGGAATACTCGTTAAAGTAAAAAAGTCTTGGTAAAACAAAAATGATGTGGAATATTTTATTTGGGATACCAATACTTTCACTCAAAAAGCTGCTGGTTGCACCTGACAGTTCGTGACAGCAGTTGACTGGCAGCAGCTGAAGTTACATTTTTTCCTCTTTGCAGGTCTCGTCTCAGAGTTGAACTATTTAACTTCATAATGGGCATTTTTTTACCCATTAAAGAGTACTTTGGTGGCACAGTGTAGACGTGTCGAACTCAGGGGGAGAAGGCGTAGCACTGAATCCCTACCCCAACATGTGCGACATCTGGATTTGGTTCTAAACTGTAAACAACAGTGTTAATTCTCTACCACCTTTTCGTTATGGCGAGGCAATTTTTATGCACACTTTTGTTTTCGATATTTTATCAAAAATAAACACTCAATCATGCAGCAATATAATGATGTGATATGCTTGATTTACCTGCTTGATTATAAGGACTCGAAAAAGAATTTATTTGCAGTAGCTAACCGAATATAAAAATGTTCACATTAACGATTGCGCCCTAACACCGGTTCTAAGCTTCGATGCAGAGTACACGAGCTTTGTTCGCCAGTGACAGGCGTATGAGGCCCTTGGTCGAACTGGACGGGTCCCAGGACGGGACGTTGTGAAATGAAACGATTAATGAAAATGATCCCCACCCTTGGAGTGAGAGAAAACTTTGTGTTTTCTTCAAAAGTGTGTCCTCTGAGTTTTGTTTTTTATGTTTTAGAGGAATTAAATAACAGTAGCTTAACTGTGAAGATAAGAAATATTATTGCATTATGGACTCAACCGTGCTGTATGAGAGAAAGATGAAACTATCTTCCAAACTGGTGGGCCTGTGTCGAACCTGTTTGAATTCTCAGGACGAGTCAGAAGCGGATCTGTACCCTATCAGCGATATCTTTCTCGAGGAGGATGAAATAACCAGCCAGGTTCAATCATTTCAGGATGTTTTATGCTTGTTTGTGGATGACGAGGTAAGGGCACATTAGTTAATATGTTATGCTTTGCATTAGGGTAAAGAGAAGTCATCAAACCATGACCAGGGTTGTTACGACTACGCGGATTTCGCGATTTTCGCGGATTTGGCGCGGATTTACATAACGATTTTAGGGTTTCGCGCGGATTTGGCGCGGATTTAGTTTTAGGTGAAAATTTCTAAGAAAAAATCTAAGGAAGTTTATTTGAAAATTAGTTTTATCATAAAAACGTTTATGCCTATCTAGATGGGCTTTATTTTCATTACCAAATGTTGTTGAGAACAAATTTACGTTTCAAGTTTATTAACATTGTTTTTTGGATATGTCCAAGTCCATATTTTTTTTTCTTCTTTATTAAAGAGGCTTTCAGCTCTTGACTGGTTCACCTCTGATGCAAGTCCATATTCAATGGCATGCATTACACTCTCAAGCATCATTTAAACAAATGTTATGAGGAGAGATACGCCACTTGTTGTCATTTTAATCCATTCTAAAACACGACGCACATAAACCATGTCTATTGAAGGACATGAGCACCCATTTTCATCTTATCAATTTCTTCGTAATTCCAAGATATTTGTCAGTTTCTGATTGGTTGTTTATTTTACGATGAACCACTCAGCATATCATTTTTCAAAAGTCGTCAGGAATTCTTTCATAATATTGGAATATTTTATATTTCCTTTATAACATTCATCTAGTACGAATGAAGGTTTATACAACAATTGAAAACATAAAAATGTTCTGTGATTTAATGCTGATGCTTCATTTTAATAATTTCTTCCGCAGAAAGTCGATCAAAAATTAGAAGATGATTCTCAAAAGTTATTTCTGGGCTCTGGCGGGTTTTTTATGATATTTTCGGTTAACTCCGGTGGTATTTTACAGAATTGCCAAAAGAAAACGAAGAAACTTCCTAAAGAAATTTCCACAAGGACCCTATGATGATCCTTGTATATATTCCTTGCAAATAAATTTCCACAGCGTAAAGAGGATTTCTGCAGCATTAAAAACCCGAAAAATTATAAAGATTATATATATGGAGGAGGTTTCTGGAGCGGTGACCGCAGGAATGACTATAGAAAATCTAAAAGAATACCGTCTTGAAATTACAAAAGAGTTATAGCGATGGTCACAGATATATCTTTAATAAGTGCTCAAAAATTGAACCGGGAGTTTTTCCGCAGGAAGTCACTAATCAATTTCTGCAAGAATTTCTAAAGCGATTTCCGTAGGAATCATGAAGGGATTTCTGCAAGTAAGCTCTGAAGATATTCCGCAGGTTGTGGAGAATTTACTTGAACTCACGACAAAATTCCCAAAATTCCCGAATTACAAAATAGTTTCCCAGGGGAATTTTTGTAAGAATACTCGGAGAAATTCCCACAGATGTTCTCGGAAGAATATCCACAGACAATTTGGAGCAACTTCTGCACTTCAGCAGATCCAAGGGCAGTTGGAATTCGGCAAACATTACCATGAAAATTTCCGGTGGATGACCCGCAGAAATCTTTGGGATGAATCGGCGCACGAAAAATGAATTTCTACAGGAGTTCTCGGAGTTTTTAAATGAAATTCCAGTAAGAATGGTAAAAAACTGTGTGAATTTTTAGAAAAGCTTATTACAAGAATTGAAGGAGAACTAACGGACTAATTTCTGTTGGACTTTACGCAAATTATTCTGCCGTATTTCCAAAGAAATTTCTTCTGAAATTTCTAAAAATATTCCTCTGGAATTTTTGAAGGAATTTACACTTGATTCTGACTTAAATCAACGGAGCTTGAGCAACTATGTTAGATTTTGTATTATTTGTTTCTTGATATGAATTCAAATATTTGTTTCAAAGAAGTTTTGTTTAAAAACGGAGCTTCATTGTCTAATTCCTTAATATCTAAGCAAGTTTGTCTTGTGATCAATAACTACAACAAAGCTGCCTAATTAATTACTTTAAAGAAAATTGCGGTTTTGCCAGATATTTTAATATTTGGCACGTTTATCTTTAATCAATTATGATCAAATCTGGCCTTAACATTCATTTGTAATAAACGTACCTTGTGCAGAATTTTATAAAGTTCTATCAACAAAAAAAAACTGATAATAACGGAACAAATCATGCCAAAGCCATCATCTAATCCAAAAAGCGGTGCCTATGCAAATAGTTTTGACTGTTTAGTTCTTGTTCTCTTGGATTCAGTACTTCTAGTGGCGAATAAGGCCATTCAGAAGGGTTGTAATATTTACTGCCGGTTTATTAGTCCTATTAGCATTTTGATACAAACATATGTTGCAGTTTTAAATCATATTTAAAATCAGTAATAATTGTAAAAAAAGAAATTTTTGAGAAGACGCTCAGAAGACAGAAGACATTTAACGTGTATTTGCTTAGAATTTAGATCTGGATCGCGCGGATTTGGCGCGGAATGGGTTTCATGTCGCGCGGAAATGGCGCGGATTTGATTTTAGTCGGCGCGGATTTGGCGCGGAAAATATTTCAGGATCTCCGTAACAACCCTGCATGACCTCCAGAAGGTATCTTTGTCTAATAGCTAGTAGAATTGACGGCCTTGACAGGGCTTGTTATATTTATGAATAGAAAGAATTACGAGATCTTTCCCTGTCCATGGATAAGGGGCTTGACGTTGATATTTCAAGTGTCTTAAAAAGATTTTTATTTTATTTTCATTTTTGTTGTTTAATAGAGTGCTTTTTTCAAACAAAGGTTAAGTTCAACACTAAATTAAAAAATTAAGATATTTTTCCATTTTTTATATCTCCTTCACAAGAATATCGTTATTTTAATGGTAGTGGTTTGAAAATAAGCTCCGTAGAGAAACTTTTATCACATCTTACTTAAATAAGGTCAACAGTTATACCAAACACTTGAAGTACCATGCCTCCAAGTTAACTAATGGTTAGTGTCGCACGATCTAACAACAACTGCCTATTGGTAAATTTGGAGGTGCCGGCAGGGCTCAGTAGGGTCTAACTAACCGAACTCTAATACTAACAAGACCCTGACACAAACGCTTATCCAAATAGCATGCATCTATCTGGACTTGTAGTAGTAGCTAACAATAATTCATTTTGTACCCGTATAGCTGAAGTAGAATTTTAGTAGTGAAAAGTAGAATTTGTAGATTTACTAATTTGGCATTGGAGATAGTGAATGTATCTATTATATCTTCTCGATAATCTTTTTATTTTAGTCTCTCTAGCTGCATGGATCAACGCAAAAAACTGTTTCTCTCTTCCTTCTATTAGGTTAGTTAGAAAAATTAGCGGATATATAGGGGACATGACTTAGTGTTTCTCGTATTAAGACAAATTCGCTGACCTTTACCTTATAATAAAATAAATGACCGATAGTAAAATAAATGACTGAAATTTAAAGATATCAAATAAATAATAAAAACGAAAATAAATACATGACCATCGGTGGACAGAAAGACAAGAGACAGAGTTCTGTTTAGAATAGTTAATTGAGCACTCACAAGATAGAGAATAACTAGTACCACTATTATTGCTACAAGACTAATAACTTGACCACTTACGGAAATGAGGATAGACCATATGATGCGTTCATCCACTATTATATTGAATATTGTATACCCTGAATATGAATAACTGAATTTTAGACATCATTATGTTAATAAATAATAAAGGTTTGAATATTAGAAAAGGGAATAGAACTTGACCAAAAAAAGCAATTACGGAACAACTGGACAGAAATTTTGTATAATGATCACTATTAGACTACTGAAACTTTAACATATGACATTACTGTGACTGATAGGATACAATTAACTCGACGACGTATTGACAAACATCCGATACTCAACCGTGTTAAAATAAGGGAAGCTCTTCAATGTGTCCATTTATTACAATAGTACTTAAATTAATCTATTTTGAAACTACCCTATCAGAATGATATCAATACATCTTTATTCGAAATTGTTACTTGGAAATGGCAACCCGTTGTCAACATAGACTACTATTAGGTATTGAATGTCGGCTCCAAGTAACTAATAATTAAATTTACATGTTAACTACTTATTCAGAAAACATCTATGTACATGTTGAGCTTCCATTATTTGTTCGGTTTATAATTGACAGACTGTAGATAGAAAGAATAATGTACCGGTATGATCACAATACAAACCCAGGCCGCAGTGACCTAGTGAGCAACATAGCTTGAGTCGTCTGCTAGTATTGTGTATCACATGGAGAGCCCAGCCGAGATACCAGTCTATTAAGACTACAACTGGTCAACTCTCGAAAAAAAAAAAAAAAAAAGAAAGAATTACGAGATCTTTTGAATGCTCCTACCTATTTATACATATTTATTTTTCCTGCACAATCTGCGTAGATACTACATACAAGCCTGTGTGGCATTGGCATCCTCCTTAAAAAAGTTGTATGTCCCAAAACATTCTGCGAACCTTAAGAATAATATTTAAATACAATTATAATTAGTAGTATATTATATATGAGTAGTAGGCCTATAAGCCTTTAAGCAATATATTTTTTCTAGGTGAGGACGGGGCAAGATGAGCACTCCTTAGTTTTACCGTTAGGCCTTTTTCTCTCGAAATAACCTTCCATAATGCTCAATCAACAAAAGACTTGCTTCTAAAATTTAATGAAAATCTTGATTCATTACACATATAATAATACTGAAGAATGATTTAGACCCACTAAAAATATTTACAGTAAAAAGGTCAACCAGTATAGTTAGATTGGTATATATTTTGTTTAAATGGAAGAAGGGGACCACATTTTTAAATAGGCAAGTAAATCTTCCACAATCTAAAATTATGATTAACCATGTGTTGATTAACCTACCTTATAACATCTACTGAAATTTTGAGCTCCCTTTTGCATTGTAGTTTTAATGGTATTTTACAGATTGACGAACAAAACCAACGGCTTCCTAAAACTATGTGTTTGACTTGCATTAATAAAGCGAGATCTGCGTTTCAGTTTATTGAAATGTGTCGCAAAACGGATGCCTTGTTGCTAGAATTGCTGAAAGACCAGAAAGAAGAGCAGGACACAAAACCGGTTATCAGTGACATTGGACTTGTGGACGATCCTAACGAGGAGCAGAAGTCGGAACCAATAGTTGATGAAGCAGCGAAGATGACTGATACTGCTGCCCCCCATCATGAGGTATTAATAATTGAAGAAATTCCTATGGAAGCAATAGAAGACGCCTCTGATCATTTAGAATTAGAAGTTATCGCATTTAAAGAAACAGATCCAACAGAAACGCAACAAAAGCAAAAGCATGTTTGTGATATCTGCCAAAAATCTTTCACTCAATCACAAACCTTGAATCGCCACAAGAAAATACACACCAGAGATAGTGACCCCGGCAAGCCCTGTGACTATTGTGACCGTACGTTTCTACGTTCGGATGATTTACGTCGCCACATTCGAACACATACCAATGAACGCCCCTATGCATGCGATCTTTGCAACCGTGCCTATAAGCAGTCCTTCGAATTGAAAGAACACAAGGAATTGGCACATCCCAAGTCAGGTGTTCGGAAACATATCTCTTGCACACTGTGCGATAAACAACTGACCACGCGGAACGGATTCTACGTGCATATGAAAGCACACCGCGGGGAGAAGAATCACGAATGCATGTACTGCGGTAAAAAGTTCATTACGTCGGGGGAGCTGTCTTCGCATTTGAAGCATATTCACACGAACGAGGTTAAAGCGGAGCAGTTTCCGTGTGGCGTTGGAGAGTGCGCTAGAAAGTTCGTCACGAAGGCTTCCCTGCGTTATCATCGAAGCACCAAGCACGGTCCAAAACTAGAAACGGACTTCCTGTAGTAAACTAGTTGAAAGTATGCTGACAAGGTAAGCTAAATTTGATTCTTTGATTTATATAAATATGCAAACCAATGTGCGAGAGAATCATTTTTAGAGAAATTCCTTTGTTTTAAATTTATGAGTTACTTTCTGAAGCATAGAATAACTAAATTTAAATTAAGCTAAGGTAGAATTCATAACAGCAAAGTATGCCAGAATAATCTTTCTTCAAATCCTAGTTTTCTCATTTAGACTAATTCCAGTATTTCAAGATTGATTTTGAAATCCTTTTTTCGTGGATTCAATTTGCTTAAATAAATACTACTGCTTAATTGATTGATGATTTGTGGGGGTCTGATCCAGTAAAACGATAAATAACCGCGGCGAGTACTTGGGAATAAAATACCTTTATTATCGAACGTGTGCTTACACTGTTGTCTTATATAAAACTGACATGACATATATACAGACACGGCAATACTCAACGTATAATAGGGTGGATCAGAATGATACCACTATATACGCCCCCCCAGTTACACCATGAATCGAACACGGTGCCCTGCTGGTGTAATGACTGTGTCTGTGTGACGATCATCTTGGGGATAACTTGACAAATTCTGATCACAAACAAATGCAGGCTTAATTCTATCGATCGAAACTATCTGATTCTTTCCGAACACCAGAATTTCAAAGTATTTATCACTTCGCTTAACAACTTCATAAGGTCCCTCATATGGTTGTTGAAGTGGCCGCCTAACTGAATCAACCCGAACGAACACATGACTACAATCCTTCAACCTATGGTTTACGAAGACTCGTTGCCTGGAATGACGCGTTCCTACGGGTGCCTTTACGTCCAGGAATGCTTGATGTAGGATTTTTGCAAACTCCGTGCGGTCCACGTCTGTAATAGGTGGATCGTAAAATTCTCCCGGAATTCTCAGCCGCTGACCGAAAACGAGCTCTGCAGCTGAACATTTAGAATCTTCACGAAATGCGCTTCTTAGCCCAAGCAGAACCAAAGGAAGACGTTCATGCCAATTATTTGAAGCGGTGCACATTAATGCCGCCTTCATCGTTCGATGGAAACGCTCAACCATTCCATTCGATTGTGGATGATATGCGGTGGTGTGGATATGATGAACTCCAAGTAGCTGCGTCAATTCCTGAAATACTTCCGATTCGAACTGACGACCCTGATCAGTGGTGATTGTTTCGGGTGTACCGTAACGTGTAATCCACTCGGTATATATAGCCATTGCTACCGTTCGCGCTGTTATGTCTTGGAGCGGTATTGCTTCTGGCCAACGCGAAAAACGATCGATCATTGTAAGTAGATAACGGAATTCTCTCGAGGGGGGCTGTGGCCCAACCAAATCTACATGTACGTGTCGGAATCGTGCTTTCGGCGCCTCAAAAGTCGAAAGTGGTGCGACGGTATGACGTGAGATTTTCGATTTTTGATTATGTCCTTGTTCATCGATGTCCAAACAAATCTATCGGCGATAAGTTTTTTTGTGGCCCGTATCCCAGGATGCGCCAGTCCATGTAATTGTTTCATGACTGACACTCGGTGTTTTTCTGGAAGATAAGGCCGAATACAATTATTAACGGACACATCACAATATATCGGAGAAGACAATGATGGAATTCGTCTCAGCTGGAGATTAAGCGATGTTTTATTCGAATTCACTAGATCTTGTAGTTGACGGTCATTTACTTGATCCCTGGCAATGGAGTTGAAATCAATTTCGGCAACAACTGCACTTACTCTGGACATAGCGTCAGCAACAATGTTGTTTTTACCACTGATATGGCGAATGTCAGTGGTAAACTCTGCAATATATTGCAGATATCTTTCCTCATGAGGTAATCGACTGCTTGGATCGGTAGTCATGGCATAAGTCAGCGGAAAATGGTCGGTAAAAATCGTGAACTCTCGTCCCTCAATCAAATGTCTAAAATACTTTACAGCTAATTTCGTTGCCGTTAGCTCTCGACCAAACGTGGAGTACTTTTGTTGACTAGGAGATAACTTGACGGAAAAAAAATCCCAACGATTTCCAAATACCCCTTTCAAGTTGCTGCATAACTGCGCCAGCCGCGAAGTTGGAAACATCCACCATGAGTCCAAGTGGCTTTGACGCATTTGGATAGTGCAGCAAAGTAGTCTCTGCTAACGACTTTTTACGAAACTCGAAACAACGAGCAGAATGCTCATTCCAATAAATTGGTCTGGAATCGTTCCTCCGGTTGTCTGGAATTAGCATCCTCAAGTCATTCTGGATTTCAACAGCATGCGGAACAAAACGTTTGTAGACGTTCAGCAGCGCAAGGAAACGGCGTAAATCCTTGACCGTTTTTGGGACTTCGTAGTCCAGCACTGCTTGAACTCTAGTAGAAAGCGGCCGTACTCCTTTTTCACATACCACGTAACCCAGAAAGTCAACTTCGAGAACGAAAACTTGCACTTCTCAATATTAATAGTTAGGTAATTTTCCTTCAGGCGGTCCAAAACAATTTTCACATGCTCCTTATGCTCCACGTCATTCGATGAAGCTATGCATATATCGTCAATGAAAACAATGACGAAATCAAGGTCCGCGAATAATTTGTTCATAAACCTTTGAAAGGTTTGGCTTGGATTGCAGAGGCCGAAAGGCATTCGAGTAAATTCAAAAAGCCCGAAAGGAGTTATAACGCCGGTTTTCGGTATATCGGCCGCCTCCACCGGAATGTTGTAGTAGGCTCTCACAAGATCCAACGTAGTGAATATGCTATTACCTTCAAAACGATTTAAAAGATCGTGTACATGCGGAACGGGACATCGGTCCGGGACTGTTGCCTTATTAAGACGCCGATAATCTCCTACAAACCTCCACTCACCATTCTTTTTTGGAACGCAATGTAATGCGCTGGCCCAACTGCTGCTTGACGGTCTACAAATGCATACTTCGCACATAATCCGAAACTCATCCTTCGCCGCTTTCAATTTTTCCGGGTGCATTCGACGAGCTTTACACGCAACCGGCGGACCACGCGTGACGATGTGATGTGTGACATCGTGCAAAACCTTCTGATGCGCAAACGATGGCGAAAGAATTTCTCGATAATCAGATAGAACTTCGTGAAAAGGATGGGTAGCGTTGATGACAGTTATGCCATGTATGGTTGTAGTTCTCAAACATCCGGAACTGCGAAGGTTGGTGGTGCCATCAATCAGTTGTAACAAGTAAACCGAAATGCGCCAATAGATCTGCACCGATGATTGCGCAGCTAACGTCCGCCATCACAAATCGCCACGTAAAACGTCGTCGTAAACCAAGGTCCAAAGAAAGAAACTTGCTCCCATAAGTACTAATTTTCGTACCGTTTGCAGCATGTAATGAAAACAGACCTGTACTGTTCCGTTTATCAGATTTAGATGCCGAAATGATGGACACATCTGAACCGGTGTCCACAAGAAATTTGCATCGAGAAATGGTATCCAGTATCACTAGACGACGACTTTCGAATCCATCACCCACCCGCGCCGACTCTAGTTTTTTGTACGGTCATATGAGCATGGTTCGCGGCAATGTTCTGCGTTTGCTCCATATTTACGATGATACCAACAAATCGAATCGTTTACTGCCCTAGGTCTGGAAGCGGATCGACCACGTCTCCTGTTCTGTCCATTTTTCAATCGGCGAATTTCAGTTGTGAGCACCTCTATTTCCTCCCTCAATGATGCATATTCGGTCGACGGTTTGGCTGTTGTTTCAACGCTATTTACGGCCATTTGCTCCCTTGTAGAAACGGAAACCGCCGAAACGCAGCTGTTGGAGGAGTCAATCATTTTGTCGGCCATTTCGGCAAGCTTTGCCAAACTTCCATCGCTGATTGCCAAAACTGTCCTGATGTTGGCGGGCATTCGTTGCAAAAAGAGCATTTTCATTAGGTTGTCGTCGACATTCAGGCCAGTTGCGATTTCACTCATCCGGGCAAGGAGATGAGTCGGACGAAAATCTCCTAGATCGCACGAACTGAGAAGCTGCTCCAACCGAGCTTGCGGAGATAATGCAAAGCGGGCAATCAGTCGGTCCTTAATTGCTTTGTATTTATTGTCTGCCGGCGGTGTAGAAACAAGATCCGCTACATGACAGATGACGCTTTGATCAATTTTAGCGATAATATGCCAAAACTTGGTGTCATCTTTGGTGACTTGCGCCAGGCTAAATTGGGCTTTAGCCTGGGCAAACCACATATGTGGATCGGTTTTCCAAAACTCTGGCAACTTCACCGAAACCGATGATGTTGCTGCCGCGACGTCCGGATCAGTCATATTTGAGGTTACGTGTACCTCTCGAAATGCTTCCTCACTTTTCTGGATACAGGTCGAAATTCATTAAATTTTTCGTGAATTCTTCGCGAACTACGGAAACTACGCGCGTCGGGCTCGGGTGGGGGTCTGATCCGGTAAAACGATAAATAACCGCGGCGAGTACTTGGGAATAAAATATCTTTATTATCGAACGTGTGCTTACACTGTTGTCTTATATAAAACTGACATGACATATATACAGACACGGCAATACTCAACTTATAATAGGGTGGATCAGAATGATACCACTATAGATTCATCAGCGTTATATGGCTCCTTGCTTAGCTTAGCGGAAAGATGAGATACTACAAAACACGAACATGTTGAAGACTGGGTTCGATTTTCCGATTTAAATCGTGGTGGACATTTTCTTTGGGCAAAAGTGTATCATAGCATCATGAAACATGATATACGAATGGTAGCTTACCTCTGAAACTAACTTTACTTAGTTTGGGTTTTGTTTGAAGTGGTGCAAAAAAATTAAGTACAATCTGAACTTCTGGATACTTGCGATTGGGACATTATCTGCCATAGCAGGCCCTGATCAATTGTATCTTATGCGGCTTTGAAGTCGATGAATAGATGATGGGTGGGCACGTTGTATTCGCGGCATTTCTGCAATACCTGACGTACGACGAACACTTGGTCCGTGGTACAACGTTCGCCCATAAATCCCGTCTGGTACTGCCCAACGAACTCTCTTGCAATTGGTGCTAGTCGACGGCATAAAATTTGGGAGATTACCTTGAAGACGGCAATGTGATTACGCGGTAGTTGTTACAATCTAGCTCATCGCTTTTTCGTAGATGGGACGCTCTTTCGTAGATTTTGATGACGCCGAGCTGCAGAAATAAAAACTAAGTGTGCAGGGGCTTTGTTGTTTTCAACCATCCGATCTTCTGAATTTCCTGGAGATTCGGGGCCGGAAGACGTATGTCCTGCGCGCGTATTTCTAGGTTCATTACCATTGTTGTCTGCCACATCGCCATTCAGCTACGCTTCGTAGTGCTGCCGCCACCTTTGGATTACCTCACGCCGTTCGTAAGAAGAGTCCTTATTATGTCCTTACTCATATCAAGCTATGGCAGCTAATGCACGAAACCGGATTTCCGGATAAACTGATACGGTTGATCAAGACGACAATGGATCGGGTGATGTGCGTAGTTGGAGTTTCAGGGGCATTCTCGAGTCCCTTCGAAACGCGTAGAGGGTTACGGCAAGGTGATGGTCTTTCGTGTCTGCTATTCAACATCGCTTTGGAGGGAGTAATACAATAGAGGTAATAAACTATAGAGGACGCGATTGTCGCTGCGGTTCGCTTTGTTATCGTCCCCAAACATGTTGGGTACCTAACTGTCAAAACGTTCTGATTTTTCCTTTGTTGACATTTAGTGCCCTATCCTCGCCAGCAAAAGATGTTTCGCCAGTGACGACAGCGACAAGCGTCCTCTATAGTTTATTACCTCTATTAGTAATACGAAGGGCAGGGATTGACACGAGTGGTACGATTTTCACGAAGTCCGTCCAGTTATTTGGTTTCGCCGACGACATTGATATCATGGCATGTAACTTTGAGAGGATGGAGGAAGCCTACATCAGACTGAAAAGTGAAGCTAAATGGATTGGACTAGTCATCAACACGTCGAAGACGAAGTACAGAGTAAGTACAATGTAGGCCAGCCACCACGAGTTTCTATCGGTGATGACTAAATCGAGGTAGTTGAAGAATTCGTGTACTTGGGTTCAATGGTGATCGCCGATAACGATACCAGCAGAAAAATTCGGAGACGCATCATGGCAGGCAATCGTACGTACTTTGGACTCCGCAAAACGCTCCGATCGAATAGAGTTCGCCGCCGTACCAAACTGACTATCTACCAAACGCTTATTAGACCGGTAGTCCTCTACGGACACGAGAGACCTGGACGATGCTCGTGGAGGACCAACGCGCACTTGGAGTTTTTGAAAGGAAAGTGCTGCGTACCATCTATGGTGGGGTGCAGATGGCGGACGGTTCGTGGAGGAGGCGAATGAACCACGAGTTGCATCAGCTGTTGGGAGAACCATCCATCGTTCACACCGCGAAAATCGAACGACTGCGATGGGCCGGGCACGTAGCCAGAATGTCGGACAGTAACCCGGTGAAAATGGTTCTCGACAACGATCCGACGGGCACAAGAAGGCGAGGTGCGCAGCGGGCAAGGTGGATCGATCAGGTGGAAGATGACTTGCGGACCCTCCGTAGACTGCGTGGTTGGCGATGTGTAGCCATGGACCGAACCGAATGGAGAAGACTCTTATATACCGCATAGGCCACTTCGGCCTTAGTCTGAATAAATGAAATGATTATCCTGTTCAATGACCGATTTCCTCCCTGCCTACCTGAGCGTTCATGTCGCTGATGACGATTTTGACATCCTGCAGTGGGCATCCATCATATGCTTGCTCCATCTGTGCATAGAACGCTTCACGCATACCAGGAATGACAATATTATGAAACTAAGATGAACCTCCTATCTGTTTTCACAGGGTTCTAGTACTAATCATCCCATTTCAGGAAATCATTCGATCAAAATATTCTATCGGTGAAAACTTAAGAAAATTAGGTTTTAAGATTTTACAGAGGTTAGACATAAAGGTTGAGATAGGAAGAAAATTGTCGTAATTCAAACTAGCATAACTTTTCGTAAAATAATTCACTTTTGATAAAAATGAAACCATTGGATGTTAAATGTTTTCTAGGTTTTACCTCAGATGAAATTTCATATCGGTCTGAAGATAGCGGAGATATTCCGGAATTCCGAGGTTGGTTGAAAATGCATTTATTTCACTGATACTTTTCATTATTTGAGACGTAAGCTTTGAATATTGTTTATGCCTTCTTCAGGAACTAGCACTAGTCCAATGCGGGCTATATGCCGATAATCCGAATTCTCAGATACCTATATGGTTGTTTCCGTGGAATTGGTTAAGGGAATATGAACGAATTGATAATCGAAATCATGGAAAGCAGTTGTTCAAGACGATTAGTGGACTGACTTCCTTAGAATATGTTGGGGGAATTAATTAGTTTTGGAATCAATCGGAACCATGCAAATATGGATTAGTTATCGTATTTTTGATTTTGTGCAATTTGACGGCAGTGCAATTCGACTGCTGATTGATAATGCTGGTTATTCTTTTATGTGGGTCGCGTCGCATCGCATTTACTTTGGCTTGCCCCTAAGTCAATGACTACATAGATATTTTCTAGACCTTGAGATTCAATAGCCACTCTGTAACAGGTTTTCGGTGCTCCGGAATTGTGACAATTGAACCAAGGAAATATGACTAAATTGCTAACGAACGGAATTATGTTAATATGGGTATCAAACTTTCTAGTTATGACTTTTTAGACTTTTCATTTTAGATTTTTCTAGATAATAATTATATCTGACTATCCATTAGTTGATTCCAGATTCGACAAGAATGCCATTTTATGTTTTTTAAACACAAGCTGCATTCACAACAGAAATATTAAGACCGTTGTTGCTTATATTTTTTTCATTTGGTAAGCAAACTTGGCAATTACTGATTTTACATTTCTATGGCACCTGGCAACTTATAAAGATAAATCAGTGAGTCTTACAGTCGTGCCTTTGTAAGAGTTAAAAAGCATACAAGAAAGGTCCAAAATATCACTGATAGGTGAATAGGTCCTTATTTTTGAATCTGTTTATACCAATTTTAAAATTTCACGTCGAACACAATTTGTTTCGGGTACTTTGGATGAGTTCAGATGCCAGAAAAGTGAATTTTCTATACATTATTATTTTGGCCATTTCAAGCCCATAGTCCGACGTATGGCGTATTTTCAATAGGAAATAATGGGGATGATGAATACCACCCTTTTCAAGCCAATCGGATAACACTGAGTTTTTTCACGAAAAATTATGCTAAATTAAATTTCGACCATTTTTTCCTATCCCAACCTATATATCTAACCCCTGCAGCATCTTGAAATCTAATTTTCTTAAATTTTCCCCGATAGAATATTTTGATCGCATGCTTTCCTGAAAGGGGATGATTAGTACTAGAACCCTGTGAAAACAGATCGGAGGTTCATCTTAGTTTCATAATATTGGCATTCCTGGTATGCGTGCGCTTCTTTCTCGTCGTCAGTTCTCCCTTTGTGTGGACAGTGCACGTTGATGATGCCATTGTTGAAGAAACGGCCTTTTATCCTCAGCTTGCCCCATTCACACGTTGGCGCATCTTGCCCAGCACTATGAAGCTGGTTCCTAGCTCGTTGGTGGTGCCACAGGTTTGGTAGAAGGTTGCCGCTTGATGCCCGCTTCTCCACACTTTCTGTCCTGTCCAGCAGATTTCCTGCAGCGCTACGATGTCGAAGTTGCGGCGATGTAATTCATCGTAGATTATTTTGTAGCAACTTGCGAAACCTACACACTTAATTTTTTTTACCGGGATCTCAGCAAAATGGTAAACTTTTACCGAGATTCGCACAGCCGAGCCCCCGAAAACAATTTTTCACCGAGATTTCTGTCAAAGTTGCTGAAAATCAGCAAATATTTGCCGAAAATCAGCTAACAAACATTTATTTCGCCGGGATATTAGTTTTGTTTTTGCTGAGCACGCGGCTGTGCGGATTTTTGTCGAGCAGCAGAGTTAAAAACTGAGTGTGTAGCGACTTGCAGTTCCATGTTCCAAGCTTGCAATCGTGATCCTTTATTCGTCGTCTAGGTCCTTGCACAATGTATCGAGTCGTATCATCTTCTGTGTCGTTCGTAATGATTGCTTTTAAAGGCGGCTTATTGGCGATTAAAGGTTGCATGAAGAAGAAGAAGTCGAAGGATGATATTAGAAAAATATTGCACGGGGAAGCATACGGATTTTTTTTTAAACTCTTCTCAAAAATTCTAGAAGCGATTTAATTAGAAACGGAAAGCAGTACAGGGTTGGACTTGTCTTATACTGTGTATCAAGTATGATATCGTAATAAAATTTGAAATCGAATAATTGCGTTTATTATGCAGTAGAAGAAAAGTCCAACTCCGTACTGCTAACCATTTTTAATTAAATTGCTCTAAGAATTTTTGAGGAGAGTTTTAAAAAACTTCCCGTATGCTTCCCCATGCAATATTCCTCAGATATCATCCTTCGACTTCTTCTTCTTCATGCAACCTTTAATCGTCAATTGCGCCTGCACAAACCCCCTGTCTCGTCGTAAGGCCATCGTGTCAGGTTCCCAGCGTCCCACCTAGCACCAGAACTTGGGTTTGTGCGCTTTGAGCGGCACACGGTCGCTTTGGCACACATGCAGCTTTTTATGAAAGATGAACAGAGCCCACTGTCAAGCCTAGCTGCACACAAAGTCGAAAAATGACAACGCAGAGATATTCTCTCTTGCGATATTACAAAAAAAGATTTGATATTATATAAGTTTACGATATTACAATAAGCATAAAACGATTAAATCAAATTAATATGTTTTTTTGTTCTGGGCTCTTATTTATTTCAAAGGTTATTTCAATCCACGTATGCATCCCACATTATTTATGTATAAGTGCTGACGACCCACAATACTAAAGATTATGAGCATATCGGAGGTAGGCATAACTTCTAGGAATCAACCATCACCATCACCTTAACTTTTCCGTAAATCTAGATATTTTTGATTCTGTAGATCATCTTCTTCTTCTTCTTATTGGCATTACATCCCTACACTGGGACAGAGCCGCCTCGCAGCTTAGTGTTCATTAAGCACTTCCAGAGTTATTAACTGCGAGGTTTCTAAGCCAAGTTACCATTTTTGCATTCGTATATCATGAGGCAAACACGATGATACTTTTATGCCCAAGGAAGTCGAGACAATTTCAAATCCGAAAATTGCCTAGACCGGCACCGGGAATCGAACCCAGCCACCCTCAGCATGGTCTTGCTTTGTAGCCGCGCGTCTTACCGCACGGCTAAGGAAGGCCTGTAGATCACGAATCCTTAATATTGTCACAATATTTAAACATTCCATGTCATTCAAAAGCTTAGAACTCCGAAGATTTCTGCGAATGTTTTCTTGATTCTAAAAATCATTCAATTTGTTTTTCTTTATTTCTGTGAATTTTGAAATTACTTCAGTTCTTCACTTCAAAAATCATTCAAACCCTAATCTCCAAATTTATCAGACCCTTTTTTGTGATCATACGGATCTGCTACAGCTTTTCTAGACATCTCATTTCCTAAGGTTCTTCAGAGTGATTTAAAATCCCCTCGCTGTTGAAGCCATTACGCATAAAGCCTGTCCACGTTAAATTTCGGACATGGAGATAATGTCCAAATGATTTTTAGCAATTTTATCAATTTGGACGAGATGAAAACATGCTGAAAGTGTCATACAAAGCGGAGAGATTCAGCTGTGTGTAAATTGATCTTCTCAGTGGTTCGTGAACATTTAAAAAAAAATGCAATTGAAGATGGGTGTCCGAAATTTAACGTGGACAGGCTTTAGATTATAAGTTATTTTTATAGATCCATTGAATTATTGAAAGTTTGCCTTAGGCGAGTCATCTTGCCCCATCTTACCCTTCTTAGGGCAAAAACTCTATTTCATGTTTTAGAAATTCGGTATTTATATATTTCTATGCAAGGGCAGAATTAATTTTTAATACCTATGCCCGAATTAAACATCTTCGTCTTTGTGCACAGATAGATGTTCCTTCAAATTCTTGGGACGCTTGAAAGTTCTATCACACACGTTGCAGGCATAAGGTCGAATATCAGAGTGAGTTTTTTCATGCTCCTTCAAATGATATCTGGAATATATAACAGCTACGTAGTAAGCATACTACAGAGGTTGAAAAAAAATAATTGTTACTTACTTCATGGCGAACATTTTCCCGCATTCATAACATTTGTACTTCCGTTGCTCGTGGTTCAAACTGTTGTGCTGCTGGAGTCCCGTCGACGTGAAGTAGGATTTATTACAGATAGTGCAGGTGAAATTCTTAGTATTTTGGTGTTTCGTCGTATTGTGATACCGTAGCGAGCTGGGATCCGTAAATGATTCCTGGCATTGCTTGCACTGATATTTTTTCAGCTTCAGATGAATCGAATTGATGTGCTTCCTGAGAGTGGTATCGTGGGCAAATTGCTTAGAGCAAAAAGAACAAACGTGCCGTTTCACATCGGAATGCATTGGCAGGTGCTTGCTGAGTTGAGAAACGCTTTTTCCGCATATGGGACATACTTTGACCTTTCTCTGGGTTTGCGATCGAAGGGCTTCCGGTTCTTCAACGGTATCGGGTTCGATTAACTCTTCCTTACCTATGTCAATTATGTCACCAAGAGATTCATCATTGTCATCATCCATTTCCAATGCTTCCACCGTTATTCCGTCTTCCTCAAGATCATCTTCACGCAATATTTGGTCACAGTCCTGTGATTCGACTGCTTGTTCTGATACTTTTATGAGTACTTCATATGCTTCCTGGCACCGTTGTTCAAGCTCCGCAAATTCCACAACACATTTGACACATTTCTGGCAAATTTTGTTTGGAAGACCGTCATTTTCATCGACCTGCAAGTGATGATTATAATCATGTACATATAGGGTTGGTGTACCAATCGCCAATATGCTTAAGAAAACTAATTAAAAAAAATAAATAAAATGCATATAAATTGTGCTAGTAGGTATATCAGACCTGCTTCTTAGAACAAATGTGAAAATTACATTAAAATTCACTTCATCCATAATAGGAAAGCATGCACCAGTTGTTGCACTATTCTTAATTGTATTTCCTATTATGGCAAATCCCATATTATTTTTTTAGGATTGGTCATAAATGAGCATCCATAAATAACGTAACGCTTATAAGGAGAGGGGGGCAATGCACACAAAAATGTTCATTGATTCATACAAAAAGTGTGACATAGGGGGAGGGTTGAAAATGTCCAATTTTTGCGTTACGTAATTAATGAATAAAAGCTGATTTTTTTCAATTATGTTATAACAGGGGGATCTGAACATGTTTTGTAATAATTTGATGTACCATTCGGTACTAGTGTTTGCACTAGAACCAATTTTGTACTACTTCCTGAACAAAACCCTTGATTCAAATATGCACTTCGTTTGTTTTAGAAACTACATACGTATTTCGTCGGTGTATACTGCTGTGAATCGCATATCTGTCCCATCTTTGCTGGGTTTCCTATTTATATGGATAAATGTGCGATTCATGGCAGTAGGGTAAGACGGTATAATGCGCCCCCAGTGCATCCGGACGCTGAGCTTTACATATGCATATATCTATCGGTCTCTATCGAATAAGGTTTTCAATGTGGTAAACAAATGAACAAATTATTCAATGATTGTTTAATTTGAAATTAGAACATTAACTTCTGAAATAATGGAATTTTAACAGTAGGTATTATATCAAGAATTTACAATTAATTCTAAAATACATTCCTGGGAGTGGATAAAGTTTGAATTAGAGTTTAATGTATTTCATAGCACCAAAAAATCTAACTAGAAAACATGTACCGATATAATATGTATAATACTTATTAATATATATTTATAATACATATTAGGTACATCACATAAGTATGTCTAAAGTCCATAGTAACGTAGTTTAACGGACTATGAAATGAATAACATTCTATTAAAATTATCGACAAAAAATGAACATGGTCTGCGCGGAATTCAACGTGAGCAGGCTTTAATACCTATATGGCTTTTGGTTCAGGATCGTAAGTATTTTTACAGGTGTTGTAGATAGTTATTGAGTAAACTTACCTTAGAAACTATGAAATCAATGGCTTTTTCCAACGCTGTATTGACCATCCCATCGTCAAGGATTTCAACACAGTTGTCTTCCGACAAACAGAACCGACAAATGTGGTTAAAGTTTTCCAATAAATACTTGCCGTCATATTCTGCCATAATAAGTTATAAATTACTGAGTTACAAATAATAGTATTGGCATTCAAGATTTTTAATATTCTGGTTCTTTTTCTGAAATACTCAAGTAGTAATCAGTTTGTTAGGTTCGTTTGTTATTGTTTTGTACACTCTATTCCGATGCTAATCAAATATGAGTATTGAGTGTGTCGTCGACGCAAATACGCACACGGTTAGAAAAAAGTACCTTATATTAGAAACTTTTCACTCAAATTGGGGGTTTGGTGTGGGAAGCAAAAGTTAAGTATTTTTTTGGAATTAAGTTAAATTTACCTAGTAAGTAAAATATGCTTAACGTCTCGAAACGGAACAAATGAAGTGTCGACTATAGAGAGGCAATTTCCTATTATGGACCCCCAGGGGGTCTACTATAGGGCGAATTCAATTAGACTTTAAAATTTTTATTTCAACGTTTAACGTCATGTATTTGAGTATTTTATGTGTATCGTAAAGAGGAGATGCAGAACTTGGTATTAGATATCAAGCAGAATAAATATGTTGAATATGCTTATAGGCTATACTAGTATACTAATTTTGACAAAGGAAGAGCAAAATTTCGCTACTTATTCTGCTTCTAAAATGCTTCTAAAAAATTATATAAAAAATTTACTCATAAAATGTATTATTTTTAAATTACCTTTAATAAATTAAATTTATAATTTTATAATAATAATATAACTTATCATTCCATTATCATTTAGTATTCAGCCAATAACTCATTCCAGAGGAGGAATTCCTAAAAATGTTGTATATCGGACTTCTAGCGCTGATTCCCCTCTACAACTTTGTCTAAGGGTACATTGTTCTATGTCTAATATTCACCGCGGGAAACGCTAGTATCATTTGATATACTAAATGATAATAACACTTATTATCATTTAGTATATTGAGTGATCGTAGCGTTTCACGCTGTTAATATTAGACATAGAGCAATGTACCCTTAGACAAAGTTGTAGAGGGGAATCAGCGCTAGAAGTCCGCCATACAACTTTTTGGAAATCCGCCTCTGGAATGAGTTATTGGCTGAACACTAAATGATAATGAAATGATAAGTTCAATCCCTGCTAAAATGTTATTCATAGGGAATTGTTGAAAATGTGTTTTAACAAAAGATATTTTAGTTACCAGATAAAGATTGTCGCTGTCGTCGCTGTCCGGAACATCTTTTGCTGGCGAGGATAGGGGATCTCAACCCCGGTGGGAACTATGCTCGTATGCTGACAGGGAAGGGGGAGTTTGCTCCTCTCCGGAGGTGCAAATCTTATTGAGCATCTGTTCTCCATGTCAGGATCGGCTCACAACAGCGTCTGCTCTCCATGTTAGGGGCGGCTGATCATCGTCCAAGTGCCAGCGAGGGACTCTAAGTGAAACTGTGCACCATGGTCCACCGGAAATAAGGAGGAATGGTCCTCCGGAAATGGAGGGGGTTTGGTGTCAGGCCCTGCAAGCCTTAAAAAAAAATAAAACTCATGCAACGAACAATCAACAAGAGAGTACGGACCGGAACTGTCGGCAAAGACCACTGCGACGACAAGGGACTAGCGATTGGAAACTCGGTTCGTGGACCTGCAAATCTCTCAACTTTATCGGGAGCACACGCATACTCGCCGATGTGCTCAAGGACCGTAGATTCGGCATCGTAGCGCTCTAGGAGGTTTGTTGGAAGGAGCTGGAAACAGCTTTCATAGTAATGGGCGATATGCAAAGGAGCGTGATCGGGTGGTGGCCGATCAACGAGAGAATGTGCAGGTTGATGATCAAAGGCCGGTTCTTCAACTTCAGCATAATCAACGTCCATAGCCCACACTCCGGAAGCACTGATGATGATAAGGACGCATTCTACGCGCAGCTGGAACGTGAGTACGACAGCTGCCCAAGCTACGACGTCAAAATCATCATAGGAGATTTGAACGCTCAGGTTGGCCAAGAGGAGGTGTTTAGATTGACTATTGGGAAGTTCAGCGCACACCGGCTGGCGAACGAAAACGGCCTACGACTAATTGATTTCGCCGCCTCCAAGAATATGGCCATTCGCAGCACCTACTTCCAACACAGCCTCCCGTATCGGTACACCTGGAGATCACCACTGCAGACAGAATCACAAATCGACCACGTTCTGATTGATGAACGGCACTTCTCCGACATTATCGACGTCAAGACATATCGTGGCGCTAACATCGACTCTGACCACTATCTGGTGATGGTTAAACTGCGCCCAAAACTATCCGTCATCAACAATGTTCGGTACCGACGACCGCCGCGGTACGACCTAGAGCAACTGAAGCAACCTGATGTCGCCACTGCATACGCGCAGCATCTCGAGGCAGCGTTGCCGGAAGAGGGTGAGCTCGATGGGGCCCCTCTTGAGGACTGCTGGAGTACAGTCAAAGCAGCCATTAACGACGCAGCGGAGAACAACGTCGGGTATATGGGTCGAAGTCGACGGAACGATTGGTTCGACGAAGAGTGCAGACAGATTCTGGAGGAGAAGGACGCAGCGCGGGCGGTCGCGCTGCAGCAAGGTACCCGGCAGAACGTGGAACGTTATAGACGGAAGTGGAGACAGCAGACCCGCCTTTTTCAGGAGAAGAAACGCCGCCTGGAAGAAGCGGAGTGCGAGGAGATGGAACAGCTGTGCCGTTCTCAAGATACACGCAAGTTCTATCAGAAGCTCAACGCATTCCGAAAAGGCTTCGTGCCGCGAGCCGAAATGTGCCGGGATAAGGATGGGAGCATCTTGACGGACGAACGTGTGGTGATCGAAAGGTGGAAGCAGCACTACGAGGAACATCTGAATGGCGCTGAGAGTACAGGCAGTGAAAGTCAAGGCAGCGGAGGAGATGACTACGTCAGTTCAGCGGACGATGGAAGCCAACCAGCCCCTACCTTGAGGGAAGTTAAGGATGCCATTCAACAGCTAAAGACCAATAAAGCAGCTGGTAAGGATGGTATCGGAGCTGAGCTCATCAAGATGGGCCCGGAAAAGCTGGCCACTTGCCTGCACAAACTGATAGTCAGAATCTGGGAAACCGAACAGTTACCGGAGGAGTGGAAGGAAGGGGTTGTATGCCCCATCTACAAGAAAGGCGACAAACTAGAGTGTGAGAACTTTCGAGCGATCACCATCCTTAATGCCGCCTACAAAGTGATATCCCAGATCATCTTCCGTCGTCTGTCACCATTAGTGAACGAGTTCGTGGGAAGTTATCAAGCCGGCTTCGTTGATGGCCGCTCGACAACGGACCAGATCTTTACTGTACGGCAAATCCTTCAAAATGCCGTGAATACCAGGTCCCAACGCACCATCTGTTCGTTGATTTCAAAGCGGCATACGACAGTATAGACCGCGTAGAGCTATGGAAAATTATGGACGAGAACAGCTTCCCTGGGAAGCTTACCAGACTGATCAAAGCAACGGTGGATGGTGTGCAAAACTGTGTGAAGATTTCGGGCGAACACTCCAGTTCGTTCGAATCGCGCCGGGGACTAAGACAAGGTGATGGACTTTCGTGCCTGTTGTTCAACATTTCGCTAGAAGGTGTCATGCAGAGAGCCGGGTGTAACAGCCGAGTACGATTTTCTACAGATCCAGTCAATTTATTTGCTTCGCGGATGACATGGACATTGTCGGCCGAACATTTGCAAAGGTGGCAGAACTGTACACCCGCCTGAAACGTGAAGCACTAAATGTTGGATTGGTGGTGAATGCGTCAAAGACAAAGTACATGCTTGTGGGCGGAACCGAACGTGACAGGGCCCGCCTGGGAAGCAGTGTTACGATAGACGGGGATACCTTCGAGGTGGTCGAGGAATTCGTCTACCTTGGATCCTTACTAACGGCTGACAACAACGTTAGTCGTGAAATACGAAGGCGCATCATCTGTGGAAGTCGGGCCTACTACGGGCTCCAGAAGAAACTACGGTCAAAAAAGATTCGCCACCGCACCAAATGTGTCATGCACAAGACGCGTATAAGACCGGTTGTCCTCTACGGACATGAAACAATGCTCGAGGAGGACTTGCAAGCACTCGGAGTATTCGAGAGACGGGTGCTTAGGACCATCTTTGGCGGTGTGCAAGAAGACGGTGTGTGGCGGCGAAGAATGAACCATGAGCTCGCTCAGCTCTACGGCGAACCCAGTATCCAGAAGGTAGCTAAAGCCGGAAGGGTACGATGGGCAGGACATGTTGCAAGAATGCTGGACAGCAACCCTGCAAAGATGGTGTTCGCTTCCGATCCGGCAGGTACGAGACGGCGTGGAGCGCAGCAGCGTGGAGATGGGCAGACCAGGTGCAAAACGACTTGGCGAGCGTGGGGCGTATCCGAGGATGGAGAGATGCGGCCTCGAACCGTGCATTGTGGCGTCAAATTGTTGATTCAGTGTTATCTGTTTAGATGTTAACTAAATAAATGAATGAATACATTTTAATGTGGAGATTATGACTTTGTAGGAGGAATAATACGGTTCTACTTTATTGTCAATCGATTTGATGATAAAATTTCATTTTTATAGAGTATGGCAAGGTAAAATATTTTTAAACATTGTTTCTTATGAGAAACACACTTTCTATAAAACTTGTAATCTCGTCGAACAATCTAAAATTAAAACATTTTTAGTAATATAGTGGAAGTACCATAAGTAATGTAGGCGATAACTGCTATGAAACAAATAAATTTGATCGAAAATTAGACATTCTCACATGAACTTGCAAATGGGGCAAGATGGGTTAGCACTAGGGTGTCCCAAAAAAAATCGATTTTCGAAAAGTCATGGTGCTCAACCCTGAAATGAAAGATATACCTGTCTGGATAATTTTTGTAGAACAAACCGAATTTCTAAAAAATCGTTTAGAGGTCGCGCCAGATCGATTTTTGAAAAATGAGCTTTTTTTAGGTGAAAAATCAAATATTGGGTCCTTTCACAATTTTTTCTCAGGGTCACCCATTCGTTTTATATTTTTTTATTTTTCTGTGGATCTTTGCCCGTATTCTCCATGAATTAGTTTTTGGTATTTTCCGTTTTTACAGTCTGCAGAACATTTTAAATATCGAAAATAACACATTTTTTTGACTAATTTTCGAAGTTACTTCATCCTTACACAAAAAATAATTTTTACTCGTGCAGAAAAACTTACATACTACAAAGAGCTATTTATAAGGAGTATTTTCATAAATAAAGATCCAAGAAATGTTGTTCTGGGGCTGAGATATTGCAGTTTTAGTAAATAGTCCAAAAGTGTTCAAATTCGGTACTTTTTCTCTACATGCTATAATTTCATCAAAATTGCATCAATATTTTAATTTAAATTAAAAACAATTCAAAAGCAAATAAATGGGAATATTTTCTAGGTAACATAGCTTTTCTTTCCAATGGAGTTGGTTACCTGAATCACAGTATTTGGTCGGAGTAAGTAAATGGAGCCAGTAATAAAATGATATCACACCCATCAGTTAATATGTAGCCATATACAAGTAATCAGGTTTACCATGATCTCTTTATTAGTTTTGATTCAATCATAGGATGCTTTTCACGGCATTCAAAAAACAAGGCAGGCTCAGCACGTATGTAAACATTCAGTTTGAACGTAAACATGTGTCGTCACTACTATCTTCGCACAAGCTGACCTGAGACGATGCTTTACGGTCTCAGCAGACTTACTTTTGTACTCTAAAGTGTGCACATGGCGATAAAATATGCGTCACCCTTGAACTGTCATTTTTCCGTTTTTACTTTACGTTTATTCCGTTTTTTTTTTAAATATCTCAAGTGAACTCATGGAAAAGCTGTCGAACTGATACGACGAAAAAATTGTTTGACTGTCATATGACATATCAAAAGCATCACGGTATACAGACAACAAGGTAGGCTCGTAAGAAAAGTGACACGTCAAGAGTGACGCATATTTTAACGCCACATGTTGGAGTACAAAAGTAAGCATGCTGAGACCGTAAAGCATCGTCTCAGTTCAGCTTGTGCGAAGATAGTAGTGACGACACATGTTTACGTTCAAACTGAATGTTTACATACGTGCTGAGCCTGCCTTGTTTTTTGAATGCCGTGAAAAGCATCCTATGATTGAATCAAAACTAATAAAGAGATCATGGTAAACCTGATTACTTGTATATGGCTACATATTTACTTACTCCGACCAAATACTGTGATTCAGGTAACCAACTCCATTGGAAAGAAAAGCTATGTTACCTAGAAAATATTCCCATTTATTTGCTTTTGAATTGTTTTTAATTTAAATTAAAATATTGGTGCAATTTTGATGAAATTATAACATGTAGAGAAAAAGTACCGAATTTGAACACTTTTTGACTATTTACTAAAACTGCAATATCTCAGCCCCAGAATAACATTTCTTGGATCTTTTTTTTATGGAAATATTCCTTACAAATAGTCCTTTGTAGTACTTAAGTTATTCTGAACGAGAAAAAAAATTGTATGAGGATTAAGTAACTTCGAAAATTAATAAAAAAAATGTGTTATTTTCGATATTTAAAATGTTCTGCAGACTGTAAAAACGGAAAATACCAAAAACTAATTCATGAAGAATACGGGCAAAGATCCACAGAAGAATAAAAAAAATTAAAACGAATGGGTGACCATGAGAAAAAATTGTGAAAGGACCCAATATTTGATTTTTCACCTAAAAAAAGCTCATTTTTCAAAAATCGATCTGGCGCGACCTCTAAACGATTTTTTAGAAATTCGGTTTGTTCTACAAAAATTATCCAGACAGGTATATCTTTCATTTCAGGGTTGAGCACCATGACTTTTCGAAGATCGATTTTTTTTGGGACACCCTAGTTAGCACATACTGAAGGGCATAGTTCGTATTCAAAACATATTTTCCATTGCTGATTTAATTATTTTAAGGTTACTTTCGAGCATAATGATGTTAGTTTGTTAATCAAAAATGTATAAATTTTGTCTTTAAGAAAACATTACACGGACGACTTGTTTTCATAAGAAATTGCAGAAATTTTTAAATGTAGAGCCATTTCTTCATCCGAAGCTTAAAAATCTAGAAGCTTATGAATAAGAACAATATTAATTGCAAAATTTAAAGGTGACCCATCTTGCCCCGCTGTTTGACCCATCTTACCCCGGTACTTTAATGACTCAAAAAGAAATCAAAAGTGGAATTTTTGTTATTTCATACCACAGGCTTACAGATTATGAGCTATTTTTGTAGATCCACGTTGAAAAATTGAATTAAAATGTTTCTTTTTTGAGGGATTCAGGGTTCGCCTTAGGCGACCCATCTTGCCCCATCTTACCCTATATGTTTTTATAATTGCATTGGCCAGGCATTCCGAATGTACCGCATTAAAACAGCCTATACCAATGATTGTCGCCTTGGTTTAATCATAACAGCCATGCTATCGGTTCTTATGTGATAGCCCACATACACGCAATCATACGACATATAACGTTGATCTCGGATGACGATTAGCTTCCTGGTCGTTCGTTATTCCTGACATGACAGCTACGTCTGCTCGTTCGTCACATTTTTCGTGCTTTTAACATGCGTTTTGTTTGCCTCGGTAACTGCTATTCGTTCATTGCGAATCCATCTGTGGCCAATGGAATAGTGCTGATATTGTATGATAAAACCGTAAAACCTACCATGTACAAGGTAGCAGGTACTCCATCGCACCGTACCGCGGTTGCGTAAAAGGACAGATGTCAGTCATTTTTGCCTTGCACTTGGAACACTTCCATACGTTTTGTTTCCTGAGGAGTGAATTAAAATTGTTTATGGGAAGATGTAAATGTGTGTGTGTGTGTAATCTGAGGATGCGACGGTAATTTTTGGGTTCCTTTATGCAACATTGAATTGAATTTATAAGTCGTGGAGTTGGGCATATCTTCGGAAATTCATAAACAACGCTTGTATTTTTTTTTCTAAATACATTTATTTTCTAAATTAAATATTCACTTGTATTATTCGCCGTTCACTAAGAGAAATACAAAGGAATTAGTGTTTCACCAATCATGTTACTGCCAAAACGATTTTCTTATCTAGCGTACATTGTTGTAAAATTTGTAGATGTCGAGTACATACTTCCTCCATCGCTTAAGGTATATGTGTTTGTGTATGTGCGATTGTTTTGCCAAGATTCGTCAATTTAGCACAGATAACAATTCTACCGCAAGACGAGCAGCCGTTCATTTCGGCTGCTAGGTGCGTCGGATCATTTCCTCATTTGGATTATTTTCATATTTTTCGTTGGCCATTTTTATGTATGTTTTAGTAACTCTAATTTCGTACGTGATTTGTGTGTGTGTTGATTGCTAATTATGAATATATACGTTACAGAGAGAAAAATCGCGAAATATTGATTGAAGTTTATAACCAACTAATCATCCTAATTCCTTTCCTTGGCTTACAGTTTGCTTATATCTTTTAAATTTTTGTTTACCAATAATTAGAGCAGTTCGTGGTTCAGAGTCAGGCTCACCTTAAAATTATCTTTTCAAGTTTCAAACGGTTCCATAGTTTTAAATGTACAAACAAATAGATCGATTTCTTACTTTTTATCAGTTGAATGATAATCAGATGAAAGAGTGTGTATATCTTTTCTAAACAATACGACTATTTAAACCTTACAATTGCTAGTGCGTTTGCCAGTACCGCATAGTTTTCTGAAAAGTTGACAAAGTTTGGATGAAATTTGGAAGTTTGAACGAGACATGTTTTCTTTCGAAAGCACGTCCAATCCTTTACAGATATATGTGCTGAAGGGAATGATGAGCGATGAGTTGTGTTAGGATTGATTCTAAGGAACAGAGATCCAGGCCACAGAATTAAAATGTTAATTTACGAATAAATCACAAAATAAAATTATTTTATCGATTGCTTCGCCTGAACCAGTAGCGATAAAACATGTACAAAAACGAATTAAAAAAGACTAGATTATGAAGTTAAAATAAACAACATGCCAATATAATAATCTATTGCCTGTCCTCGTATCAGGGAAGGACGCAACGCAATTCACTTTATTTTTCTTGCAAAAATAGCTAACAAAATATTTGAATACTGAAAATGACGTTAAGTAGAGCCGATTAAAATTTTGTGCAAAAGAAACAAATGTACAATCCCTACAATCATGTTTTTCAGCAAGCTTACTTTTTTCACATGGAAATTGTCAGTTCCACCTGTTTGTTCGTTTATAACAAATACCTAAGTATATATCAACTAAGCTCATTCTAAAGTTCAACCCTAATTAATCGATTGAGAACTAGTAGAACCATTCATTATTAGCATACGATCGGAAAAACCAACTTCGCTTGTCCAACTGAGATGTGTACAAATTATTTACAGAAGAACTGTTCGTTCAATTGAACCGGTCAATTTGGAGCTAATTCAGTAATAAAACGCCTCCATTGTGCTGCCGGCCATGCAAATTATGTAGCTGGGCGTTCAAATTCCCTCTTGTTCGAATTTTGACTCATTGTAGACGTGTATTTTGTTAGTGTGATGTGCGTTGATTTTTATCCTCTTATAGCTTTCATTTCATTTGTTTGTTAATATCACCTGTCGCTGCTCCCCGCTGCGTCACATGATCCAGGGGAAACATCGACTTTAAAAGTCTAACAAAGAAGAGGCACGAATCACGTTTGCTTGTCAGCCTGGTAGGTAGGTGCGTTTACATATTGTAGGCAACGTATATGGGATCCAGTTGGTCG
The DNA here is from genome assembly GCF_024139115.2 of Armigeres subalbatus. NCBI lineage: Eukaryota > Metazoa > Arthropoda > Insecta > Diptera > Culicidae > Armigeres > Armigeres subalbatus. The sequence continues at coordinate 224,097,052 of NC_085141.1, read as the reverse complement.
GCCAAAAATCCGTCCCGCAGATGCATTCGCTGTTTTTCGCCTCTGCTGTTGATCGGTACAACACCTGTTGGTGAAAGAAAGTGAGTGTGTTAATATGATGCAACTGTAGTCAGCATGACGAAATAGGTTCGAGGTTCGATTTGAGCCAAATTTACTCGTTTCCAGTCATTGCAAAGCAAATCCGACAAAAGTATAATGGGTCAGTTAATCACTAAAAAAATGTTTAAAAAAAGCTATACTCGATTGAGACATTACCTAATCCCTTGGCCTTATACCGGGTAAACATCTCTTCCCTTCGTTTTATGACGGGCAGGCGCAATCATAAGAAAGGCATTATATCCTCCCTTAGCCTTAAGAGAGCTGCAGATCGAGAATTTACCTTCTCAATAATGCGCCTCTCCAACCACAAGTAAAAACGGAATCTAGAGAAAATTTCACTTTATTGATACTGACGCCAACGTCAACCACTCGATGATTTGCCGAAAAACGCGATAGACTCCATCCATGCGATTAATATTTCTCAACGTCTCCCTCCGACGAGCATTTGCGCTTCTACCGATGCCAAGCGATTATAATTTGCACTTTGAAAAAAATGCCTTGACCTGGTTTTACACTGGCATCGAACGAACGAAAAGTGGAGCCATCGAGCCGACACCAGCTGTCCCGGCCACCGAAGGGGCGTGGCCTATTGATATAGAATATTATCACCGATTGAATATTATTCGCGACCGATTGGCAGAACGACCAGAACGAAGCACCAAACAACGTGAAAAGCGATGTGAACCCTCCCGCGAGATTCAGAACGCCGTCCTCCTCCTGGCCAAGCACGTCGGCGTCTCGGAGGAAACCAAAGACGTCACCAATTAAACCAGCGCCAAATGAACAAGAACGAAACCGCGCTCACAGAAGAGAGGGGTTTTCGTACCACGCACGTAAAAAATCAGAATTTTGAAAGAAAATTCCACTTCACTGCTACTGACGCCAACGTCAGCCACTCGAAGATTTACCGCTGAAACACGATAGACGCCATCCATGCGAATATGTTTTGCAGCGTCTTCCTCCGACGAGCGCTTGCGCAGTTACCTATACGGAAAGTTTCTGCCGTCGCCAAGCGATTATGATTTGCACGTTAAAAACAATTAGGGTAAAGGATGTATTTTGACCCACCCTTACGGGGGCTCTTATTTTGGACCACCAAGAGGAATTTGCACTCAGTGGTCCAAAATATGAGCCGTCGAACTGGTGGTCCAATATACCTCCCTTACCCTATCCTGGGACCTATCTATCGACTCAACCTTCTCTTGTGTACAATGATGGTCCTGAAATAAACCAATTTGTTTTCAATAATGCGCCTTTCACTTGACTGAAACTGACGCCAACGTCAGCAACACAATGATTTCAGACGTCATCTCTGCGAATACATTTTTGGAGCATCTTCCTCTGCCAAGCGCTTTGAGATCAAAGTATGTTGTGATTATGTGAAGATGATTTTTTTCTGTCGTGTCATTTTTTTTCTGAAAAGTGTTGAGCTAAATTGAAAATGAAAAAAAAGCTAATATGGACAAAGCGATTAGATACACCATGGTCATGAACAATCGGGCGGTATTTCTGAGGTTTGGAAAGTGATCTGGGACCTTTTGGCTAATTGTTGCTCATCACTACTGCCATCGCCTGTTTGCTGTTATCGTGGACGTCATTAAAATACTGGTATCTTGGTTCCGCTGTTATTGACTGCCGTATAAACCGGATACTATAAGGTAATCTAATTCCGTTGGTCGAGAAACAGTGAGTGAGTACTTTTGGAAGCAAAGTAAGTACCCTGTTTCATTATTATAGTAGTTTTCCTTTGGATAGTTTAAAAAGATTTCTGCCAAACATTTTTAATATAAAAAAAATATTTAAGCTCTTTTAGTGGAATGTCTTCAACTGCCTAAGAAGAGTTTAGTGCTTTCCATTTGATTCCGCTACGTTTTCCTGTCTTAACAGATACGTGTTTCGACTTCGACTGTGATGCCGTCTTCAGTGTCTCGTACTCGTGCCCCAAATCGAGTCAAGTACGGGACACTGAGGACGGCTTCATGGTTGGGGTCGAGATACGTGTCTGTGGGGATAGCAAAGCATGGTGGGGTACTGAACTCGTCTTAGACAGTTGGTTTTGAATATCCCTATTTTTAATATTTAATAGAAATTCTTATTTATGACAGAAGTATTATTTTATATATTTTACGTTATTGCTAGCAGCCAGAAGAATAACGCCAGTAAGTACACGACAATGAAGATAATTCGCCAAATATTGAACTGTAAAGATCGATTCACTTTTTTAACCTTATGATTTTGTGCATATTTAATTCATTTCACAAATCCAACGATTTAGCGTCTGTCCCTTATGTTTCCAACAAATAATATTCATTGAATACACAACCTTCTATAACTACTTTTGGAGAAAAATGTTAAAATGTTAAATGATCCTCGTTTGAATGGATTGCATGTTATTCAATGCGTTAAATATAGGTTTGTTATTCAAGACGTAAGGTATAGGAAAGTGTTATTAAACTCTAAAGAAACGTTAAAATCATCATCATAACCATTTATAATCTATTAGTAACTAACTTCTATTTCAAACAAAAATGAATATTTCCTAAAATCTCATTGATTTATTTATTAAATTTTAAATTTTAACTTATATGCCTACACAGAACCCATTGATAGCTGCGTACTTTTGAAATGGTCAGCTGATGTAAAAATTAGTATGTGTGGGAACACCCATAAATTACGTAACGCTTATAGGGGGTAGGCGCGGTTGCCTGAAGTGTGACGATCCATACAATAAAAAAATTGATGCTTCATACAAAAAGTGTGACATAGGGGGGAGGAGAGGGGGTTGAAAATTGCCAATTTTTGCGTTACGTAATTAATGGATCTTCTCTGTGGTACGATTTAGGACTGAAATACACCAAACAGTTATTAATCCACATCAAAGCCGACGTTTAGGATACGAAGTTGTCTTAAATGTCTGAAATACTGTTTTGATAATATAACAAACGCTCACTTTGAGCGATTGATCGTTTAATTGTTTGACTGATTGTACAAAGAAATTTATACTAACACATGTAGACTTGTAAATCGTTTACCAAAACGATCCCAACAACAAACCTATCCCAATTCTAAACTCCCAATGATTACTCCAAACTCCCAATGAATTTTCTTCCCAAACCCCAATTGACCTGCATTCGGACGCGGCCGGCGCCAGTATTGCCTAACATAAAATATAGGATTACCAGTATTTACACACTGAGGATGTTTACTGAACTCGAGTATCATCCGCTGGTTCTTTGTGTAATTACACCTGATCCGATAATAATGGAGCTTAGCAGCCGCGAGCGGTCAATCATGCTCATGCTCCCATTTTCAATTTCATGTCCGTTCTTTTTATACTTTTCGCGTTGAAGAAATTATGTTAAAATTATACTCTTCGCGTTGAAGAAATTATGTTTCGGGTGCATGACTCGAATCGAACTCAAATACATAATCACTCACTTTGAGCGATTGATTGTTTATCCTCGCAAAGGATGAACAATTAAACAAAGGAATTAAGAATTGTGTTTCTTCAGTAAGCAGAGCATCGGTCGGTCGTCTAAATTTAGTTTTGCTTTGTGCGGAAAGCAAAATCATCGGCCGGTTACCGGAATTTTGTTCTGCATTGTGCGGGTGAGTGAATTAATCAGAAAGTGAAAATTAAGTCCAATCGTGTTTCTCCAGTAAGCAGAGTATCGGCCGGTCGTCGAAATTTAGTTTTGCTTTGTGCGGAAAGCAAAATGATCGGCCGGTTACCGATATTTTGTTCTGCTTTGTGCGGGTGAGTAAATTAATCAGTGGAAATTAAGTTCGCATCCAGTTGTGTAAGTGCGTTCGATAATTAAAATAATTACCGTTCGTTCGATTGTTTTTGTTTTAAGGTTCCCCCAAACACACGCGATGCGACAGTCGCGACGCGATTCTATCGCATGGCGACAGCGATTCTGTCGCCATTGGTATGGAAGCGTAAATAGAACATTGCCGGCAGCGACCGAACGATAGAATCGCGGCGACTAGTTGTCGCCGTCGCGGCGATGAAATCGCTTAGGTCTGGGGAAGCCTTTAATTCGAACTACACGTTATACACGGCAGACCGTTTACCAAAACGAACCTTGCCACACTTCCTATTCCATATATCCAACATCCCAGTGATTTCTCGTGGAAGTGCAGATGACTCGTCGGCTTCTATCAAAGCGAGTATCACGTCAACAATTTCCTACCTATTCCTCAATTGACCTGCATTCGGACACGGCCGGCGCTGGTATTGCTTATTTTTGGGTCACCAGTTGTTACACATTGAAGAATTAAAACTTGGTGAGAGAATTCCATTATACATGATATATATATAAGTTAAACACGATACTGCAAAACCGAACTTAACTGATAAATCAACAATACCTGGACAATCAATAAACACCAACAGCGATACAGCGAAGTCAGCAACATCGAAGTGGAGCACCAACGGATGCAACGCGACACCTACCATCAGCAATATCCATCTGGACTACGTGACCACCGGAGGACCATCGTTGCTAGGCGTCAAGTCAGCAGTTTTAGGTACAAAGGCAGGGCACTTAGGTCTCCATTAGAATTCAATAAACCATTCCAGTTTCGACAGCGAAAGCGTGTAGTTCAGAGTTATTTTTTAAAAAGTGAAATCCCGAGGTATCGGACTTAACTGGCGCAGTCGGCGCGGATAGTGAGAATAACTTGTACCGTAATTAAGCACCCGCGAGTGAACATCGTGGATTAGTGTCAAGCTCAGTGTCCGCAGAACCTTTACCCAAAAAACACAAGTGATTTTTACAAATTTCGAAAAATTAAGTGTTCTTTCTAAACTTCAACAAAGCAGTGAAAACTAGGAACTCCAAGAAAACAGTGCTATTCGATCGAAAATTGGAAACCGGATATCATCCTAGATCACGAGCGAACATCGTGTAATCAAGGGTAAGTCTGTATTTTTATATTTTGAATAACTAAATTTAATAACAATTTGAAAAGTGAATATTATATGAAAAACGAAGAATTTATGAATTAACAAGTGATTAAATAACATTTAACAAGTGATCAGAAACATTTATTAACAAAATATCTAAAAGTGATAAATTAGCTAGTTCAATAAGTGAATAATTTTCTTATTACAATGGATCAAATTCAGCATCAAGTAAATGCTCTTCAGCATCAATTAGAAGAGAGGGATGAAATTATCCAGCAATTAAGATTAGAAGCACAAGGTGCAGCGCATGCATTACACGCAGCACAATTGGCCGGGCAAGCCAACGCAGCTGCGGCACCGCGCCCATAATTCAAGAAATCGAACAAACGCAACCAATTTTGAAAGCGCTGCAAACACCTCAAATCATTAGGGACCTCCCATCTTTCGACGGAATCCCGTGAAACTGCATTCATTTTTGAGATCCATTGAAAATCTCATACCACTAGTCAATTCAGAGCGCAACACCACTATGCATACAATCTGAGTTCAAGCGATACGCTCGAAAATTCTAGGTGACGCCGATAACGTGTTAGAATTGTACGGAACCGGGCTGGATTGGAGCGAAATAAAAACCAATTTAATCACCCACTACAGCGATCGTAGGGACGAGGTAACCTTGACAAAGGATCTTACAGGGTTGGTGCAAACTAATACTGTGGAAGACTTCTATACTAAAATCTCCCACATTCTCTCATTGCTGGTTAATTTATTAAACCTCAATGAGACAAATCCGCAAATAAAATCATCCAAAAACACGCTATATCAACAAATGGGACTAAAAGTGTTCTTAGGTGGATTAAAGGACCCTCTTGGACCCATTATTAGAGCACAAGCACCCCCAACATTAAAAGATGCACTCAGACTTTGTTTAGAAGAAGCTAATTACCACTATGCAAGAAATCCAAACAAACAGATACCGCCTCCAATACCAAACAAACCAGTCCAACGTCCTATACAAATGCATCCAATGCAACTCGCGTACCATTCCCACGACTTCCATATAAGCCATTCATGCCAATGCCGAGAAATCCAAACACAGCATTCAAACCGAATCCGTTTAATCCAAACCCATTTAACAACCAATTCAGAAAGCACCCAAACTCGCCTCCGTTTAACTTCCCCAGACAGCAATATTCAAACCCGCATCCATTTAATATGCCCCAACAACAACGTCCCATCCAAAATGTGTTTGCTCCGCGATTTTCACCTCAACCAAAACAAGTCCCGATGGAAGTTGATCATTCCATCAGATCTAGTAATTTAAATTATATGAACCGACCAAACTATCATATAGAACATGATCCCCACAGCTATGGCGACGATTACTATCATTACTACTTCTATGCTGAGCCTGAAATTTACGATAACTATCAACCCATAGAATGCAATTCAAACGAGCACGCCGTCGAGACACCTGAACCGACAGCAGAAACTGATCCCGAAACAAAACAAAGTGAACCAGCTCAAGTCGATGACTTAAATTTTCAACGGGCCGACGGTCCATCGAGTCAGACATAAATAATTTCATTCCGTACATCACCATTTTAACAAACAAAGGCGAACTCAACATTTTAATTGACTCTGGAAGTAATCGTAACTATATTTCTGAAAAACATGTTAATTTACAAAATTGCAGGTACACAAGTCCTACTACTGTGAGAAATGTAAGAGGCACACATACAGTTAATCGATTCGTAGAACTGAACCCTTTCCATACCATTCCCGATACTAAAAAGCAAATATTTCTCGTTTTCGATTTCCACCCTTTTTTTATGGGCTTATAGGCTATGAATCCCTTAAAATCTTAAAGCAAATATTATTACTGGTAGCAACGAGTTGCAATTTCCTCGAGGAACGATTAAAATGAAATGTAAGTACCCTGATAAAATATCCCTACATCTGAATGCACATGAAACAAAATTTATTAAGATTCCTACAGAAGTGAAAGGTGACTTTCTTTTAGAAGAAGATTTGGAAATCAATTCACACGTTACTATTCACTCTGGATTATATTCAGCAGAAGACTCTCATGTTCGAAGTATTCCAAATATGACAATCACTTTAGGTAGCCAAAAGGTGACAAGATGTGATAGAGTTAGGGATCTTGGCATAATTATAGACTCTAAGCTTACGTTCATTGACCATTATAATACTATTATAAACAAAGCTAATAATATGTTAGGATTCATAAAAAGGTTTGGCTACAACTTCCACGATCCATACACTATAAAAACATTATATATTGCTTATGTCAGATCGATACTTGAATATTGCAGCATAGTTTGGTCACCTTACACAGTCACGCATGACACAAGAATTGAGTCGGTACAAAAGCAATTTTTATTATATGCACTACGCAAGTTGGGGTGGACTCAACTTCCACTCCCGTCTTATAAAAGCACGATGCATGCTAATTAGTATACAAACATTGAAGGAACGACGGGAATATGCGATGCTATCTTTCATTAATGATGTTATCTCGAACAAGGTCGACTCAGAGGCAATATTATCTAAATTAAATTTTTATATCCCACAAAGACCTTTGCGAAATCGAACTTTATTTGCCTGTAGTAGTCATCGTACAAACTATGCGAAATTCGGACCCATAAATCAAATGATGGCTGCTTATAATAAACATTGGAATGCTATTGATTTCAATACATCTAAGACTAAATTGAAACAATACTTGCGTACTCAGTAAATGCTTGGTGTGTATAATTTTCATATCGGATAAAAGTGTTTAGTAATTTTAAGTAACGGAGAACTATATTATAAGACTAAATCTGTATCAAACGGTCTACAAACATGATTGACGACAATAAATAAAAAAAAAAAAAAAAAAAAAAAAAATGCCCGTTATGAATCATTCTTCCGAACCCTGTAGTGTCATAATTAACAACGATATCTTTAAACCCGAAATTAATAACTTCGAAGCCATTACGTTAGAGTCGAACAAATACGACACTAACCAAAAACAATCTTTATACAATCAACTTAGGACAGAGCATCTTAATGACGATGAGAAAAAGAAACTACTTAAGTTAGTTTCTCAACACGAAAATATTTTTTTTATGGAAGGCTCGAAACTTTCATTCATGAGCGCTATAAAACATAATATTAAAACAAAGGATGAAATACCAATACATGCTAAGTCCTACAGGTATCCATTCTGTCACCGCGAAGAGGTTCAGAGAGAAATCGCAAAACATCTTGATCAAGGATTTAGTCGTCATTGGGATAGCCCTTGGACCTCCCCAGTATGGATAGTACCAAAAAATTAGATGCTTCTGGCAAACAGAAATGGCGGCTAGTAATCGACTACCGCAAATTAAATGAGAAAACGGTGGATGATCGATATCCGATACCGAACATCACCGATATTCTAGACAAATTAGGAAGGAGCATGTACTTCTCCACGCTAGATCTCGCATCTGGTTTTCACCAGGTCGAGGTAGAAGAAAAGGACATCCTGAAAACAGCATTTAGTGTCGAAAATGGACACTACGAATTTTTGAGGATGCCCTTTGGGCTGAAGAACGCGCCATCAACATTTCAACGTGTGATGGACAATGTTCTTCGGGAGCACATCGGTGTCATCTGTTTGGTGTATATGGATGACATCATTGTCTTTTTCACAAGCTTAACAGAGCACATCGATAATTTGGCAAAGATTTTCAAGACGTTGCAAAAACACAATCTTAAAGTACAATTGGACAAGAGCGAGTTCTTACAGAAGGAAGTTGCTTTCTTGGGCCACATTGTCACACCGGATGGTGTTAAACCGAACCCGGACAAAATAAAAATTATTCAAGAGTGGCCATTACCTGCCAATGAAAAGGAATTACGCGGCTTCCTAGGAATTCTAGGATACTATCGCAAATTCATCAAGGACCTTGCAAAATTGCGAAGCCGTTAACTAATGCTCTGAGAAAAGGAGAAAGCATTTCTCATACAGAAGATTTTGTTAACGCATTTGAACACTGTAAAGCAATACTATCAGGAAGTAATATTTTACAGTACCCCGACTTTTCTAAGCAATTCATCTTGACTACAGACGCCAGCAATTTTGCAATTGGCGCTGTGCTCTCTCAAGGAACTATCGGAAACGATAAGCCAATAGCTTTCGCTTCCCGAACCCTTAACAAGTCCGAAGAAAAATACTCGGCTATAGAGAAAGAGCTCTTAGCCGTAGTTTGGGCTTGCAAATATTTTCGCCCGTACCTGTACGAAAGAAAATTCACTTTATACACGGATCATAAGCCGCTCACATATGGTCTAAACTTGAAAGACACCAACAATAGGCTTGTCCATTGGCGTCTTTCACTGAGTGAATTCGACTACGAAATACGTTACCGCCCGGGTAAGCAGAACGTAGTCGCTGATAGCCTTTCTAGGATTCGAAATGAGATTAATAATAATGAAAGTTCATCATCTGATATGACTGTTCATTCAGCCGATACCGATGATTCTGAGTTTATAAAATGTACAGAACAGCCATTAAGTGCCTTCAGTAACCAAATAATTTTGAAAATAGGACCCAATGAACCAGATCATTACGAGGAAATCTTTCCAAGAGTTTACCGCAGAACAATAACGAGACTTAACTTTGGGGTACCAATAATATTCAACATGTTCAGGGATTTTATGGATTTAAAAAGGATAAATTGTATTTATTGTCCAGAGAACCTTATGAATCTTATCCAAACCGTGTATAAAAATCATTTTAATAGAGCGAATCAATTCAAAGTCTATTTAACACAGAAGTTACTGATAGACTTAAGAACCCCAGAGGAAGAAAACCTCATTCTTGAGCAAACGCACGATCGCGCTCATAGAGGCATCTGGGAAAACAACGAACAAATCTCGAACAGATTTTTCTTCCCTAGGATGAAAGCAAAGATACGAGATTATATCAAGCTTTGTGAAACATGTAATAAAAATAAGTATGATCGTCACCCTTTCAATTTGAAATTAGGCAGTACACCTAACCCGGAAAGACCCCTAGACATAGTACACATTGACATTTATTTTTATCGCAGAGAAAACTTATTTCCTTTCAGCTATTGACAAATTCTCGAGGTTCGGATCGTTGACACACATTAAATCCCGTAACATTATAGACGTGAGAAAAGGATTGATAAAGTTTATGAAAATTTATGGAACACCTCGTAAAATAGTTTGTGACAACGAACCATCCTTAAGATCAATCGAAATTAGAGGACTACTTCACGACCTCAAAATTGAAGTATTCTTTACACCAACTAACCACAGTGAGAGTAACGGTACAGTCGAGAGATTCCACTCAACCATTGCGGAAATCTTTCGTTGTATCAAACCAACATTTAAAGATTTAGACCTAAAAGAAATCTTCTATATTGCTTGCACCCAATATAATAACACTATTCATTCCGCGATTAAAATGAAGCCTAGAGAAGCTTTTTATGGGTTGAAAGACTCCCAAGAAAGGCCTCTCGATATGGAAATGCTAGTAGAAAATAGAAACAAAGTTTACGACGAGATCATTTTGGCCCACGAAAAATCTAAACAAAATTTACGCTATCACAATAAAAGCAAGGAAGGCATACCTGAATTCCAACAAAATTCAACTAAATACAAAAGAGTGCAAGGAATAAAGAAAAAAACACATCCCGTGTATTCACCGGTCATAGTCGCCGAAGATCAAGGTAGATTACTTAAAGACGACTCTGGGCGGGAAATACACAAAGAAAATATTAAAAGAACAAACTAACATGAATTTCATTTCAGGAAGGACAATATGGCAAACGAGCAATGGATTCTATTTCTATACACCGCCTTCACACTCCTCATTTCCATCCCATGGGCAATCTACACAGACTCATGCCATTACGAACAACGCAGGAGCGTTGCTTCTTAAAGGGGGGACGGACGAGTAATTGCAGGATACGACAGATTATTGCATGTGATCGATTTCTCACAACTTGAAATTTCAATATCTATTTTAGAAAATGTGATTAGCCAAACTAAAAATTCATCAAGCAGTTTATCAGAAATTATTCAAATGAAACTCAGAGAAGTAAAATTCATTTACAGCACACTTAATTCTCAATCAAACAGATTCAGGAGGTCTATTGACATTTTAGGAAGTACATTTAAATTCATAACAGGTAATCTTGACGCAGAAGATCTTAAAATAATCAATAATAATTTAGACGAATTGAGAAAAACAGGCAATTCTTTTATCAAACAAAATAATAGACAAATTAAAATCAATTCTAAATTTGAGAACAGGCTTAACCTAGTGAGCAAAGAAATCAGAAATCACCAAAACATGTTAAACTCAATTTTGAAAAACGATGATTACATTCTGTCAGAGAACCAAAAAATTTCAATAGCTTTTCAATTAGATGCATTCCTAGAAAATTTAAAAGCAATAGAATACGCAATTATGTTATCAAAATTAAATATTGTTAGCAAATTTTTACTCACACCAAAAGAAATACAAATCATTCTTCAGGAGATCGTAGATCAGCGCTTCAAAATTCAACACTTTGACGACGCTAGCAACTACCTAACGACCGCCACATTACATAAAGGATCATCAACCATCATATGCGTAAACATCCCCAGACTACAACCTACATCTTACGAGAAAGTTATCATCGAACCGTTGTTCCTTAACAACCACTCAGTGACGCTGACGCACAACACAGTTTTCATAAACCCGGAACAAATACTAGCTATAACATCCCAATGTCGAGAAGCCAACCAAGTTACGATCTGTGAGAGGAATCAACTAGTGGACATCAGCAGCAATGCATGTGAAGCTCCACTCCTAAGAGGACAACCTGGGCAATGCCCGGTATCAGAAAAACCACCATCAACGAATACGAAAACGATAGCTCTAGGAACACTATTAGTGCAAACCGTTCACCAAGACGTAATCATTAATAGCACCTGCGGCATCCAACCAGAAACGTTGAGAGGAATTCATCTGGTCACGTTTCACAACTGTTCGTTGTTCATCAAAAACGAACTTTTCGAGAATTATGAACTACGATTTGAACAGCCATCAATTCTTCCGTTGCAACTTACAAAAATCGAAACGTTGCACGTAGAAAGACACATAAACCTTTCGGAACAACATGATTTGCATTTGGAAAACAGACAACATCTAAAAACTATAGAGTTCAAATACCGAATCGGATCCATAGCATTCGGCACCGTCATCACTCTCATAATCATACTTTTGGCCATCGGCATCAGCAAATACTGGAAATTCACAAAAACAGGAAATTGCTCGGGACGAGCAATGCTTATGGGGGGAGTAGTTAAACACGATACTGCCCAACCGAACTTAACTGATAAATCAGCAATACCTGGACAATCAATAAACACCAACAGCGATACAGCGAAGTCAGCAACATCGAAGTGGAGCACCAACGGATGCAACGCGACACCTACCATCAGCAATATCCACCTGGACTACGTGACCACCGGAGGACCATCGTTGCTAGGCGTCAAGTCAGCAGTTTTAGGTACAAAGGCAGGGCACTTAGGTCTCCATTAGAATTCAATAAACCATTCCAGTTTCGACAGCGAAAGCGTGTAGTTCAGAGTTATTTTAAAAAAAGTGAAATCCCGAGGTATCGGACTTAACTTATATATATATACATAAATATTTACCAAATTATATGACCACTGACAAAAAAAAACATCAGGGCACCCGATTAAAGTGATTTGGATAGGAAGAGTCGAATCGCCAACTTCCTATTGTTAACATCTCGTGGATAAAGGGCGGGCTCTTCTCCTCATCTATTGGGTCAATCTGGGAAACGAGGGCTAGATTATAATTTTGTGTGTACGAACTTTCTTCTGGAAGGAGATTCTCTATTCATCCCGTGGATTCGCATAAGTGTCTTTGCTTATGGAACCACCCCACCCATTTTTGGCCCTTCATACAGGAGTTTGATGAAATACATACAATAGTATAATCATGATCAAATCGTTTGTCAGATATGGCCAGTGCTATCGGCAGGTGCCTTGCTACAATAGATGGTAGTATCATCATCATCATCATCATCTTCCTCTGCCAAGCGCTTGCGCTGCTACCGATGAAGAATAATGCTGTCCAATGAGCAGCTCGAAGTAGCTCGAAGTTGTTCCCGTCCTGCTCGTTCTTTTTTGTCAACAAATGGGCATGAGCAGGACAGGGAGAAACTTCGAGCTACTTCAAGCTCTCATTGGACAGCACTAATGTCTACCATCGTCAAGTGATTATGATTCGCACGTTGAAGCCACGGCTCTACTAAAACTCACGCAACCAAACGTTAGTCCGAACCTTCCGTAAAAAAAATCACTTGACTGCTGCGCTGCTGTCCACAGTCACTCGATGATTTTCCGCTAAGTATAATAAAATACATTTTCAGTACCGCCACAGATGCCCAGGACCGTAACCAACGCCATTTTGTCCTGAAAATAATCGATTTTCTCGATTTCGATTTCGAAACACGGAACGTCTGGTCACATTAGTTTTGTTGCTGTTGGCGACGGTCAATCGATGAATAAATCGCTCTCTCCGTCGGGCTTAAAAAAAATATGGGTTCTTCGAAAAAGTTGACCTTAAATAAGCCAAAGAATCGACCGAGACAATAAAACGGGATACAATTTTTGACGGTAAAGGTCAATTGAAACTGTTTGAACTAAAATAAGTCTCTCTAAACGTAACATTCTCTTTGGTGCCTCGTACGTGCCTCCTAACCGACGACATGATTGCAGTGTAAAGGTTCCCTCAAACACACGCGACGCGATTCTGTCGCCGTTGGTATGGAAACGTAAATCAAACATTGCCTGCAGCGACCAAACGATAGAATCGCGGCGACTGGGTTGTCTGGGGGAGCCTTAATGCATCGTCACCTGAGCGAATTTGTCTCCGCTTTGGCCTTGTCATCGGATGTGCTTCTTCTGCTTGGAAATTTCAATCAACCAGGATTCTCAGGTTTATTTTCCACCACGGATATACGTTTCCTTATCCGGTTTTGTCTGTGACTATTCTTCGAAGGGGCCTTTCTTGGACTCTTCAGAATAATAGAAAACTTAAGGCGATAAACCGTAAAAAAATCCATCGATTGTCACTTTTATTTAAGAGAAGAAGCCGACGAAGGGAACTCTCTCTTGTGACATTAGCCTTTTTACCAAATGGAATTTGATGTATGGAAACTCAACTTAAACAGATGCCATTAACATTCAAGCATACATACCTGGATCGACCACGACAACCACGCCAACAATTAGCTGGTGTTCCTCCAGCACCGTATTGGTTACCAGCGGCACCAGATCGAGCGCTTCCGATTCGTTTCCGTCCAGTTCGACCACTACCACGAGCAGGTTGGTCCACGTAAATACGGCACATTCGGCAATCTTCTTGTGGCAACGCAGCACCGAGTTTTCTATGTCGATCGGATGGTAGTACATGCCGCGAAGCGTGATCACCTCGTCCAGGGCTCCCACGATGTAAACCGCATCGTGTAATTCCTGTTCGTTGCCACTTCCGGTGGCAGTGGTGGTGGCCGCATTGGAACTCGTAGTGGAGTTCAGCGTATTGTGACCCTAAGGGATGATAGTAATAAAGAGTGATTAGTAATTTTGTAAATGTGTAGTATAAGCTTCGTAAAGAAGCCTCATAATGTAAAAAATGTTGTTTATCTCGTGATGAAGGATGAGCAAATGGCATCTAAAATCGCTTCAGATCATCACATGAAGCATGTGCTGGAGTGTGATTGGAAGAGCTCAAATATCTCGCATTCGATATACGTTGAAAGCAACGCCGTCGATGTACGCCTTCATGATATCCCGGAGGAGATTAATAACAATGACATCGCCAACCATATGCGTCAATATGGGGAAGTGATAGCCATTCGCAACGAGGTTTGGAAAAAATACGTTCGCGTGGTAGCTACGAATGCAACTGTTTAATCCCATTCCGTCGTACATAACCATCGAACAAGAAGTCACATTAGCAACATATTTTCTTCAAGTTCGCGATTACAATTGCAGTGGCAAATTTCTCCCGAAACAAAAGTGCTCAGACGCCGTAAATTCGACATGTTGTACAACTTTGACTCCCAGGAAATTTGATTCGGTCGGAGTAAAGTCGGATCGTCTGTGGGCAAGTTGTTCTGTTCAACAGTCGTCGGGGCCCATTAGAAAAAAACATTTCAAATTATTGAGCTGTAGCGAGCGATGGCGATGCTATAGTTTAGTGATCTCCAAAGTGCGGCCCTCCAAGCCTCTTCTTGCGGTCCGCGAAAGATTTCAGAGAATATACTACACTAGTCGACCCGGCAGACGTTGTCCTGCGTATAGTAGGTGAATATGCCTATGTAAAATTTCCATACGAATCCTAATTTTAGTTTTTCACGATTTGCACAACCTTACGTGTAATTTTTGCATGAGGAAATATCACATAAACCCGTCGGAAACGATAACGAACATATCTGCTGAAGAAATGAAGAAAATCCATCCAGCCGTTTTCGAGTTATGCGACTGGGTTTGCTCGAGCCTAGAAATTTATAACGGGTATGGCAGCGCACTCTAAGTATCTCTCTCTTCGAGCCAGATGATTAAAAATCTATACGGTTCGAAGGACCAAATGTTGGGTAGTCGGCTTACCTCCTTCGTTTACACCTGATGGAGGGTGAACAAAGATTGCAAACACGGCTGTTCAAACTTAGCATCACGATTAGAACACAAAAGTAAATGTGTTATTATTCAAGAACTTAAATGGGATGTTCGACTTCACTGAATGAATTTGTTATTTTCAACAAGCTTCATGGATCATACACAGAGTTATTTTCAATGTGATTCTTTACTGGACTTTAGGCAGTCGAGTCAAGTACGAGACACTGAAGACGGCCTTACTGTTGAGGTCGAAATACGTATCTGTCATGATACAATTAAGTGGTGGAATTCAATGGGATTGTACAAACTCGTCTTATGACAAGTGACTTTAGGCAGTGTTCAGGCAGAGTATCAGTATGAAAATTGATCTATTTTCAACGCTGATACTCTTCCCTTTCTCTTCAAATGGAAGCTTGCCAGAAGTCAGTTAGATTCAAATCGTAAAGAAATTGCCCACGGCGCGTTTTTTAAAAAATCCACTGTTATATTTTTTTTTAAATTTCTGTCGTATCGCAATAAAACTATCAATTCTATAATCTCGCTTCTAATTCTATCATGAAAATGTACGTTTGAGTTTGGAAGATGATACATATTACTATTTCTCATAAATCAGAGGTCCGAATGTTTTTGAATTGTTTAGGTGAATGAATGCGCCATTTTTTCTACGGATAAATGCACTTCAAGATGTTTATGCGTACAGCCAATTTTTTCGTGAGTTATATATTCATATTAAAAATTGAATTAACCCTTAAATGCGCAATGTTGTTTTAAAACAACAAACCGAAAATACGTTCAATGTTAATAATTTCAATGGTTATATACGTTGAACATCTTTTCGACGATTTCTAAAAAATCGCCTAGCGCCTTTAAGGGTTAAGCCGATACAATTATTGAAAAAAAAACCCAGATTGATCCACCTAGCGGTGTTTGTGCCTTTCTCGTTCATAAGATATACTAAAAAAATGAGTGAGAATTTCTTAGCGTGTTTTTTTTTTGTATATAAATCGTATTTTGGCCATAACTTTTGATCCCATAGTCCGAACTGGCCTTTTTTCAATAGGAAACAATGGGACAAAATTTCCCGTCGAATGCAACTTATTGCAAACGAATTGGATCAAGATAAGTGCCTAAAAGATGAGTGAGTTTTATATTGCGCACATACATACACACAGGGGGCAGCAGGGACTTTGTCCAAGGGCTTGACGACCCCTCCCCATAGCCACTGCGAGTTAGACCGGGACCATCGTCCCTAACCCCTAATCCCAAGGCGTCAAGCGACCCGTGCTGAGGGGATGCATGGCCAGGGGGTGAAATAATGAGCTAGGCCTTTAACGGAGCCTGTGGGGTACCTGGGCCCCCTCCACAGTAATTCTCCCTTGCCGCGTCATGCTGGGCCCTGGCGTGATGGACCTCTTTTCCCGAGCAACTCGTGGTATCAAAATGGAAAACCAAGTCAATTCTTCAATTAGTGGTAGTAGTGTAGGCGACAACCCCTTCGCAAGAGGTGTGTTGTTCAGGTCTCCGCCTAGGAGGCCAGAGGCAATAGTCGGCAGCTTGGTGCGCAGCGCCAGCGTGGGTCACTCAACCTTACTCTCGGCTAGAAAAAGGCCGGTAGGGGTTATTGACGGCCCATGGCTTGTGGAGGCGATGAACCGCAAACGCGATGGGCTTTCGGCCTTCGAGGTGGCGACGGAACAGCTGGACGCCATCATCGACTTTGCGTCATCGAAGTATAATATCAGCAAGGACCTCAAGAGGAGCTTGCAGAAACTTCGAAAGTCGATGCCCGAGCCCGAGGACGGAAAGGGGTCCTCGTCAAGGCTGGGGCAGGCGTAGGCATCGCGTCGGCAAATCCTTCTCTGTGTGTTGGCGAATAGGCCCTATCGCAGAAAGGGGGTGCACGCCCAGTAAACCAGGCATCGTATATGAGAAGATAAATTTGATCGCATATATAGCTATTTTCTATCACAGTTGTATATGTCTACTTATAAAGATGGCCAAAATATGAATACTATCGTTTATAATACGTTTATAATATTACGATTGTTTCCATGAAAATCATAAAATGATATAAACAACATCAGTTCAATCGGATTGTATCGCAAATATCGTTTATACATATGCATATTTCCATGCTAATCGTATACTGATGTGCATTGCACGTATACAACTTCCTAAGCACGTTGATCACTGAGCGATTGAACCTTACCGAAAAAATTAATTTCATTATTACTTACATCATTCCATCCGATTTTTTTAAAATCCGATTATCACTGCTATCAGACAGCCGATTATTGTCACTCCTATCAATGCCGACAAAAAATAAATCAACTAAAACACAGATGAAATACAACTAAATAACAACAGCTCATGAATTTTGACATTTTATCATCGTTTATATGTGGACCAAATCGTTAACAATGCTCCGCAATCGTTTCTCAGTATAAACATTATCGGGTTAATTATAAATTGTTTCCATAAGCGATTCACGCCACGTTTGTTCGCACAACAGCAGGGAACTCGAATCGTATAAATGTAGTATGTATCGTATACTGTAACATAGAAGCTCTTGTTATTCATATATTTTCATCTACATTATGATTGTCAAAATTCTGCTGCTTTTCAAGGGTTACTGAATAGCACATGGATAGAGCATTTGCCTTTAGATCCAGAGGTCAAATGTTCGTGACACAGAATTGTTTATATTTTTAACTAGCAGACCCGACGAACTTTGTTTCGCCTAAAAGTGATTTATTCTCTGATTAGTTCTCGAGTTAAGCAGAAATGTGTGTTCCATTTGTATGGGAGCCCCCCTTTCCAAAAGGGGGAGGGGTCTCAAACCATCTTAAGAACCTTCCCCGACCCCAAAAACCTCTGCATGTAAATTTTCACGCCGATCGGTTCAGCAGTTTCCGAGTCTATAAGGGTCAGACAGACAGAAATTCATTTTTATGTATATAGATTTTTCTTATGTTGACAGGATCGTATTAATGCTTTCGAAAACTCGAGAAAGTCGTTATTTAGCATGTATATGACCTCTACTTTAGTAGGTATATAGCGATTGTGCGCATTATATACAATATATCTTGTTTTTATATGATAGCCTATATTGATAGCTATACGTATCAAAATGTTGGCTGGGCGTGGCATCATCAGTCTTGATACCAGTCGTGCAGAGGGAAGCAGGCGCGAAGTCGATTTCTGCAAACCCTTCCCACCTTCCGAGGACATAGGGCGTGGTAAGGCCACCTGGGAAGCCGGCGATGCGCTGGCACGATACCATGGTGTTCTTCTACAAAAGCGAGTCACGATGTTCGATGCTGCAAGGACACGCAGCTAACCTCGAGGGTGCGTTGTGCACTGCCCCCCTTTGAAGCATTACTTTCTGGTTGTACCGAAGGGACGATGGGCTTGGCGGGGTTTAGCGGGTCGGGGATGTAGTCCTGCCTCCCTCGTTTGCTGTTGGAGGTGGTCCCTAACCCCGCACTTCCTGGACAACCCATGATGTCTGTTGAGCAGATTCCCCCTCCATTGCTTAGGAAGAAAAAAAAACGGACATCATCTCAATTCGTCGAGCTGAGTCGATTGGTATCGTCTTGGAAGTGAATATATCTAGACTAACATTTGAAAAGGGCGTAACAGCCATAATTTATTTCTTCTGATTCCTCGTTTACATATATAGCTTTGTATGTAGAAGAAGAATCAGAAGGAATAAATTTTGGCTGTTACGCCCTTTTCAAATGTTGATCTAGATATAGCCTTTTCGTTACACCTTGGTGTACGAGAAAGGCAAAAAACATGTCCCCCTCGGATTAGTTTTGTCTGACAATAATAAATTGAGGGGCAACAATAAAATTTCCATATTTTTTATGGTCCCCAACCTAAAAATGAGCGAGAACAAAGCGTTTTATCAAAGGCGGGGGCCGGCTGTCCGAATCAGTTTTCTCCAACTTGTAGGGGAAGTGGGGGTAGCACGCCCATAGGGGTTAAAACGCGCCACCCCTGAATAAGGTTAAATATCCCCATTTTGATTATTTTCAATAGTCTATACGATAAAGCAATGAAAAATATTGCCATTGGATACATATATTTCATGATTCTTCTCTAGTTATACATGAAAAACTCGAAAAAACGATTTTTGCGTGTTTTGATGCAATTCTAGCTCGGTGGAATTTAGTCTTTCTGTCGCTGTTATACATTGATAAATTAATAATTGAGCCATGAGCCATGCTGCTTACTCGTGTTCTTTATGTTCCACACGAAATCGTCGTCAAAAATGGTTTTAAAACGATTTTATGGGCCTTCAAACTTCTGAGGTCGGTGTGGGGCATTACGCCCATGCTCATTTCGTATGACCGAAACAGCCGAAACATTCGGTTAATTGCCTTAATGTAGGCAATTAAAATGAAAATCAGTACGATAAGCACATGCGCGTTTTAACCCATCCACTGGCGCATCTCACCCCGCATGGTTTCAAAATCATTTTTTTCGGGTGCTTTTTAAAAATCAAATTTCTGTGCAATAAAATGGACAATTAGATATCTGTTATCGGTAGTCAGTCGCAGATATGCTGTTCTTCAGTATGCGCTGATGAAAACTGGCTGAAATGGTGGTTTTCATTGATAAAAATGGCATTTTCCTTAACGTGGGCGTCCTACCCCCCAGTTCCCCTACACAAGTGCGATAGTTTTGTTTTCATGGCTTGTTATGATTGGAAGAGGTTTTTGCCTCTCTTTTATCGTTGTTCGTTATCTATTGAAAGCGATTCTGCAAACCCTGTCTGAAAATATATCCAAATTGACCAAACCACAGCAATTGCTGATCAACGAGAAGCGAACTTCCATCAACGAAGAACAATTGCCCGAACTGGCGACTACTGCCAGTGGAAAAGCAGCAGTGAAAAGTAACAAAAGTGAAACAAATCGACAAAGGTCTATCGACTCGGACTCAGCAAGCAGCCAGCTGATCGCCAGAAAACCTACACCATCTCCATCAACCTCTAGCGAAAGCGATAGTAGTTTGGTTACCGTTCCTGATGCTTCTGCTCAGAGAGGGCGGCCAAACTCGTACTCTTTTATCGAAGATGCAGATTT
Organism: Armigeres subalbatus; assembly: GCF_024139115.2. NCBI lineage: Eukaryota > Metazoa > Arthropoda > Insecta > Diptera > Culicidae > Armigeres > Armigeres subalbatus. The sequence goes on along the minus strand of NC_085141.1, from coordinate 224,076,229 downwards.
GCGCCTGCAATACATTGACGAGGACAATAAAAGAATCAAAGAATTATTAGATTAGGATTCACTTTATAATTCTATATAATTCTAGACAGTGGCGTAGCCAGAAAATTGGTCTGGGGGGGGGGGGTGCGGTTTTCTGAACATTTTTTTTGACAAAAATAATGTCCCCCCGTGGCGCCACTGATTCTAGATGATTTTCGGCTCCGTTATGCCTACCGCGCTTGAGCCTTCCAAATAAACAAATAAAATAGAACCCTGATTAATCCACCTAGTGAAGAATATTCTGTGCGTAACTTATTTTGTAAACAATCATTGTTTTATCGATGCCGTAGAATGCAAGCGTTTTTCTCCAAAACTAATTCTCTTATCCTTTTATCCTAAAACTAATTAAAGGAGAGCACATTCTGTGGTGGATCTCTCAGGAAACGCTTGCTTTAGCAGCTAATTGTCATCCAAAGATCCCGATATAAGGGAAAGTGGACCAAGATCATCATATGGGGCAAGACAGCCAACGTTTATTATGACTTAAGTGTGCATTATTTTGACATTATTGTTACGAAGGATGGTTAACAATAATGTAAAAGACTTATAAAACTGAAAAACACACTATGTCAACCTTACTTTATCTTGAAATATTGATTTTAAGATGGTGTGGTTGAAATTCGAACTTTCGTATAATTTTGTGGTTTTATAATTTAAGGTTTAAAGCTTAAATTTGTCGTTTTCAGCATAAATTGTTATTTACCAAGGTTTTTACTATAGATTATCTACAATTATCATTTGGGGAGATTTACAATAATTATGATCGATAGGATATAAAACTTTGGACATCGGTATTGCCAACTGTAATATAAACAAGGTCACCTCCAAGATTACGATTCTCCCTATCCTCAATGCATTTACAAATTCATCATAATAATTTCTGCCTGAATCAGAGATAACTTAAAACAACGACGATGGTTTTAATCGTGAAAATTAGATTTAGTAGATTGGACACTAGTGATACTCATGTTTTTCTTATGAAATCCTTATTCAGATTGTATTCAGAAATCAAGGTGGGTGTGGTACTTGATTTCAATCTAGGATAAAAATCACAAAAGCATGAGGATTACTACTTCTGGCCACGCCCATCTTCACCTAACTTGGGAGAGGAAGGAAATGTTGGTGTAGTACTTACTTAAAGAGAGGCCACCGACTCAGCAACACCCTCATAAGTACCACGGAGCTGAATATTGGGGTAGGTATTCGTTGGGTCAGGATTTGTCTGTAGCTGACAATGTGACCGTGGTAGATCTCACACCGTAACACACCACGCAAAGGTGTCTACCCAGCGTTACGAGAAAACCCAGCGTTACGGGGAAGTGAAAATTAGATTTAGGTCAATTCAAATATTGTTGTAAAGTCAGAGGCCAAAAAATCAACATAGAATACGACATTTTTAGACGAAACATAATTTGTACATAATCCCCTCCCCAGAAGTGCAAAAAATGTGTCAACTGTGCCGTTCTTAACAAATTTAGCACTTTTTAATATAATTTTTGGTGTTACTTTGCTCGTCTTGTCCCGAGGGTTGCCCATATCGCCACATATTTTAAATACATAAAAGCATCATAAAAGCACCTTTTTTAAAACCGGTTTATAAGATACTAAAACTTCATTACCCAGCGTTTATTGATATTTATGTCAAAGATAAGGCATTATGAAGTTGTTTCATGGACAAATCAACAGAATTCAGAGGAATTTAATTATTTTACAAGGGCTATTGCTTAGCGAGGCCGATTTGCCCCACTTTCATCTACATTTTTTCAGCATCTAGAATACTGAACAAAGTAAAAGATGGCTGATACAAAGGCTGGTCTAGTCACATTTATTTATTTATTACTAGCAGACCCGACGACATTCTGAGAAGTTTGAGGTTTTGGAAGACCGATTTATTCCGTGGTTCTATGTTGGCCTGTTATACCGGATATTCCGGGTTTCCGTAACCTGATTGGTGGTCAACCGGGGGTCCATTTATGTGTATTTGACTATTGGTTATAGTAATGGTAATGGACGGTAGTAGTTATATGAGGGAACTTCAACGCATGGACGTTAGATTGGGGTAGCCAAAAGCAACGCCACAAAGGCGCAAGATCAGCCCTATTAGAAACCTAGGCTATTCAAATAGGATCCCATTGTGTGTAATCTGTATAAAATCTGTATAATCTGCAAGTGGCATATTTTGGTTGGTTTACGGAAATATTGTATAGTTGCATACTTTACATCGGTAATAAACAAATACTAAGATTTACCTGTGAATGAATCGATTCGTTGTCAGAATCCCGACTCGCAATACTGGGCGTCGTTTCATCCAAGATGGACCCTGCCTGGGAGCATTCAGTTCGCCGAAGGAATCCCAGATAGCCAGTTCTTGCCCACGTTTCGCTAGTACTACAACCGGTCACCAGTTTGGCATTGAAATGATCGTTATAATCGGTCTCATCTCCGTAGATGGTGAAGTAACCGTTCGAGTTGTGAGGGGATTGTACCTGTTCAAATGAGTTAATCCTAAATGACGCTTCTGCCTTTTGAGTAAAACTTGTTTTGATACGAACCCATATCTCACCCAAATGAGAATCGCCGCACTGGCCTTTACTGTCTGGGTTGGCGATGATCACCTTCACTCCGGGCAACAGTTTTCCGGATTCGACTAGGCAGAGAGAATTGGGGGCGCCCCGTTCGACTAGTGCTACCCTGTTGTTCCGCAGGGCACGGAGATCCACGTACACCTGGGCACTTTCTGCCGAGCTTGCCCCTTGTACGCATATGGCCGGGTTCACGCGACAACCGAACGAAGTCGAGACGCAACGCATGTTGAGCCCCAACGCTTGGAACAGTTTGCAGAACTGCTGCGTCAGTTGTACTCGAGGCCGTTCTTCGGCAACCACCACACAGGTTCGCACACAACCAAGATTAATATTCCGTTGTTTGAGCGCCTGAATCGAGTTGCTTAGCGCCTTTGTGCACAGTTCAATCACGCCGTATGAGCAGAATGTATCCCGAACGCGATATTGCGACAGCGTACTTAGCCATAAGCTGGGATTTGCTTCGACCTGGAAAAGAAAAAGGAAATGCGATTCGTCACGTGATGAAGCAAGAGTTACGAATGACGACGAAAACCATTACCTCGTATGGTGCTATCAGAATCGAATGGTGGCCGCTGTAGACACTGATCAGCGTCCACATAGAGAAGCCCAATCCACAATATGGGTCGAGACAGAGGGCCACGTGGCGACTAGGATACAATTCACAGGCTAATTTTAAGCTGGCACATAAACTCGAGAGAGATCTGAGGATAAATTAAAATTATTTAGAAATATGGGATTAGAACTTCAAAAGTGCGTTTGCGTTCTATGATTTTCTTTACTTTTTCTTAGACCTAAGTAGTACAAAAAGGATTTTTTTATGGAAGGTAGCAAGAGAGGTTCTACCATTTGGCTTTTAAAGTCTAGCTCAACATACCGATGCGAAATGATAACTCCGCTGAGGCGTCCACAAGTTGATACACTGAAGTCCAGATATGCCGTCGAATCCAGAGTACTGTTTGCGATTGCTGCAATATATGAAACAGCATCAAAAGTGATCAAAATTACAAAATAAATATTAAACAAAAAACCTACCGGCTAGCTTCCGTTTGGGGTTGTCCTCAATGTCCAGAATGACCGGCCAACTCTTGGGATCAATCGAGGTGGCAGCTTCACGAGATTTGAGCAGTTTGATTATGCTTTGGATGGACAGGATGATGCCACTCTTGGACACATCCACAATCATCCGCACGGTGGGTAGGGTTGTGATGAGGTTCTGTGGATGGGGAGGCCGTATCGTCACCGGAATCGCGCCCAAATACAAACACCCGTAGAAGGCGCAAATCAGATCCAATCCCGGTGGGAAAATCAGCGCCACGTGGTCTCCCGGGTTGACTTTGCCGCGCTCTTGCAGTAGGGCGGCTATCTTCTCGGCCCGCTTGTGCAGCTCCGAACAGGTGAGCGTCTTGGCCACGGCCCCCTTCGAGTTCAGTAGGGTGTACAGCACATGGTCTGGCGAAGAGTTGGCTCGCCATCGGAGCACACCGGTAATCAATTGATGCTATAGTAGAGGATAGGAAACATTAAATTATGATCGTGCAAATTCGGTTCGTTGTTTCCCCGCCAATGAAGTCTTTATCATAGCAAGTCAGATCGAATCATTCAGTTGCAATTTAGGTTGCAGTAAGTAAGAGACGAGTGAAAGATTTTAATGCAATATAGGCAAGAAACCTCTGAGCTATTTTCAACCAATATTCAAGGAGCAAGTCGATGCATTATGTTACGCTTGCTTGCTTCTATGTCAAACTGTACACAATTAACATATTGCAACCATTTCTATTTATCTTTGTCATTCACGACACCACTTTTTTGCATATTTTCATGGAGCATAAATCAAAAGAAAATTTGAGTGTTGACCACTCCAATGAATGTTTGTAGAGATCGTGATGCGGTTCCGGTTATTAAAACATGACGCGATTTCCAACGTGCATAGGACAACATCTCGCTGTGAAGTTGAAAAGACGGTAGTCACTTTTTTGCGTACTGTTACTTTGAAAACTACCCATGATCAAACATCTGTTCCATATGAATACGAATTTTGGTTATGCGGTCGGTCAAAGTCGTCAATCAATGCAATACTCACTTTTCGTTCGTTATCGTCCGCCAGTCCGATGTCGCGTCCCTGCGCCGATGCCAACCGGTTGCCCTGGACCAAATTACCGACCATCACCGAAGCCGGACCGACGGAGGCATCTGTGCCGGCGGTGTTGATCGACGTGGACGACGACGGTGTGGTGCCGGAAATTTGGAGTTGTTGGATAGAACCTGAATTTAGTTTTTCGGTTCGTTTCGTTCACAATTCACGGGCGGATGTTGTTAGAGGGTGGTTATTTTTTTTAGAGGTTTAAGATGCGTGATTTTGGTTTGGTGAGGGCGTGTGTGTGGTGTTTGTTGGTGTGAAAAGATACACGTGGCAGTTTGTTAGGGTTATTCGATATTTTATTGGGTGTATGTGTGGATGTGCGAGCATGGTGCGTGTTTTTACGAATGATTATGTTTGTTGGTAATGTTTAAATGAGTAAATTATAGAAATGAAGTGATTTAATTATCGGTTTAGGGGTCGATCAATATTTACAGGGTTGAAAATGTTTAGTACCACAACCAAATAAAAATTGTTTAAGTTCGTAGGCGATGAAGTTTTTGGGATGTTGATGAGGGATTATTTCGGCCAATTCGGTGACGAAGAGATGTTGATGATGATGATCGTAATGTAGACGTAACCATTTGTTATCAATTATTTTACGTTATTGCGTCAGAACACACGTGTCGGTTTTGCAGATTTTGATTTTTTAGTATTTGTGAGGAGCAGAGCAGCATTTAAAAAGAAAATTAAGAGAGAAAAACAATGATATTAATTTTGAGAAAATGAAAGATTACTAAATTAATGGAAACAAATTATATAAAGTAGTACAGCCGATTGGTTAAATGCAAAATACGATTAGTAAGGAGATTGTCGAACAAACTAAAAGGTAGCCAAAACACACGCATTAAAGTTGTCGTTGCTCAAGCGGATTCGTTCCAAGTGATATTTATCAGCTTTTATCCGATCCAAGAATAGAAAGCAAGAAAACAATAAACAGGATATCGACGTAGGACGAGAGCTTGTCAATTAGTGGGAAAAATATGCGACGACATCACAACTTGTAAAGAATCGCTTTGTTTGTTGAGTATTAGTTTCAGTGCTGACATTAACCAAACATGTGCTCTACTCTACGAACAGAAGCAATAAGGCAATTACATTGGTTGGTTTGATAAACAGAAGCGACAAAATGGAACACAGAGGGTGCATCGTTAAAGTTACAGTCATTTAGGGCTTCTACATACCGTGGTGCAGTTCTCTAGGTTTGGGGAGATTTGTGACGCAAGTGTGTGGACACATGAGCACGTTTGCCGGATGAAGCGATCCCTCCAGGAACCTTCGACGAGCTTCGGTCAGATGGATTCCTCCGAGCGGTGTTTTTGGCAGATGGTTGGGTGGAACTAGTGCTAGGCAGTAGATTCCCACTTGATGAATAGAATCGACCGCTTGTAGAACGCGCGACATCCATTGGAAGGATTCCTCTTCCGAGCAGTCTGGACGTTGCTCCGCGATGACACAAACTCGCTCGTCTCGTAGCACCTTGATGCTGAAGACGGCGATCCGGCCACGGTAAATGAATCGCATGGGTTCCACAGCCAATACGGTGGCAATAATGTCATCGGCGTTGTGCTTCCGTCCAGTAACGGTCATTAGGCCGTCCCTTGAGCCACAGACGAACACCAGACCGCCTGGGCCGAGGAAGCCCAGCAGTCCACTTCTTACGTACAGCTCATCGCTGATTGGTTTTCCGGGTGTCTGGACTTCGCCTTCTTTGACCGGGGATGGTTCCGTGAGCGCTTGGACCTGTTAATAAATGGATAGTGAAAAATGAATTTCCACGACTAATGTTTTAACCCTTTTCTTTCAACAAAGAAGCAATATTTAACATATCATTATTGTCGTGACGCTTATCCGCCATTCGGCTGGTAATCTAAATTACCAACCGGCGAAAAGATGCATAGCGTGCTATCGCCACAACAATTACCAACAGACTGCTTGAACCAGAGCCAGACCAAGTTCTACATAGCTGAACCAAAACTCTTTCATCATTTGTCTCCCTCAAGTACACGTCGGTATAGGAGTCTGTCGCCTTGCCCGTATGCAGCACCGCTCGACAGATGCGTTGATCTTTTTTCCGAACCGAGCCGAACTTTCTATACGGTCGCTTCTAAGAACCCGATCAACGGATCAACTATCATTTCCATCCGCGTCGATTGATGACGGATGACAAATGATGATACACTGCTAAATTTGTTTGCCCTTTTTTTGCTCTTCATTCTATCTATCTTGTCGTACTAACCTAATGGAAGATAATTATTTATACAGAAATGCAATATGAGACTTCTATTTTCAGAACAATTCAACCTAATCGAAATCAAATCTAATCAAAAGCGAATCTAATCCACATCCACTCTAATTTAAATCCAATTCAAATCCAATATTATTCAACTTCAATGTATCCAAATCCAATCCGAATCCATCCCAACTTTAATTTCAAATCTAAATCCAATCCAAATCCAATTCCATGAAAATGCAAATCCAGTCCAAATTCAGTTCAAACCCGATCCAGACTCTTTTCAAATCCAATTCAATCCAAATCTAGTTTAAACAAACCCAGTCCAAATCCAATCAGTATCCAATCCAAATCCCATCTAATTTAAATTCAATCTAATAAACATCCCATCCGAAGCAAATGTTATCCAAATCCAGTCTAATCCAAGTGCTCTTTCAAATCCGATCCAAATCTAATCCATACCTAAATTCAGTCCAAATCCAATCCGAATCTGATCTAGTTCGAAATAATCTAACCCGAATACAATTCAAATCAAATCCAAATTCTCTTCCATTCTACCATTCCAAATGTTGTCGTGATTCATTTGAAATCCAATCCAATCATTTGTCATCCGTCATCAATCGACTCATATCAAATCCAATCTAATACAAATCGAATCAAATCCGTATCCAATCTAATCCAAATACAATGTAATGCCAATCCAATTATTTCCAAACTCACTTGGTTCATAATCCAATCGAATTTAAATCCAATCTAATCCAAATTCCAACTAATTAAATCGAACCTCTAATTTAAGTCTAATTCAAATCCAATATAATATAATCCAAATCTCATATATTCCAATTGCAATCTAATCCAAATCGAATCTTAATCCAAATCCAATCTAATTCAAATACAATATAATTCCAATCTTCTTCTTCTTCTTATTGGCATTACATCCCCACACTGGGACAGAGCCACCTCACAGCTTAGTGTTCTCTAAGCACTTCCACAGTTATTAACTGCGAGGTTTCTAAGTCAAGTTACCATTTCTGCATACGTATATCATGAGGCTAACACAATGATACCCAGGGAAGTCGAGAAATATTCCAACCCGTAAATTTCCTACGGACCGCGAATCGAGCCCGGTCACCTTCAGCATGGTTTTGCTTTGTGGCCGCGCATATCTTACCGCACAGCTAAGGAGGGCCCCAATTCCAATCTTATCTAATCCAAATACATTCTTATGAAAATCCGAAAAAAATCCAAAATCCAAAGCCAATCTAATCCAAACCCAGTCCAAATCAAAAGCACATCCAAACAAAATCCAATACGAATCCAATCCAATATAATCCGAATCCGATCATATCCCAATGGTATCTAATTCAATTCTAATCTAACTGAAATCCAATCTAATCCCAATCGTATCTAATCACAATCCAATCTAATCGATATCCAGTTTAATCCAAATCCAAATACACATCTAATCAGAATCCAATCCAAATCCAATCTAATTCCAATCATCTTCTTCTTCTTATTGGCATTACATCCCCACACTGGGACAGAGCCGCCTCGCAGCTTAGTATTCACTAAGCACTTCCACAGTTATTAACTGCGAGGTTTCTAAGCCAGGTTACCATTTCTGCATACGTATATCATGAGGCTAACACAATGATACCCAGGGAAGTCGAGAAGCCGCGCTTTTTAACGTACGGCTAAGGAGGGCCCCAATTCCAATCATATCTAATCCAAATCTAATCTAATCCAAATCCAATATAATCCCAACCGTATTTAATCACAATCCAATCTAATCGAAATCCAATTGAATCCAAAGCCAATCTAATCCAAACCCAGTCCAAATCAAATTCACATCCAAACAAAATCCAATACGAATCTAATCCAATTCGAATCCAATCTAATCCGAATCCAATCTAATCCCAATCGTATCTAATCCAAATATAATCTAACCCAAATCCAATCTAATCCAACTCCATTTTAATACAAACTCAATCTAATCCCAATCGTATCTAATCACAATCCACTCTAATCGAAATCCAGTTTAATCCAAATCCAAATCAAATCCAATCAGAATTTAATTCAAAATGTAATCTAATGCATCCAATCTAATCCAATTCCAAATTAATTCAAATCCAATCTAATGCCAAAAATCAAAATCCAATTCAATTCAAAACCAGTCCAAATCAAATCCACATCCAGAATCCAATCCAAATCCAATAAAAGCCAAATCCAAATCTAATCCAAATCCAATTCAATTCAAATCCAATCTAATTCAAATCAAACCCAATAAAAATTCGATGCCAAATTAGATGGGATTCCAAATCCAAACCAAATCCAATAGTCATCCAATCCCAAGAATAAAAAAAAATGTGTTGCCAAAATTGAATGATTTTGTTGCCAAAATCGAATAGCTTAGCCGAAATCGAATGGGTTCTGTACCTAAATTGAAATATACGTTTACAGTATTTGTTGTGGACCACCTAAGAAACCCCTTAAGTTAAGAAATTTGGGTCTACACACGCAACCGAAGATAAGTCAGCCTGTTTCATATATGGAACATACTCTTTGTGTTACAGTTCGATTTTCGGGTTGGCTATCAGTCATGAATAATAGCGTTGACAATTTTATTTCATCTCCGACGTTTCGATCCAGGGATGAGATCTTCTTCAGGGCTCGATGGTCGATCCCATCCCTGGATCGAAACGTCGGCGATGAAATAAAATTGTCAACGCTATTATACATGACTGATAGCCAACCTGAAAATCGAACTACAAAAATTCACAGTCGTAATCCAACCACAATCTTTGTGTTACTATGGTTAGAATGTGTTCACAGAATATGTTCGTGGCCATTCAAGGAATTCCTTAACCCTTTTCAGGACGGATGGGTCATATATGCCCAGCGTTGAGGATTGGCTGTGTAAAACCATAGAAGAGAGATAGGTCCCCACTTTCTTCAGCAAAACTGTTCACCAGAATGTTCACTTCTCTGGAAAAATATCGGGGGTCAAGTTTGACTATACCCTGAAGACCTAGATATCCGAAACCTTGGAAAGATTTCGCTTTTGAGAACATGAAAATTAATCTGACATTTTTTTTATTCTTAAGTACATTGTTTGATAGTTCTGAATACTCAGAAGAGTTGAGCCATCCTGAACGTTATGCCTGTAATAAATTTTCAGGAATGCGAGATGCTCAAGGTACTCCACAACGTTCTCGAGTACAGCCCCCGGTACCTAGCAGATCAATCAAGGCTTTGGCAATGTCTTCATCGTTTCAATAAGCATATACGCACCATGCAAAACCCATTTTTCTTGAATACGAGATGCTCAAGGTACTCCAAAACGCACGTTCTAAACCCCAGGCCGGTTTAAAAATCCATAAAGGTCTGTAGTAGCTTGTAAAAGTGTTGAGCGAAATCCTATAAGCTCAACGGACCTGCTGGGATGTTTAGCGACGCACAGATACATTGTTCAGGCCTTGGTTGATCGGGTAGATCGCATGTTTTGAACTCCAGGACGTTTTGGAGAACCAAAAAGGCCTGTTGTAGTTTGTAAAAGTAATGAGTGAAATCCTATCAGCTCAATGGACTTGCTGGGATATTTAGCGCTGCACTAATATTTCGTTAAGGGCTTGGTTCAGTTGCTATCCGTCTCTTGTTCAGACTAGACGTACACTACACGCGTTGTGCTTTCAGTTTACTGTTTATTGCTATCATGCCGGTGACGACAAAAAATTGTATGTTGTTAGACACATCAATTCTCCCAAAGCGGCCTAGCGTTCCAGACATCAAGAAATTTCTTGATGAGAAAATAAAACTTGGCATGACAACAGTGAAGTGTGTGCAGCCTCATAATGTCAAAAATGTGGTGTATCTTGTGATGCAGGATGAAGAGACGGCATCGAAGATCGCTGCAGAGCACCATTTAAAGCATGCAATGGAATGTGATGAAAAGTGTCCCAATGTCATGCTTCCTATATAATTGAAAGCAACGCCATCGATGTACGTCTACACGATCTTCCGAAGGAGATCAATAACATCACAATCGCTGACCATATGCGACAATATGGGGAAGTGATTGCCATTCGCAACGAGGTCTGGAAGAATTACTTTCCTGGTCTTAGTAACGGCGTTCGTGTGGTGCGGATGCAATTAATTAAACCCATCCCGTCATACATAACCATCGAACAAGAAGTCACGCTGGCAACATACTTTCTTCAATTTCGCACCTGTGTCCATTGCGGTGAGAAATCTCATCCAAAACGACGGTGCTCAGAAGCATCAAAATCACAGAAGCAGCCAAAAAACGTTAGATCTAAACCAATATCTTCTGAACAGCCGTCTCAAATGACCAAACCGGAGCAGTTATCAACCAACAAAAAGCAGTATCAAATTGATGAAGAACAATGGCCTAGTATCTCCGGACTGGTGAACGGTATGCTGATCTTTGGTTACGCTTTTAGACTCAAAGGCCTTAACTCGAGGGAATTCTTGGATGGCCAAGAACATATATTGTGAACGCATTTAATTCATTTTATCACTAAGAGCATGTTCCATATTTTAAACGGACTGGCTGACCTTTGATTACGCGTGTTGACCCAAAAGCCTTAACTCCAGGGAATTCTTGGATAGCCAAGAACGTATATTGTGGACGCATTTTAATCTTGGTATCACTAGAGCATGTACCATATTTGAAACAGAATGGCCGACCTTTGGTTACGCGTGTAGACTCAAAGGCCTAAACTCCAGGGATTTCTTGGATGGCCGAGAACATATACTGTGAACGTATTCCATCATTTGCATCACTAGGGCAAGTCGAATAAAAACAAAACCTTTGGAATACCCTACCGCAATATGCATGTTTGCTAGAAAAGCTACGTCTCAAAATACATCAGATCTTACATGGAACAATATACTCAAATATAACTGCTTACTAGCGCCGCCTTTTGGATGAAGTACTGACCAACTTTGCCGAATACAACTTGAGTGTAGGCACAAAGGATCTCGAGCTAGAGCCATATTTCACACACATAAGAATATTGCAAACACACTAGCGCCACCTATTTCTAAAATTCTTAATTACTTCTCCCATCACAGAGCCACAGACAAACAGACATAACACTTGTCAAATTTCCATCGTTCACTGATTTACTGGTCAATTCAAATAATCATTAGTTGGCCAATCGATCACTCGCGGCGCTGGCATAGGATTTGCTCTAGTTTGACGTTTGCTCACTACCGCCATCTGGTTCGTGATTTGCCCAACTAACTGAAATCAACAGATGTCGTTAGTGTTTGAACGACGATGAATTTGATGAGTGAATGTTCAATGTGTTATGTCTGTTTGTCTGTGACAGAGCAGTCCATTCCCACTAGATGATCGTTGCTAAAGACATCATCTTTACAAATTCCAAATTTGTTCGATAAAAATATTTACAATGGCATATTTTATTTGAAAATCCCACCCATTTTGAACTGCACCTTTTCAAAAAGGTTATGCAGGAGGTTATGTTACCCCGAAAACCCCTACCAACATGGTCGATCTTAGGTAACTTTCTAAAAGATTGGTTACATTATCTTTCGAAACAGCCCAAAAAATCAGGGATTAAACAAACAACCAAAAAGTTATAACAATTTAATTTGGGGTCAATATGACCCCAGATCATTATTATTATTATTAATATCTTTATTTATGAGGTTGAATATTTAAAAAAATGGCATCCTTTCAAAGTAGCATGGGGTCATATTGATCCTAGAGCACAGACAAAAGGTCTCATACAGATTACCATTATCAAATGTAAAAAAAAATCTTGCTCACCTTGAATGTGGCGTTGGTCATGCCGTCTAAGCCATAGTATGTAGTTCCAGTTGACCCAGACGTCACACAAATCTCTCCAACTTGATCGGTTTTGCACAGGACTGGGGGACCTTCCGCATTGACCACAACCATAGTAGCTAAAAACAATCGAATATTTCAACGATAAGCACCGATGCGTCCCTAAATGCGTCGCCAAACTTACCACTCGGCATAACCTGACCACAGTCCTGCAGTGTGAGCGACGTCAGCGAATCCTCACTATCCACGCGAACCACGCCATGTGAGAGTGCTGCCATCGATAGGACGCCCCGTCCGGTAGCCGATTGGTTGTACCCACCGGCGGATCGACCCGGCCGTCTTAGCGAAACGGTAAACACCTCCGAACTGCTGGCACAGGGACAGATTGCATCCGGTCGGAGGCCCTTAGACTGGAACACACTCAGGAATTGATCACAGCTGGAAAGAGACCACGGATTGGCACCGTCCGCAACCAGAAGCATTCGCAGTGACGAGAGTGAGATTTCTTTGTGATCCTTGGTTGCCAGAAGACCCCAGTGCAGATCGCGGCTCTTAACCAAACAACACGAAGCGCGATATTTGGTGATCAGTTGCATCCACGACGAAGGTTTGAGCTTCATCAGCGCATAGGGAATGAACAGTACGTGCATTCCATTAAGCACCGACGTTAGTATGCTGTGCCAGAGACCTACTTCCCGTTTGAAATCGAGGACACAAACAATTGTCTCCCCTTCCGTGTAGTGACAAGCCATTGTCAGCGCTCGACAGTGGTTGATCATGGATTGGCGTGAGACTGTAACTCCCATGACACTGCCTTCCTTATCGGTAGTGTACTCGATGTAAGCGATCGAATCCTCACTGATGCGGTTGTTGTTTGTATTGAAGTCCTTGGGAACCTTTGGAAGATGTTCTGTGACGAACCAGTGCAACCGTGGCCATCCTTTGAGCTTGGCAACCTCACCGGTCGACGACTTTGGCAGTCCTTTCAAGCACGCTTCCGATGTCAAGGCCACCTGCACTCCACACGAACTCAACAGGAAACCGACCTGCTGGGGTGGGGAGTCCGAACTGGATAAAGGTAGCTCGATGGGCAGTGGGACCAGTCCGCGGAACATGCAACCGTACCACGCGGTTATGAAACTGTCGGAAGAAAATAAGTTTTAATTCTATTATAACCTAAGTTTTTGGGAATTTTTAAGGAGGACATACCTTAGTGGATCACTGTTGGGGTAGACCAGAGCGACCCTGTCGCCTGCTTTGAGCGATATTTGTTCGGGGCCTTTGCTAAAAACTTTGGTGGATAGTGCGTAAGCGATTTTCTGCGCTCGAGACAACAGCTTTCCGTAGGTTAGAGTGGTAGTCATTTTACCATTCGGATCCAGAACGGTCGCCATCGGTGCCTTGAACGAACTGGTACCGTACCGTTGAAGTGCGGCTTCCAGTGTTCGCGGAAGGCCCGATGGGACAATCAGCTGTTCGCCTTGAACGGGGCTCATGACGTTACCTTCCGGTTTCGGAGCGTTGGGATCTTTCGGGTTGGCTGCGATCTCCAGCTCGATGTCATTGTCTTCGTAGAATTCTGGGAGAGGTCGACGTTTCGGCCGTTTCAAGGTATTCAGTAGCTGCTGTATTTTGGCGGAGACCTTCCATCGGCCAGCAGTTCCCGTGTCACCGGGTTCCTGGCTAGAGAGATTCACATACCGCGTAACGCGGTCTGCTCCCCGTCTTGTGTTGGCACTGAACTGGGTAATGTCCGGGGCAGCATAGGGTCGCTGCTGGTACTCAGAAATGTCGGTGATATCATAGCTGTTCTTTTGGTTGTAGTAGGTCCGATGCATTGCCGGCGGGGAACCGGCACTGGAGGTATCGGACAGAGTAGCGTGTTGAGTGTTTTGTGTTGGTATGCTTTGCGGGGGCCGTCGCTCGATTGGCGCTGGTTGGGTTTGTTGCTTTTGTTGGCTCGAATGATGATGATCGCGGGATGATGGAAGTTTCATGGGTTCTCGGCCAAGAATGTGATCACGTGGGAGGTTGTAGTTATCCCGGTCCGGCGTGGATATCCGTCCGCCGATAATGCCTTCCTCTGGGATTGACTCGTCGTCTGTGCTGGAATCTGGGGTTAAAGGTTGGATATTACTAAGAGAGCTTGCAGTGGCTGTGTCTTGTTCACTGAGTTGTCTGGACGGGACATGATCATGATCGATCGAGAACATAAAAACTAAGATAAAAAGCACGTTCGATTTTGGGAACTTAATCATTCTGACCAAATTGTATGGATGAGTTTATTCATTTTTTTTGTGGTATGGGGTGGGAAGATGTGTAAAATGTGGAGAATTACCTGAGTCGTCATGATCGCGCTCGGGACTACGATTGAGCACGGAGCTGCGTTTGGATGGCATTGGTAAGCTAGGTTTGGGGCGATTTTTTAATGCGGCTAATGCTTGCTGTACAGCTTCCTGACGTACTTCTGTGGTGGGTAGGTTAGGTGATTCGTTTGATAATCGCAGTGAGTTGATTTGATTTGCGTGTGTGTGAAGGGTGCCAGCAGTAAACGATGGGTGGGATGGATCATGATCGATTGTTGATGCGACAGACACACACATTCAGAATTCATAAACAACGGGCACAACGGTGTGCGTGTGTCAAATAGGAAGCAAAAGAAAAGAAAATTTAGAAAACCAAATCAGAAACTGAGATCACTTATGATTATGGATGTGGTAAAGTGTTTTGTTTGTGTTAACAATGAAGTTAAATTTGTTTAGTGTTCATTATTGGAACTTAATGTTTGGCGATTCACACTACCTTTCATCTGACAGTATTCATATACATAGTTCAAATTGGTGTAACCTGTTCTCTGGGTTTTTAGTGTGAAAACAGCCATAAATGGTACAATTCTTGACCGATTCTTTTGCAATAACTAGCAATTTTGTTATATTTTCAAATCAATAGCATTTAGTCAATAGATAGTTTGGTTTCAGAGCTATTGCAGATTCCGTTGGAGCCATGTACCCTAGGAAAATTGATGACTTCTAAAATTTAATATAAACAGGACGTGTGACGGCGATTTTGCAAAATATAGGTTCCAAGGCCACTCAGGATCAATCCGGTAATATTGGCTAAGACATTTACTACATTTGATCTTTTAAAAAGTGTTCTTCGGATAATTCACTCACTTCAGAGATCCGGATCATTTTAACGGATCTAAACGACCATCTCTAAATTGAATAATACGTTAGCCTGTAGTACATAACTCTTAGTCAGGTCAAGGAAGGTGGATTATTTGACTTATTTAAGGTCAACTTTTCCGAAGAACGCATATTTTTTAAGTCTGTAACTATGTTAAAAATCGAAAACAAGAACCGAAAAAGTGCTGCAGGTTTGAACTGGCCTGAAAAATTCACCCGATGTACGTTCAAAATCGGGCAAATAATCTTCCAATCTTGAAAAATAGCACTTTTTCGATTTTCTGTTTTAAATTTTTTAAATACATAGAGGAGTCATAAAATATGGGTTCTTTGGAAACTCACGATAATTATGTGAGAGCCGTATGCGTCCGTTTCGGGCCGGGAAGTAACAATTTGATACCCCCATGTTACTCCCAGTTAGGGAGGTCTGGCCGGAAATATCGCTTGTTGAATCGGTCACGATTGAGACCGGTTTTCTCGCAGGCTCGGTGGCGGCGATTAAGGCCACAGCAGCTTTGGCAGAAAAAAAATGCAGATATCCTGGAGATTGTTCGAAATCGTCAGATTAGACTACTTTGGTGAACACAGCGTCGCAACAGATTATGTCGAAACTACAGCGCTGGTGGTGTCTTGAACAAAACCAGCAGCTGCAGTAGAGACTACTGTGATGCAGTGAACACCATGCACCCCAACAACAAAAACGTCGCGGGTGAGCTGCGGGGACCTCCGTATGTAGATATAGAGGTCAATGCGGTTCACGCGTGGCGTTTGTTGTGGGGGTGCTCGTCTCCTACGCGAGTTTATGATATAGACCGACAGGTTACTATCATAGCTTGCGATTGACGGGTGGTGAGGTTACTGTGTACCGTTCTCAAAGTTCTGTGCAAAATTATCCTAGCCCGGATTCAGGAGAAGATCAATGCGATTCTCCGGCGGCAGCAAGCCGGATTCCGTGCCGGAAGATCCTGTGTGGACCATATTGTCACGCTCCGAATCATTTTGGAGCAGGTCAACGAATTCCAAGAGTCCCTTTACTTGGTATTCATTGACTACGAAAAAGCTTTCGACCGTCTCAATCACGAGAATATGTGGGGCGCCCAGAGACGCAAGGGGGTTCCTGAGAAAATCATCAGCCTTATCGAAGCACAGTACGAGGCCTTTTCGTGTAGAGTGCTGCACAATGGGGTCCTGTCCGACCCTATCCGGGTCGTAGCTGATGTGAGGCAAGGATGTATTCTATCACCGTTACTGTTCCTCATCGTAATCGATGAGATTCTGGTAGATGCGATTGACCGTGAACCAAACCGCGGGCTGTTATGGCAGCCTATAACCATGGAGCACCTAAACGACTTCGAATTGGCGGATGACGTTGCACTCCTCGCGCAACGGCGCTCTGATATGCAGAGTAAGCTCAACGACCTTGCCGAGCGCTCCTCCTCGGCAGGTTTAGTCATCAACGTCAACAAAACCAAATCGTTGGATGTAAACACGGTGACTCCTTCCAGTTTCACAGTAGCCGGGCAACCAGTGGAGAATGTTGAAAGCTTCCAATATCTTGGTAGCCAAATGGCGTCAGACGGCGGTACCAAGATCGACATAGGCGCACGAATCAAGAAAACAAGGGCTGCCTTTGCGAGTTTAAGAAATATCTGGAAAAACAGGCAGATAAGTGAACGCACCAAAATACGAATTTTCAACTCTAACGTGAAATCTGTGCTGTTATATGCTAGCGAAACATGGTGTGTATCAGTGGAGAACACTCAACGGCTGCAGGTGTTCATCAACAGATGCCTGCGGTATATAATTCGGGCCTGGTGGCCCCACAACTGGATCTCAAACAACGAGCTCCATCGTCGTTGTCACCAGAGGCCGATAGCAACAGAAATTCGGGATCGGAAGTGGGGCTGGGTCGGCCACACTCTACGTAGGGGCGGAAACGAAATCTGTAAACAAGCATTAGACTGGAACCCAGCGGGACATCGCAGCAGAGGCAGACCCAGAGGCTCATGGCGGCGAAGCCTCAACAAAGAAATAAAAGAAGTCGACCGAAATCTAACCTGGCAACAGGTTAAATCGATAGCCGGGCAACGCTCAGGATGGAGATCTTTCAAGTCGGCCCTTTGCACCACCGGAGGTGTACAGGATCCATAAGTAAGTAAGTAAGAGGTTACCACCCTTGAAGTCGATACTGCGTTACAACGTCGAGTGCGTTAGCATAGGCCTGAGCGTTCTCAATAGTCCTCCCCTGATGTTATGCTCAATTGCGGGCTGGAGGATACGGACTGGCGAAAGGGTTTTGGTTTTAGTGGGTGGGTGATCCCATCCCCACACTACCTGAGTTAACCTCCTCAGGTGTCTGTTTGCAAATTTCCGTTTAGCCTTGCTCAAGAAAAAAACACAGGGAGGGTGCATTCGTGTCGGAAAGCAGATTTTTGGGTATACAATTACTAATTCTTTACAGACGGCTACTGCTGATAGCCTGACTAATCCATAGCCGCAACGCTCTATTGTTGGTCTCTGTGTGGATTAGACAGTGTTCGAACTAGATTCACGTTAGTTTTGCAGTTGACTTTAACTTTTCACGAAAACGCGCCAGGGTGGCCACTGATCGGAAAACCGTGAATTTGAATGTTTTTTTTATCACTAGCATAATGTGCCAAAAATTTAAAAAGTGCTGTTTTTTTTTAGATTGACCTGATTTTGAACGAACATCGGGTGAATTTTTCAGGCCGGTTTACACGTGCAGCACTTTTTCGGTTTTTGTTTTCGATTTTAAAAACAGTTAGAGGCTTCAAGAAATATGAGTTCTTTGGGAAAGTTGACTCTAAATTAGCCAAAGAATCAATCGAGCAAACAAAAAATGTTGACGGGAAAGATCAATTGACTTGAACCACCTCGAAATTTCATCCAAATTTGACTGAAGGCTTATTTTACCATAAGAATTGTGATTTTGGCCTGACCTGTTGAATATTTGATACTTTTTGAAAACATGAAGAGCTCTAATATCTCTAATCTCTAATAATAATTGCCAAGCATAAAATTTTACGAAAATCTATTTTTAGGTTCATCGCAAATGAACACGGAAGTGGTCCCGAGTGTATCAAGTACCTCAAACCCATATTCACCGATTTCCACTAATGCCTCCAGTGTGGTAAAAAAGTACCTATTGAACGATGATGATGATGATGAAATGATTTCTACACATAACTCCTTCCTATCGAAGTGCTGGAGAAAATGTAAGTTTGTTCAAAAGAATGTTTCCGGACAACCCAATTGTGGTCAAACTTGAGATGGCTCGGTCGTTTCTGATCACGAACGGACTAGCGCCTTATTTTAAATTCGCGGTTTTTCAACACCCTGAAGCATGCTCGGAACTATTGGTTGGATTCGACGTTGAACAAAATATCCCAAAGACATCGAATGGATATAAGCGTAAGACTGTGGAACACCAGCAAGGAAATAGTGGACTGTCGTTATCTGGGGTCATAATTTCTTTCATCTTTTCGAGCCGTCGCTCTGCTCAAAGGATTGAAGCAGTGTGTTGAAAGAAATCCATCACTTTTGAACAACGTGATTCAACTAAGTATGGACGGACCAAATGTGAAATGGAAGTTGTTCAAGGACTTCAGTATCGTCGTTTGATTTATTGAACATTGGCAGTTGTGCTATACACGGAGTTCATAATGCCTTCAAATATGGTATGAAGCATACCAGATGGAACTTGGAGGAATTTCTGGTCTGACTGTACCATCTATTCAACGATTTTCCCTTGCATCGTGCAGATTATACTGCTACCACAGACTCAGATTTGTTCCCGCTGTAGTTTTTGTCTCGTACGCGAAAATTTAAATGTCACTGAACGTGCACTGAAGATGGTCCCGAATACGTAGAAGTAAGTGAACGACGTGAAAAACCAACTTGATAAAGGACTGAAAGAAAGTAACTCAGCGTATAAAAGGAGCTTTTTGACTGTCAGTCAGTATAGACCGTTTGATGGGTTGGAAAATAATATTTCGGATCAAATGCTGAGTCCTAAACATATGCTTTCTTCATTTCGTCTGTCCTTTTTTGCGGGAATTCCAATGCGATTCTCCTATCGCTTCTTTTTTATTCGAAGAATTATTTGCTCTTATTCGATACACTAAAGTCTAATTGCTGGAACGTAAAGGCAAAAACGGCAATAGAAATTAATCTCACTGATAACAACATCCTTCCAACATTACAGGTGGATATCGGGTTTGAATTGAGTGCAGCCATTAAAACCTGTATGACACAGGGCAAGATATCGGAGAAAACAGTGCTGCAGTTCAGGAACGATTGCAAAGCGTACTATGTAAATTGTAAATTGTAAAGTGTAAATAAAGATTAACTGAGAATATTTTTGACATTTTTCTGGTTTTGATGCAAGATTGATTTTTTAGAGCCTGGTAAACTCTACCCATGACTGCATGAACAAGATCAGCTATTGCCTTATGAATAGAGTTAGAAAGTGTAAACTGAGATGAACTGAGAATATTGAAGGATAGAACATTTTTCTGATGGTAAAATTTTGTTAAATTTAAAAACGTTTCATAAGTGTGGATTATATGAAAAAATTCAACCGCCCAGTAGGTTGGTGCGTCTCTGAGAGGACGTTTGATACTGGTGGATCACATGGAAAAGTCCAACCTCTGAGTGGGTTGGTGCGTCTCTGAGAGGACGTTTGATCCGGGTGGATCACATGGAAGAAGTCCAGCCTCCGAGTGGGTTGGTGCGTCTCTGAGAGGACGTTTGATTCAAGTGGATCCTACAAAAGCAAATTCAATCTCGGAGTTAAACTTCTGCCCCTGACTGCATGAACAAAATTACCTATTGCTATCCAGCTTTCCACGCTCGTTAATGGCGGCTTGTCGGTGTGCAAAAATCAATCGGTCGCTGTACTGTTTGACACTAGCTGGAAAAAAACTCACTGCCGAAAAGGCCTTTTTTCCCTTCCCCTAACCCAGGAACGCCAGTGGGCTTTCCTCCAGCTAGTGTCAAACAGTACAGTGACCAATTGATTTTTACACACCGATAAGCCGCCATTACCGAGCGTGGAAAGCTGGATATGAATAGAGTTAGAAAGTAAAAATCGAAAACTGAGATGAACTGAAAATATTGTTGACCCTTTTCTGGTTTTGATGAAAGATTGATTTTCTAGAGCCTGGTAAGCTCTACCCATGATTGCATAAACAAGATCAGCTATTGCCTTATGAATAGAGTTAGAAAGTGTAAACTGAGAATAACTGAGAATATTTTTGACATTTTTCTGGTTTTGATGCAAGATTGATTTTTTAGAGCCTGGTAAACTCTACCCATGACTGCATGGACAAGATCAGCTATTGCCTTATGAATAGAGTTAGAAAGTGTAAATTGAGATTACTGAGAATATTTTTGACATTTTCTGGTTTTGATGAAAGATTGATTTTTTAGAGCCTGGTAAACTCTACCCATGACTGCATGAACAAGATCAGCTATTGCGTTAGAGTTAGAAAGTGTAAACTGAGATGAACTGAGAATATTTTTGACATTTTTCTGGTTTTGATGCAAGATTGATTTTTTAGAGCCTGGTAAACTCTACCCATGACTGCATGAACAAGATCAGCTATTGCCTTATGAATAGAGTTAGAAAGTGTAAACTGAGATGAACTGAGAATATTGAAGGATAGAACATTTGTCTGATTGTGAAAAATTGTTTAATTTAAAAATGTTTCATAAGTGTGGATTATATGAAAAAAAATCAACCGCCGAGTAGGTTGGTACGTCTCTGAGAGGACGTTTGATACTGGTGGATCACATGGAAAAGTCCAACCTTTGAGTGGGTTGGTGCGTCTCTGAGAGGACGTTTGATCCGGGTGGATCACGTGGAAGAAGTTCAACCCCCGAGTGGGTTGGTGCGTCTTTGAGAGGACGTTTGATTTAGGTGAATCCTACAAAAGCAAATTTAATCTCGAGTTAAAATTCTGCCCTTGACTGCATGAACAAAATTACCTATTGCTATATGAATAGAGTTAGAAAGTAAAAAAATAAAAAACTGAGATGAACTGAAAATACTGTTGACATTTTTCTGGTTTGATGCAAGATTGATTTTCTAGAGCCTGGTAAGCTCTACCATGACTGCATGAACAAGATCGGCTTTTGCCTTATGAATAGAGTTAGAAAGTGTAAACTGAGATGAACTGAGAATATTTTTGATATTTTTCTGGTTTTGATGCAAGATTGATTTTCTAGAGTCTGGTAAGCTCTACCCATGACTGCATAAACAAGATCAGCTTCTGCCTTATAAATAGAGTTAGAAAGTGTAAACTGAATTGAACTGAGAATATTGTTGACATTTTCCTCGTTTTGATGCAAGATGTTTCCCAAACGGCATGAAGGAATTTTTTCCCACATATTCAATTTATTTCTACAATAGTAATAGTGAGTAAATTATAATACAGAGTAGGGGAGAAGAAGGATGTAGGAATAAGTAATGATAAATGATAAATAATCGAACAACAACAATCAGTCATTGAACAGTCCTAATTCTACGTCTGTTAAGAGTCGAAAAGATTGTGCGATGATCGAGAGACTGCTCGTTTTGATAGCAGCAATGCGAGAAAAAGAGAGAGCGTATCGGTATCGAATTGGTGGGTAGCGTGAACTGAGCCGGAGGAGCGAACTGAGTTTCGAGAATGACGTGTTTGAATACGGTTGTGAAAAAAAAATATTAGAAAACAAAAGAAAATAATAAAAGTAAAATAAAAGTTAAAGTGATTATTCAATTGTTTCTTGTGGTTTTTATGTGTTAATGAAGAACCCCCATGTCCTACACTAACGTTCCTAAGAAAACTGTGTGATCGTTCTCCATTGTCACACGGCTCACAAAATACATTTCGTGTATAAATCCGCAAACCATAAATCATACACCTGAAGTTGCTCTGAAACGACTTGAATTTTGCTTGGATCATATGGTTCAAAGAGATCAATTAGTGGGATCTGTAGCTGACAAAGTTCGTGAAGAATTTTCGAAAGTGGTGAGTACGCCCTGTGCCAAATCGCTCATAGCATCCTACAAACGCATTGAGCAGCGTTTGGGCACTTTCTAATCTAATTTAATCTCATACTTGTGTAGCCAATACTTAAAAGCATCCTGGAAAACGACGGTTTCTATTTTCCGTCATTTTTCTTTACATATGGCCAGGCCAACAACGCAGCATGTACCGCAGAGATGACTCGTAGGACTCCTGGTCCGGAAAAAACGGTAAAAAAACCTGGAGTTCGAAGTTTGATATCGAGTGGCCACCCTGCAAGAAGGTTAGACACCGGTTAATGAGACTTCACCATCTTCAATATTTTCCGGTTGGGGATGTTTCCCCAACTGTATGCTTTGGGAGGAACTCGTCCGCGTCTTAAGGCTAGCAAAGTAGGAGCCCGTTCCATAACCTGGGCGTAATGCGTGCTGCCGGAAACTAAATGTGCTGTCTGATTGTAGTTTCTGCCATAGCCGGCGGTTCACCAATCTCTTGAGGACCTTGGACACGCAGGTTGGCTTCGCAACATCCTGGGAAGAGACGTTTTTTATTTCCGAGATTGGGATGACGAGACTCCGGCGCCACTTGTTCGGGAAAGCTTGGTCGGAGGGGGCTTGTTTAGACACGTTTTTATGCCCATACAATAGTCCTTCAAATCCTGTCCGGTTTGATACCGTGTGGTCTTGGAACCGTAAGCACCACGTTTTATTTTTTTCTTTAGATCATGAAGTATTAGACTATGACACAAGACCCAACTTTGAAAATTTCCGACGGACGGTTACCCTGATCTTAGGAAATATGAACGAACTGGTCCTGAGTTGTCTTTTGCCTTTCTTGATAACTGAAGTTGCTGAACAGTACCACCAGGAGCTAGACGAGCTGATAGGAGATGCCACCGGATCTGGCGACGTCAACAGATTGTGGGAAAATATCCCCGAAGCTGTGACTACAACAGCGCAGGAAGTGTTAGGCACTGCACAGCGACGCCAACTGGTTGGTTTGATGAGGAGTGCCAGCGAGTAACGGACGAGAAAAATGTTGCTAGGAGTCGAATGCTAGTGGCTCGGACCCGTTCCAACAGAGCGGTGACAGACAAGACTATGGTGGCAGCCAGGTGGAAGGAGCACTCGAAGATTTGTTGAACGGTGAAAATAAAGGTGTATTAAGGAGCAGGATGGACATAGTCGGCGACGGTCAAGCTGTGTAATCACCAACGCTGGACGAGGTAAAAAAAGGCTCTAAACGAGCTGAAAAACAGTAAAGCTGCTGGAAAGGACGAGATCCCGGTCTCGGTCTCGATTAGGGTAATTCGCCAAATGTTGAACGGCTAATTTCTTCGCCTATTGTTGAACGCACGTGCATTTCTTATGGGAGTTCAACAATTGGCGACAAAATTAGCTGTTCAACATTTGGGGGTTTCCCCTATTTGCGCAAAATGGGTTATTTTTGGAACGTGTTTTTTCGGTAAATTACATAGCAAAGGACGTATAACCGTTAGGTCAATATAATTTTCGATACAGACGCATATAATAATTATCGCATTAACGACGAGATCTGGCTGAAAAATAACTTCAATAGTCTGAAAATTCCGAAAACCCCAAAAATTATTTTATAAAAAATGATAATCATCATTAGTACGGATGTGGCCTTAGAATCAAACCATTTTCAGGTACGACATATCTTAGGATTTGATCTGGACACTAATGACGCAGACCACATTGCTCCAAAAAGTGAAAAACTGGTTGCATTAGTGAAAACGAGAGCTCGGAATCATTTTTAATGTTTTTTTTTGGTGCTATTCGTTATTAATTTAAAATTGTTCTAATTCTCCGATAGCAATTATTTACTTTTTTTGAAATTTATAATACTTGTCAGATATAATGGATTCATTACAAATATTGATGAAATTTTTTGAGTAATAGCCAAAAACATGTTGTGCAAAATCCTCAAAACATTGTGAAGGAAAAAAATATAGAACATGACAAATATTCGAAACATTCTGGAAAACTCGATGCTATATGAAAGTATACAGAATACTAGGCTATATGTAACTACAAAACAGTAGATTACTTGAAAAAAAAAATGGAATTATTCAATAAACAAAGTGTATTTATAATTATCGGAACGGTCTATATTAGGAGATCTGGCGTGCAGAGGAACGGCACTATCATCATACGGTCACATATGCTCCTGGGCTTTGCAAACGACATCGACCTCATTGGAATCGATCGCAGAGCAGTAGTGGAGGCTTTTGTCCCACTGAAGAGGGAGACGGCGAGGATAGGCTTAACCATTAACAAGACAAAGTACATGGTGGCAGGTAGAGATAGAGGAAGACCTAGTGGTGTTGGTGCTGAGGTAGTGCTTGATGGGGATGTGTTTGAAGTTGTTGAAGAATTTGTTTATCTTGGAACGCTTGTGACATGTGACAATGACGTTTCCCGTGAAGTGAAAAGACGTATTGCTGCTGCGAATAGGGCCTTTTACGGATTACGTAACCAGCTTAGGTCCCGCAACATGCAGACGGAAACGAAATTTGCTCTATACAAAACTCTGATTCTACCAGTGGCCCTTTATGGACATGAAGCATGGACATTAAAAGAGGCGGACCGGAGAGCTTTCGGGGTTTTCGAGCGAAAAGTGCTGCGTACAATACTCAGACGGAAACTAGAAAATGGTGTGTGGCGCAGACGCATGAATCGTGAGCTGTATCAAGTACACAAAGAAGAAAATATTGTGAATTGGTTAAAATACAGCAGACTTTAGTGGGCTGGTCACTTAGTGCGAATGTCGGAAGAAAAAATAGCGAAAACAATATTCAACAGAGAACCAGATAGGGACCGTCGACTTCGTGGAAGGCCACGAACACGCTGGCTGCACGCGGTGGAATCGGACCTGAACGTTCGGGGAAACTGGAGGAACATCGCCCAAGACCTACGATTATGGAGCCCTACAATACGCCAGGCATAGGTGTATGGACGCTGTAGCCAACCAGGTCCTGAGTTGTCTTGAAAATGTAAAAACATATCTACAACTACATCTTCATTTGGCAAATTCATTGAGTTTGGCTTTGATCCATCACACGATCTATTCATTACTCCAAATGTAATAAATAGATCGGCCAATTTGACCAGATTGATGTCGAGTTGTCTAGAAACAGTAATCATATTTTATTCCTATTTTGCAAAATCATGTAGTTTGAGTTGACCTATAAATAAAATCTAGATGCAATCTATATACATAAAAAATGAATTTCTGTCTGTCTGACCATTATAGACTCGGGAACAACTGAACCGATTAGCGTGACCCCTCACCCATTTTGAAAGGAGGGCTTCCATACAAATAAAACACAATTTTTTTTATAACTCGAGAATTAATCAAGCAAATGGAATCAAAACTAAAACTGACATGTGGAGGTTTTGGAAGGCAAGAAATGTGTCAGTGGTAGATCGACACCCCTCCTCCTTCTGCAAAGGGGGCTCCCATTGTAATGAAACACACATTTCTTCATATCTCGATAACTAATCATGGTTTTTGAAGACAAGAAATGTTTTTATGGTGACCGAGACTCCTCCCCTAGAGAATTGATTTATTAACCGTCTACTAAAAAAACCTGCGGATATTAAAAAATATTCAGAGAATATATTAATTTTAAGCGAAACGAAGTTTGTCGGGTCTGCTAGTTTGAAATAAATTAAAAAGATTTTTAAACTTTTAGCTTTACATTATTGCATAGTAGATGTTGATGTTGATGTAACCGAGATTACAAAATTATTAAAAGCCTGATTTGTATTTTTGTATGTACAAACCAGAAGCAGATGAAGGGTAGTGTGATTGATGTGAGTATAGGTGGATCGTTGTTGCATAAAGTGGGTATCACTGTTTCAATATCTATACAATGTAATCATGATCTTATCTATATGTACTGGGTAAGGTTCGTTTTCATTTCGCTATTCGGTAAAATTATGTTGCAATATTTTTCTTCTATATGCCATGCACTTTTGGTTCATTCTATCACGGAGAGGATGAACAAACAAAAACAATTAACATGCCTTAAACAACATTTCACGTACAACTGAAACGGAACTCGAGTGCACAAATATTGGAACAAACGAATTGCAACGCTGACATGCGAAAGGAAAACGAAATATTTAGAAAGGTAAGTAGAAAAAAAAGTGAAGTAAACTAGTCTGCACTAGAGCTGGTCCGATCACTTCAAGTCACAGTTGATTGATTAGGAATCGATTACTTTTGTTAGTAGAGGAATAGTAGAAGAAGAGGATTGGGTATCGAAACGGTTCACAGCCAAACGAGATAGAGGAAGTAACGAATTCCATCGTTTCAGACGGTATTTATACAAAAGTAGAATTCATAAGTAAGAATGTTCATCATTACCACTGGTGTAACGACTCTCGTGTCGTCCAATTCTTCTATTATTTCTACTATTATTTCCAGACGTTTGGTTATTACTTGTTCGATCGAAATTGGTTTCTAGTGGGGGCGGCGGCTGGTGGACAGAGCTAGCCGCCGATGCCGCCTGCTGCGGCGGCTGAGACCGTAAATACTGGTGGTGTTTCTGCCGCATTATGACTTGGTTCTCCGCTAGGGAGCCGTGACTGTCCGCCGGAGGGTTCGCGGACGTCGATGGTGACTTGGCCAGGGCTGCCGCAGCCGCCACTATCGCCGGCGAGTGCAGGGCCAGGTTACTGAAGTTAGTACTTAGCGATGGCACGTCTTTTCTCAGCTGTTCGGCACTTGGCGTTTCGAGGGCGGCAAACTGTGACCGGATGTACTGTTCGAATGGCCGGAGCGGATCAAAGCTCGGTTTGTCCGGGTGTGGCAGATCTGACCGACCCGTCGCTACCATTCGGTCGCAATTACGTTTGCGTGTCGCGTTTGACAGTTTAAGCGTGATTTGTTTGATGTGCACGTGTGAATGGGTGACGTGAGGAACATGTCCAATGGTGCATGTGAATTGCATCGTTAAGTAGTTGGTAATTGGTGATGGGCCCGTGAATTAAACAAAACACAACAACAAATCGCACAGCACATGCAAAAGAAAGAAAAGAAAAAAAGTCAAATGAATAAACGTAAACCAAAAACAAACATTCGTAAGCTTATAGATGGATGAATGTATTCCTAAACCAAATAAAAACCATAACCAGGATATCGTACTTACTATTGGATTACCTAATCCCTAACGATTCTTAGAATACAACAACATGAGCAATATATGTTTCAATCGAAATAAATTCGCGATCAACTAGCGTCTGATTTTAGTTCCCACACAGAGCAAGAAAATGTAAATTTATATCACTCGTAAATACGTTTTAATTGCTTTCATCAGACGGTGGTTTTAATTGCGCTCTAGCTTAGACCCGATCGTCTGCTGTAAATGCAGCTTCTAGAATCGTCGATATCCAACGGAATTAAATAGAAAATCTAATAAAATCAGTTCTCATGTACATAGTTGTTAGTATAGATTCGTGATTGGTGATTATGAAGCAGGTGGCTGAAAGGACTGTTATTTAGGTTGTTTGTTAAACATGGCATGAGAATCATAGCACTTCCAAAGTTGATACGAACTTTCTCAAACACATAATCAATCCACTTGGCAGTAATAGTGCCGTGCATTATAAAAATAGTATTTTGACCATAACTCTTGAGCCAATATCCCGATCTGGCCAATTTTAGATGGGAAACAAAATGACAGGATTCACCGTCAAATGCAACTTAAATGCAAAAGGATAGGCTCAAGATAAGTGCCTAAAAGAGCACATACTTACAAACACATACATTTTACAGACAGACATCGAGAAAGGCAAAAATGGATAATAAGTACAAAAATGAAATTGTATATAAACGATTGTGATTAAAAGTTTATTCGTTCTACATAACCTAAAGTGCCCAGCCGTTGACGGCTTGCTATTCATTTCAACAGGATGGTCGACTTTTGCATACTAATCCACTCAGCTTGACGAATTGTGATGATGTCTGTCTGTATGTATGTATGTGCGGCAAAGAACTTAATCATTTTTCAAGCATTGTCTGTCCTTATCGATTACTCGCAACAAGTTGTATTTGACGAGGAATTCTGTACACTGACACAAATTCAATCATTGTACTTTTGTGTAGCAAACTATAGCTTCTTCTTCTTCATCTTAGTATTCTACTAGCATTTCCTCAGTTATTAATTTAAAGCTTTTCTATTCCCGCCATTGCATGAGTATGTATCTTGTGTGGCAAGTACAATGGATACACTATGCACTGGGTCTCAAGAAAGTTTCCAACCCGAAAACATCATAGACCGGACCGAGAATCGAACTTGCCATCTCCGGATTAGCAATCCTACGCCTTTGTTCGCAAGGCTAACTTCAAAAGACTCGGAAGGCTCTTTTCAAGCGGCTCGGAAGCATCCTTCCAAGAGGCTTGAAAGCCTCCTTTCAAAATGGCCTGAAGCCTTCTTTCAAACGGACCGGAAGTTTCCTTTGGAAAGGGCCGGAAGCCTTCTTTCAGAGGGTTTAACTCGAAGGACTTCTTTCAAAATTTTCGGAAGCCTCCTTTCAATAGGTTCGGAATCCTCCTTCCAAAAAGGCCGGAAGCCTTCTCTCAAGACCGGAAACCTTAGAAGGCTCCATTCAAGAGGTTCGGAAGTCTTCTTTAAGAGACTGGGAAGCCTCCTTTCAAGAGATATGTGTGTGTGTAGTCATGTCAACTGTTTGATTATGACATTTGCTTTTCAGTTGTAAATATGACATCGAATCAAAAGGAAAAACGCGTCAAAATTTTGCTCGCACAAGGCAAAAATCAGAACCACTATCACGCCAAGTTGGGCAAGG
Source organism: Armigeres subalbatus (assembly GCF_024139115.2). NCBI lineage: Eukaryota > Metazoa > Arthropoda > Insecta > Diptera > Culicidae > Armigeres > Armigeres subalbatus. The sequence goes on along the minus strand of NC_085141.1, from coordinate 224,046,347 downwards.
CAGACTTTAAACAGCTTTCTGGATCAGGACAGAACTATTATATGGCAACTGGAAGAGATTGCCAAAAAATTAAGATGTAGAAGTTTGCAAAGAAATATCTTGTGTGGCAGGCCATCAGTTCCTGTGTATAAAAGCGCGACATTTAGAGTAGAGTGGGGCAAGAGTACGTTTTCAATTTTTTGAATTAAAACGTGTATACACCGTTAGGCATAAGAGCATTAGGCATAACGGACGTTAGGCATAAAATGACCCTAAGAACAGCCCTTGACATAAAGAAGGCAGGATTATGTCAAACGTCCATTATGCCTAACGTCGCGGACCCAATTAAACAGTTTGATAGGTATTCTGACCAACTATTATTATGTGTAGTAATTGTAAAGGATTTGACGAAACAACAGCAAAGATATGAGGTTAGATAATTTGACTTTAAAGGGATTTTTGTTTGTGCTAACGTAAGAACTACACGACACTTAAAGACGCGACGCGAGACAAGACATAACACTTATTGTTCTTCCAATCGTCAAAGGAGTTAAAAATTACGTTTCTGTCGACCGGTTTCGGGCGCGATGTCACCCATCTTCAGGACAATGTCCGACTGGTTACTTTTAGGGGAGGCTAATGTATAGCTGTGTTGGTTAAACTGTAGAGGCAGGTCATTCATCAATGATTTTTTGGTGTTGGTGATGAACATTGATTCCCAAGAGTTGAGGTGTGATGGTTTCCTGATGGATTTGATGAGTTTTGCGCTGTTCCAATCAATTTCATGATTGGGTTCGTCCGTTTTCTGGCTGCACACACGGACGAACTCAATCATGAAATTGATTGGAACAGCGCGAAACTCATCAAATCCATCAGGAAACCATCACACCTCAACTCTTGGGAATCAATGTTCATCACCAACACCAAAAAACCATTGATGAATGAAGATGATCCCCCCATTATGTCCTGCCTCTACAGTTTAACCAACACAGCTATACATTAGCCTCCCCTAAAAGTAACCAGTCGGACATTGTCCTGAAGATGGGTGACATCGCGCCCGAAACCGGTCGACAGAAAGGTAAGAAAATGGAGAAAATCTTAGAAGAATTCCTGGAAGAATTTCAGAAATAAATCCTGGAGGAATTTTTAAGAAATTCTCAAAAGAATTCCAGAAGGAATTCCCGAAAGAAATCTCTGAGGAATTCCTGAAGAAAATCCCGGAGGAGTTTTTGGAGAAATTCTTTGAGGAAGTCCTGGAGGATTTCAGGAGCAATTCCTGGAGAAATTTCCGTAGAAACTGGGAGGAATTCTCGGAGGAATTGTGGAAGGAATTCCAGGAGTAATTCCCGGAGGAGATCCTTGAGGAATTCCAGGAAGAAATCCTTAAGGAATTACCGGAGGAAACCCCGGAAGAATTTTTGCAGCCATTTCTGGAAGAAATCTCATATGAACTCCCACAGGAACTTTGGGACGAAATAGCGGAGTTCTTCCTAGAGTTTTTCCCGGAAGAATTCCTGAAGACATTCTTGAAAGATTTTCTGGAGTAATTTCCGGAGGATTTGTTTAAGGAAGTCCTGGAGGAATTGCAAGAGGAAATCCTGAAAAAACTCTTGGTGGAATTCTTGGAACAATTTCCGGAGGAATTTTCAGGATATGCTCGAAGGAATTCCTGGAGGAAGAATATCCCGGATAAATATTTACGAAATTCCCGAAGGAATTCCTGAAGAAGTTATAGCTTTGGGAAGCTCGAAGGAATTCCAGGAGGAATTCCCGATGGAATTCCTGGAGGAAACCAAAATCCTCTCCTTCGGGAAAATCTCTGGTAGGTTGGGAAATCCTTCGGGAATTTATCCGGGAATGCCTCCGGAAATAATTTCCAGAGGAATTTCCGAAAAAAATCCCGAAGAAATACCAAATTTTTGGAGGAATTCCCTGGAAGTGCTGGAGGAATTCCAGGAGAAAATCCCGGAAAAACTCCTGGAGGAATTCCTGGAACAATTTCTGGAGGAATTTTCAGGAAATTCTCGAAGGAATTCCTGGAGGAAATCCCGAAGGAATTCTTGGAAGAACTCCCGGAGAAATTCCCGAAGGAATTCCCGGAGAAATTCCAGAAGAAATTCCCGCAGGAATTCCCGAAGAAATTCTCGAAGGAATTATCGTAGGAATGGATTGAGGTTTCGTACAGGAATTTATCCGGGAATTAGCCCAGAGTTCCCCCGGGAATCACCCCGGAGTTCCTCCGGGAATTACGCAGTGAATTTCTCCGAGAATTCCTCCAGGAATTCCTTCGGGAATACGTCCAGGAACTCCTCCAAGAATTCCTCCAAGAATTTTTCCAGGAATTCCTCTGGATCTACCCCCAAGAATTTCTCCAGGAATTTCGCCAAGAATAGACTCTTCTGGGAAATTCTTAGAGGACTTATAGAAATTCTTAGAGGAATTCTTGTAGAAATTCTTGGAGGAATTCCCAAAGGAATTCTCGGAGGAATTTCTGGAGAATCCCATCGAGAATTTCCCAAAAATTCCTCCGGAAGTTGTTTCTGGAATTCCTCCAGGAGTTTTCGCGGGATTTCCTCCTGGAATTTCTCCGGGACTTCCATAATCAAATCCTCCGAAAATTACTCCATGATTTTTTTCAAAAATGTCTTCAGGAAGGAGGAATTCTCGGAGGAATTTCAGGAGGATTTCCCGAAGAAATACCCGATGAAATTCTTGGAGGAATTTTTCCGGAAAATTTCTTCGGGAATTCCTCCGGAAATTGGAGTAATTTCCGGAGGAATTCTTGGAGGAATTCCCGGAGGAATCCCTGGAGAAATTCCTGGAGGAATTCCTGGAGAAATTCCTGGAGGAATTCCCGGAGGTATTCCCGGAGGAATTCCCTTAGGAATTCCCGGAGGAAAAACGGAAATGATTCACAAAGTCGGTTGCGAATAAAGCAGCTCTCAGGCATCATGAAGCTTTTGCGTTTGGTACTGTATTTGCTCCGCTTGACTCGCAACACCACCAAATCGACTAACGAATGAACACAGAAAATATTTTGTTTTTCGCCTACTGTTTTTAATTGTCAAAATTCCTTTGGTAATAACTCGAAATTTTCCTTGACCGTTTTCCTTGAGAACTGCATACTAGGCTTTAGCAGCGAAAGTAGCTTTTGCCGTTACCCAAAGTGTTGAAAAGTATTCAACCGTTTTAGATAGATTTATGATATCCTTGGTCATTCAAGCTATTCTTGCTAAAAAAGCTTTTCACATTACTTAAAGTTTCGATATTGAATTACATCGCTTAGAAGGTCAACGAAAATTTGGGTAATTGTTGCGATATATTTTGGGTCAACCAAACTATCCTTGAGTTCGGGACTTGAGATCTACAGCTGCGGAAGTAGCCTTTTCCGTTACTCAAAGTTTCAATATGTATTCAACCATTTGCATAACATCTCCTGGAAGGTCAAAAAATATCGTAAGATAGTTTTAATATATTCTGGATCATCCAAACTGTCCTTCAGTTTGGGACATGAATCCACTGGTGCTAGAAACGCTTTTCACGTAACTCAAAGTTTCAATATGTTTTCAACCATATCCATCACGTCTCCTGGAAATCTACAGACACCATGAGATAGTTTTGGGATATTCTGGCTCATTCCATCAGCTCAGGACTTGAGATCTAAAAATCTTTTTTCAGTATAAATAGTAGTTTGTGAACGGCACGGCAAGAAGGGGTTGTTTGCTTCTCTCCGAAGGTACAAATCTTACTGAGCGTCTGTTCTCCATATTAGGAGCGGCTGATCATCCTTCGAGTGCCAGCGAGGGACTCTAAGTGAAACTGCGCACCATGGTCCAACGGAATTAATAAGGAATGGTCCTCCGGAAAATTAGGTGGTTTGATGTCAGGCGCTGCAAACCAGCCTTTAAAAAAAACATACGCAACGAACAATCTACAAGAGAGTACGTACCGGAACCATCGGCGAAGACCACTGCGACGAAAAGGGACTAGCGATTGGAAACTCGGTTCGTGGAACTGCTAATCTCTCAACTTCATCGGGAGCACACGCATACTCGCCGATGTGCTCAAGGACCGTGGATTCGGCATCGTAGCGCTACAGGAGGTTTGTTGGAAGGGATTAATGGTGCGAACATTTAGAGGTAATCATACCATCTACCAGAGCTGCGGCAACACACACGAGCTGGGAACAGCTTTCATAGTGATGGGCGATATGCAAAGGCGCGTGATCGGGTGGTGGCCGATCAATGAAAGAATGTGCAGGTTGAGGATCAAAGGCCGGTTCTTCAACTTCAGCATAATCAACGTCCATAGCCCACACTCCGGAAGCACTGATGATGATAAGGACGCATTCTACGCGCAGCTGGAACGTGAGTACGACAGCTGCCCAAGCCACGACGTCAAAATCATCATAGGAGATTTGAACGCTCAGGTTGGCCAAGAGGAGGAGTTTAGACCGACTATTGGAAAGTTCAGCGCTCACCGGCTGGCGAACGAAAACGGCCTACGACTAATTGATTTCGCCGCCTTCAAGAATATGGCCATTCGCAGCAGCTACTTCCAACACAGCCTCCAGTATCGGTACACCTGGAGATCACCACTGCAGACGGAATCACAAATCGACCACGTTTTGATTGATGGACGGCACTTCCCCGACATTATCGACGTCAGGACATATCGTGGCGCTAACATCGACTCTGACCACTATCTGGTGATGGTTAAACCACAGAGAACAGACATGGAGGCTCGAACAAAATTTCTTGCAAAACATGTGTAAACAAACACACCGAACCTCAACGCCATCGACGTCGACATTGCAACTCACAATCTCATTTTGACAACACGATGGCGCTGCTATGCTCCTGCGTGCGTAACGACACTAGCGCACAGTGGCATTTTTTGATGACGCTAGCGCTGATTATGCTCGGGATAACGGCGACATTCCAAAGTTATTTCAAAATGAACAGTAAAAAGTTATCACAACATGGCGAGTGCAGCTTCAACGTCTGTTCTCTGTGGTTAAACTGTGCCCAAAACTATCCGTCATCAACAATGTTCGGTACCGACGACCGCCGCGGTACGACCTAGAGCGACTGAAGCAACCTGATGTCGCCAATGCATACGCGCAGCATCTCGAGGCAGCGTTGCCGGAAGAGGGTGAGCTCGATGGGGCCCCTCTTGAGAACTGCTAGAATACAGTCAAAGCAGCCATTAACGACGCAGCGGAGAACAACGTCGGGTATATGGGACGAAGTCGACGGAACGATTAGTTCGACGAAGAGTGCAGACAGATTCTGGAGGAGAAGAACGCAGCGCGGGCGGTCGCGCTGCAGCAAGGTATTTAGCAGAACGTGGAACGTTATAGACGGAAGCGGAGACAGCAGACCCGCTTTTTCAGGAGAAGAAACGACGCCTGGAAGAAGCGGAGTGCGAGGAGATGGAACAGCTGTGCCGTTCTCAAGTTCTATCAGAAGCTCAACGCATCCCGCTAAGGCTTCGTACCGCGAGCCGAAATGTGCAAGGATAAGGATGGGAGCATCTTGACGGACGAACGTGTGGTGATCGAAAGGTGGAAGCAGCACTACGAGGAACATTTGAATGGCGCTGAGAGTACAGGCAGTGAAAGTCAAGGCAGCGGAGGAGATGACTACGTCAGTTCAGCGGACGATGGAAGCTAACCAGCCCCCACCTTGAGGGAAGTTAAGGATGCCATGCAAAAGCTAAAGATCAATAAAGCAGCTGGTAAGGATGGTATCGGAGCTGAGCTCATCAAGATGGGCCCGGAAAAGCTAAGTCAGAATCTGGGAAACTGAACAGCTACCGGAGGAGTGGAAGGAAGGAGTTATATGCCCCATCTACAAGAAAGGCGACAAGCTGGAGTGTGTGAACTTTCGAGCGATCACTATCCGTAATGCCGCCTTCAAAGTGATATCCCAGATCATCTTCCGTCGTCTGTCACCATTAGTGAACGAGTTCGTGGGAAGTTATCAAGCCGGCTTCGTTGACGGCCGCTCGACAACGGACCAGATCTTTACTATACGGCAAATCCTTCAAAAATGCCGTGAATACCAGGTCCCATCGCACTATCTGTTTTTTTTTTTGTTTCAAGGCGGCATACGACAATATAGACCTCGTAGAGCTATGGAAACTTATGGACGAGAACAGCTTCCCTGGGAAGCTCACCAGTCTGATCAAAGGAACTGTGGATGGTGTGCAAAACTATGTGAAGATTTCGGGCGAACACTCCAGTTCGTTCGAATCGCGCCGGGGACCAAGACAAGGTAATGGACTTTCGCGCCTGTTGTTCAACATTGCGCTAGAAGGTGTCAAGCGTAGAGCCGGGTGTAACAGCCGGGGTACGATTTTCAACAGATCCAGTCAATTTATTTGTTTCGCGGATGACATGGACATTGTCGGCCGAACATTTGCAAAGGTGGCAGAACTGTACATCCGCCTGAAACGTGAAGCAACAAAAGTTGCACTGGTGGTGAATGCGTCAAAGACAAAGTATATGCTTGTGGGCGGAACCGAGCGCGACGCCTGGGAAGCAGTGTTACGATAGACGGGGATTCCTTCGAGTTGGTTGAGGAATTCGTCTATCTTGGATCCTTGATAACGGCTGATAACAATGTTAGTCGTGAAATACGATGGCGCATCATCTGTGGAAGTCGGGCCTACTACGGGCACCAAAAGAAACTGCGATCAAAAAAGATTAACCATCGCATCAAATGTATCATGTACAAGACGCTAATAAGACCGGTTGTCCTCTACTGTCATGAAACATGGACAATGCTCGAGGACTTGCAAGTACTCGGAGTATTCGAGAGACGGGTGCTTAGGACCATCTTTGGCGGTGTGCAAGAAGACGGTGTGTGGCGGCGAAGAATGAACCACGAGCTCGCCCAGCTCTACGGCGAACCCAGTATCCAGAAGGTAGCTAAAGCCGGAAGGGTACGATGGGCAGGGCATGTTACAAGAATGCCGGACAGCAACCCTGCAAAGATGGTGTGGAGCTCAGCGAGCGAGGTGGGCAGACCAGGTGCAAAACGACTTGTCGAACGTGGGGCGCATTCGGGGATGGAGATATGCGGCCTCGAACCGTGTATTGTGGCGTCAAATTGTTGATCCAGTGTTATCTGTTTAGATGTAAACTAAATAAATGAATGAGTAGTTTGTGCGACTATTTGCAAAAAGATGATTTAAAAGATGATAAATACTACGAGTGCTGAAATAATCGAGTTTTGCAACAAGTTGCACACGCTATTTTTTGCAATGACGAAAAATGGGCTTTAATATTCCAATAAATCATGTTGCTGCAGAGAACAATCAGATTTCATTTTATCGTGCTACATTGCATAGCTCGACATGCCATGAAGCGATAGATGAAACTGCCTTTGGAGATTTTGGATGGCATGTCCATCAAACTATTTAATTTATTACGCGACGCAGAGAATACACTATTTGACCACATACCCAAACTTATTCAGTAAAATGTAGTCATGTAAGTACTGTTTCATTATACCATTCAAATGAGTGTTATAATGGATTTTTTGCAATTCCTGATCATAATACCTGATTTACAGTTTGTTTTTGAGTGATAAAACGGCCTACTTTTCTATTCCAACGAAATAACTATTATGCAACTCAAATGAGTTGCTTGTCGAACTATGTAATGTGGCACGATAGCATGGAATATGCGAAATAGTCTGTACCATTTTGGTACAGATTTTTCATATTAAAGCCTATTTTTTGGCATTGCAAAAAAAATAGCGTTTTCAACTCGTCGCAAAACTCGATTTTTTCAGCACTCGTAGTACAACTCGTGCTGAAAAAAACATCTTTTTGAAACTAGTTGCATAAACTACTATTATGCAACCCATTTTAGTTGCATAATGGCCATTAAAGCACGGCACCCATTCCATTGGTATGGAAAAGTAGGCCGTTTTATCACTCAAACACGAACTGTAACCTGGTTTTACGATCAGCAATGACAATGATTTCAAAAAATCTTGTTTCGTGTCTCGAAGTCACTGTATGTATGTGATTATTATAGTTAAATATATCAAACACCATCTGGTAGAAGGGCGAATGTCGCAAGAGAAGATTCTCTTCGTCGACTTCTTTTCATTTAAATAAAAGTGACAGCAGTGGATTTATTTGCGCTTTATAACCTCAGAATGCAAGTTCACATTTTCCCTATATTTCTGAGTTGATAAACCGCAAAGAAATCATCGGCTTGTCACTTTTACTTGAAAGAGAGGAAGTCGGTGGGGAGCATTCTCCATCAATTTTAGAAGAACCCTCTCAAATTAAAAAAAAATGTCAGAAGTACCCCCACCAATTAATTTTCTGACTACGCCACTGCTTACGACAATCACCATTATAGGCATTATAGGGCACTGCACGGAAACATCTCTTTCTCTTTCGTTCCTTATAAATTTTGACGTTTACTGGCCTTGTTGCTTTCTAATTTCTTTGTAGCGAGAAAGAGACAAAGCAGTCCGTGCAGTGCCCTATTCCAGATTAAGCTTGGATATATCGGAGGTTCGATTGGCGATTAAAAAAACTTCGTGGCTGTATTCAAGGGCAGATAGGATGACCAAAAACATATCAAAAGATGTGGTGAATATGGTTGAATACATTTGAAAACTTTGGGTGACGTAAAAGGCTACTTTCGCAGCTGTACAACTCAAGTCCTCAAGAACAGTTTGGACCATTCATAATATTCCATAACTATTTAACGATGCTGGTTGGCCTTCAGGACATGTTGTGATTTTGATTAAATACATATCAAAACATTGATTAACGAAAAAGTACTGTAGCGTTTATCTACGTAGCGTGATCTACGAAACTCATAAACAGTTTGGACGACCCAGAAATTCTGGGCCAGAATATACTAAACTATGACACAATAATGTCCGTTGATCTACCATGAAAATGTAATGGATTTTTCGTCACTAAAAGCTTCAATATGTAATTGAAGCTTTTAGTGACGAAAAAAGATAGTGTCGTGGATGTACGTAGATCTTATGTTCTGAGCTCAAAGACAATTCTGATGATCCAAAATAACCCTAAAACAATCTTACCAATCTTACAACACAAAAAGATGACACAATGTTAGCATACAAATTATTTTATGAACTTTACTTCAAATTGCAAATATAGTAAAATCTCTAATAAGAACTATCAGTCACATGCGGAAACAAAACCCTTTTAAAATCAACAGTAAAACAAACAGACTTAACAAAAAATTAAATAACCTGATGTATGAAAAAGCGAATTGATAAACCAACTTTGAAGTGTTCAGTTTCTGGCACTTCAATTCTAAATTAAGCCAAACATTCTATTAACGTCTAAATATAGCGTTTCCCAAAATTTCTGTTCTGTATCTGGCTTTGTATTCGAATGATATGAATTGACGAGAAGATGATCGTGCAGCGATTTCTAGATATTATGATGGGTTCGATCGAATTGTTGTTCCCAATGAATATTACTGCTAACCTGAGTGGTATCGCTTTTCGTTATGGGTAACCCTTCGCTGGGTACTGCGTCTGGTTCTGTTTTGGATCTGCTGCTGCTGCTGCTGGGAATGGTGGTGTCCGCCACTGGAGCGGTCATTGCGCTCTCGGCTACCACCGCCGCCACCACCTCCTCCGCCTCCACCGCCGCTTCCGGAGGAGGCAAAGATGTTCTGCTTCTGCTGTGATGAAGGGTGGTGCAGGTGCGATTGGATGTCATTTACATAGCCTGGGTTATTTCCACCACCACCACCACCATTACCGCCTCCGCCACCTGACGGCACAAATTAGGGTCAACACAGCAAGAAGTTAACTAATGGGATTACACAACAGCGAACTACAGCTACAGGCGGTTAATGCTACGTACACTTATATGATATATAAATACTCTCGGATATTGACGGCAATTTCCCTAAATTGTGGACCTACGTACGCACCATGTGTGGTTCGCGATGGGACACAGTGGTCGAAAGTGCAACGAATTCAATCATTAAAATATGTTACGCATACACAACTAATAGGAAACGCGTAGAACTATGTCTCTATTTTACACGATTTCAATAGAATCAGCAGGGATTTCCAGTCGGATTAAAAAAATAAATAAATAAAAAATGCATACGGATTTACTGTGGGTGTTTTTTTATCGTTGGTAAGAAACAATTCTTATTAACGGGTTGACATCAAACTATCGTATGAAAACCAACATTATTCGACCACAAGGTCAAAAAGAGCAGTGATTTGTACGTTCAATGTCGTAGCTTGATGTAGTCGCCATTGGAAATAGAATATTCTTGAAAATGAGAAACCTACAACTGTAAAAAGGCCGACTATGGCTTTTAAGTGTCTGAGATGCACCATGAACAAGCATGCACGAGATCAAGATCCCTTGACGAGACAGGAAATTGAGGTAGGTCGATCGTAAACTCATCTTGCCTATAACGAACAGAGTTTCAGAAATACGATTCGATCAATCGACTTATGTACACATATCCAATTAGACATAAGGTGAAAAAAAAATCATAATTGCCAATTATAAGCGTGTTTTGGAATAATTTGTTTTGGTCTTCATAGCGCTACATTTTCGACCATTGTACGGGTGCGTGGAACATCACAGAAAAAGGAAAACCGCACGCATTTTCTTCCGCGTGTGCGCACCGACCGTGTAAACGTGCCGCCTTGACAGTACCATACCGTATCGGTCTATCGCCGACGACGTACAATATAAATATTTGTAGCTACCTCCTTCCCCGAAGAAACGGAGTTAATTGACGGGCGAAAGATAATGTTGATGCAATTTTCCACTTTCTTGTTAATTATCGCCTCCACCTCCTTCCCCGTCGATGGACGACTATCTCGCAATAGTTGAAAAGTGGATGATGGGTGCAGGAGAAACCAAACAGGCGCTGAACACGGGGAAGGGTGCAAATAAACACTGTCCTAAAGAGGCGCACCCAGAGATCTATCATTTGTGTGTTCTGTTCATTCATTCGCTCTCGTCTCGTTCGCGGTTTCGGAAAGGTCTGTCCGCGCGCGCTGTTCGTAGATCGCATCGCAATGATCGCGAAAAGTGAGTGACACATTCTTTCCGTAGTTTCCAGTCAGTTAAGGCATTTGTTGCACTTTCTTCGCTCCTTTGACGGAGATGTGGTGCGATTTTTCTCTAGAGCCCTCTAATTTGTGATAAATTGAAGCGTTTTGCACTGGCGTGACAAATCGCAGCCTTGCTGCTCAAGATAATTAAGTAATTGAAGAATGTTGCACCCAATGGTTGCACAGAGGATGAGTATTAGGGAGGTGTGCTCGCATTGACGAAGTGATCATGATGAATTATGAGAGACTGCTTGATTTATTTTCAGGGTAGAAGCGATTAATAATTATATTTTTCCCTAAATAATGCATTTTTTTATAATGTGAATTTTCCAAAACCCTATCAAATACTAGACATTTTTAATATGAAAATGGATGTGGTCTATGTGTTCAAACGCGTTCAAACGCCTACTAATTAATCAACATTTACCGATTGCACAAACCAGATTGAAGTTTGGTGGATGATCACGAGATCGTTCTGTGTGTTAATCAATACACGATCATACACGCAAATTAAAAGGATCAGCAGCTTATTTGCAACATATGCGTTTTGGAAGTTCATGCTTTTTTATGTCAATTTTTTTCTTTTTCCTGGTGTGTTACGAAGAAAGATCTACCAGCCTTTCAAACTCTGACGAAAACATACAAAACTTTCTCACAGTAAATATATTGTAGTTCCTGTTAAAACCGAAAAGAGCTCGGGCGGCAGTCGAATTTCCTCCCCCATTATCAAGTTTATTCACAAAATCTCATTTAAATGCGGTTTTCATGTGTCCTTTATTCACGCCTTCAATAACATCTCTTCCAGATCTCAATGATTGTTTGAAAAATCCTTAAAATATTTCCAGAATTATAAAACAAAGGATAAATTGATTAAAAAAATCTCACAAAATCTAAAAAAATAGTGCAAATATTAGGATTCTCAAACTAGTTTGCGAAGCCGCAATTCTTTTGTATGAAAATATCAGAATTTAATTAAACTCTTACATAGAGATATTGCATTGAAATTTTATTAAATATCAACAAATCATCTTTGTTTCTACCTTTATCAGAGATTTTCTTGGGTTTTTCAACTCACTGTCGCAACATGTAAGATTTTTTTCATTCAAAATATGTTTTTGTTAACTTGAGTCGTGAGAAAATAAACGACTTAGCCCTTTACGTACTTAGTTCACGGGCCTCGCAACCTTCAGAGTGCTAAGAGTTATCATAAAATCAATTGCATCAAACGATCGCAGAAAGGCGAAATGATGTCCATCATTAGGCGGGATGCTGCCCTGAACTGGTAAAATAATAATATATAAGTTCTTCATTTCTTCTGTTGAAGAGTTCGACCGAGTAGTACGCGTAAACATTAGAAAATGGTGCAAACGCCATCTTCTTAGATTACGACAGAGTAGAAGTAATCCAGTGCCAAGGACAGGATTAAATCGCCAAAGCCGACGACCTGGTCGAAGCGCTAAAAGGTTTCTAAAGCCAGGATAACGCGATTCGGTTACGGAAGAGTTACATAGATACATATCTGTCCTCGTTCTAAGTACCACTGGCTGACCCAAAAAGGTACTGGATGAGGCCATGTTGAAGGTAGAATATTATAATACATGTCTGGTGCAGCTGTTCTCAACGTGGGGTACATGTACCCCTGGAGGAACCTTCGCTGGCCCTAGTGGGTACCTCGGACAAAAATGTGTAATGGCGGATGTGTTACAATTCCAATCAAAACTCATTGATGGAGTGTAATTTTATTGTTTCAAAACATTGTCTTTTATGTATGTATGTATTGCGATCAGTAAATCAAAGCCTATTGAATCTGTGGGCTATAAACAATAGATCAAAAGGACAATACGTCGAATGAACAATTTTTTTAACATTTTAGTGCAATCTACCATTTTTTCAACGAAGGTAATGGAAATCTGCGACCAGACTCCTGGGGAGGCGAACCCAGGTAGTGTGGGAATGGGATCACCATTTTCGACCCACTAAAACCAACTCTTTCCTCTCCAGTCATTCCCCCGGCCCACAATTAAGCAATACTTCGTTTCGGGGATGACTATTGCGCATTGCGCCCAATTGTCTACTAAGACGGAGGCGACCCTAGGTTGGTAGCTCCTATGCAGCTCCTACCTTAGCTACGAGGCAGACCCTATCATGTCTCCTATTTTTGAGGTGCTGAAGAAGCATCAACCCCCCGATATTCCTGCCAGTCATAGCGAGACTTTCGAGTTCCCTAATTCTGAGGTGCGTCAGAGGTATCTGCTCCCCGACACTCCTGCCAGGCCTAGCGTCACGCGTGCCTAACACTCACCTACCCGGACTTTGGCACCCAACAGGGACACCCTATGGGTATCGTGCAGGAGATACCCCCCTGTTGGTAGTTCGTAGCCCAGGTAGTCCTCGATCAGTGTGGTGATCACCCCGTCCAACAACGGAGTGGCACCACTTACCTTACACGTCTTCAATTTCTGAGGTGCCGCAGAAGCATCAACCCCCCGACACTCCTGCCAGGACTCACCAGACTTCAGTCATTCAAACACTACTGACCATGCGTACCATGCGAGGCTTACTTGTGTGCTCTGCTCACCCTTGCACTCGGTCCCTTACTCTGTGGGGGTATTGCGAGTAATACCCCCAGCTCCCTTCCGCTACATGTGCACCACTTGGGGGTGTGTGCGTGTGGGTACCACCCGCTTGCCACCGAAGCAGCCCTCGCTCTGTGGAACTCCCACAGGCTCCGTTAACGACCTGTCTAATTGTTTCACCCCCCAGGTCATTCATCATTTCGGCACGGGTCGCCTGACACCTTGGGATTCGGGGTTAGGGACGCCATATTGTCAGCTTCAGTGTTGTACTGAGCCTGGCGATATGGCCGAATTTAATTACCGTTACGCACTACTTCCACTGGTGACTGCCGAAAATGACACCAGCAGAGAAATTCGGAGACGCATAGTGGCTGGAAATCGTACGTACTTTGGACTCCGCAAGACGCTCCGATCGAATAGAGTTTGCCGCCGTACCAAACTGACAAACTACAAAACGCTAATTAGACCGGTAGTCCTCTACGGACACGAGACCTGGACAATGCTCGTGGAGGACCAACGCGCACTTGGAGTTTTCGAAAGGAAGATGCTGCGTACCATCTATGGTGGGGTGCAGATGGCGGACGGTACGTGGCTTAGGCGAATGAACCACGAGTTGCATCAGCTGTTGGGAGACCCATCCATCGTTCACACCGCGAAAATCGGACGACTGCGATGGGCCGGGCACGTAGCCAGAATGTCGGACAGTAACCCGGTGAAAATGGTTCTCGACAACGATCCGGCGGGCACAAGAAGGCGAGGTGCGCAGCGGGCAAGGTGGATCGATCAGGTGGAAGATGACTTGCGGATCCTCCGTAGATTGCGTGGTTGGCGACGTGTAGCCATGGACCGAGCCGAATGGAGAAGACTCTTATATACCGCACAGGCCACTTCGGCCTTAGTCTGAATAAATAAATAATAACTACTTCCGAGTATCCATATCTCAACGTAACGGGAATTGCAATCTACCAGATCGAAACAAAATGTTGAATAATATGTGTGTTGTATGAAGTTGAATATGCTTTTCTTTTAAGATGCTTGAAAGCCTACTTTCCAGAGACTCTGAGGCTTCCTTTAAGAAGCTCGGAAGCCTCTTTCAATAGGCTCTTAGGACTCCATTCAAGAGGCTCAGAGGACTCCTTTCAAGACGTTCGGAAACTTCCTTTCAAGAAGCCCGGTAATCTTCTTTCAAAAGTCTTTTCATGAGGCTTGGAAGCCTCCCTTCATGAGGCTTGGAATCATCCTTCAAAGTGACTTGGAATCCTCCTTCAAAGTGGCTCTGAATCCTCCTTTCAAGAGGCCCGGAAGCCTCCTTTCAAGATGCCCGGAGTCCTCCTTTCAAGAGGCCCGGAGGCCTCCTTTCAAGAGGCTCGGAGTCCTCCTTTCAAGAGGCCCGGAGGCCTCCTTTCAAGAGGCTCGGAAGCCTCCTTTCAAGAGGCTCGGAAGCCTCCTTTCAAGAGGCTCGGAAGCCTCCTTTCAAGAGGCTCGGAAGCCTCCTTTCAAGAGGCTCGGAAGCCTCCTTTCAAGAGGCTCGTAGGCGTCCTTTCAAGAGGCTCGGGAAGCCTCCTTTCAAGAGGCTCAGGCCTCCTTTCAAGAGGCCCGGAAGCCTCCTTTCAAGAGGCTCAGAAGCCTCCTTTCAAGAGGCTCAGAGCCTCCTTTCAAGAGGCTCCGGAAACCTCCTTTCAAGAGGCTCAGGAAGCCTCCTTTCAAGAGGCTCAGGCCTCCTTTCAAGAGGCTCAGAAGCCTTCTTTCAAGAGGCTCAGAGCCTTCTTTCAAGAGGCTCAGAGCCTCCTTTCAAGAGGCTCAGAAGCCTCCTTTCAAGAGGCTCAGAGCCTCCTTTCAAGAGGCTCAGAGCCTCCTTTCAAGAGGCTCAGAAGCCTCCTTTCAAGAGGCTCAGAAGCCTCCTTTCAAGAGGCTCAGAAGCCTCCTTTCAAGAGGCTCAGGCCTCCTTTCAAGAGGCTCCAGCCTCCTTTCAAGAGGCTCAGAAGCCTCCTTCAAGAGGCCTCAGAGCCTCCTTTCAAGAGGCCTGGAAGCCTCCTTCAAGAGGCTCAGAAGCCTCCTTTCAAGAGGCTCAGGCCTCCTTTCAAGAGGCTCAGGCCTCCTTTCAAGAGGCCTGGAAGCCTCCTTTCAAGAGGCTCAGAAGCCTCCTTTCAAGAGGCTCGGAAGCCTCCTTTCAAGAGGCTCAGAAGCCTCCTTTCAAGAGGCTCAGAGCCTCCTTTCAAGAGGCTCAGAAGCCTCCTTTCAAGAGGCTCAAGCCTCCTTTCAAGAGGCTCAGAAGCCTCCTTTCAAGAGGCTCAAGCCTCCTTTCAAGAGGCTCAAGCCTCCTTTCAAGAGGCTCAAGCCTCCTTTCAAGAGGCCTCAGAGCCTCCTTTCAAGAGGCCTGGAAGCCTCCTTTCAAGAGGCTCAGGCCTCCTTTCAAGAGGCTCAGCCTCCTTTCAAGAGGCTCAGAAGCCTCCTTTCAAGAGGCTCAGAAGCCTCCTTTCAAGAGGCTCAGCCTCCTTTCAAGAGGCTCAAGCCTCCTTTCAAGAGGCCTGGAAGCCTCCTTTCAAGAGGCTCAGAAGCCTCCTTTCAAGAGGCTCGAGCCTCCTTTCAAGAGGCTCAGCCTCCTTTCAAGAGGCTCAGAAGCCTCCTTTCAAGAGGCTCAGAAGCCTCCTTTCAAGAGGCCTGGAAGCCTCCTTTCAAGAGGCTCAGAAGCCTCCTTTCAAGAGGCTCAGAAGCCTCCTTTCAAGAGGCTCAAGCCTCCTTTCAAGAGGCTCAGGCCTCCTTTCAAGAGGCTCAGGAAGCCTCCTTTCAAGAGGCTCAGGCCTCCTTTCAAGAGGCTCAGGAAGCCTCCTTTCAAGAGGCTCAGAGCCTCCTTTCAAGAGGCCCGGAAGCCTCCTTTCAAGAGGCCCGGAAGCCTCCTTTCAAGAGGCCCAGAGCCTCCTTTCAAGAGGCTCAGAAGCCTCCTTTCAAGAGGCCTGGAAGCCTCCTTTCAAGAGGCTCAGAGCCTCCTTTCAAGAGGCCTCAGAAGCCTCCTTTCAAGAGGCTCTCAAGCCTCCTTTCAAGAGGCCTGGAAGCCTCCTTTCAAGAGGCCCGGAAGCCTCCTTTCAAGAGGCCCGGAAGCCTCCTTTCAAGAGGCCCGGAAGCCTCCTTTCAAGAGGCCCAAGCCTCCTTTCAAGAGGCCCGGAAGCCTCCTTTCAAGAGGCCTGGAAGCCTCCTTTCAAGAGGCCCGGAAGCCTCCTTTCAAGAGGCCGAAGCCTCCTTTCAAGAGGCCCGGAAGCCTCCTTTCAAGAGGCCCGGAAGCCTCCTTTCAAGAGGCCCGGAAGCCTCCTTTCAAGAGGCCCGGAAGCCTCCTTTCAAGAGGCCCGGAAGCCTCCTTTCAAGAGGCCCGGAAGCCTCCTTTCAAGAGGCCCGGAAGCCTCCTTTCAAGAGGCCCGGAAGCCTCCTTTCAAGAGGCCCGGGAGCCTCCTTTCAAGAGGCCCGGAAGCCTCCTTTCAAGAGGCCCGGAAGCCTCCTTTCAAGAGGTCCGGAAGCCTCCTTTCAAGAGGCCCGGAAGCCTCCTTTCAAGAGGCTCGGAAGCCTTTTTTTAAGAAGCTATGAAACTTTCTTTCAAGAAGCTCGGAAGGCTCATTTTAAGAGGCTCGGAAGCGTCAATACTAAAAGATCGGAAATCTTTCTAGAGGCTCGGAAGCTACTTTGAAAAGACTCGAAAGCCTCTTTTCAAGAGGCTCTGAAACATTCTTTTTTTAAGAGGCCTCAATTCAAAAAGATCGGAAGTCTTTCTAGAGACCCGGAAGCCTCCTTTCAAGAGATCGGAGGCCTGCTTTCAAGACGCCTGGAAGCCTACTTTGAAAAGACTCGAAAGCCTTTTCTCAAGAGGCTCTGAAACATTGGAAGCGTCCTATCAAAATGCTCCTTTTAAGTGACTCGAAAGGCACCATTTAAGAGGATCGGAAGCCTCCTTACAAGAGGCTGGAAAGGCTCCAATAGTCATGAAAGTCCTGTAGGGGATCATCCACATTACGTAACGCTTAGAGGGTGAGGGGGATAAGCGAAGTGTGACGATCCTTACAAAAATTTTAAATGTTTCATACAAAAAGTGTGACATAGGGGGGAGGGGGTTTGAAAATTACCAATTTTTGCGTTACGTAATTAATGGATCTCGTTCGGCATTGTGGCCTTTTAACTTGTATTCGCCTGTATTTTTCCGTTAAAAATTTTATTTGTCCGGTCAAAGTTTTTATCGTTATTGTTCCGTGGCGTGTAACTTTAAGTTAAGTGCTTGAACCGCCAAGTCAGCGTCAGTTCATTAACCGTAACTGACCCGGGTTGACCCCGGATCTATTTCGCGAGAGTTGTTCATCGTAACATACCCACCCATACTTACCTCCCTCGGTGGAGCGGGTGCTCGGTATCGTCGTCGAATTTGAACTATAGTGGAAAGCGAACGAGAGGAAAGTGAGACTTAAGTGGATCAGAAAAAGAAAATCAAGAACCTCCGTATTCGGTACTTTCGGTGGATCGTGATTGGGACCCGATTGGCCTTGAAGCTAAGTGAAAGAGAGTGGCGAAGAGAATAGAGCTCTGATTGGTTTTTCGGTTTCTGTGGTGATTAGGTCTCGTCTCAGTTCGGAAAAACGAACCGAAGAAAAACGAGTGGAAGGGTTGCACGGCGGCAGCTGCCGCTGTGGCAGCGATGGCGGAGAATGAATCCCCATGGATGAATGATCCACCTCCTGGAGGAGCCAGGATGATCGACGGTAGCTTTACTGGTCCTACTATTCCTTCGTATATGGATGGCAACAATAACCACGGTACTCTTTACGTCCTAAGAATGTCAGCGGTAAACGGTTCTCTTCCGAAGTCTCCATTCTCAATCAAGAAATCCATACAGCAGCAGGTCGGCGGGAAGATAGATGGTGCGTTCCCTGAACTCCAAGGGACTTCTTACGCCCTTAAGGTCAGAAGTATCAGGCAATGTAACTCCTTATTGCAAATGAACAAGCTGATTGATGGCACGAAAATAACTGTGGTTGAGCATCCGAACCTCAACGTTACGCGATGTGTTGTCAGCTGCCGAGACGTAGCTAGCATGTCCGAGGCCGAATTATTAGCTGAGCTGAAAGACCAGGGAATAAAACAGGTGAGACGAATCACACGCAAGAATGGCTCAACAAAAGAAAACACCCCATCCATCGTTATTACGGTTCGTGGAACCGTCATGCCCCCCTACATCGATTTTGGATACATTCGTTGCCGCACGAGACCCTACTATCCGTCCCCAATGCAATGCTTTATCTGCTGGGGATTTGGCCATACGAGTAGCAGGTGCCAGGCTAAACAGCCAATCTGCGGCAAATGCTCTAGGTCGCATACCATCACTGAGGACAACAGTTGTCAACAGGAAAAATTCTGCTACAAATGTCAAAGTAGTGAACATGCACTATCCGAACGATCGTGCCCTTTATACAAGGTGGAATCCGAAATCCAGCACATTAAAATTGATCAAGGATTGTCATATCTAGCGGCGAAACGAGCCCTCGAGGCTCGGAATGGCCCTAGAGCATACGTCAACGTGGCTCAGGTCGAAAATGAGGAGAAATTTAATCAATTGAACAGCCGAATTGATCAACTAATAGCCCAAGTTGAAGAAAAGGATAGGATTATTGACGAACTGCGTAAGGATCTGTCGAATCGAAACCAATCAAAAATTGTACCTTCTTTAAATGGAACCAGTGATACTACATCGCCTAAAGAACTTCGTGCATTAGTCGATACGCAATCCGCCCAAATCGCAGCTTTAGCAGATCAAGTCAACAACTTTCTGTCAGCAGTAATGCCGGCCCAATCTGCTCCCGCTGCTAGTCATACTTCAGTGCCAACTCAAGTTTTGATGAAACAAGTCACGGACGTCAGAACTCCTTCCATCGAAAAGCCGATTACCCCCAGCATTGTGATGCCCAATATGATTAGTGACACCTCACCGGACTCAAGCCCCAACAAGGACATCATTCTCACATCACGGCCCGTTAGAACCCGGCAAAGTAGCTCGCAATCTAAATGCCTTAGATCCGATTCTCCATCCCCTGTTGAGACACCCGTCTTGAAACCTCCAAAGCGCCAGAATAGTTATATTACTGGTACTGACTCAAATCAAGTTCAAAAAAGGATCAAACCTCAACAACCAATATCGTCCGCATCTAAAAAAGGAGTTAAAAAGCCATGTTAAACTGTTCCAGTTAAGTATTTCATGGAACGAAGATTGTCATCTTGTCTATGCTGGAACTAATACGTCGGTCGTCCTGCTTCCCGCCATCATCGTCATCGTTTGGCCCTAACGTTGTCGCCTGAGTAGCCCGCCTGCCAGTTTCGACTGGACCAATATTGATGACCGATTCTCCACCGCAATGAATTTACCCTCATCGCTAGTAGTTAAGAATAATTATTTCTTATCGTTTTCTGCAAGAAATCACACTTGAACAAAATGTTAAACCATTACACTAACAGCATTCCCTTTACATTCGTTCCCCTTTTTCTTTTCTGTTTCTAATGTTTACTTAACACAATGTGAAATCGAATGATAGGTAAGAAGAAAAGGAAACGAAGAGAAGAGAGAGAGAGAGAGAGGGAGGAAAAAAAATACCTGTCATGTGGAATACATAATTTTACAATAAATATTTTCGGTTCAGTGGATCGCTTATACGCTCCTCTAGCGGACAGTAGCGAGAATCATTATCCAACAAGGTTGCCGATAGATTTAAAATAGACTTACGCCAAACAAAATAGTTGCTTCAATGCTCAATGTAGCTATGTTCATGTTTTTAATTAGCAATATTTTAATGTGTTAAAATAGAATGTAATCAATGTGCAATTGCGTGACCCCTTCGGTTGGGCACGAAAAGAAGGTTCCTTTAACCTTCTTTTTCTCTCTATAGTGATGAACTTAAATATAATTTAAAAAATCACTTTAATAAAGAAATAAAAAAAAAAAAAAATTAATGGATCTTCCCTAGGAAGCTTGATCTATAAAATGACGGATTTATGAAAGTTTTAACCAACTTTATGGAGGACCATATTGCGCTGTTCACACTAAATCGAACAACACAGTTTGAAAGTGTGACGGTTCCAAACTGTGATCAAAAGTGTGACGGTGTCGATTTCAATGGATTTTGACAACGATGAATGTCAGACGAAAGCAAACGGTGTGAGAACCACGTGCTTTTGTTTTGAACATTTTCTTTTGACATTTTCGCATTTTGCAACTTCTTGCATTGGCTCCTTCTAAATGGTTGCCAAGGTTGCCAGTTATGCTGTTTACACAATTATTTCCTTCAGAAAATAGTATTATTTAGTGAAATTCGAGAAATGAATTCGGCAACTGTGAACACCCAATAAAAAAGTGTGATTGTCGAATTGCATCGATAATCCATGTTTCAATGCAAACTGCAATATATCCCGTTAGTTTACAGGTCCACTTTTCATACACTACACACTTAAAATAAATCGCCGAATTCGGTAAAATTTTACCGAAATCTCAACAGCAGAACTTTTCGGTAAATAATTTAACCGATTTTCGGTGATTTTGACAGTTGAGCAATGGAAAAAATTACAAAAAATCTGTAAAATAAATTACCGAACAGTTCAGCTGTTGAGATTTCGGTAAAATTTACCGAATACGGTGAAATGAGTTAAGTGTGTACTAAAAATCCACACATATTTATTGGCAAAAATCTATAGATTTAACTTATGATGTATATAAGCGCACACATAACCATTCTCCACGCGAACTACTAATAAAATATATATCCAAATAAACTTTATGTGTGATCTCGAATTAGCAATTATTTAATTTATGTGTGGTTCTATATCGATTATATTAGGGTGGAGCTATTGCAAAAATTTATAACAGCGACACATATATCTTATATAGATATTTTTGGCAGTGTATATGTTATGAGTTAAGCTTATTTTTATTTACAGCAAAAAATAGGTGTACCTCTATTAATGCTTAAGTTCGAAGGGGTACCTATCAAGAAAAAGGTTAAGAATTGCTGGTCTAGTGGACAATAGTCACAGTTCCTACGCCTGCAAATGACCAAACCGTAGTAAACTATGTAGGACTCAAAGATTCGGTACTAATGAACTATACTCGCATTTTTTCAACCAACACCGAAATCACTTGTCATCAGACGAGTGTGTACAATCCCATTTAATTCCACCACTTAATTGAACCTTGACAGATACGTACTTTGACCTCAACAGTAAGGTCGTTTTCAGTGTCTCGTACTTGACTCGACTTGTCAAGGTACAATTAAGTGGTGGAATTAAATGGGATTGTACAAACTCGTCTTATGACAAGTGAAGACATTCAAAATAATTTTCTTAACAACACCGAAATGTTTAATTCGCATTAATGGCGAAGGGAACAAAGACCCTACTAATGGACAGCTCTGTACGACCTATAGATGGGCTCGAGCTAGACCTGTGCGCCGATTGAAATTTTATCGTCGGCGGCTTGATAGATCATTTTCAGCCAGCGGCGCGCGAATTTTTGCGTAAGTTCCTCTAGGAATTCCTCCGGAAGTTTCTCCAGGAATTCCTCCGGAAGTTCCTACGGGGATTCATCCAGGAGTTCTTTCAGGAATTCCTCCGGAAGTTCTTCCGGAAGTTCCTGCAGGAATTTTTCGGAAAGTTCCTCCATGAATTCCTCCGGAAGTTCCTCCAGGAATTCTCCTGGAAGTTCGCCCAAGAATTCCTCCGGAGGTTCTTCCAGATGACCACAGATTTTTTCGGAGGTTCCTCCTGGATTTTCTTTGCATGTTCCTCCCGGATTTTCTCCGGGTGTTCTTTAAAAGATCCTCTGTCCAGAAATTCCATCAGGAGCTACCCAAAAAATTCACATGAGAATTTCTGTAGATTTTTTCATGCCCATAGAAATTCCACAAAATTCCTCAAAAACTCCCCTAGATTTTTTTCCTTAAAATCTCCCTGGACTTCCTGCAGAAATTCCCACAAGAACACAAGAACAGAAGCTCCCATACATTACTCCCCACACCCAATTCTGCTAGAAAGGCATCCAGAAATTAACCAGGAAACTCCTTCAGGTATTTCCCGAAGAATTCCACCAAGAATTCCGCCGAAAATGTATTTATGAATTCTTTGGTAGTTCTTCAGAAATTACCCTGGATTTAAGGAATGCTAAAGAAATGCCACCGGATATTAAATCCTCCAGAAATTAAACCGAAAATTTATCCTAAAATTCGTCGTTAATAGTCCTTAAGTCACAAATTCGTTTTTTTGTAATTTATTACGACTGCTATCGTCGAAAGAATTTAATCTGTAGCCGTTGTTCAGAAATTCAGCCAAAATATTCTAAAGGAACTACTCTGTAAATTCTTCCAGAATTTCTCAAACTTTATTTTCCAAGTTAAAGGACCACGAAATTCTCCCAAAAATTAATCCAGGGATTTAAGCGAAATTACAGCAGCATCTTTTTTTTAAAGTTCTCAATATGTTTCCCCCAAAACTTCTAAGAAAATACTCCCGGATTTGTTTAGTTCCACCAGAAATCCTTCAAAATATTCTCCAGAAAATTACAGGAACGGCTCCGAGAAATTCCTCTTTCAGAAAGATGGAATTTTTGTAAGCATATCCAAATAATTCCGTGGAAGATTTTGTAACCGTTCGGTTCCAATTGTATCTTGCTGGCTCCACCACAAGTCATAAATTCATATCCCACCCTAATGAAACAAACTGACAGCATCAGAAATTGAGTGCCGCTTTCGCTTGTCGTCTGACAAGCAGGGTTGCCACTACTTTTTAAGAAAAGTCTGGCATGCTGCATCTTAAAAATCTGGCAAAATCTGGCGAAGAAATTTGTCTTTATCATTTTTTTTTAAATTGAATGATTCTAACTAAAAATATGATCTAAATATTTTTACACATATCAAAAATTTCTATTTGACCATATGTTTGCTTTTGCTCTATGTTTATCAAAATTTATTCTTCTAAAAGAAAGTCTGCTTCCACCCAGGGTTGCCATTATGCCAGATATATCTGGCACTGCCAGACTTTTTGGTACCAAAAAGAGAAAAAGAGAATCCATCCACAATACCAGACTTTTCCAATTTCAGACAGATTTTTTGTGACCAGAATCGGTAGTGTATGAGCCACAGAAAATCGTCTAATGCAAGTCCAAGTGTGCTGTTGGGGATGCTACTACAGCAAAAACATTTCTACACAGTGCATTGACAATGCAGAAATGACCGCAACTTCAACTCGCTTCCAAAAACACACTTTAAAATTAATATTTTATAATTAAAGTGAAGGTATGAAGGTTCCGCGGATGTTGTTTAGGACTGCAGTTTAGCCATACTTATTCCCAGAGATCGGTTTTAAAGAAACAAAAATTAAAGGGCCAATACCCGACGTATTATCTTACTTTCGGGGTTCTGGAAATGCTTACATCGTTCTGTAATAATAATCTCAATAATATGTAATCGTTGTCTATTTCCACGGCTTATCACATTTCTTGGTGATTCAAAAATCCGGTGTCCTTCTGGAAGATCCGAAACATCATTAAACTCATTTTGATGGACCTGAGGTGCCACCGGAGGTCATTCGAGATGTTCAAAGCATCCGTAAAAGTAGACAGTTTGTAAAACCTATCAGTCTCTGAATAACAAATGATTGATGTGCCCCATTCTCATGAATCTGAGTGGAGATGATGATGAAGATTCGGAACCTTCGTAAAAGTGGTAAATTCTTGATACTCATCTTAGAGGAGCACAATTTTGTTGAAATCTTTTCATTACAAGCAACAAATGATTGTATTATCCCTTCGCATAGATTTGTAACGCTCTGTAACGATCTTCGCATAGATCTGTAACAATCTGTAACGATCAAAATCCTCTGTTATGGACGATTCATAAAAATTATGACGGCTTTTTTTTTATTACAAAAATTAAATTTTTAAATATGTTTATCAAAATTATTTTTGGAATATCTGTGGGCTTACCATTTTTAATCTGAATACTTTTTAATTCGATCTACGTTTATAATCTAATTTTAAAATGCTTTCAACGTCATTTATAGTTACTTAGAAACTCAATTTTAAAACGAACACTGTATTGAATTAACTTAACTAAAGTAATTTATTCTTATAAATAGGGGAAATGACGGCTTTGGCAGGTTTTGTTCTATTATTGGCAGGGGGGTTTTCTATAACCGATTATGCTCAAATTTGGCCTAAACATTCTTTGCATATCAAAAAATATTGTGGCCAAATTTCATAAAATTTGGTCAACAAAAACCCCCCTGACAATAATAGAACAAAACCTGCCAAAGTCGTCATCCCCCCTATTTATATTTTATTTATAATTTTTAAAAACATTCAGAGCTTAGATTGCATTCAATTCAATCTTAATTTTCTGAAATACTTGAAATGTTTTGAACTCTAATAATATCGTTATTAGGATATAGAATTGTTTCGAGGAATATATTAGGTGGAAGCAGGGTTGCCACTACTTTTTAAGAAAAGTCTGGCATGCTGCATCTTAAAAATCTGGCAAAATCTGGCGAAGAAATTTGTCTTTATCATTTTCTTTTAAATTGCAACCCTGCTTCTACGGCTTTTGAGCATAGTTGTTGTAAGGCCTTATTTGTAGGTTCGTTGTTCACTTGCAAACCACTCGAACAAGTATTGTTTTCTCCTTGTGTTCCCCTTGCCAATGAGCCTCGCCAAGGAACTGAATTTGAATGGAAAGATGCTGCTCAAACGACCCTGTGATTCCTTCCCATCCGGTGAGCCGGCTGGTTTCAATTTTCATGAAGCAATTCCTGGAAGATTTTCTGGATAAATTCTTTGAGGAACTTTTGATGTCATGGGTGGATTTCCCAATGGATTAAGGACAAGCATCACAGAATCCAAAACTAAATTAACTCTTATTTTCAAGGGCACACCACTCAATACTTTTGTTTTTAGAAAGAATTTCCGGTCGAGGGACTCCCAGAAAAAAAAATCTTGAATGAATTTCTTAAAGAGTTCTGAAGAAATTCCAGTAGTTGAAGTATTTCAAAAGAAAGTTCATGAGGAATTTAAAAAAAAGTGAAATTTGGAAATTATTTTCTTCCGAAATACCAATTTTAGTTATATTACTAAAATATCTAGCTTATTTTATCATAAGAATTGTGATTCTAGGTTGACCGGCTAAATGTTTGATACTTTCGAAAATAGGAATAGGTCTAATGTACACTCCTTACCAAGATAAGGGATATGTTTGTGTCTGTCCTAAATAATATCAACTTATTTAACCACAGAAGAAACCCAAATTCAATTTTCTGTTTAAACAGCTGCTTTTCGTAACATGTATTTCGTTGATAGAGCATATAGTCGACGATCTATATTATCATCTTCCAGTGCATTCCAGCTGCAAATTATGCACAACGAAATCCATTCAATAATTCAATTTTATCAATTCATATGACAAAAAACTGCCTGAACAATAAATTGCGTAGCATGAGCTCCATTGAACCGTTCAGAAATATTGTGATTCACCATCAAACCCATGCAAGCGTTGAGCTGGTTGATACCGAATAAGGCGAGAACGAGTGAATGAACATCGAAAATGTGTGGTGCAGCTCGCGGGGCACATCGATCTGTCCGCGGAACGATTGTCGTGTTTTCCTTTTCCTGGATAAGGTTCTCCAACAACATCAGAGACGAAGAAACAGAGAGAGAAAACCTGCGACGCGAGATCAAATTCCGAACAATAAGTTGGAATGTTTATGCCGTTACCATGAATTGATTGCACTTTCGACGCACTGCTGTGACGACCCGCCTCTGTTGTTGGGTTATTTTTAAGATGACCTACTTTATCCGCGATGATTGACTTATAACTAAAGGTTTTCTTACGCACTAAAGATCCACATACAGATGTGGTCTGAACGTCTCCGACAGGATGCATTACCTTGTTGTGCATTTTTTGCTAGATATGGCTGCAGCAGTCGCGTTCGCTTCTTTTCGTATCCTTTCTGAGTGATGTCACCTGGAAGAAAACAAAGATGAAGAAAGAAATTAGTAAAACGACTTTGCGCTCTTTGGGAATTGTATCAATTCCGATTAAAAGTTATTAAACGTTTTAGGAAGAAGAGAATATTTTTGGTAGAAAATGTTCGATTTAGAACGTCAATAACCTGATATTTATTGATTTTAAATGTACTAAACAATTCCGAAATAATGTAAAGGGGTCAAAACGAAACGCAATTTAATTTGTTACAAATCCAAACATCACTGTAGAGAACCTACAGCATTAAACCTCTGGTTGTGATTTCAGCAATGTCATTAACAGACGTAGGAAGCTAACGCTTCACCAGTGGACAAAAGGAAGTTCAAGGTCAATGTTTCTCATTTCGTAATTCATCGCCGGGCTACCCGTTGCTGGTTCGATAACATCTTCGGTGAAACTTGACTGGCTAGCATTGTAGTGGCTGCCCGCGGTAGCGTAGGAGTACCCTGGCTGCGAATGGTAGTTTAATGCGGTTCACCGGCTGTCCGGCTCCGACTTGTGCCACCTAACGCTGTCGGAAATCGAAGCGTAAACCATTTAACTTAATAGCACCAGATGATGTTGCGATTACAGCAGTAAACTAAAGCCATTTAACGATCAATAAGCAATAACATGGAGATGTGACAACGTCATAGAAGACGCAATTTAGTGTTTTAAAGCTCAAGACGATGGTTGCATAAATAATGAGATCTACTCGAAATGCGTTGTTGGATTTCTAATGGTTGACAAATTTCGCATTTAGATGGGAACTGAAATCGACATGGCACTCCTTCGTTGCGGAGGAGGATCCGAAAGGAAATTCTGATCTTACAATCTAAGAATAGCGATTTGGGATAATAGCAAAGGTATCGTATAATGCAAATCCACATGATTCATCAAATTTTAGCATATATAGCAGGGGCTTGGCTGATCTCCTTTATACAAAAGTGCATTTCACTTTCAAATCAAGCTTCAAATTGATTCTTTGTTCTAATTCGCTATTAAGCAAACCTTACTACATAGTGGGGCGTCGCCATCGTGGCTGAGATTTGTCTGGAAGGCTGATTAAAAGATTTATTAGTGGATTATACGGATGCACATACGGTACGGGTGGAGGCTGATTTGAATAAAATTGTTTTTTTATTCGATTGGCGCTTGTAGGTGGAACGATTTGTGGTTTTGTGTTGTATGCCTGGGAGGCCGGCTGTAGAAGCTATGGAAAAGTGATCATAATTATGTAAATTTATGGTTCGATATTGGTTTATTCTGTCCCATTGAATGAAAACGTATCATGTATCAAAAAGCTGTTGATTTAATGCGTTGGAATTTAGTGGGAACGACTTGTTAAATTGCGGTATGTTTGTAACAAATGGTTGGGAATAGATAATGATTTTAATGACTGGCACTTTTTCACCGGATACACACTGGGGTCGTTATTACGCGGATTTTTCACGTTTATTTTATACAGTGAACTCTCCCTTACTCGATATTGAAGGGACCATCGAGTTAGGGAGGTATCGAGATAGGGAACACATTTATATTTGGCCGATACCGTTTAGCCGAACAGTTAAAATGTGTTTTTTATTAAGTGAAGTGAGAAGAGAGATGTTCGAAGTGAATGTTGAACGGCGAGAACTGAGAATTGAGAAATGAGATTTTTTTCATGAGTACAGAGTAGTGAGAAGTGGGTACTGAGAAACGGAAGTGAGTATTGAGTAGTGAGATGTGTGCAGTAACATGTGAGTAGTGGAAAGTGAGAAATGAGAAGTGAGAAGAAAGTGGTGAGAAGTGAGTTGTGATAGTTGCGAAGTGACCAGAAGAATGTGAGTTGTGAGAAAAACAGAAGAAATGAGTGAGAAGGAGAGAGGATAATTATGAGATGAGAAGCGAGATGTTAAATAGTGAGAAGTGAGTGAAGAGATATAAGATAGGAGAAGGAAAACAGAAGAAGGAAGAGAAAAGAAAGAAGGAAACAGAAATAATATCGTTTTTCACTTCCTGTTCCTCCGTCCTCAATTCTCACTTCTTATTACTCCCTTCTCAAAACTTACTTCTCACTCCTAATTTCTCACTTTTCACTTCTCACTACTTACTTCTGACTTCTCTCTTCGCACATTTTGCTTCACATCTCCCTTTCCCACTACTCGCGTCTCACTTTGCACTGCTCACTATTAATTTTTCACCTCTCACTTCGCAAATCTAATTTCTCTCAACTCATTTTTCACTTCTTACTTCTCATTTATAACTTCTTATATCCCACTTCTCACTTCTCACTCATCACTTTTAACTTCTAAATTTTCACTTCTCACTTTTCCCTTCTTACTTTTCATTTCCCACTATTTGCTTCGAGCTTCGTACTTTTTACTTCTCACTTCTCACTTCTCACCTCTCATTTCTCACTTCCCACTACTCACCTCTCACTTCTCATTTCTCGCTTTACACTTCTCGCTTCGAGTTCATTACTTTCTCATTTTTTACTTTTCATTTCTCACTTCGCACATCTCACTTTTGACTTCGCACATATAACTACCCATTTTTTACTTTTCACTTCTCACATGCAACTTCTTATATCTTACTGCTGACTTTCCATTTCTAACTTATCATATTTCACCTCTTATTTCTAACTTTTTATTTCTCACTTCTCGCACTCCAAATTTCTCACTTCTCACTTTGTGTTTTTCTCTTCCCACTACTTAGTTCTTACTTCTTACTTCAAACTTCTCACTTCTCATTTCCCACTTCTCATTTCTAACTTCTCACTTTCCATCTCTCACTTCTAATTTCTCACTTCTAACTTTTCCGCTCTCACTTCTCATTTCTCACTTCTCGCTTATCACTTTTCACTTCAAACTACGTCCTACGTCGTGCATGTTTCTGACAACATCGAGTTAGAGAGGTGAAAATGCTTTGAAAAATTACTTCGACTTAGGGAATATCGAGTAAGGGAGATATCGACTTACGGAGGGAGCGCAGTATGCTAGATTCAAGGGACTTTGAATTTCATCGAGTTAGAGAAAATATCGAGTTACAGAATATCGAGTTAGGGAGAGTTCACTGTAGTCGAAACTAGTTTTTTAAAAGTTTTCACTACAGCGCATGTAGCTCGGATCTCGAACTACCAATCCAGCAGTAAACATTATTAAAAATAGGTCTGATACACCGCAAAAAAGGCCAAAAGGTTGTTTTTGCCTTGGGGTGTCGTTGTTTTGGGGGCCCTCCTTAGCCTATCAGTAAGACCATGCTGAGGGTGGCTGGGTTCGATTCCCGGTGCCGATCAAGGCAATTTTCGGTATTGTCTCGACTTCCCTGGGCATAAAAGTATCATCATGTTAGCCTTATGACATACCAATGCAATGGTAACGTGGCTTAGAAACCTCGCAGTTAATAACTGAGGAAGTGCTTAATGAACACTAAGCTGCGAAGCGGCAATATCCCAGTGGGGGATGCAATACCAAGAAGAAGAAGAAGAAGAAGTCGTTTTAACGAGGTTTTTGGGAAGGCCGACTTCAGTTTACTCGAATTGGTATGTGTGTTGTCCTTAATTTCGTGACGTTTCACTTTGCATATGTGATGGACATGGCGTTTTACTTAGAATGCGGATTCGGGACGCGCTTAGTCCTAAATCACTCATGTAGTCTCGCCTCCATTGTTTACGACAAACGTGCTTTTTTGCTAGTATTGTACTTTTTACAGCGGTGCGAGTCCTCGAGGTATAAGAATTATCTACAAAACATTCACTGAAATTATTATTTCTACTATAAAGCATTAGGATTACAAATCCTTAGACGATACAGGAGTTAAGACTTTGGAGGGTCCAGTACAAAGTATTGTTGCAAAATTATAGCTGGTTTCATGTGGTGTCAAAAGCTTGATCTAAATCAAGCTCAAGGTTTATAAGGTTGAAATTGTCTGGTTACAATTTTGGACTCCTATCTCCCCCTCGTAACACTTTTTGTATGGATGATTGATTTTTTTTTGTATGAACCGTAATGCTTGGTCTGACTCCCTCTAAAAACAAATGTAAATAAACTGCAAAATAGGTGGTACGGTGCCCGATATAGCCATTTCTGAATATCAGTAGAGAATCGCCCTTGACATTCTCTCCTAGCAGAAGCTAGATGGAACATTGAACCGTCCAGTTTATTCAAGGAGTGCAGCAAAACCCGATATCCGATATTATCAACAATCTGTCCCTTAGGATCTTTTCTTTTTGAACTGCTTATACGTTCAGCACTCGGTTCGGTCCGCGGGGCCCTTAGTTTCTACTAAACCGTAAAGGATCCCGTTGTTCATTATCGGACGAATTTGGTGGCCTGTTTCATTCCCTTCAACTATTTTAGTGTACGTGAATTCGCTGAATTCAGTCATGTATTTAAATTTTTGTAACACGTCCAGTTTTTGAGAAAAAAAAAACGAGTTTTAATTCGCAAAGCTACGTATTCTCATGGAAAATTGGTTGCTCTGTTCTGTAAAGCTGGTTCTCGGTTTCTAATTTTGAGAATAAGGTTTGAATTCGTACATGATCGATCCAAATAAGTTGTTGTGAAAAACTAAATTTATTTCACAAAAGTTCATATTTTCATAGAAATTTGGTTTCTCTTCACTTCTGCTAAGCTGAATTTCGGCTTCTCACTTCGAAAATAAAGTTTTCATTCCATAGCATGGGCATCGTAGGATGCATATGGGTTATTGAATTTTATTTATAACTTACATTGGTTGTGAAAAACGGAATTTAATCCACAAAGTACGTATTTTATAGAAATTTGGTTTATTTGCAATGCAAAGCTCAATGGTGTTTTTTTTATTGAATAGACCTTGCAGAATGCATATAGTTATTGAATTCTATATGGGACATACATTTATTGTAGAAAACGGAAATGAATTCACAAAAGTACGTATTTTCATAGAAATTTGGTTTCTCTGCTATGCAAAGCTGAATTTCGGCTGCTCCCTTTAAGAATAAAGTTTGAATTTCGTAGAAGAGGCCTTGTAGAATGCATGTGGGTTGTTGTATTTTATTTGGCACATTCATTTGTTGTGAGAAACGTAATTTAATTCATTAATTCATAAAAGTACGTATTTTCGTAAAAATTTGGTTCCTTTGCTCGGCAAAGTTAAATTTTGGCTTCTCACTTTGAGAATAAAGTTTGAATATCGTAGAATGAGTCTTGCAGAATGCTTATTGTTTGTTGGATTTCATTTTGTACGTACATTTGTTGTGAAAAAATCGGAATTTAATTCACAAAAGTACGTATTTTCATAGAAATTTGGTTTATTTACTCTACAA
This sequence comes from Armigeres subalbatus, assembly GCF_024139115.2. Lineage (NCBI taxonomy): Eukaryota > Metazoa > Arthropoda > Insecta > Diptera > Culicidae > Armigeres > Armigeres subalbatus. Next base: position 224,014,378 of record NC_085141.1, on the reverse strand, counting down.
AGCTCTATGTCGGCTTTTCAATTCGATAATAACATTTGAATTTCATAGAATAGATTTTCCAGAATTCATGTGGACTGCTGGATTTTATTTGGCACGTACATTGATTGTGAAAAAGGGGTCGTTCAAAAAAAGGTCACAGTTTTTTTAGGACAGAGGGTCTAAGATTTTGTGACAGCACACATACACTCCGAAATAGACTAAACATGTAATAACATACAAACAAATCATTTTTCATATTTGCAAAGTTTATACTAAGCTAGCTTTGAAAAGTAATCTATTTAAGATTAAAAATTTGTACAGAGAGGATACGGAGGTTATACTAATTGAGTATAAACTGCACATAAAAGAATCGAGGGCCAACCAGCAAAAACGCGGTTAGCATACATTTATTTCAGAGTGTACAAGGTATACAAAAAGCGTGACAAAGGGGGAAGGGAGGGGTCTACAAATCTTTAAAAGTAGTGGACGTCATATTTGATTCGCCCCAAACGGAATTAAATTCACAAAACTACGTATTTTCGTAAGTTTGCATTTCATAGAATGTGCCTTGCATATGAGTTATTGAATTTTATTTTGCGCAACTCTTGTGCATTCTCCAAGGCCCATCCTATGATATTCAAACTTTGTTCACACAGTGAGATGCTGACATTCAGCTTTGCAGACCAGAGAAACCAAATTTCTACGAAAATACGCACTTTAGTGAATCTAATTCCGTTTTTCACAATAATAGTATGTTCCAAATAAAATCCAACAACCCACATGCATTCTACAAGGCCCATTCTATGAAATGCAAACTTTATTCTCAAAGTGAGGAGCCGAAATTCAGTTTTGAAGAACAGAGAAACCAAGTTTCTATGGAAATAGGGTAACGGTACCAATAGTGGAGGTATTAGTAGATCCACAAAAGAAAATATTTTTTTAAAATTGATAATTATGGGAAATTTACTGCTTTAATATCTTAGTCAACAGATAAACTAATAAATTTGCTAACAAAAATGAGATATATGTGATTTAACAGAAAAAATAACCAAATATTGCTTGCACCACTATGGGTACACTGTTCCTTTAGTGGCGGTAAAAATTAATTTTGTTTCCCATAGTTTCTCCATTATTGGTTTCTTATGAGACTTGCCACTATTGGTGCAGTTGCACCACTATAGGTGCAAGGGAGTCAATTTTGTTAAGGAAAATAATTGTTTTCAATAGTTTTTCAAGCGAAATCTTAAGATATGTTGCATTTAACAGGATATTTAAAGCACGACGCATCAACTAAAACCATCGTAAACTATATGAATATGATAAATCTCATTAAAACTCCACTACCTCCACTAAGGGTACGGTTACCCTACATACTTAATTAAATTCCGTTTTTCACAACAAATGAATGTGCTAAAAAAATCCAACAATCCACATGCATTCTTCAAGGCCCATTCTACTTTTTTTTTTCTCAAAGTGAGGAGCCGAAATTTAGATTTGCAGAGGAGAGAAACCAAATTTCTTTGAAGGAATTGTTTTCTTTAAAGGAATTTTGCAAAGGCAGTCTAAAATCGTCAAATTATCCATTAACTAATCCAGGACGGTGATCAAAACATCATTAGTGAAACACCCTCAAAAGAAGGAAATGACCTAAAAGACGGCCTCATAATCCACAATCTTCTTCTTCCTTAAACATACTAATTAATATCTGTCCGACTGACCCATATATACTCTAAAAGTACTGAACTCGAACCTAATTTGGCATATGGAGGTGTTTGAAGGCAAAACATGTTTCTGTGGTGGTTTGGGATCCCTCCTTTTTCTGGAAAGGGTAGCTTCCCTTACAAATGAAATACACAGTTATGCACAACTCGATAATTGACCAAGTAAATGGAACCAAATTTGGCATGTGTTTGTTTTTAAAGACAGGAAATGTTTATGTGGTATCCCGAGACCCCTCTTTTATCAGGAAGACGAGACTTCCATACATATGAAACAAAAATTTGGGCAAAACTCGAGAGTTAGCCAAGCAAATCGAACCGAATTTGGCATAATAAAAAGCAAAAGTAGTCTTGAAGTTTGCTCTGTGATTACATTATCCCCTTCAGAATACTTCATCGTCTCTCTAGAGAAAGATAGAAAGAATGGGCCAAATGAAATCGAATTGTAAACATCCAAACTCTTTTTTCTTTTCCATGCCAATTTTGGGCGTGACGAAGTTCGACGGATCAGCTAGTTTTGACCAATAAAAATATACAGTTGTAGATGTATTGAACATTTGCTGGTTATTCCGATATGTGAAAAGAAGCGTTTTATCATTTACGAAGGAATTTCTGTAGGATCTTCCAAATAAATCATTATTTTGAGATTAGTTCTCGAAAGAACTCCTGGGAGATTTTTTGGATGATACTTCTAAAGGATGTAAAAAATTCGTATTTTTGGAGGAATTTTCAAAAAAGAATCCGAAGGAATTTTCGAAGACAGAAATATGATGAAGGTTTTTCTAAAGGAATTTCCGGAAGAGTTGCAAAAAGAAAATTCCCAAAGATTGTTCGAAGAAATTCCTGAAAGATTTCCTAAAGGAATTTCTGAAGGATCTCCCAAAGGAATTATTAGTGGTATTCCTCAAGTATTTTCTAAAAAAACAGCTAAATGAATTGCTAAAGAAATTCCGAAGAAATGTGAATGAATTCCTAAAAGAAATATCCGAATCAACTCCTTAAGAATTTTCCGAATGATTCCCTAGAAAAAATCCAAAGGGATTCCTGAAGAAATTCATAAATAAATCTAGTAATAAAATTCTAAAGGAATTTCCAAAAGAATTTCTAAAGGAATTTCCGAAATGATGGAATCTGACTTTTTTACGAACCATTCAGGAGTACCACAGAGCAGTAACCTTGGGTCATTACTGTTTTCTGTATTCATAAACGATGTTTGCCGTCTGTTGCCAACAGGATTTCGTATTGTTTATGCCGACGATTTGCACGGCTGCAAAATGGTGGGTTGACGTTAGTTCCTATCTCACGCTTCCACGGGTCGTCCGATGACAAAAGACCGCCAGGCCAGGGTTGTGTATTTAGCTGGTAGTGCAGCCTGGGCACTGTTGTCCTTCTGACATCAGCTAGAGTGAGAAGGTACGCCTCGAGCGTCTGTTCACCAGGAGGTGCGGCTCAAACAGCGTCTGCCTGGTACTTAGCGGCTGATTAACGAAATGTTTCGCGTCAGCTGTACCTAAGGTGGCAGCACCAACATCGCGATGTAGGTAACGCGACCCCGGTAAGGTAGCTTACTGAAGCCTCTCTAATACCACGAAAAATAGAGATAGAAGAAAAAGAGAACGTTATTTTTGGCAACCGACCCGGCAACGAAATTTCGGACTATGATTGGAAACTCGGTACTTGGAATGTCAGGACCCTAAAAGAACCTGGACGAGTGAACTGCAGAAGGTTGGAGAGAACGTGGCCGCTATTCAAGAAGTCCGATGGCACAGATCCGGAAAACCGGAATTCCGAGCCGTGGACCCCACGACCAGCACTGCATTCAAGTATAACATCAAGTATAATATATATCAACGGATAAGTGCAATCAACGTTAGCGCCAACATCAACGATCTATGGGAGTCGTTCCATGGAGCGGTGAGCACAACAGCACGAGAAGTGGTAGGCACTGCACAGAAGCGACCCAGGACGGCTTGGTTCGATGTGCAGTGTCAGAGAGTGATAGACGAGAAGAACGTTGCCAGAAGCCGGATGTTGGTGTCGGGTACCCGCTCGAATAGAGATCGGTACAAGGAAGCAAGAGCAGCCGAGAAACGAACCCACCGCAGGAAGAAGAAAGAATATGAAGAACAAGTTATTAGTGAGGCGCAGGAAAAAATGGAGCAGAACGATATGCGGAGGTTTTATGAGTCTGTAAATGGCGTGCGGAGAAGGACAGCGCCATCTCCCATCATGTGCAACGACCAACAAGGGAATTTGCTGACAGATAAAACTGAAGTGGCTGCCAGGTGGAAGTAACACTTCGAGACTTTGTTGAATAGAGGAAGTGACGGTGCATCAGTGAACAGATTAAATATTAGCGACGATGGAGAAGTTGTGGAGTCGCCTACACTAGAAGAGGATGAGGTTAAAAAAGCTGTTCAAGATCTGAAAAACAATAAGGCTGCGGGGAAGAACCAGCTCCCGGCTGAACTTCTCAAACATGGCAGCGAGCAGTTTTATGAAGTTCTGCACCATATTATGTCGAAAATATGGGAAGACGAGGAAATGCCTGCTAGCTGGTTGGACGGCCTCATTTGCCCTTTTTTTTAAGAAAGGGCACAGACTGGAGTGCGCCAATTACCGAGGAATAACCCTCCTTAATTCGGCGTAAAAAATTATCTCCCGTATTCTCTTCGACAGATTGAGACCGCTTGAAGAGTCCTTCGTCGGCGAATACCAAGCAGGTTTTCGTGAGAGCCGATCAAAGACGGATCAAATGTTTACCCTGAGACAAATCCTTGATAAATTCCGGGAATACGACTTGCAGACACATCATCTGTTTATTGATTTTAAGGCGGCTGAATCATACAGTGAAACGGAATGAATTATGGCAAATTATGCTTGCATATGGTTTCCCGGCGAAACTGATACGGCTGATTCGTATAACGTCGGACGGATCGAAATCAAGTGTAAGGGTTGCGGATGAAATATCAACGTCATTTGTTACCTTAGATGGATTAAAGCAGGGTGATGCACTCTCGAATCTATTGTTCAATATAGTGCTTGAGGGAGCGATTAGGAGAGCTGGTGTGCAAAGAAGCGGTAACATTATCACAAGATCGCATATGCTCCTAGGATTTGCGAACGATATCGATATTATAGGGATTGATCGCAGTGCCGTGGAAGAGGCTTTTGTGCCTTTTAAGAGAGAGACAGCGAGGATTGGACTCACGATCAATACCAGCAAAACGAAGTACATGGTCGCTGGCAATCAACGTGGGTTCATTAGTGGTGGTTGTAGCAAAATGTTTCTGGATGGTGAAAAATTTGAAGTGATAGATGAATTTGTATCTTGGAACATTAGTGACGTGCGATAATGATGTTACCCGCGAGGTGAAACGGCGTACTGCAGCTGCAAATAGGACTTATTACGGACTTCGTAACCAGCTTAAGTCCTGTAGTCTGCAAACGAAAACAAAATTCGCGCTGTATACTACTCTGATTCTTCCGGTGGCTTTACACGGCCATGAAACATGGACGTTAAAGGAGGCTGATCTGAGAGCTTTCGGAATGTTTGAGCGTAAGGTGCTGCGAACAATACTCGGCGGTAATGTTTTCTCAAAGTTCCATGCAAAGTTATCTTTGCCTGGTTTGATGAGAAGATCAATGCTACTATCCGGCCGCAGCAAGCTGCATTCCGTTCCGTTAGGTTCTTGTGAAAACCATGTTGTCACGCTGCGTATCATACTGGAGCAAGAAACATAAATTCCAAGAGTCTCCAAGTCCTAGAGTCCAAGTGGGTCTAGACCGTAGCTTACGTACCTTACGATGAAGCGTAAACGAAATCTGCAAACAAGCATTAAATTGAAACCTTGCAGGACATCGCAGCAAAGACAGACCCAGAGGCTCATGGTGGCAGCTGGGTTAGGGACAAAAGGTCGAAAGACAAAACGTCGAAAGATAAAAGGTCGAAGGATCAAATGGTCGAAAAGGACAAAAAGTCGAAAGGGACAAAAGGTCGAAAGGACAAAACGTCGAACGGGACAAAAGGTCGAAAGGACAAAACGTCGAACAGGACCAAAGGTTGAAAGGACAAAACGTCGAACGGTGCAAAAGGTCGAAAGGGACATAAGTTTGAAATTGACAAGAAAGTGAAACGGAAAGAATCAATCTCGCACCAAATTGTAATGTTTAAGAAAAGAAATGAGGTTTTTACGCCTGTTTAAGCAAGACATGTGTTGATGGTCTACTCAAAATGGCTTTTCCTCATCTTAAGGCTTCATTAAGCAAACGCAGATGAAGTTATTAGAAATAAAATGAAAAATAAAAATGAAACCAGAGTTGCCCTACACAGTTAGTAAAAACTCTGCTCTTTTGTTTTTACAATTTTTAACAATTAAATAAAATTCATTCAATAAGTACCACTAATAGATGGATGTTTGAGTTTTCTCAATGTCACTTCGATCAAATACACTGACTCAGGGTTGATAGCGACCATTGCCGCTCAAAATAGTGATTTTAGTGACCAAAGCTAACGGAAAAAAGGACCAAATAGTGACTTTCAGTTGCATAAAAAGTGACCAAAATATGACTTTCAGTTTCAGTTGCAATTGATGATGCAACAAAATATGAGACGAAATTAAGCGTTTCTGGGTCGAGGGAGATTTTTTTTCTTAATTTTCGTAATTTTTCTGGTAATCTGCGAGCAAATCAAACTTTTGCACCACTGGAAGTTGGTTATTTATCACTCATAAGACCTGTTTTTCTTTCGAAAAATGATTTCTAGGCTAAAATCTGCCTGAATGAACATTCTCTTCTCGTGAGAATGAGTGAAAATTACAATCACCGGATTAGCTGAACACCTACTTAAGAAAGATACAGATTTTCTATAGGCCTATGAAGTTTTTGGATTTTTTAGTGCGAAAGGAACATCAGTACGGATCGTTTTGGTAGAAAACGAAACAAAAATTATGAAAATTCAGTTACAACGAACCTGGGATTGAACGAATTGAAGAATCCTTCACATTTATGCTATTTCAAATGTATAAATTATCATCACAATTAAAAAAATTCCAAAACATTAATCGAAGTGGATGTTGGGAGGGAAGAACGGCTTTTATTTTCTCATGTTCTTACAGCAAAATTACTTTGGGGATCCTTTACGTATTTAAAGTATTTGAAAATAAATATTTTTATTTTACCAAAATATTACGCGCTGAGAATCATAACTTCGTTAATAACTCAACAGTTACAACTGTGATTATTGCGTCTGGTGCAAGATACAATCATCCTTTATTACACCAAACCAATCCGCAATTCGCTACAACGATAAAAAGAAAGCATCGACGAAGAGCAATGAATTAATGCAGTTACGCTCCTATGATTCTAAGCACGAGGTTGGTGATGAAACAATTTTCTGTTATAAAAAAACTTATAAGCATGTTTGCTTTAGATATGTACTTAATAACAAGCCTTTCATCAACTCTTGGTTTCCCTGAAGCACCAGGAAGGATATCTAAAATTGAACAGATTAATCTGAACCGCCAACAGTGCAATTTATAAGGGAGACTTGATTCACTTTTCTCATTTCCGATGTATCTCAGCGCATGCTATCTTCAAGATTGGGAAAACTTTATCCCCTTTATATAATATCTATATCCTTTCCCGTCAAAAATTGCATCTCATTTTATTGTCTCAATCGATTCTTTGGCTTATTTAAGGTAAACTTTCTCTCTCTTTCAACTCTCTCTCTCTCTCAAGCCTCTAACTATTTTAAAAATCCAAAACAAAAGTTGAAAAAATGCTGCACATGTGAACCGGTCTGAAAAATTCACCCGCTGTTCGTTCAAAATCTGGCGAATGTTAGCCCAATCTTGAAAAACAACACTTTTTAAATATGACGGGAAAGGTAAATTAGCTACTGGTGAAATGCCAATAAGAGCAGCGAGTAATATGGCTGGCGAAGTTTCAGAGCGATCATTTTTCCAAGATCCGTAATTTTATTTCCGTCAGGAACAAAGCATCATTGGACTTATACATAAAGCTTCATTCAAAAATAGTCAATAGTTTCAAAATAGTTGAAAATAGTGACTTTTTGCGATAAAAAGTGACTTGAGGTCGAAAAAAGAGATTTTTTAGTGACTTGCCCGAAAAAAGTGACCAAGTCACTAAAAAGTGATCCGCTACCAGGCCTGCGACATGGCTGCAGCGTGCTCTATTCTGACAGATCGAAGTGACATTCAGAAAGCCTTGATATTCATGTATTATTGGCACTCTATGGATGAATTTTATTTAATTGTTAAAAATGGTGAAAAATGAAAGAGCATTTTTCAGAACTATATAGATATTCATAATATTGTCTTATAGTAACTATTCCTTCTTTGAAAATTGCTCATTCTTCAACTTTGATTGATTAGATGAATGCGTTATTTCTGCTTAAAGTTAAATGCATTTCATAAATTATTTTGGAATACACCCAACTTGTTATCAACTTTTTCTTGATAGACCTTTTGTGCCTTTCGACCTTTTGTCATTTTCGACCTTTTGTCCCTTTCGACCTTTTGTCCTTTTCGACCTTTTGTCCCGTTCGACGTTCTGTACATTTCGACCTTTTGTCCTTTCGACCTTCTGTCCCTTTCGACGTTTTGTCTTCCGACCTTTTGTCCTTTCGACCTTTTGTCATAGATTCGTGACAGCTTAGGCGGACGGATTTCGATTCAGGAGATGTTGATTTGGTCCATTACTTCATCATGTTTTCGTAGTTTTTCATGTACGGATTTCGATGCCCTATGGCAACCGGTGAAAGATTTCAATGGAAATCTACAAGATATTCCAAAGGAAAATTCTTAAAGAAAGATTTGTAATTACAAGGGCCAGATGCGGCCCTCGGCTCCATGTTCTTCATAACCGGCCCACAAGCTTATCTGTGTGGCTCGAGAAGCTTCTACGATATTTACACTGAACTAGGAAGCTAGCAAATGTTAAAGGAGTTTCAAAGATAGGATGCTCATTTAATATAAATTTACATTATTGATTCAAATTATTTGGAGAACAGTGGATTATCGAAGCAACAAAGTCTATAGATTCTGACACACACGAAGCCAAACATGCAGTACGGGCTAGTTTTGCTGTTAGTGAGATTTTGGAAAAACGAATAAAACTATTTTAAGACGGAGACTTGTACTGCCTATAAATGCATAACAGTCCCATTTAGATAGGAAATCAATCAAACATGGGACTGTTATACATTTCTGGGCAGTGTAAAGGGATGAACTTCATCTATTGTCGGCCCCACGAAAAAAGTCTCCTCTAGTAGCATTAGTTTGCCTCGGACGGAACACGGTTGGTAAAACAGTTCTTGCGGAAGATTTGAAAACTACGTTACGTGGAAAAGTCGCCTGCTTGAAATTCAACCCTCTAGCAATCGATGGCAATACTTATGTTGATAGCATGGTGCAGGTAGCTGTCTTCATAAGGGGAGTTGATGATCATCTTTAAATCAAAGAGGAATTCATCCCAATGAGTGGAATGACTACCGGAAAAGACCTGGGAGGAGTTGTTAAGATCTGTATGAAGAGGCTTGGACACTTCTCTAAAAAATTAGGTGGCCTTACAACAGATGGAGCCAGCGCTGGCAATGACGGGAAAGAACATTGTTATTGTGACACTTCTAAGAAAGGAAAAGCAATCACAATCGAACGCAAATCTATCATGTTCAGTTTTTCTCTGAAGATATTCTCAGTGTTTGAATATTTTGAAAATATATAAAAAATATTGCCGAATATTGTTTGGCCCGCCAGCAGATGTTAATTCTGAATATTGGCCCGTGGCTTGAAAAGGTTGAGCAGGCCTGCCCTAAAGGATGGCTCAAATTCCGAACATGGCTCATATTTCGAACACTCGCTTTTAAACGGCCATTTTGGCTTTATTCGTGTAATTCTCTCCATAGGATCTTGAATTCGTTTGTATTCTCGATCATCAGAACTGAAAACCGATGGAATTTTTAGTTTTAGGGTGCCAAAACGCTTCGGAATATGCGCCAAGTTCGGAATTTGAGTCAAAACAATACTCTTAGAATTAGCAAACGAGTTATTCATGCAATGTACTAGAACGGTGTATTCTTGAGGAATGCTGTTTGCTTTTCTTTTAGAAATTCAGGAGACTATGGTCCTCCACGAGCATCGTCCAGGTCTCGTGTCCGTAGAGAACTACTAATGAGCGTTTTTGTTGAATGTTGGGCCAGTCTAATTTATGTTTGCGATGTTTGTCATCCCTCACCAGCCCTGTGAATATATGTTGTTGTTGTCTATTGTATGTATGTAAATAGTAAATAAACGACCACCGCGGAGAGCGAATCGCTTGTGTTTTCTCGTCCACTTTACGCGTCCGAAATACCCCGCCGGGAGTTGTGTCGGTTCCGCTGTGTACCGTGGGAAGCCTCCGTGATAACTTCCCACAGGTTATTGGCCCAGTGCAAGTGGAAGAAAACAGCGAAATCTGGGTGAAAAGTTGCTCGCAAAACAGTCGTGGAGTGTTGAAGCTGTCTCGCGCAATTCCTTTTGTGTGTTTTGTTCAGCGGGAATACATTCGTTCCGGACTGTTGGGGTGGTAAATGCAGCAAAAATCGTTTGGAAGCAAGTGAAAACAGCACCTCGTCTGGTTGGCATTTAGTAGGGCTGGTTAGGCTGTTATCCAGTTGTGTCGGTACGAGTTCAGAAGCCAAAAGGTGTTGGCCGTACTGAAACTGCCATTTTGTGCCGCGAGTCAGGCTACGGGCCGTAATTGTAGCAGTGGTGATCGAAGTGACTGTGTGTTCGCGTTCGATTGAGTACAGGCTGCGCCAGAAAAACGATCGGAATAGAAATGAGTGAGAAAGTTCTGATTGCGCGTTTGGGTAATAAGAATTACCAAACGTGGAAGATTAAAATAGAAATGCTTCTGATCAGTGTCGACTTGTGGCATACGGTTAACGAGAAGAAACCGGAGCCAGTGACTGCAGCATGGTCGAAAGAAGATCAGAAGGCGAGGGCAATGATTATTCTGAATGTGGAAGATAATCAGTTGCCGTTGGTGAGTGACGCCAAATCGGCGGTCGAAGTGTGGAAAAAGCTTAAAAAGTACCACGAAAAGGCTACAGTTACGTCGCGAGTGTCGCTTTTGAAGAAGCTCTGTAGCCTGAACTACGAAGAAGGTGCGGATATGGAGGAGCACTTGTTCAAAATCGAAGAGCTTTTCGATAGGCTGTCGTGTGCCGGGCAGAAAATTGAGTGTTCGCTACAGGTAGCGATGATTTACCGGAGTCTGCCGGAATCGTACGACGGACTGGTGACGGCATTGGAGAGCCGGCCAGATGCCGACCAGACGATTGATTTCGTGAAGCAGCGGCTGTTGGACGAATACCACCGACGAATGGAGAAGCGAGGGGTTTCCGGTGAGTGCGATGACCGAGCGCTGAAAGTGCTGAACAGAGGTAGACAGCGAATGATAAAGCGGATATGCTACCAGTGCCGGAAACCGGGACACATCCGTGTGAATTGCCCAGTGCTGCAGAAGATGAACGAGCCGGAAGCGAAAACGGCAGCGAAGAGGGACCCCCGAATATGTTTCGGCGTGGGAGGAAAGCGGCAGCAGAAGAGCTGGTATGTGGATAGTGGCTGCTCGAGCCACATGACCAGCAACCTGGATTTTTTCAGCGAGATGGACGGAATCGTAAAGCTGGATGTGACCTTGGCGAATGGGTCCACCGTACAATCCGCCGGAATAGGGAAAGGTCTGTTGAAGTGCATCGATGGTAACGGAAATGTAAATGAAGTGATCGTGAAAGATGTGCTGTATGTTCCGGAACTGGACAGTGGGCTAATTTCGGTCCGGAAGCTAGCACAAAACGGACTAAATGTGAACTTTGTGAAGTCCAGATGCGAAATTGTAAGCAAGAAGAAAGTGGAAGCTGTTGCCCAACTTTGTGGTGGATTGTATGCTGTGAGAGCCGCAGGAAGCTCCAGAAATTCAGGAAGCGAGCGTTCTGTTGAGGAGGAGCGCAGAGAAGAAGAAAACTTTTACGACTGTGTGGACGAAGATCAATACCGATGCTAAGTGCCGGATGAATCAAGAAGACAACGAAGCGGTAAAGAAGACGAAGCAGGAGGAGATGGTGTAGGAGAAGTTCTGAAACGACTGTGTGCCCAAATAAAACTCTGTATTGACTTTGTGTATGTAAAACTATGTGGACTTTGTGTTAACTGTAAGTGATGATAAACCTCGAGGAGGAGTGTTGAATGTTGGGCCAGTCTAATTTATGTTTGCGATGTTTGTCATCCCTCACCAGCCCTGTGAATATATGTTGTTGTTGTCTATTGTATGTATGTAAATAGTAAATAAACGACCACCGCGGAGAGCGAATCGCTTGTTTTTCTCGTCCACTTTACGCGTCCGAAATACCCCGCCGGGAGTTGTGTCGGTTCCGCTGTGTACCGTGGGAAGCCTCAGTGATAACTTCCCACAGTTTTTAGATAGTCAGTTTGGTACGGCGGCCAACTTTATTCGATCGGAGCGTTTTACGGAGTCCAAAGTACGTACGATTTCCTGCCACGATGCGTCTCCGAATTACCCTGCTAGCATTGTTATCGGAGGTCACCAGTGAACCCAAGTACACGAATTCTTCAACCACCTCGATTTCGTTATCACTGATACAAACTCGCTCCTATAATGTACTTCGTCTTCGACATATTGGCAACTAGTCCTATCCGTTTCGCTGAGCTCTTCAGTCTTCTTCCATCTTCTCAAAGTTATGTGCCGTAATATCAATGACGTCGGCGAAATCAAATAGCTGAACGGACGAAAATGTGAAGTCGTACACAATTGATATGCATAGAGCTATAGAGAACAATCGACTAAACCATTACATTTCGATTGAAATTCTCAAAGACAGGAACTGTGCAGAGCTACATTAAAGCTGCTCATAGTAATTAGTTCAAATAATATGTTTTCACTTAAATTGGGGTAAACGGTTTGTTTATTATACATTAAACATGTGCAAATTAAGTTTTCAAACGCATTAATACTCTTGAATCCATTGCTAGGAATCACTTTGAATTTGAAACTTTAATTTGCAACTATATTGCTCCATTAGCATACCTACGAATCGGCCCATCATTGGATTTAATCGCTTTTCATCCAAGCCAAACTGGAACATGTGTAAAATTTTGCTCTACTGCTCTCAAGAATTGCGCACTATTGAACGCGCAATGTACGAAACCCTACACGCTGCCTGCGCTCGAGCACGCTCGAGGCTAGATGGGCGAGACCAGCAGCGAGAGAAACCATCAACATTAGCCACACAAATTATGATCGATGATGATGGGCGCTCATTAATCGCTATATTATTGGTAATGGAGAAAAAGAAAAGAAAAATCTACAAAAGTGAGGATTTCTAATTTCCACGGTCGTCAGTGTTTTCTTTCGCTTTCGGTACGGTGGTAATAAGAGTTGCTGCCATTACTTCAACTAGGCTTGACCAAATGAAAACGAGTTTGATGATGGATAATGCTTGTGAGAAGCGGTGGGCCGACAAATTTGGCCAATTTTCTCCCAAAAAGAATATACATAGCGGGGGTAATTCGACGTAAGAGTTAAACATCGTGTCAGAACAAGAGTTGTTTGGAAAATTCTTTAGAAACAACTGTATATCCTTTCTCACATTCAAGCATGACCACTGGGAACCCCTTTACTTTAATTTCACGGAATTACTGTTGCTTTAATGATATTATATTGCGGTGTTTTGTACTGATCAGTCCTATTGTTGCGGTATTGCGGGTTTTTCTTATATGGTCGGGGTTCTGTGAAACCGCACCAATCGCCTCTTTAACTGACTTGTGACACTTTGTTTGTAGAAGGAAAACGAGAATGATTTCATATTAACTTATAGGGACACGGCAGGTATTTCCGTGCATCGTCGTAGAAGTTAAAACCAACAAAAACAACATCCATTTGCTAGAACTACGCTATAGCAGAACGTTTCTTTTGAGCTTACGATTTGGTACGGATTAATTTGGCAAAAAAAAGTGTCTCGTTTATTGGTTTTCGAGACTATGGCGAAAAGACGAAAATGATTGCCTTTAACCTACGTAAGATTTTCATTCTATATTGTTGGAAAAACACGAATTTTAACTTAGGCGATTTATAACACAATAATATTTAAAATTTATATCCATACTAAATGTCAGGCCTGCATGAAGACCTCCCCTGCCCTGTTCAGCTCTTAGCTTCCAACTTGACACAGCTTAAACAATAGTGATCAACCGGTTCACCGTTAGTTTCATATGTAGCCGCCATTAGCAAGCTCTAGAAATCTAGAACCGAAGTCCACCGACAGCTTCCACGCAGTCCTAGGTATAGGGAACGCGAGATAAGAAAATCGAAAACAGTTGCGCATTCTTCTCGTCTGTGACTATCGGCCCTCCGTAGGTGTAGAGTAAAAAATCATAGAAAATCTCATAACCTTCATAGAAACAAGGGCTTTTCACTCGAGAGCATCAATTTGTATTCCGCTTTTTTTTCCTCCGTTATCGCATCCCATTCCGAAGGCCTTACCGAGCGAAGGTGAAGGTCTCGGCCGACTCCGCGTAAAGGGCGTATGCTGCACTCTTTGGCTGGATGTTGGCGGCAATAACTGTATGTATGTATGTTGTCGAGGTAGCAGCAAATAGCATAATTAAGACTGGTTCTTGATCCGTCCGTCGTCCGAGCAAGCAACCAGACGTACAACTTTCTCGTTATTGAGATGAATTAATTAAAATGCTAACGACCAGGCCGAGCGGTAAAATAAACACGGCGACAGGGGCTGCTGGCTAGGGCAAATGGGACGATACTTAGTGGTGCTTTGTTATATTGTTTTAGTTAAGAAGCTGTTAGAAGCATTGCGCTCTGGACAGCGGATAGGAAAAGCGCTGTGAGAACGTTTTGCTGGAGGTTGTCATAGGAGGAGCATTATAATTTAAAAGAAATCAACTGGTTGGAGATGACCAGTAAATTATTCTTGCGGTAGCTTGGTACATAACATCGCCTACGTGCTTTTCTACTTGACCGTTGTAAACATCTTCTTTTACTATATATTTAATGATAACAACCGAGCGTAGCAGTACCAGAATGATTATGGAAAAGTTTATTAGTTATGTAATACTATGTGGAAAATAAGGCCTGTGATGTGAAAACTCTAAATCATCGTTTCGTGGTTATGGACTAATGCCATTTTGCCAAATGTTTAAATTGAATTCGAAATTATTTCTCATCATGTAGATTTGTGCCGCAGGGCCACGCTGTCGACTTTTGACACTTGCGCATCTCTGTTCAAAATTTGTCACACTACAGAACTGTAAATTCACACACAGTTGCAAATTTGTAGCCTCCGAATAAAATAACAATTTAGCGGAATAGAATCGTAAGAAGGGTGTCAATGACATTTTGTTCAAATTTGAGTATTACTGGAGTATTGTGTGGGTGAATTTATTTCTTTTCAAAGGTAAAAGAAACGAAATTTGTTCAGACCCCACTTCAGAGAAATGCTAATAACTTCGCCGGGCAAATACTAATCTTTTCACGGTTTTCAGCATAACATTTTGTATTAAATTCTTCAAGATCTGATCATAGTATATATAGTTCATAGTATCATAGTTCTTCATCGTAAATTGTCCCGTTCAACTGTAAATCACAAATCACGAAACCTTCTTTCAAGAGGCTAGGAAGCCTTCTTTGAAAAGGCACGGAAAACTCTTTTCAAAAGGATTTGAAGCCTCTTTTTAGAAACTTAGAAGCCTCCTTCAAGAGGCTTGGAAGCCTCCTTTCAAGAGGCTCGTAAGCCTGTTTTTAAGAAACTCGTAAGTTTAATGTCAAAAGGTTCGGAATCCTCCTTTCAAGAAACTCGGAAAAAACTTCTTTCAAAAGGCTCGGATACCTCCTTTCAAGAGGTTTGGAGGCCTCCTTTCAAGAGGCTTGGAAGCCTCTTTTCAAAAGGCTTTGAAGCATTTTTCAGAGGCTTGGGAGCCTCCTTCTAGAGGCTCGGAAGCCTCCTTTCAACAGGATCGGACGCCTCCTTTCAAGAGGCTCGGAAGCCTGCTTCTAAGAAGCTCGTAAGTTTAATTTTAAAAGGTACGAAAGCTTCCTTTCAAAAGACTTGGAAGCCTCCTTTCAAAAAACTTGGAAGCCTCCTTTCAAAAAACTCGGAAGCCTCCTTTCAAAAAACTCTTTTTAAGAGGCTTGGAAGACTCCTTTAAAGAGGCTTGGAAGCCTCCTTTCAAGATGCGTGAAAGCCTCCTTTAAAAAAGCGAAGAAGCCTGCTTTAAAGACGCTTGGAAGCCTCCTAACTAATCAAAAGGTTTGGAAGCCTCCTTTCACGAGGCTTGGAAGCTTCCTTTCACGAGGCTTGGAAGCATCCTTTCAAGAGGCTTGGAAGCCTCCTTTCAAGAGGCTCGGAAGCCTCCTTTCAAGAGGCTCGGAAGCCTCCTTTCAAGAGGCTCGGAAGCCTCCTTTCAAGAGGCTCGGAAGCCTCCTTTCAAGAGGCTCGGAAGCCTCCTTTCAAGAGGCTCAAGCCTCCTTTCAAGAGGCTCAGAAGCCTCCTTTCGAGGCTCCTCAGAAGCATCCTTTCAAGAGGCTCCTCAGAAGCATCCTTTCAAGAGGCTCCTCAGAAGCCTCCTTTCAAGAGGCTTGGAAGCCTCCTTTCAAGAGGCTTGGAAGCCTCCTTTCAAGAGGCTCGGAAGCCTCCTTTCAAGAGGCTCGGAAGCCTCCTTTCAAGAGGCTCGGAAGCCTCCTTTCAAGAGGCTTGGTAGCCTCCTTTCAAGAGGCGTGGAAGCCTCCTTTCAAGAGGCGTGGAAGCCTCCTTTCAAGAGGTTTGGAAGCCTCCTTTCAAGAGGCTTGGAAGCCTCCTTCAAGAGGCTCCAAAGCCATTTTTTCAAGATGCTCGGAAGCCTCCTTTCAAGAGGCTCGGAAGCCTCCTTTCAAGAGGCTCGGAAGCCTCCTTTCAAGAGGCTTGGAAGCCTCCTTTCAAGAGGCTTGGAAGCCTCCTTTCAAGAGGCTCGGAAGCCTCCTTTCAAGAGGCTTGGAAGCCTCCTTTCAAGAGGCTTGGAAGCCTCCTTTCAAGAGGCTTGGAAGCCTCCTTTCAAGAGGCTTGGAAGCCTCCTTTCAAGAGGCTTGGAAGCCTCCTTTCAAGAGGCTTGGAAGCCTCCTTTCAAGAGGCTTGGAAGCCTTCTTTCAAGAGGCTTGGAAGCCTCCTTTCAAGAGGCTTGGAAGCCTCCTTTCAAGAGGCTTGGAAGCCTCCTTTCAAGAGGCTTGGAAGCCTCCTTTCAAGAGGCTTGGAAGCCTCCTTTCAAGAGGCTTGGAAGCCTCCTTTCAAGAGGCTTGGAAGCCTCTTTCAAGAGGCTTGGAAGCCTCCTTTCAAGAGGCTTGGAAGCCTCCTTTCAAGACGCTTGGAAGCCTCCTTTCAAGACGCTTGGAAGCCTCCTTTCAAGAGGCTTGGAAGCCTCCTTTCAAGAGGCTTGGAAGCCTCCTTTCAAGAGGCTTGGAAGCCTCCTTTCAAGAGGCTTGGAAGCCTCCTTTCAAGAGGCTTGGAAGCCTCCTTTCAAGAGGCTTGAAAGCCTCCTTTCAAGAGGCTTGGAAGCCTCCTTTCAAGAGGCTTGGAAGCCTCCTTCAAGAGGATCCAGCCTTTTTCAAGAGGCTCCAAAGCCTTTTTTCAAGATGCTCAGGCTTTCTTTCAACAGGCTTAAAAGCCTCCTTTCAACAGGCTTAAAGCCTCCTTTCAAGAGGCTTGGAAGATTCTTTTCAAGAGGCTTCGAAGCCTTTTTTTCAAGAGGCTTGGAAGCCTCCTTTCAAGAGGCTTGGAAGCCTCCTTTCAAGAGGCTTGAAAGCCTCCTTTCAAGAGGCTTGGAAGATTCTTTTCAAGAGGCTTCGAAGCTTTTTTTTTCAAGAGGCTCCGAAGCCTTTTTTCAAGAGGCTCGGAAGTCTTCTTTCAAGATGCTTGGAAACCTGCTTTCAAGAGGCTTGGAAGACTCCTTCAAAAGGCTCCGAAGCCTTTTTTTCAAAAAGCTCGGAGGTCTTCTTTCAAGAGGCTCAGAAGTATTCTTTCAAGAGGTTCGGAAGCCTCTTTTTAAGAAGCTTCGAAGCCTCCTTCCAAATAGCTGCGAAGCCTTCCTTCAAGAGGCTAGGAAACCTTCTTTGAAAAAGCTCGGAAACCTCTTTTCAAAAGGCTTTGAAGCCTCTTATTAGAAGCTTGGAAGCCTCCTTCAAGAGGCTTGGAAGGCTCCTTCAAGATGCTTGGAAGCCTCCTTTCAAGAGGCTCGGAATCCTTCTTTCAAAAGGCTCGGATGCCTCTTTTCAAGAGGTTTGGAAGCCTTCTTACAAGAGGCTTGGAAGTATTTCCTTTTCAAGAACCTCGGAAGCCTGCTTTTAAAAAGCTCGTAAGTTTTATTTTAAAAGATTCGGAAGCCTGATTTCCAGAAGCTCGGAAGTTTTATTTCATGAGGCTTAAAAGCTTCCTTTCAAATAGCTCGGAAGCCTCCGTTCAAGAAACTCGGAAACCTACAAAAGTCCTCAAAGTCTTATAGGAAGCTCGGTACAGAAAATAAATTTGCATTCAGAAAAATATCAGGCAACTTTTTCGATTTTCTATATCCTTGCCTAATTGGTATGACTGATCTATTTCAATATCTACGACGCTCCCAACAGTTCTTGAATACAGATCTTGATACGATAATTATTTTAAGCTGAGAAAACAGATCTTGATATTTAAATCGATCAACAAGGAGATCTACGTTGTTCCCACTATTTTTATGAGTTCTATCCCAACTCACGCCACGTGAGTTCGTTACACCATTATAGACACACTGCAGAATTTGTTCGACATCTATGACACTCCAAACTGTCCTTTAGTACACATTTTAATATACAAATCGATGAACATAAAGATCTTTGATGTCCCCATTATAGACACATTAGAAAATTCGTTGAACATCTACGACACTCCAAACTGTCTTTGAGCTTAGATCCTAATGTTCAAATCGATCAACAAGAAGATCTACAATGTTCCCACTATTTTTGTAAGTTGGAATAGCTCCACGGGACATCATTACTCTATTATAAACATATTACAGAATTCTTTAAACATCTACGACACTCCAAACTACCCATGAGTTTAAGTCTTAATATTCAAATTGATTAACATGAAGATCTTCGATGCTAATAAAAAAATTGACGGAAAAGGTCAATTCGGCGCCAACGTGTTTCAAAAGGGCGAAACTGCTTTTGTAAACTAGAGCTTCTCACGTTGCTGGTGGCCTAATTTGAGCCCCCCACGCAATCCAACACCACTGATAGAAGGAGCGTATCCTCTTCTTTCCAGGGCCAATGGATTTCGTGGCTGAGCACAAATTAGCCCACCAGTGACGTGAGAAGCTCTTGTTTACAAAAGCAGTCTCGCCCTTTTGAAATGTTGATGCCGAATTGTTCAAAGGATTAGTTTTATAATGTCACATTATGTGCGAAAAGTATGCACTACTTTTTACTTTGTTTCAATCAGAATCTCCAAATTACATTTCCAACCGCAAAAACAAAACTCAATGCTTAAATTGCATCGAATGAAAGTTTTATTTCCGAGTTGCCTATTTATTATTAATTTTACAGTAATTAGATGTAAGTGTAAAGGCGGATAAATAAAAAATATGAACTCAAATTTGATTTCGTAAGCGGAACTCCGCTCCAATCGATCTACCTCACGATGCATAACAATAATTACTTTACCCTCCATAGTTAATCAATCTTGATCACACTCAGAGGAAGCACTTTCAATTTCCCATCAAGACAACCAATGCATTATTAATAGCACAGTTTACCGAAATTAAAACCACCAAAATAAACGACACTTCCGCCAACTAAACTGCCTGGGAAATAAATCAAAATAATACAAACTCACCCCAGTAGCCGCCGCGCCGCAAGGTCGAGTGGTTTTTCCGCACCCGCTTTTTCGATTTTTTCCTCTTCACTTTTTTCTTATGATTCGCGTGCACAATATTGATATCGTCAAACTCGAACACATCGCAGTAATTGTCGTCGTCATCATCGTCGTCTTCTTCGCCCTCCACCGCCCCAAGCACCCCACTCGAAACCCTTGCCGCGCCCTCCTTCCCGCCATCTTCTTCTTCTTCTTCGTTATCATTGCTGTTGTCATTGGCCGTTTCCGTTGTCGTCGTATCGTCGTAACACTCGCAATCACTATTCACCTTGTCACAACGCAAACAGTACAGGTTTTCGCCTATGCTGTTGATTAAGAACTCATTTTCACTGAACTCGTCATCGTCGTCGTCCTCGTCGCACTCATCTTCGCCATCCGCGGTGCCATTCGGCAGGTCCGATTTATTTTTTCCATCAACCGATGGGAACACGTTTGCGAGCGAGATTTCGTGCACTTGACCTTCTTTCGCGGTGCTCTTCACCGCATCCAAGGCTCGGTCAGCTTTCGCCGCCGGTGCCAACAGCTGAAAGTTTGCATCTGAGGCGCGTCTGAACTTTACCTCCTGACCGGCGTTCTCTGAACCATTACCGCGCGCTTCCTTGTGGTTCAGTGGTTCCACAGAGCTTCCGAATGGCCGAACCTCGTGGAATAACTGTTTTCGACCTTTCGGTTTCTGCTTCGCGGCCGCCGGACTTGCTTTCCGTTTGTCAGGATGCGGAAACATAAACTCCAGCGATGTTTCCGCCTCCTTGTCCTGAAAGTACTTCTTCTGCATATCGTTTCTAAAACGGATCGTGTCATTCCGTGTCGCAATGAACGAATCGTAATAGTCGTTATCCTCCTCGCCATCCTCGCCGTTGTAGTCCCTGTAGAACTCCTTGATGGCAGCTTCGTTCAGTTTCTTCTTCTGGATGTAGTAGTGTCTCAGTCTTTTAAGGTGCTCCTCGTAGAATGCCTCCAGGTCGTGCATTTCCTGGTTGTATCTGTGGGTGTTGCAAAAATTCTCAAAATCTCGCGCGAAATCCGGCGCTTGATGGTCTAGAAAGTCACCGCCCAGTTTGGTCCAGTTTTCATCGTAAAGTTCTCGGAAGATATCTTTGCTCTGCATGCGAGACTTCCTGATCGAGCGTTTTCGCTTCGACGAA
Source organism: Armigeres subalbatus (assembly GCF_024139115.2). Taxonomy (NCBI): domain Eukaryota; kingdom Metazoa; phylum Arthropoda; class Insecta; order Diptera; family Culicidae; genus Armigeres; species Armigeres subalbatus. The sequence continues at coordinate 223,993,565 of NC_085141.1, read as the reverse complement.
TTTCGTTGCACCACCATTACCCGCTTGAAATACCCATCACGGCTGACGGCCAACTTCGGCTTCCTCCGTTGCAAAAGCGTTGCCTTTTTCGACTTTCGGCGGAAAAGATTTTTTGGTTTGGTTAGCGTCAAGCTGAAACCTGAATCTCTGGACGACATGGATTTGAAGGATTCGTTTTTCGTTTTTGGAACCGGTATTCGTGGAGCAGCGGACAGGATGGAAAGGTCTTCCTCTTGACCCAAGTTCAACTGTTTCCATATTCTACCCGTGTTAATGGAATAGAACTCTTTATTCTTGGTGAACGGGTTCTCTTTGATGCGCAGGGCATACGGTATGCTGTTCTCGGGTGACGGGTTTCCCGTATCGTCGTACACCGTCTGGTCGTAGAAGATGTTGTTTTCTTCCTCGAAATAGTTACTGGGAAAGATGAATTTGGGTTCAATGCGTTCTTTCGGAGTGGAGCCCTTCTCCAAGTCGAAATTTTCATGACTCTTGAATGTGTGATTCCGGCAGTCCTCGATATCCAACGTTGCCGTTTTGCCAGCCGATTTCTTCAATTTCTTTTTGTACTTGTTCTTTTGGTTCTTCAACTCGACCGTGTTGTGCTGCATGTCCTTCTCGTCAACTTTGATGTCAACGTCGATCAGATCCAGGGCGGAATCATTGCTCAATTGCCGATTAAGGTTATCAGGCTCTCGATCCAGCTTCTTCTTATCGGTGGGATCCGGATCGATATCGATGGCAGGGATCCTTATTACGATGCCCTCCCTTGATTTGCTGCGAATCATCTTGAACGTTTGGGTGTTGATTTTGGGTCGGGTGTCTTTGAGGGAAGAGGTTTTTACCTCGGAAGGAAGTTTTTCCGTGTTTGATTGCGCTTTTTGGAGACTCGCCGATTTGGCGAGGATGATGTCAGATTTGGAAACAGTTTGGGTTAGGGTGTCTTCCGGGTAGCTGTCGAAACTAGTTTCCAGGTATCGCTCGTTCACGTGAGTGGTGGATTGCATGAAAGCGTTAGGTTCACAGTATGTTTTGATAGTTACTAGGGTTGGTAGTTCCTTGGTTTTGGTGGACGTGCTGAAACTACTTCGGAAGGATTTTTTCGACGACGCATTTGTGTTGTTCAACGTATTACTTTCAATCGTGAAAGTACTAATGCTGTAGAAGGATTTGTCATCTGCATCTTCCGTTTTTCTACTGGTTGATTGAGCTTCCGGTTCATAAGAGTAGATGGTGCTTTCGTCTTCTTCCGGGATAACATCCGTAGCGTTTATATTTACATGGGATACGTTTTTAGCACGACTATGGGATTCGATAGTATCAGTTGAGGTGAGCGTGTTTAGGGATTCTGTACTCTTCGATTTGAGATCAATGGAGTTCGAGGTTTGCGCTTCGGTTTCACGATTCTTTTTGAGCTTGGAAGGCCTTGGGGGTTTCTTGATCTTGACTTTCTCCACATGTTTGGTAGCCTCGTATGTTTTCTCGGTGAGATTTTGATTTTCGCTAATATAGCGATCGTTGATTTCCTGAAGAGCTCGGATCTTCTCGTCCAACGACGCGTCATTGGATTCCAATTTCTCCTCGAACGTGAGTTCGCGTGTTGGACGAGGCGGATCATCTTTAGTGCCGGAAGAGCCACTGGCTTCATTGCTACTGCCTGATGCTTTTGATGACTTGTCAGGCGGTTTGATAACCTTGGCCTGGTCTTCGAATTCGTTGATGTTGACCAGGTTTTTTGTTGAGCTGCGTAAGACGGCGGCAGCATTGCGCTTCCGACCACGTTCAAGGTAGCTTTTCCGGATGCTGATGCGTTTAAACGAGTCGCTTCGCTTAAAGCTCTGATCGATGCTGGATTTGTCTTTTTGTTTTTTCTTTGTTTTCAATAGATTCCGGATCGATTCGAACGTGATCGGCTTCATGTTAGTTATTCATTAACGCTCGGCCGCGCTCATTTACATCTGGCTTCACACGCACTCTTCGAGCTCTCTCTCCAAGTTCTGCGGTGGTCATAAAGTGTAACGTCGAATTTTACACCTCTCCATCGCGGTTCGTCGCTTCGCCGCTTGCTCGCATGCTAATCTCCGGCGGGGATCTATAATGAAATGTAAAAATCAATGAATCGCATTTATTGGTTCCGGCTTAATTTTTTTTGCCCTCAACAATTTACCAGCGAACAGCAGGCGCACACACAATTTTCGGATAGTTTGAGTCGTTTTTGTCGTCCCATTTCTTTTCGTAGCACCACATTTGCCACCATTTCCGTTAGTTTGAAATACTTAAGAGCTAATCCAGTCTCACGAATGTTCATTCGGGGAGGGAGCATCCACTGAAATCGATACCGTGGTTTCATTAATTTCTGGAGACACACCCTTTCCCGAACGGCGAAGCTTATATCTGAAGAGCAACAACAATAATGAGGGCACAGACCATGATCATGACCTTGAAGGCCGCTAAACGTTAAACACAATCGCGAACATAGCGGACGAACGTCCGAACGGCGAACCAGCCTCGAACTTGAAATGCAGGAAAGCGCGAAATTTCACGCACGCATGTAAATGGTCTGCTACCGATGCGATGCCGCCACTACTTGAGAGGTAGGTACGGCCGCTTTGGTTTTGCGGTCTAATACGTACGCAAGTTTTAGAAAATTGCCCGCTCGATGCGACCGAGCGTGACCGGGTAATCAATTGTGCGCTAACCATTTATGCAAACATGGAAATGTGTCAGATGTTGGAACGATAAAGAGAGGTGTTATAATAACATAATGAAGCGAATTAAGAAACATAAATTTATGTTGATTGGAAATAAAACATTGTACTACATATTTTTTTATCGATTGATAATTGTGACTAATTGAATAAGTGAGACCCCCTGACACTAATGAAATAGTAAATCGTTTAAACCAAACATAGTATATTGATCGCGTATTCGATACTCTGCTTGTCGAATTGATTTTATGTCTATTAAAGTATGTGTCTGTAGAAAAAAAACTCACTAATTTTAGAGAATTTAGAAAAGCTATTTTCTAAAAGCCCTCATCACGCCTATTTTTATTACGCCTTTAACTGCAACAAGTAACATTCGATAGTCTAAATCTCGAGAAACTACAGGACTTTCATGAAAATATTCGTGCCACAATAGTTTTTATAAGCGAAAATAATTATCAATGGTGCTTGAAGTTAGCACAGCTTTTGCTATCTGTTATTGAAAGTTATTAAAACACTTTGTTATTATAAACTTCGGAGTTATTAAAAAATCTTGTTTTTCTCGTTTTTTCCCAAGGTTTTATTTTCAAATGTCAAATTTGTTTTTTTTACTACTGCATTGCATTCTAATGAATGGAAAGCAGTATGAATTGATGGAAATAGATAAATCTGTCTCCCTGAAGTGCAATTTTGCTCTCTTATGTGTTTTTCTCCGCTAGGTGGACTATTAGGAGTTTTTGCCTTTTTCATTTTAATTTTTTTAATTTGTGGATTTCTTCCGCAAGTTCCTTCGGGAATTTCTCAGGAAGTTCCTTCGGAAATACCTCCGGAAGTTACTCCTGGAATTCCTCCGAAAGTTCCTCCAGGAATTCCTCCGGATGTTCCTCCGGGAAGTTTCTCCGTTCATCCGGGAATTTTTCCGGAAGTTCATCCGAGAAATCCTCCAGAAGTTCCTCCGAGAATTCTTCCAGAAGTTCCTCTGGAAATTCCCCCGGAAGTTCCTACCGGAATTCCTCCGGAAGTTCCTATGGGAATTCCTCAGGAAGTTAAAACCTACAAAAAATGTTCTTAAAATTAATTTGTGAAATCATCTAAAAGTTCCCCCGACATTTTTATTACTGTCATCGGAGGTGACCATGGGTCTAGTTTTTGAGAATGGACCATCGCTCTTGTCGATAGTCAGGTGTTCAGATAACAAAAACCATCAAAAAAGTTTCTTATTATTTAGTTTTTCTTCAACTCATTCCAGGAATTCTTCAAGAAATTCCAATTGAAAATTCCTCCCGAAAATCTTCCACACATTCCTTTAGCAGCCATTTTTTCCATGAATTCCTCAGAAATACCTTCAAGAATTCCTCGTGAAATCGTTCTGGAATGCCGTTAGTGTATGAACGACGATGAATTTGATGAGATGATGTTCAATGTGTTTTGTCTGTGTTTTGTTCATGAGTTAATTTTAATATTGCAATCAACAAACCGATATGAAAGTTGTTGATTGCAGTCAAATTAATTCATGAAATCACGGAGCAGCAACCATTGATATTACAGTCAGTCTAAGCTAAGCTAAGCTAAGCAGTCAAATTAATTCATGAAAAAAATGTTACTTAGGTCCTTTTGAAAAGTTAAGCGATAATTCCTCAAAACTCTCTAAAAAAAAGTGTCACCTACCTACCTATACTATTTGCATTGAACATCGCGATGGGGGCCCTCCTTAGCCGTGTGGTAAGATGCACGGCTACAAAGCAAGCCCATGCTGAGGGTGGCTGGGTTCGATTCCCGGTGCCGTTCTAGACAATTTTCGGATTGGAAATTGTCTCGACTTTCCTGGGCATAAAAGTATCATCGTGCTAGCCTCATGATATACAAATGCAAAAATGGTAACTTGGCTTAGAAACCTCGCAGTTAACAACTGTGGAAGTGCTTAATGAACACTAAGCTGCGAGGCGGCTCTGTCCCGGTGTGGGGATGTAATGCCAATAAGAAGAAGAAGATCGCGATAAAAAGAAACGATCTCGCCAAAAATGGAATGTCAACGCTGTTTTGAAACCCTATTTCGACGTTTGACTGCCTTTTAATTGGGATAAACCCCCCCAGGGGCTGTTAACAAATTACGTAACGCTGTAGGGGGAGGGAGAGGATCAGGCATGCACTGCACCTCTTGTGTTACTGGGGAGGGGGAGCGTGGGGGTAAAAAATCGACATATTAAGCGTTACGTAATTTCTGAAACAAGCTCAACTGAGGAAACCCAATTATTCACTGTATTTATTTCGCCGCAGTTTTCTCTAGAAATTCGTTTGAAATTCGACCAAGAAATCTTCAAGGTTTTCTACGAAAAGTTCCTCCAGAAACTGTTCCGGGAAGCTCCTCTTTCCTAACGGATTTTTTGTGGAAATATCCGAGGGTGAAGCTGATAAATTTCCCGAAGCAATTCTTCTAGGATTTTTTAAAGAAATTGGCGACATTATTCCTGATTTGAATTCTTGAGGAATATTTCAATAAATTCTTGAACAAAATTCCATTGTAATTTTGGGAGAATTTACCAATGGATTTCCTGGGAGAATTCTCGAAGAAATTTCGGAAAGAGTTTTTGAAGGAATTTCAGCGGAAGGATTTCTGGTTTTAATCCGTGAAACATTTTAAACAAATTGTTGATGGTATTTTGGGTTGATTTTCCGATACAATTCCAGAAGAAATTTTCGAAGGAGTTTTTTAAACAATTTTGGTACAATTTTCAGGAGGAATTCTAGAAGAAGCATTATTTAAAAAGATTTTCTTAAAGAATTAAAAAAAACCTCTGGTTGATTCAAATTCCAAGTGAAATTTGTAGTTTTGCATTAATTTCCACATTTCTTGAAAGACTAAATGAAAGTGATAAATAGTAGAACTTTTCAAAAGGACCTATGTAAAAATGTTTATGAAGTAATTTAAGAACTGCAATCAAAAGCTTTCATATTGGTCTATTAATTGCAATATTCAAATTAATTCATGAAAATCGATTTTTTTTGAATGACCATCTCCAGTTAGAAAAAAAACCCAGATTAATCCACTTAGCAGTGATGATGCCTTTTTCGTGCATTATAAAATATATTGAAAAAATAACATTAGAAAGGTCAAAAAAAGCTCTTTAGGGGAATAGATCACATTTTTTCGATCATTCTCATTGCCACCTCATCAAAACTCATTGCAACCTTTAAAAAAAAATTGGTTTTGAATTTTTTTTCCAAGGCGGGACCCTTGAGAAAAAACAATGATTTTTCAATAATTCCGAAATGCAATGTACGATCGAGCCAATTTTCAATAGCAAACAATGGGACTGCATTCCCCGTCGAATTGCAACGAGTTAATCGGATAATGCTAAGTTGCAAAAAGTGTGTCTACAAAATTTGTACACACACACACACACACACACACACACACACACACACATACATACAGACATCTCCTCAGTTTGTCGAGCTGAGTCGATCGGTATATAATACTATGGGTCGCCGGGTCTTTTATCGAAAGTTCTTTTTTGAAGCAATCATATAGCCTTTCGGTACAACTTTGTTGTACGAGAAAGGCAAAAAACATTAAATAGGTCGAAAAAAGGTCGTGTTTTCTCATACATTTTATAAAACAAAACTATACGACTGTCGACTGGAAACGATTTGTTGGGTACAAACAGAGGTTTATGAAGCGAATATTAGACGACGTTTAATAGTAAAAAATCTAAAAAACCTTAAATTGATTTTGTTTTTGTTTTTCACACTTTTATTTTACCACAAAAAGTGGATGTATAAACGGACATTTTAACGACTTAAGGTGGATGGAAAAGTTTTAAACAAAAATGTGTCTGGAAAAAGCCATTTTGGGTACATTTTCTAAACGTTGAAAAATTTAAAAAACCAGTGAATTATGATTCGTGGGCAAATTAAAAAAAAAAGATATACAAAATAAAGTATTACCATTACCAATATAACAATTTCAAAATATTTTTTAGTTTTCAATTTTTTTTTGCTAAAAAAATATTAGTTTTCAACAATTTATTCTCAGAGTGCTATCAGAGGCTGAACCTTATCTATCTGTTTTTGAAAGCATTTCCCCTTAAAAGTGTCCTCTTCTTTTCGTTGTCTCCTTTTTTTTGTCTCTTCCATTACAGATCAATGCAAAATCCACTATCAAAACCAAGTCAACAACATCGCAATCAATAATTTTAAAACCCTAAACCCCCTCCTTTTCCTATTGTGTATTTGTGATCCCTAACCTCGAGTCAGGCGCGTGTACGTCGGCTACCCAAACTAACTCTAGTTGTAAGAATCGCAAGAATTGTAAAATGAATTGTACAAAAAAAAACATATTTCTGGCTCCGTAACACCAAATGGCAAATGAGCCTTCTAAATAAACGCAAGATTAAAAAAAAGTGCTATCAGATGACGTGAGAGTGTTATCAGATTCGTCAATTCGACGTTTGAATCTTTGTTTACAAAAGCAGATAAGCCGTTTTGAAAATTTAGTATTGAATTATGATATAAGTCAGCAAAAAATGATTTTACGACAAGTTTTGGAACTGATAGGGGAGGAGGTTCGGTTGTGGGCACCCTTTTGTGTTTGGTCAATAACTTTGGCCCTGGTTGATCTTATGCAGACATTTGTATAGCAATGGAAAGCTAGACGTATAACCTTACTACTAGAGAAGAAATTAGTATGATTTCATCGATTTGAAAAAAATATTGGCAATTTAGAAAATTTGACATTTTTGGACATTTCGATTTTGTGCTTCGGTTGTGGGCACCCTTGAAAACTTAGCTAAAAATAAAGAGGCAATAAAAAAAACCAACCAGGTTTAAAGACAAGGAATAGTTTATTCATTCTAATAGCCAGGAGACACTAAAAAACTCAAATTAATCCACCTAGCAGTGTTGATGCCTTCCTCGGTGCATTAAGGAGGATGTTGAAAAAATCTCATAAGAAAGGTCTAAAATAGCACTTTAGGTAACAGGGTTTCAATTTTTCATTGATTTACGTTTTATTGGTATGCATCGCAGTCATAAAAATGCTGATTGATCACCCTACCGGTGAAAGTGCCTTTCTCGTTCATTACAAAAAAATATATTTTGGCCATAAATTTTGATCACATAGTCCGATCTGACCTATTTTTAACAGGAAACAATTGGAAAGGACTCCCCGTCTAATGCAACTTGTTGCAAGCAAATCGGTCAACGCTTTGTTGCAAAAAGTGTGTGTATAATAACTAGACATGCCCAAAGAACACAAATATTAAATAAACTCATTATTTCAATCAATTATGTCTAAATAACTATAAAAACTGCATGAAAACGTAATAAAAAATAAGTTTAGGGACAACTAAAACGATATTGAATGATTAATCAATAAAATGAGGATGCCCATAACCGAACCAATAAGGGTGCGCACAACCGAATTTCACAGTATTTTTGGAATGTGAACAAAAAAAATTTCCCGCTTAAACTTTGATGGCAATCGTCATTAAGCCTCAAAATAGATTAAATTTACTGTATAAATACGCATTAGAACTAACTTTTTGAATTAAATCACTTCAATTTATGACACTTTAAAAAAGGCCAAAAAACTTTCATGTTGTTTCTTTGTAAACTATTTGTTCCTAGTTCAAAGTAGAGATGCCCATCCGGTTTGATATTGAGCACAAAACATCATGCTACTATAGCAAACAAATGACGGTTGTCAGAATGACAGCATCTCTTATCTGTCAAAAGATACATATGGGTGCCCATAACCGAACGGTGCCCACAACCGAACCTTCTCCCCTATGGTTTGGACTAAGCGCAGGGTTGCTACTTTCCGTGTCAAATTCGCGTCAACTAAAATGAAATCAGCGCGGCCTGATATCCAACCGCGCCAATTTTACGCGGCCTAGGACTAAATTGTGGGTATTTGACGCGAAATATAAATTCTTGTTATCACAATTTTCTGAGCAGTTTCTCTTCAAGTGCATTTTATTATAATATTATAAACTAATGAAACCGCAAGCCCCTAATGTAATAAAATGGTACTGCGACGGTAACGACAAGATTTGACAGACAATATTTGGCCTTTCTGACAATTATTGTTGATACCGTCGCCATTCCGTTCCCAGGGCTGGTGGCGGCCAATGTAGCTCAAAATAGTGACTTTAGTGACCAACACGGGCGACAAAAGGGACCAAATACTGACTTTCAGCTGTAGAAAAAGTTACCAAATAATGACTTTGAATTTCATTTGCAGTGACACAACTTTTATATAAACTTAATAATGCCAATAGGCGAATTCGAATGAAGCTCATCGATCATTTTGACATCTGGTGATCATCACAAGAACCACGAACAAAATTTCGTTCGCGAAAAAAGTGCAAGGCCAGCATAGAGAGACATCAGACAGTACTATTTCGTTTTCTGGTTAATTCATTTACAGCACAGATATTTTAGTTACTAGATAAAGATTGTCGCTGTCGCCGCTGTCCGGAACATCTTTTGCTGGCGAGGATAGGGGAGCTAAATGTCAAAGAAGAAAAATCCATACGATTTGACAGCTTGGTACCCAACATGTTCCGGACAGCAGAACATCTAGTTTTATCTACTAACTAAAATATCTTTTATTTACAGGGTTGAAATATTTGCAAAATGAAAGAAAAATTTTGTTTCCTTCCGAATGGGCTTGTATATGATTTTTATGACTAAATTACACATCTCTTGCAGTGCCTCCGTCGCACTATCTTGGTTATGAATTCCCGGATTTTTTATTTGCGGTTTATTTGGGTGGAATTCGTCTTCAACAGTTACTTGAAGACTATAAGTAACCACTGCCATAGGAAAACATGTGACCATATAATAAAAAGTAAAGTTAATTGGATGGAGAAAATTTGATTTTGAATGTGAACAATCGCTTCTATCGAATTTTCTCCCAGAAACGTACTCGAATTCGCTAATACAAATAATTTTTAAAATGTATGTCTCCCTCTTAAATCTTTTGACCGAAAATTACAATTTGAAAGGGCAAAAAATCCTGCAAAAGTTATAAATTGCCAAAACATTGAACAAATCCCATGGTTGTGTACTTATTTAATAGGAACAAGTAGAGTTATAAATTATTTAATTACATTACTTTGCATTCATTACTACAAGTATACGTATTTCGATCTCAACAGTAATGACGGTACTGACGTCTTTAGTCTCTCAAGACGAGTCAAGTATGTGACACTGATCAATGTTTACAAAGTGATGGATTCGAATGGAATAGTTCGTTTTATGACAAATGAAATCTGATGAGTTTGTTTTCTTTTTCTTTTTAATATTTATTTTTGTATTTTCGTCCCTTTCGCCACTGGAAAAACACAATTTGAGGCAAGTCATACAAATAAAAGGTGCAATAATGTTTTATGAGGGTTCGAACTTATTCCGCAAATCTTTGCTTGTGTGTGAAAATGGCACTTTTTTACGATAAAAATTTATTTAATTACACCCAATTCTTTATTTACACGGTTGGGTTTTAGTCGATTAAGACGATCAGCGTCCATGAAACTATGAGTTAACCCCATGAAAAAATTCACAAAAAAATCAAAGACAATTCAGGTGGTATTGAAAAAGCTGTGAAAGATTAGGTTAACTGGGAGATTAAAGAATACCAACCGTGTAAAAAAAATATTGGGTGTAATTTTTGACATAGATTTAATTTGACTCACAAAGTTTATAAATCTGAAACGCAAGAATCATTTCGAAACCTAAAGAATTTGTTCAGAATTTCTAAAAGGCTAAACAAGGAGTTCGAGCTACCAATCGGTGAATCAAACTCAAAATAATAAAAATCTTAAAAAAATCACGATTTTTCTTGACGGATTATATTTTCGAAATTTTTAAGTGTTTATCGGAGTTGATGTCGAGAGACCATTCATTTTTCTCCTTACGAAAAAATATGTAATAAATCTTTCTCTGAGGGATCCCTTACGTAATAAATGTTCTGCTCCCGAAGTCTTTTGCAATATCAAGCAATGATTCATTTTTTTTTGCATTTCGATTCAAAAAATTCTGGTTTTTCAAAAACTACATATTTGTGTGTGAGTAAAACTTATTTGTTATAAAAAAAAACTGAAAAGCTAGTAAGTTTTAGGTATGCATAATGAGCATTAGATCAAACCATCGCTCACTAATGATTTCCCCGAAACAACAGGAAATGTATCCAAAATTGTGTGATGAAAATATTAGAATTTTATTGAAAAGATGAATCGGAATACTCAACAGTTCAATTGATAAGGTGTAGAGTTTAATTGTTTTTAAAAGAGGTTTGGAATAAGCAGTATCTGTCGTGTGAATATATTTAGAATCACAATCCCCTGTGCCCATCCTGCTTGCATCACTATATACCCAATTGTATCACTGTGGCACAAAACCCCTTCAATCAATCGCTGTTTAAAATCCAATAAGAACACCGAGATTTAGAGCGAATTTGAAGTCACTAAGTTGCGAACAACTTTCGAACCAAAAAGTACTAAGTGGTCATTTTTTTTCTAAATCCGTCATTTCATGCCCGTCAGAAATAGAGCATCGTCCGGTGGATAAAGCTTCAAATTTTTAAATTTTTTTTCATTCCGCGAGATTTAGAGCGAATTTGAAGTCACTAAGTTGCGAACAACTTTCGAACCAAAAAGTACTAAGTGGTCATTTTTTTTCTAAATCCGTCATTTCATGCCCGTCAGAAATAGAGCATCGTCCGGTGGATAAAGCTTCAAATTTTTAAATTTTTTTTTCATTCCGCGACGATGCTCTTAACGAAACCTAGTCAATAGTTTCAAAATAGTGACTTGAGGTCGAAAAAAGAGACTTTTTAGTGACTGACTCGAAAAAGGTGACCATGTCGCTTAAAAGTAACTCGCTACCAGGCCTGCGTTTTGTTGCGTTCAGGGCTTTAGTACTTCTAAATGATTCTTTTCAGCACTAAAAGTTCCACGACTAAGTAAACAAAAACTATTCCTATAAGCACCAATTATTATGTTTGGCATGTTTTGTTTTTGTTTCTGTCAGTGGGGTTTTTGTTAACCGAACAATGATGAAATTATGCCCAAGTTGTATTGAAATACAAATAATGGTTTGATCATAATTGATAATATGAGAACTTTGTTGTAATTGATCACAAGACAAACTTGCGTTGCGATTAGGTAATTAGACAATGCAACCATATGCAACTTCATTTTGGAACAAAACTTTTGTATAAAAATTATTTTAATTCATATTCTGGGAGAAATCATTTTAAATCGATCTTTTTCTTGATTGATGACTTGTGAGGGAAGTCAAATTTAGTTAAGTTTGCCATTTTAAGGTGTTTTTATGAGATATTGCAAAAAAGATTCGGCTGCCGGTGGGACTTGAACCCACATTCCATTAAGTATACGGACTATTACCAATAATTGAAGCATATTGTTTTACGATGGTCATATACAATGCCAACGTAAGAAGGTTTTATAACACTTTATAAATATTTAAAAAAAAACCTTATAAACCTTAAAACTTAACGATTTGTAAACAAATACGTTTTATAAATAGTTTTATTATTGCTTTCGAGTGCCATAAAATCAATTTGGATCACTGCTATAAAATTCTTAGTCGCGACTCGACCAATTGGCCACGTTGAATTTGATAGCAGCGTTGAATAAAGTTTTAAGTTTGAAACATGTATTGAGACGCATAAATTGGCGTATTTAAACCAACATAGTCTAAGTTGAGCTAAGCCAAAATCGCTTCAGAAATTCCATTAGAAATTCCTTAGGAGATTCTTCTAGGAATTGCTTCGAAAATTATTTCAGGACACATTTCTGAATGAATTATTAATGAATTTCACAGAATCATAGAAATTCGGGAAACAATTTTGGAAAGAATTTCCAAAGATAAATTTTAGATGGTTTTTTCTAAAGGAATACTCGAAAGAATTTCCGAAGGAAATTTATTCGATGGAATTTATCAACCGATGACTATACGTTTTATAATTCGGGCCTGGTGGCCTCACAATTGGATCTCGAATGCTGAGCTCCATCGACATCAGAAACCGATATCAACAGAAATTCGAGAGCGTAAATGGAGGTGGGTCGACCTCACATTACGAAAGACCGGAGACGAAATCTCCTAGCAAGCCCTGGACTGGAATCCAGAAGGACATCGCAGCAGAGGCAGACCCAGTGGATTGTGGCGGCGTAGCCTCAACAAGGAAATGTAGGAAGTCGACTGAAATCTCACCTGGGCCCAGGTCAAGGCTAAAGCGAGCAGCCGCCCAGGATGGAGATATTTTTTTACGTTGGCCGTTGGCTGAGAACATTTCTGGAGGAAAGCAGAAATTTTCGAAAGTATTCCTAAAAAATTTCCCGAAGCGAATTCCTTAATACCACCAAGAACTCCTTCGGGAATTCTTGCAGTAACTTTTTCGCAAATTGATACAGAATTTTTTTTAATTGGAAAATTAGATGTGTTGGATAGAAATTTTAAAATAAATATTCAAATTGGAGGGAAGTATTGGATTTGGTAGATCAGGGGCGCATCGTGCCCAAGTTCTCAATCAGTGTGCAAGCCAACAAAAAACAAATTCTATCCTTCTTAATCTTCTTAATCCTTCGAAATGTTTGACAGCTTGTTTGTGGTTCATTGCCCTATGGCATATGCACTATTTATTCTTGCATTAAGACGTGTATTTTCGACGGATTCCACGCCAAATTACGATTGTTTTATAGGACCATCTCCGATTTAAAAAAACATTACGGAAAAAAGGTCGGTGTTTGCGTTCACTTTTTATTAAAAAGAAAATATCAGAACTGTTGCTTGCTTGAACAGAACAGTTGACTGTATGGAAAAACAAACTGTCGGAGAACGAATTGTAAGAAACAAACAGAGTTTTATGGAGCGAATATTAGACTGGTCGTCAAATATTGTTTCATAGTAAAAATTCGATAATAAACCTAAAATTGGAAACAAAAAAAAACGAAATGCAAAAAAAAAAAAACAAAATGCATATTTAAAATATTTCACCAAAAATTTAACAAACACGCAAGGCAGATTACGGCGATATCGCCTAGTTGGTCTCTTGTATCGCCTGGGTGCGTATTTTTGCGAATCTCAGTGCTAATACATACATTCTTGCATTTTAACACCGAATAGAAAATTTAGTCCGCCATTTTTTGTCCTAGTCGTTTTTTTTTATTATCTTTCGGCCCTAGACCGGTTCACCTCATTGTCCCAGTCGTTTTTCATGCCTTCTTTTTTGAGAAGAGCCCCTTTTCAATTGAGATATTTCAGTTTGTCAGATTTTTTGTTTCCTTTATATTTGATATGTAATATTGATGTAGAATTGATTATTTCTCCAATTGTGATGATTGTTACAATTAGAAAGAGCATCAATTCTACATCATTAAAAAATAACGAAAATTGGATTTACGGAAAAACATTTGAACTGATATGATGTGCACTAATAATCAATCGAATGAAAGCGTTTGCAGCTATCAATTGAATAGACAAGGGCTAGTCAATTGGCATCCCAGTATAGAGATCTACGTAGGTCAAGCTCATATTTTCGTAAAACAATTCAAATGACTTTGAGAGTGCACGGCACTGGCGAATTGTTTTTGACATTATTTGTTGAAAAGCGTAGTCCTAGATCATGAAATGAATAAATTTGTATGATGATTATACCTGTAGGTTAAATAACAGTATTTAATTTTGATTGGATTGAGTTTTTTCGAACGAGTATCACATTATACAGAAGGTTGTACACAAACATTCAACTCCAGATATGATTATATCCACGCAAAATAAAAAGCTTTGTCGAACAACAGAGCTCCTGTTGCCGAAGAGTTGTATGAACTTTTCGCGCCAAGCTGGTATGTATGTTTCGTAATGTTCACCAGCTAGTGTGGTATGTTTGCCGGGAGAGCAAATTGCTCGTCGGTGGTCGGTCGCTGGTCATTGCCATCTAACTACGCGCTGCTCTGCCGCCATCTCCGCGCACCCCTGTCGTTATGTCCAACGTCATGGTAGCGGCGAGTGAGCATATTTAAATCTATACCAGGGGAGCTTAGACTGCTGGACAATACAAGTTTATGGGTATTGAACATGAAATATGAATTTGCTGACTCACAAACCAGTTCTTTTCGTGGGCAGCTTATTTCGGGATGGCGATCCGCAACAGTTCTTAATAGTTAATTGAATCGGGCGGTAGAAAGAATCACATTAGACGTGAAATTGGGATAGGAAGGGTTGATTTACCTGAGGTAATAATATGGAGATTCAGATCTGCTAATGTGTTTTATGTAGGATGATTTTTAATATTCTTAAAACTGGTTTATCCAGAATAAAGTACAATGCAAAGCCAAGTTAAGCTATAATAAAGTGGAGCACAGTGAATTTGTAAATAGATAAAATAGTGTTCAGTTTTGATTACAAATTTTATCATTCAACCAAAGTGTATAGCAGATTTATCAAATCAAACGATCGTGATTGACTGTGAATAATTGAAGTTGACTTTGAATCATCCTATCGAATTTTGGAACCGACCTCCAAATTTAAACTCTTGAGAACAATGAAACAATTATTCCTACGGAATGTTGCTCGGAATAGGAAAAGGACAATAAATTACCCAAACATTATAAATTGTAATTCAATTGAACTCGCTAGCGTTGGTTGCACACCTTGCTGATTTATAATTGCCAACTTCCTTGTGCTTGATCATCCAGTCGAAAAATTGACAATCTCATGCCATCAAACCGTTGAGCATGATTATTAAGCGGTCCCATTTAATCGTCGAAAATTGTTCCACATTCGACGGCTGCCTTCAAACCACCTGACAGAATCCAACGGTGCTCGAACAGAATGACGAACCTTTTCGTGCGATTGCTAAATGCGAATCGTTGTTTCACAGTTGCGCGCGAGATCGAAATCATCATATCGCCCATCGTCGTCATCATCATAATCCCAATCCAAGTCCAATCCACAAACCATCTGTGACTAATAATGGCATCGTCTGTTCGTTCGAGTGTTGCAACAACTTTGTTCAATTTCGCATCGTTGCGCTCTAGATTCGAGGAGTTCGTGCGCGCGCGAGATGCTCATCGCTCGTTCGCTACTGATGCTACTGCTAGGCTGCTACCGTGGCATGATTTATGCAGTCGGATGGGAAATTATGTGAAAACGATCGCGCCCCGGAGCCCCAAAGTGAAAAGATGAAAATATGTATGTATAAATCGACGTGCATGTAGTCTCGAGTCCGTCCACCCCTGCGCCACTGAACGGGAGGACTAGAAATTCAGATCAGTTTTGATTTCACGCTGCACTACTCGCGCAAATGTGCCCAAGCTCCGTGGATTAAAAGATCTCAATTGATGGAGGAAACTGGGGAAGCTGAACTCAACTACTAGAGACATGTTTGTTTATGTATACATACAGTCAGACAGACAAGGGTGGTAGGTGCAGAAGCACCACCGTGGACACGGCGAAAGGGTGTTCGCTCGTAGTTTGCAAAGTGAAAAGCTTGGAAATTGAGACGTGCGGGCGAGGAGGAGTCATCTATTTTCCAGCCCCAGCAGCGTGATGCGATGTATTCGATCTAGACATGTGATCTAGGGTAGTCGTGTCACGGCGGCCGTCAATGGATCTGTCATATGGAGTCGTCTTCTACAGTGGCGTCTCGGTTTTTTTATTGGCATTGGCGATTTCACGTTTTCTGCGATAATTGCTTTCTGAACTATGACAAACTTTTACTGTAAACAAACAGCAAATGTTACAAAAATATTTTCTCACTTTTAGTATTCTTCCATTGAAGAATAGAAAGGTAGAGAAGGTATGTAGTCAACCATTTTGCATCATCAAATATTTGTAAAATAATAATAGCAAATAAAACGTTTTACCCCTCTGCTTCTAATCCCATCGATTCCGAAACCCAATGTGGCCAATATAAGGAGAGGTCGGTAAGTTCTCTGTATTTTTGTTAAGTTGGTGTCAATGTCAATAATACTTTCGCTTCTTTTGCATTTGCGAGGACAGGATAGATCTTGTTTACAGTTAGGGGCTAATAATTAGTTCCAAATCTTTATCTGTGATAACGGACTAAGTGGAGTGGCTTTCTTCGATTTTTTAAAAATGAATTGAGGGTTCAGGCGCCGATATATGTGAGTAACATTTTGGGAAAATTTGAGACAGGCAAAGCAGAGCTTTGTGGCAATATATTGAACTAGTTACAAAGTCAATTATAATAAATGTGAAATGTTCTTCTCTGCGGTTAAAGTAATCAGAAGCTATTTATCGTATTTTTGATCGTGTGACATCAATTCACTTCTAAAATCTTTGCAACATTTGAAAAACCTAAATAATTCAAAGAAAATTCGGATGACAAGTAATATGCGGTAAACTTTTAGGATCAGTGCAAAATTGAGAGAACGCAAATCGTGTAAAAACAGAATTCTATGCACATTGGATAGTTAGTGCGAAAATGTTGTGCACGACCCTCAGTACGCTAGACTGGTGCTTTAACCAACTAAGCTACGAAAGACCTCCGTCGGTCTTTTCGCAACTTAGCGACTATTGAATAAGCCCTGTAAGGTACTTTTAACTCAACAAGAGATATCAAAAAAACGCTACGAGTCTAGTAACTGGGCACTGTTAGAGTAGATGTCATTTTAGTAATTTAACTTTGGAAGTAATTACAATACAAGATGGATCGAATTTCGAAATCAAAGTAATAATAAAATATTTCGAAAAAGATTAGAAGTCGTTCGCGAATGTAAAAATTCTTAGAATGCAATTTTCCTAATGTATCAGTTTTCCATAGTTCAGGAGAGTCTCCTTAATTTTTCCGAACATAATCAGCTGAAGATAATTGTTCCTCCTTTTGGTAAATTTTTTGATCTTGGGTCCTTTTAAGCAGCTTGTTGATATTGTTATGGTATCCGGTAGCATGAGATATTCTTGGAAGATCATGTGTTGTTTAATTATAACTAACTTAACTCAGAGTTCCCAAGTTAGTTTTTTTATTATCAAAATAGTCGAATGATTGTATTTCATCATGAGTAGTATAGCGAACAGCAATGTAATATTTTGTATAAGGCGGATTGTGATGTCTTTTTAAACGTTCGCAGATGCCCGGCATAAGACAAAATAAAATGTTTTGCCTTCTTTAAATGTTCGCATTTGCCTTGTTTAAGGCGAAGTGTAATGTTTTACCATTACCATTTACTGTTGAGTATAGAATTCATACAGCAAACATTAAAAGTCTAATGAAAACTCAATAATAATTGTTTGCTTTAAGGTACACCGGGGCAAGTTGAAATGCGGGGTAAGTTGAAACGGAAGCTGTAATTTGGATCGGAAATGACCCAATTCCCTGATTATTTTTTACAACAAACTACTCTCCTGAACGCACCTTCCGACTGCCATTCCCGGAAGATTGCAGCTACAAAAACGCAATCCCTGCCTGTATTTATTTTTCGCCTTTGGGAAAATTTTAACCAACTTTTTGACGTGCCAATAAAACAGGTCTTAAAATGATGTTTGGAAGAGTGCTTACCTCAAATTTTCACGGTAGGTAATCATTCAATGTTGAACAATCATAATGATTATAAAAAATCGATGGGAGATCCGTTTTAATTTTTGTATTTCGGTCGTTTGAAATTGCTCTGCAATTTAAGCCCATCAGGGCAAATAGAAATACGTGGAGCAGGGCAAGTTGAATCAACGATTCAAAACGTTTCCCTCGCAATTATTTTTTCTATAATTCAGATACTTGATAGTAAGCTTTTTGGTCATTGCAATGGAAAGTAGGCTTTGGAATTTGAAATAACAAAAATAAAAACAAGTCGCCACCCACCAAACGCGGAGTTTCTGCCGCCATTGTTCTACGGGTAGAGCATAGTTGCACCAGAAGTAACTGTGTTTTAATTGCTAATTGCGAATCATTACATAAGATAAGTGGACTACAAATCGAAGGGATCGCTTTTCGAGGTGCGTATTGAACTATTTACAATGGTAGTTTGTTTGAAAAGTCTGCTTCAATTTAAATATTTAGTTTAAAAATAGCTTTACGGATCCTTTGATTCAAAATCCGTGCGCGGTGGACGGATTTCGATTTAGGAGTAGTTGATTTTATTCATAATTTTCTCATGGTTTTCGTTGTTTTTATGTGTAAAAAGTAGAAGCCTTCATGTTCCTTGTCAATGACAAACGTTTCATTTGCATTCGATTTCTATAGTCTAGTCTAGAGTACGGATTTCGATGTCCCACGGTATATATTGATATGAGACAATTGAATGGATCATATTTAAGTTTATTTTTTGAATAAAATAATATCAATATCTGGAATGTGACTTTTATGCGAGTAAATATCAAGATGAGGCAACACAATTTGGGAATTGGTTTTTAAATTTTTAGAACAAAGCCTACTATGTTATCAGTTTTTCTTAAACAGGAGACAATTTTAAGCTAGTTTCTAGAAAGAAAATCAAAATCATAAAAAAATACATGGGACTCTTATGCGAATTTAGTCACCTTTACAACCTCGTGCATCTTGAGTCTCACTGAGTACATATATTGTGAATTTAGTACGGAAAAAATAGCTTATCTCTGTAAGTAGCGCAGTGTTTCAACTTGCTCCGGTACGCGGGGCAAGTTGGAACGATGCACATAAAAAAGTAATTTCAATATATAAAATATTTATAAAAATTTTTGGTGAGGTTGCTTATTTTTTATGTATAATCTTTGGCCCGAACTAGCAAACACCGCAAACGGATTCAAAATTTATTAAAAAGCGATTTTTTTATAGCACTTCAAAGTTCAACTTTGAAAAAACCGTTTCAACTTGCCCCGGTGTACCTTATCTCATTTTATCCGAAATGGTTTGCCGCGTAATAATTTACCGCAAACTGTCGTACAATCGTGTTGGTTGTATACTATTCCGTAGAAAAAAAATTTCGCGGAATTTCTTTTTCGCGTACGACATCTCGCGGATTGTACTATTTTTTAAAAATACATTTCGGGGAATGTACCTTTCAACCCTTAAAGGCGCAAGACGATTTTTTTAGAAATCGTCGAAAATATTTTTAACGTGAAAAATCATTGAAATCATTAACATTAAATGTATTTTCACTTTGTTGTTTTAAAACAACATCTCTTCAAGTTCGCTTTTGACCCTTCCTTCGGAAGTGTCTATAATTTCACTTTGTATGCGTTACGCAGGTGTGTTACGTATTAATCTATTGAGAAATCTCATGAATTATGAAATAAAATGTATGATATTTGAAACAAATTCACTTTAATATTAAAATTATAATTATAACAAATGATATGATATGGAAATAAGCCTATTTTTTATTTGTTTCAAAGAAACAAATGATTTTAATTGAGGAACATTTAGAAGTATGTACAAAACAATCTTCTCAGAAAAGCAAAAATGTAAAAATTTAAAGGGATTTCAATTTTTTTTTTCGATGGAAGCTAGATAGCAAATGTGAGCATATTTTGAGACACTAATAGACCACTTATATGCATGTTTGTGTGCGTATGTGTGCAAATTCTGAAATTTACAACCATATAAATCTCACTAATTTTTAAGGTATTAAACAAGATTAGTTTTATAAAAATATGCATCCATAGGGCGAAATATATGTTATTATTGTACGCTATTGAGTTTCGCTCAGATCAATGACTGATTACGTTAGTTCTGGAGTTAATATCGAGGTCTCTGGAAATTACGAGTACAATATATGCAACCAGCGTTACGATAGTTACTAACCATACTACAATAGCTATTCAATCCGACGAGCTCCTTATAAGTAGATAGGCAGCATGACGTACAGTGCGTTATCATTCGTTGAGTTGTCACATAACCCATGACATCCGCCTTTGGGTAGGCAATTATTTTGTCACTTTCACGGTAAATCGCCGTGGGAAGCTGGGTAGTTTTATCTTGTTTTAAATACTGGAGCCTGGAAATATTTCCTAATAACTAAGGAAGGGCCAATATCTCACTGTAGGTGTATTAATCTGGGTTTTATAATAGGGTTAAGCCTAGAAGACATTTCGCGGAATGTACATTTTCGCCGGAACGAAAGTCATTTCCAGTGTTGGTAGAATCATATTCAAATCTCAATCATCGAATCATCCATGCACGAGCTAACTCGCTTGCGATTCTGTAAGGAGAGCATTGTGCTTGAGTTTCTTGGACAGAATCGCATCGCTTCGCTCACTCGCTGCAAAATTATTTCGCTCTAAAAAACGTCAAAACGCAGTCCAGACGTATGTTTTGTTTACATATGAATTTATTAGTCATTGTTTAGAGCGAAAAAAGTTAATTCAATGCATTCAACAATGAAGAACACGTAAAAATCATGAAATAATGCAAATCGCGTTTCGAATCATGAGCGATTCTCTGGGCCTCACGGGATTTGACTCACGCATGATTTGAATCGCCGATGAGATTTGAGAATTTGAGATTTTACCAATTTCGCAAAATGCCATTTGCGGGGTTCAGTTAGAACCAATTATCATTGAAATATTTATTAAATGCTACTATTCTTTTGGATTGTGGTATAAAGCAATGGAAGGCAATACTTTTATTGAATGAGAGCATATGGACGGTATAAAGCGAAGTGAGGAGCTAATGCCTTCTTTAAATGGACCCGATTGCTCGGTATAAAGAAAAGCAAGGAGATAGTACCTCCTGTGAATAAGCGCATATACCCGGTATAAAGCAAAGAGGAATGATAATGCCTTCGTTAAATGGATGCGTCTGTCCGGTATAAGGCGAAACGAGACATATAGGAAAGATAATGCCTTCTTAAAAAAACGTCTGTCCAGTGTAAGGCAATAGGAGGGGTAATGCCTTCTATAAATGAACACGTTTACCCGGTACAAGACGAAAGGAATAAATAATTGTTATTAAAAAAAACGTCTGTCAGTAACAGAGCAAGATAATTCGTTCAATAAAGGATTCCGCCTTCCAGGTATAATGATACGGGGATCCGCGCCGAATCTCCGCCGACTAAATGAATCCGACGCGGCATAAAATCCAGTCCGTGACAAATCCGCGCGATTCAGAAATAGATTTTGGACGAAAACGCGCCAAATAACAAATTTTTAAATCAAACATTTTCTCTTTAAGAGCGTTTTATAAAATATAAATGCTCTTTTCATATGAAGCTAAATTACAACTTCAATGCTCCGGAAATTCTAGCGAAAGTTTTCTTGGGAATTTATGCAAAAAATCATACGGTATTTTTTTGTAATGCTGATACAAATATTTTAAAACCCCCCCCCTCGAATTTGTTTGCCAAAAAATAATATTTTGAGGGGGCAATAAAATAAAATAATTTTGACGATTCTCAAAACATTTTTCAGAGGAGTTTTTTGATTTTTTTTTTTCATTTTATTATCCCCCCCTCCCCCTTGACCTTTCGGAGACCAGTAGGACAAAATGTTAATTAAATATTTGTAACGGCCTAAATAAAAAAAAAATCCAAAATAAACTGCGGAAAATCTTCGGAGAATACATGCGAAAATTTATTCATAAAGTCCGGCGGATATTGCTTCAAAAAAACCTACAGACATTCTTTGGTGAATTCCTGCATAAAACCTCCCGAAAATAGGGGAAGAGATTCGGTTGTGGGCACCATTCGGTTATGGGCACCCCTACGTATCTTTTGACAGATAACAGATGCTGTCATTCTGATAACCGTCATTTGTTTGCTATAGTGACATGATGTTTTGTGCTCAATATCAAACCAAATCGACATCTCTACTTTGAACTATGAACCACAGACAAACAGACATAACACATTGAACATTTACTCATCAAATTCATCGTCGTTCAAACACTAACGACATCTATTGATTTAGTTAGTTAGTTGGGCAAATCAGAAACCAGATGGCGGTAGTGAGGAAACGTCAAACTAGAGCAAAAACGATGCGCGCGCCACGAGTGATCGATTGGCCAACTAATGATTATTTGAATTGATCAGTAAATCAGTGAACGATGGAAATTTGATGAGTGTTATGTCTGTTTGTCTGTGTATGAACTATGAACGAATTTTTTTTTACAAGAAAAACAAGACAAAAGTTTTTTTTTCACCTGTTTCAGTCTGTCATAAATTTAAGTGGATGAGTTTCAAATACAATAAATTCAATCTATTTTGAGGTTCAATAACGATTGTCATCAAAAATTTAGCGCGATTTCTTTATATTCAAGAAAAGGCTGTGAAATTCGCTTGTGGGTACCCTCATTTTGCTGACTAATCAATCAATATCGCTGAAGTTGTCCGCTAACCAAGGACGGAAATCTTCGTTTTACTATCAGTTGCATCAATGCCCAGTAGGCAGCTTCGTCATTGATTCGTGTTTGTTTTGATCAGACGCTCGACAATGCAGGAACGAACATCTCGCAGCATGCTGTCAAACTTCCATACCAAATTTACCTCCCGATCCTCAATAGCCGATTGATAATCGAGCGTAAAAAACGAATATCTACCGGGGCTGAACTGAATATTTTGAATTGCGGTTGATTTGCACCGATAAATGATGATTATTTTAGTTTATGTTTATATTATGTATATATTTATTAGATGTATATATTTTAGGAATCTGACTTCAAATTGTTGAATCCATGCACCGCAGTATGAAATGATATTCATATTTAGAGATTTCAAATTGAATATCAATGTGCCAAGCTGAAGATTTATTTTGACACCGCACAAAACAACGCTGACACCGAGGGTCGACGCTTGCTGCTGTTCGTGCACATGCCGTCCTATTCATTCGCACATTCAAATTCGGGAAGGACTAGGGATCCTATATTAAGAGATGTGCGAATACTTTCCCAGCCGATTTAGCAACGCTGTTACTTTCGTAACCAAACGCTGCCAGCACTTGCCGTGGCGCAAAATGTTGGAGCTCGAACATGACTTTGCGCATAATGTCATTTTCAGATTTCGTTTTCTAACGTCCAACAGTGCATTATCATTAAAATAAAAGTGCAATACAAATGAACAAAGTACCATGCATAAACTAGACTACTTCAACTTGCCAATGTAAAACAAATTGTTTATTCGACAAAACTTTTTGTAAAATCTTTTTCATTACAATCGCAATACCTTTCAATCCGCAGCAATAACAATGTTCATTTGGCTCAGATTCTGACAGCTCTCAATGCTCAATTGGCTCAATATGGCCGCTTTCGCATATCTCTGAATGTAGGATCCCTAGGAAGGACTAGCAACTTGATTGTGTGTTGGATGTCAGCTGTTTGAGTGTAGTTGAACTGACTTTTTCTGTCCCTGACGCTAACTTATTTCTAATGACATTTTATAATTATTTTTTTTTAGAGTTATTCAGACATAATTGATAGATATAATGGGTTTAATTTATATCTTCGTTTTTTAGGCATTCTACTTTTTGCACACACACTTTTTAACCGATATGCTTGCAATATGTTGCATTCGACGAGGAACCCTGTCCCATTGTTTTCTATTTAGAATTGGTGAAATCGAACTATGGGATCAACATTTATGGCTACATATTTTTTTTACAATGAACGAGAAAGGCATTATTATAGCTTGGGTGATTAATCAGGTTTTTTTTAACTGTTATGCAAATAAGTAAATGCAACAAACGAAATCAATGGAAAAAATTAAATCAATTTACCTAAAGTGCAATTTTTGACCTTTCTTATGTGATAGTTTTCAATATCCTCCCAAATGCACGAGAATGGCATTATCATTGTTAAGTGGATTGATGTGAGTTTTTTTGATATAAGAATAAATAAATTATTCTCGTTTTTTAAATTTAATGATTTTCATTCTTTCTTCTTTTTTTTAGCCGAGTTTTCAAGGGTGCCCATAACCGAACCACAAAACTGAAATTTCCAAAAATGTCGAATTTGCGAAATTGTCAATAAAAATGTTCCAAATCGACGAAAACAATCAAGTTTCTTTGCTAGTAGTACTCGTTTAGATCTCCATTAGTTACAAATGTCGGCATAAGATCAACTAGGGCCTATGTTACAGACCAAAGACAAAAGAGTGCACTTGTCATAAGACGAGTTTATTGAATTCCACCACTTAATTGTATCTTGACAGATACGTATTTCGACCTCAACAGTAAGGCCGTCTTCAGTGTCTCGTACTTGACTCGACTTGGAGTGCAAAAAGACTTGACTCGACAAAAGAGTGCCCACAGCCGAACATCTTCCCCCACTTTTATAAATTCGATACGGAATTACTGTACCCCAAGGAATTTCAGCAGAAAATGCTACGTAAACTGTTGCAAAAATATCTCCAGGGATCTCTGCAAACATTCGTTTGGTAATACATGCAAAAATTGCTACAATAATTCTTGAGAAAAGCCCTGAAACTGTTCCGGGAATATCATCAAATTCCGGTAGGTTTTTTTAATATATACCTATGGAAATTAACACTTTAACTCATAATTCTTATGCAAAAATTCATCGAAATTATGCAACTGCATCAAAAAATAGATTTTTTTTTTGTGCTTTCTATTGTTGTATGGTTCGCTAATTCCTAATGAGCACATTTTGGAAAAATATGTGATATGTGTCATATTCGTTGTAAAATGGGTAATCAATTAAAAGCTGAAAAATATATCGAAACAACGACAAAATTAACGAGTTATAGTATCAATAAACATGTTTTGCATGCGTCAAAATGATCGAAGATTGATTATTATGTTCGAGATGAACCTGTGTACATTACACTGAGTTTTTTTTTAGCATATCCGTGATGAAATGAAGTTTGATATGTCGCAAGATGCTGTAAGCCGGGCAAATGCATTCTTCGGAAGAAGGGATCATATCTCTTCTTAACTTAAACCGAGGAAATGACTGAATTAAACTGTCTTCCGCCGTGAAAATGCATTTCGAAAGCAGGAATCATATATCTCATTGCCTTAAACTGAGTAAATTACTGAATTGAAAGAATGAGTCATATCCTCTTTTGCCTTCTGCCGCGCAAATGCATCCCTCAAAGAAGGGATCACATCTTCTCTTGTCCTAAACTGAGCAATTGCCTGAATTGAAGTAAGGAATCATATCCTCTTTTACCTTCTGTCGGGAAAATGCATCCCTCAAAGAAGTGATAAAAGCTCCATTGAATATGTCTCGTACTGGCATGTAGTATGACACACCAAAGAATGATTTCAAGACTTTCAGCAAAGTCATTCGGTTTAAGAAGAAAAACTTACCCCACTCGATCCTGGAATTGAACTTATTTTATGTATAAAAAATAACTCGAATAAAAAGAATTTAAAAAATACACCGGAATTAGAACGGAATTAGTTGAAAACTAGAAACCTTACCGGTTTTATTGGTTGGTGGATTGTCAAAATTGGTTGAGGATTAAAGGAGACATGTTTTTTCAAGTTATGTTTAGTGTTGAAAAAATATCTATTATCCAAGGCACCGAAATCTGCCCACTTCGTTAGATATCAAAAAATTGAAAGGGCTTCAAGGGAGTTAATTTATAAATAATTTATCTTTTCTTGGCCTTATACTTGACAGTAAGCTGGCCATTGAAATGGAAAGTAAGCCCTGAAATTAAAATAACATAAATAAAAATACAAATCGTCATCCAGCAAATGCACTTCAGATGCCATTTCTTCGCGAGTTGGACATAATTGCCCCGAAAGTGCCTGTTTTTAAATTGCAAACTGCAATTAATAGAGTAATACCAGCAGATAAGAATCAAAGGGATAGCTTCGCAAGGTACGTATTGAACTACCGTGGTAGTCTTATCTATTGGGATGCTTTAATTTAAATACTTAGTTAGAAAATAACTGTACGGATTATGATTCTATGATTCAACATCCGTCCACAATGGACGGATTTCGATTCAAGAGGATTTTGTTCCTTATTTTATAATATTTTTCGTTGTTTTCAGTGCAACACAGTGGATCACATGAAAAATAGAGGCTCTCGTGCACCCGTATCAATGACGAATGTTCTATTTGCATTTGATTCGTATTTTCCTGAAGTGGTTAGGTGTACGGATTTCGATTCACCACGATACATACACTTTTGATAGTAAAACATTTTTTATCTGACAAACAAATTCAAGTATGACGTTCTTGATATTTGTATTTGTGATAAACATTCCCAAATGAACTTCAAACTCGAATAATGATTATTATGTGAAAGCTGATGAAATAAATTAAAGAGGGCTTGCTGTCACACTTGTGAGAGCTGTTGTGTAAACCATCGCACAGATGAAGCTAGAGGTAGTGAAAAAAGAATAAATTGCCAAGAAATTTGAAGGCACGTCGGCTTGTGGTAGGAAACAAGTAATATATTGTTGTAAATTTTGAAAGAAAGAACACCTTTTTCTGAGCTAAAACATATTTTTTAACACTCGTAGGGCATAATTTTGATGTTATAGGTCAATTTTAGAAGTCTTGCAAATTTGATCGTTAGTATGGCAGTTAGCTCACATTTTGACAGCTCGGCCCAAGTAAAATCAAGAGGGGTGCTCAACTGGGATATGTTCTATTAGCCCCTTAATGAAGAAATTTCGTGCTCGCCGCATCACGGTGAGCCATTGCTGAGGGGATAAGAAGGAGATCGGCAATTTTGCCGGGACGACTTCCCTCTGCTCTTTCGGCGGTCTTGCGGAAAGGAGATGCTGTTTTGTATGGAATTGGCATTTTGCCTCCGCACATGGTCAGTGTTGAACAGAAACAACTAAGCTGATTAGTTCCAAAAGATTCAATAAATAAATGAAGTTGAAACCTAGTCATAATATTGCAGTTTTTCTTCGAAAATGTGAAGAAAATACGACTTTGAATGTATTTTCGAACATTGGTGTGCCTTTTACTTTTTTCGGGTTAAGTGCTTTTGATGATTCAAATACTATCAATGTATGAAAACGGTGTTCTGTGTTTGGAGACAAAAATCATGTCTCGTTGCCAAAAACAGAACCCCACTGTATTCCCATGAACGGATGAATGAATGGAGGCTTATAAATCACAACTGCGGATTACACGCTCCTGTGCGGCCGTTTGTGTGCGATGATGATGGATTTGTATCTATTGAATGCGTGCGGTGGCGGGTATGTGATGTGATTGACTTGTTGTTTAGTGGCTTTTTTATGACAGCTGCTTGCACCGGATACTGGATGAACGTGTAAGTGCAGTAATTTGGGCCAATGATAAACATTCATTATTTATTCACTTTCTGCTGCTCGCTGGGTGGTTGGGTGCGTTGATGATGAATAGGTGCTTTGCGGCTGAGCGCATCCATCGCAAAGAGAAACTGTGCGAGTATAGATTTTGATATGGAAAATTTGTTTGCTACCACTGCTTGTCTGGTTCATATTATAATAAGTAAAAAGATGATATGATGATAATGATGATTAATTTGAAATGCGATTTAGTAAATCTGTGAAAAAATTCAAAATGCATATGCCAACAAGTTGGCTGTTGACAAAAATTCATTAAAGGGCCTCTTCCTTTTTTTCTTGTTTCTGGCATGAATATGAGAATTATGATATGGCAAACTCCATCCGTTATCCTAATTAAATCTTGCATTAACATGATCACCATCTCCGTAGACTGATACTGAATCACAGAAATTACGTCATAGCACTTCGAATTACGTTTCCCCTTTGTTGAACGGTTCAACAATATTTATGTGTGTCCTACTAACAAAATGGTACCGTTCGCGTTTATTTCCCCACTTAGCGGCTGTCGGATTTCTACTTATAGGAACCATTCTAAAACCATCTGTCTTCTCACTACGCACATCAGCACTTCGAAGCAAAGCATTTAAAATTATAATTTACGATTAACTCTAGCGCTGTTCCTGATTTTTGCGGTAACTAGAGAGTTTCGACAATCGAATGAAAGGAAAAATCCAGTTGGATGGGATTTCATTAGACATCGGCCTACGATACGTTACCGTCATCCGAGGGCAAATAGTACACATTTGAGAAATTGAAAAATTCTGAATAATGTAAATATTAACAGATTTGCGTAATAAGATTAAAATTGTTTAAAAAGCGAAAAGTATGAAACTTTGAGGTGAAATGTCTTATCGCTAAAAATTCATATGTAAAATGTATTACGCACCAAAATAGTACAAAAACAAGGGATTTGAACAGCAAAGTCATAGAAACTTATTCCAACAAGTTGTGAAAGCGTCCTAAATAAATAGAAATGCCACTGAAGGGAATACACTTGATTGTTACGAGAGTGATCAATACCGCCTGGCTTACGGTACCTTCATACCTTTGCATTATTCATTGATTAATGTGCTTTTTCTGCTGTCGGTGTTCTAAAGCATTGTGAAGTGGGTCGATGGCGAATAAAAAAAAACCTTCGCTAGTCCGTTTCAGAGGAGATCGAAAGAAAAACGGTTCAGTTCGCAGAAAGAATCAACCTGGAAACTCCTCGTTTCGGTAAAGCCATCGCCGGTTCACTGAACTGTCGGAGAATCCGTCACAGCTGCCGTTCTCTGTGAACGCATTGACGCTTATTTGTGGATGGATATGGCGAATCCATGGCGCGCCAATCGGCTTAAATTAAACAAGTTCTGCGGCTGCTGGACATATTCACCGACCATGCCCCAATTAAAGCCAACGAAAAAAAAAACCGGGAAACGGAACGAAAAACAATAATCTACAGCTGAAAAGTGACGAATAGAACTTGACGTATTGCCGGGCTGTGAAATTTCGAACCTTTTTTCCCTGGCGGATTTGAACGGTGAATTGGGCGGCCGGAGCACAAGGTTATGTGGGACTCCTAAGCATCATCGGTTGAAGAAAAGTAGGTTGACTGACTGGTTCGCATGAAAAAACGTGTTTTTGATTTTGGGAGGCGATACGAATTGGAGCTAATCGAATTAATTAGAATGTTGCAGGCGAAATTCAGTATTGACATAACTGTCAGTTTGTTTGTATATAAAATATCAATTTCATGAAAAGCATTAAACTATACTATAATTAATGAAATGAGTGTAATACTTCTGCGTGAAGTTTAACGCTTTTTACAATGATATGGAAATGCTAATATCATCTTCAAAACTTAGACGTACATGTTTTGATAGAATCAGAGGCGAAGGCCACTGGCGAGATATCAGCTTCCACACTGATACGGGAGCGTGGCAGAAGAAGTTCGTGAGATTTATACCATCACAAATATTGTTCTCCACTCGCTTTCAAATCCACTTCTATAGAACATTCTTCATGCCCGCCGTATCCTAACGGGACTATTAAATCTGTATTTTCGCCTCTTATTCTGTCATTAACATGTACATCTTAGTTTGGAATATGATATTAGCATTTCCATATCATTGTATAAAACTATAGTTTCAAAGAAAATATTGCTTGAGATGGCAGATTTTCTATCCCATGTTTGGTTATTTGTCCGTGTACTGTCAGCGTCTAAGCTCTCACAGATAGAGAATTTTTTAAGCTTCTTATAGAGATATTGTAAAAAAAGCATTCATAGTTGTAAAGGTGCCATACACTTCTTCACAATTATTTTATAATTTTACCCCTTCAATTCGATAGGAAGAGTCTACTGAAATACAAGAAACAACCCAAAGGTTCTGTGTAGATCGGTGGTTTTCAATATGGGGCAATATGCACCCCCAGGGCAAAACGATCTCCAGGTATTTTTTAGGATATTCTTGGCAGTTTTTCCAGAGTTTTTTTTCTACTAGCGGCGCACACCTCTAGCCGCTGGGCGCGGTAGCACAATTCTCGCTTAACTTTTCAAAAGGTCCTATGTAACAATTCGGTCATTCCGAGAAAAACGAAGTTGAAGGTTTGGAATTTTTTTTTTAAGTTTTTCAAGCAGAATGAAGTTTCATCTTTCCTGTATTATTTACAGGCAAATAGAAAGGTATATTTATCTAAAGAAATACATTACTTTGCACCAGATATTGAATTTAAAGTAATAACATCGAAAATGTCAGATAGGACATTTGGAATTTCTAAGCTGTACATAGGTTATGTTACTTTGGTCGTTTGGTGTTCGAGAATGTTTCATTGGTCATTAGGGAACGATCTCGATCATGAACCATGCAGACACTTTTCTACAGCGTGTCGCAAGTGATATGTTTCATTGATTAGAAATAAGAATAACAACGGCTTTGGTATGCTTGTATCTTCCAGTGACATCGTGTTATTTAAAGGCCTCCCGTTCTATAATTTGGCTCCCGCATTCATAGGGTATAAGATTTACAAGTCGTTGAGTTTGAGAATATTATATTGGCTAAACAATTCCAACAATATAAAAAAAATCCGGTGTCCTACTACAACAGTAAACTAGTAAATGTTTGACTTGTTTGACTAAACAGTTCGGTTTAAATGTGATCACCATTTAGCAAATATACTCTATTACCAATATAGTCCACTCTGGCTGATTCCGAAAGACAACACAGTAGCGCCGCGGTGTCTCAAAAGGCAAGCAATGTAGTTAGAAGACATAACGAGGGGTGTTCAAACGAATGATGCAATATGCAGTATGATATTTCTAAATAATGTGTTACAAATCATCATATGATTCTATTTTGATATCTTAGTTTGAAAATATGATTTTGATAAATGTAATTCAAATTGGTAAAAATTGTTATTCCCGCCCCTTCAAAAATCCATGGGGACCAAATCCCGTAACATGCTTTCCGAACTGTAAACCAGCCTTTTCGTACACTTATGCAAAACTGGTAGTGTTCAGAGATACTAATTGCGTTGAACAGAAATAGAATGATTAAATTCGAAACATGATATTACTTACGTGTTTTATTTCATTTCTGCTACTTCACTTATCAATTCTAGGCTGGAAATCGGAGAAAACACATATTGGAAACTGGTTTCAAGGTTTTCCAACAAGTGCACATCCGGTGACTAAGTTTGGTCGCCTTCCAGCTTTCGCTTTGGAAACATTTTAGATAAACTCCGTCGTTGACCGCTCCGAAATCGAACCATATGTGCAATGAGCAACAAGTTATTTCCAGATCTGGGTTTCAGCAAGTCCACCAGAACATTGAGTCTCCTGTACGAGGTCATTCGTATAGATAGCTACGGTCTCGCCGGACAATGTCAGCGGAATATATGCTAACCAAAGCCATTGCGATTCACAACCACGAAGCTATCTGAAAACACTAACTTCACTGATTCTAATGTTGGACGAAAAATAACAAAACAATAATTATTAAATATCCGTGCTGCTTCCAGAAATCACCCAGCTGTAACGTGAACAAAACGTCCAATGTACCGATCCAGTTTGTTTTGTTCGATTTGTCACATCAGACGTTTGACGGGATTGGTGCAAGAAACGTCTTATGTAACAGTAAAGTACAGCGAATCCGGAATGTTACATTGGACGATTCACTTATTTTAAATCGCATTATTGTCGCGCTTATCTTTTTCTAGAGTGCTGCGGCGGTCTTACACTCGCAGGCTCGACTGCGAAGGTAAACGTCAAGATAGCCGCCGTGTTAAAAGATAGGCAGAATTTTCCCACTCAAAACAAAACCACGTGCTTTTCGCGAAATGACAGCAGTGTTAGATTGGGTGGGTGAGATTTTCATTGACTCTGTTGTGTTTAGTGACCGTTGCGATTACCTGAAAAGCAACCAGCAGGAAACCGCAGTATTCTATTTTATCTCGAGATGCACAATAATTTTATTTTATTTAACGCCCACATATAATAATTATTTTGAACTATCAGACCGCGGTCACATCAAGTTTTCCGGTTCTACCATCCACTAACTGCAAGCGAATTGGTAGGTATTTTTCCTCACTTTCCTTATTGATTGCAGCTGATGACTATAGATAGTAGAATCTATAGATGAACGAAAGCATGGCTGAGTCGATTTTTTTGCCCGTGCACACGCGCGTATGACGTCACAGCCCTTAACGTTTCCATTGAAATCGTGACGTCATGCTCGTTTGGAGACACGTTTGACAGTTCGTTTGGAGACAGAGGATTTATCTTCGCTCATCTATATATTCCACTATCTATACTGATGACCAATGTACAATTTCAAATTATTTTTTTCTGAGTGTTACATAAGACGTTTGATTTGACATTGAACTTGATTGTCTGATGTAACAAAACATTAAAGAAAAACAAATTTGTTACTTCGGTCGTTTTCACTCAAGTGGGAAATTCTTTAAATTTCTCACTTTTTTATTGATATTCAATATATTAACTCAAGTTATGTATGTAGTATAATTTGAAACAAAATGTTGTAACAACTTTTAAAATTTCGATGTCATGGAACGATGGTCATACAAATTTCACTGAAATTGAGACTTTTCCAACAATCTTTAAATGACCTTAGATGTTCTGTTTCTGCTTCATGGTAAGTATCTACTTTGTAAATTTAAACAAAAATCGACCGTATAAAGGATATTTTACTCCATTGATGAGTGTATAAACTCGAATATATAACATTCTAGCTACGTGTCAAGCCCAACGCATTTTTCATTGGAAAACTCCAAGTACTCGGTCTTCAAGAACAACATCCAGGCCTCGAGCCGTGTGATACGACGACGAACTCTATACGTTCGAAGGGTCCTACAAAGTACGAAGTAAGTATACTATCATGCCGCGATCACCAGTTCGCCCATGCATGCAAATTAATCGGCTACCCCAATTTCGTTACCATCGAATCAAACTGAGAGGGAGTAGCTGAGTTTGGTTCTAGTTTCGGTTTAGAACAGGTTTATTTATTATTATCTTTATTGACGAGATTTGAAGCCCTATCCTGGCTCACCTCTTCAGAACAGTTAAGGTCATGCGAGAAAATTTTTATTAATTAATTCATTAATTATCATTAATTTGTATAAGAAAAATATTTAATATTCTCGACTCCCTGTATAGTGTTTCCAATTTGCTTGTCACACAAGATAAAATAATATTCAGGAAAATGGTAAGCAGAGACCGCAGTTTTCATTTGAAATCTGGATGTTAATAGAACATTAGAATGAAAACATGCCAAGTTCCAGTTTTAAAGTGAAGCCCATTTGTTTCTTGTTAATGGAGGTTAATGGTGTGATTTGAACACAGCTGTGAAATGTATCTAATCAAACATAGTGGGAAAATAATGGAATGATTCTGCTGCTAAGAATCATTGGTACTACATGGCACTGGTAAAACTAATTTTCTGTATCGAATAAAAAAGACCTATGTATAATTGTGAAATATTTGGACATTGAAGTTACATTGGACTTTTTCCCTGTTCTGATGATAAACATCCTATGTAACAGTCAAACTAAATTCTATTGATTTTACACATTGGTCGTTTTGTATTTTTTTGATTAGCTTCGTGTATTCAAAGATTTTTGCATGGGTATTCATGGGACATACAGATTAATTGGAATGCCATCATTTGCAGTGTTTATCTCGATTTTTTCAAAATTGTTACTTAGGTCCTTTTGAAAAGTTAAGCGAGAATTCTGCAAAGTTGATGACAAGTTGAAGCTTGCGAAGAAAATGTCGCTACTAGTCGATAATGAAAACGAATCGGACGAAGAAAGTAAAACAAGCAGAGAGGCGCAGAACATAGTCGAAGGTCAAGTTTTGGCGATGGTGGCAGCAGCGTTTTTGGTGTAACGCCGAAAGTTACACTGGCGTGAATCGATCTGGTGATTTTTCCAGGAACCAATGAAATTCCCAAGGTGCTTCTATAGTCCAAAAATGTTTATTTTCAAACTATTAAAAGTTTTTTTAAGAATGTCCACGGGAAATTGTTCCAAATATTGGCGGTCAATTAATCAGAATTTCTAAGGGTTTTTTAAATTTCCAATGAATATTCTTCAGAATTTCTCTAAGAAGTTTTCACGAGAAGCTCTCTGGAATTTTTACGAGGAATTCTCCTGAATTTCCAAGAAAAATCTACGGAAATTGCGGGAGGAAGTTCTTAGGTTTAAAATATTTCTACAAAATTCTAAAAATTGGCGTCTGGCAGATACGGTTGTTAGGCCGAAAACAGTTTGGTCAGAGAGAGAGAGAGCCGGGACATACGGCAGAAGATGTTACTTGCTGAACGGGTGCCACTTCCCAATTATCATTAACCACTTCTCACTTTTAACATTGACTATTGTTCGGCCAAACGACATGTTTGGCCTTATGACCCATTCAGCAAAAATTTACTGTGCTGTAGAATGGAATAGTTTCTGGTGGAATTCCTGGAGGAATTTCCGAAGTAATTCTTGAGGGAATTCCTAAAGGGAATATCGGAAAGGACTCATGAAGGTATTTCCAGCGAAATGTCGTTTGAAGGAATTTTTGATGGAATTTCAAACAGAATAGTTAAGGGGATTTTAAAGAAATTTCAATAAGAATTTTCTAAAATTCAAGAAAGAATTCTTAAAGGAATTTTCGAAGGATCTTTTGAAAAAAAAAATAGAGGAAATTGCTATGAAAATGTTAAAAAAACTCTGAATTGCTTTAGAAATGGAAATTGTGAAGAAATTTCCAGAAGATTTCCTAAAAGAATTTCTTGAAGAATTGCCAAAGAAATTTCTAGACAAGTAATTCCTTAATGGATTTCCTAAAAAATATTCTAAAGGAATTCTTTTAGGGTTTCTGGTAGGAATTTCTAGAACAATTTCTGAAAAAAATCCTTAGGGTATTATTGAAGGAGTTATCATAGGAATTTCCGGTGGAATTTTCTAAGAAACTCCTAAACGAATTCCCAAAAAAATACCTGAGAAATTTCTAAACCAATTTCTGAAGAAATTCCTACGCGAATATTCCAAACCTAAAGAAATTTCCGCACGAATTTCCAAATGAATTGTCAAAGGAGTTTCTGAAGGAATTCCCAAAATATTTTCCGTAGGTATTCCTGAAGGAATTGCGGAAGGTGCTTGTGAAGAAGTTTCCAAAGGAATTCGTAAATGAGTTTTTAAATGAATTATTTTTTAGCGTTTCCGAAGGAATTCCAAAAGGAAGTGTAATT
Source organism: Armigeres subalbatus (assembly GCF_024139115.2). Lineage (NCBI taxonomy): Eukaryota > Metazoa > Arthropoda > Insecta > Diptera > Culicidae > Armigeres > Armigeres subalbatus. Next base: position 223,957,916 of record NC_085141.1, on the reverse strand, counting down.
CTTAAAGGGGACCGTCAGTAAGATGCGCGGCTACAAAGCAAGACCAGGGTGGTTGGGTTCGATTCCCGGATTGGAAATTGTCTCGACTTCCCTGGGCATAAAAGTATCATCATGTTAGCCTCATGATATACGAATGCAGAAACGGTAACAGTAACAGTAACGGTAGAAACCTCGCAGTTAATAATTGTGGAAGTGCTTAATGAACACTAAGCTGCAAGGCGGCAATGTCCCAGTGCGTGATGTAATGCCATAGAAGATAAAGAAGTAATTCTTAAAATTTCTTCTTTCAACATCCGGAGAAATTTAAAAAGAAATTTTTACATTAATTTCCGAAGTTATTTCCGGAGGATTTTTCAAGGGAGTGTCTGAAAAAGTTTTTGAAGGAAGTCTTGAAGTAATGTCCACAGGAATTCTTGGAGTAGTGTTGATGGAATTCTTTTAGGATTTTCCGGCTTCCTAAGTAGATCGTTGGGAATGTTTTGAACTTATTTCTGAGGGGGGTTTCTTGGTATTGCCTGGACGGAATTACTGGATTCGATTCATGGAGATGTTTTAAAGGAATCCCTCCAGGAATTTCCGGATGTACGAATAAATTCTTGAATTGTTTTTCAGGGGAATTTTTGCAGGAGTTTTAAAATGAATTACTGGACAAATTTAAAACGACATTCCCGGAACAATTCCAGAAGGAGATTTCGAAGGAGTTCCTGAGAGAGTTTCCGAAGGAATTCCTGGAGAAATCTATGAATTTCGTAGGAGACTCTAATAAGTATTTCTACGGAAATTCTATTTGGAATTTCTTCCAAAATTCTTTATAAATACTATCAAAAATACGTTCAGGAGCTCCTTCGAACATTCCTTTCGGAATTCCTTCTGAAATTCATTTAAATATTCCGTTTGAAATTCTTTGAGGAGTTCCTTCAGGTTCTTTTTTGAAAATTTCTTAATGAATTCAGTCGGAAATTCATTCAGGAATTGGTTCGGTAATTCCTCCATGATTCCATTTAGAGATTCCTGCAGGAATTCGTTCACAAAATCCTCCGTAAATTCTTCCGGGAGCTCCTCCAGTGGTTTCCTCTGGTAATAAGCTTGGATCTACAATACCAATCTCTTAATCAACATCCCAAGTAACATTTTAAGTTTTATTACGCTCTTGAAGACCATAATTTACTCTGCAAGACCATAATTACTCTGCAAATGTTACTAGGGATTGGCTGACTTAGACTCAAAAGCTACCCGACATCAGTTCTGATTTTGACATAGCTTTTGCCCAATATCGACTATCCAACACAGAACATGCTTAAAATCTCATCAACTCAATATTTTCCAATTTCTCGTGAGAATTATGAGGGTTGCGTGATTTAAAGAAAACAGTAGCAATAATGTCTCTACGTTTACACCCAACCAGCGACTGTTAGATTATCAAGGTAAATTGCAATTATAAGAATCTATCATTTTTGCATATGACCAGTTTTTATACAGGTTTTGGTAGGTTCTTATGCAAAATTGTTAGAAAATCTAACAATCACCGGTTGGGTGTATGTGATAAAATTAAATTTTATAAGATGATGTAATCCCGGAGACCCATAGTGTTACATAATCGACTCAGCTCGACGAATTGAGATGATATCTGTCTGTGTGTGTAATATGTATGTGTGTATGTGCGAGTGTATATGTATGTGCCCAAAATAAAACTTACTCATGTTTTAGAAACTTATCTTTAACCGATTTGCTTGCAACAAGTTGCATTCGACGGGGGAATCGATTCCAATTGTTTCTTATTAAAAATTTGCCAGATTAGACACCGGGATCAAAAGTTAAGTCCAAAAAAGGTTTTTTTTACAAAAACACGCTAAAATACTATCTCTCATTTTATTAGTGTATCTGAAGCACGAGAGCACGAGAAAGGCACCAACCCCAAGTAACACGGTCTGTTGTATGAGTGTAAAAAATACATCTTTCAGACATATACTGCCGTTCTACGCATAATTGTCCTATGTTACTTTCAAAGAAAAATCTCAAACTCGAGTCAATTTGTCCCACTGAAAAAATGAAGTTGTTGTTTGATAATAATAGTGGCTAAAAACCGTTTAAATAAGTAGTGATTCGTTTTATGTCCTGGAAAAGTGTTGCCTACGCTCATAACATCCCAAACATATTTCATAGTTCTTAAGATCCAATCGATTCTGAAATTAGTGGAACAAATTGACTCGAGTTTGGATTTTTCATTAAAGGTAACATGGGACAACTATGCGTAGAACGGCAGTATAGGTTTGTTACGTTTTTGGTATAAAAAACTCCTTTCAATATTTTCACACGACCCAAACAGCGCAAAACAATATTTATATTACGGAGAAAAAGAAAAATTTTTAGTGATGAACTTATTGTCATATGAAAAATCACTTTAATAAAGACCAAAAAAAAAAAAAAAAAAAAAAATTGGAGAGTTTCGCGGATATAACGCGCAGTGAGCGTTGATTGTAATTCTTCTTTTGAAAACATGTTTAACAATTATATTTGTTTTGCAGTTGAAAAAAATGTTCCTAAGAGGTTTGCCGTGTAGTCCGGAACTGTTCGGAATGCTTTTTACTGAATCTAACGAAGCGAGCCATGTCGAATTGGAATTTGTAATTCAGCATGATGGTCATCGATGTACGCAGATATCTGATTGAATGTTAGACTGCTACTAAACAAATTGTTATAGAAAAGTAAAAGTTAAATAAATAGAACAAAACAAGTATGGTGTGGGTCAGAATTGCAGTTCCATCCATTTTAATGTAAACGTATTAGACATGTCGTTCGTTCGTGGAATAATATTCGCACTAATTATAGCAATTGAATTGCGTTTTAAGCATAAATAGGTGAAGGTTTTTCTGTTATAACTCCTGGAGGAGTTTCCGGAGAAACTCGAGGAGCAATATAGGGAGGAATTTCTGGTGGAACTCCTGGCCGAAGAAACTCCTGGAGTCAAATTCTGAGAAACTCCATGAGGAATTTTCGGAGGAACTTCTGGATATTTTTTTGGGAAGGAACTCTTAAAAGAATTTCCGATGGAACTCCTGAAGGAATTTCTAAAAGAACTCCTGAAGTAAATTCCGAAGGAACTCCTGAAGGCATTTCTGGTGGAAGGCTTGGAAGAATTTCTGAAGGAACTCCCAGAGGGTAGATCGAAAGAACTCCTGGAGGATTTTCAGAGAAACTCCTGGAGGAGTCCATGGAAAATATTTTGGAAGATCTTTTGAAGGAATTTCTGGAGGAACTCCTGGAAAACTTCCCAGCGGAACTCCTGGAGGAATTTCCAAAGGGAATTTCCGGTAGAATAGGATAATTCGAAGAATCTCCAGAAGGAATATTCAGAGGAATTCCTTGTAAAAGTTTTGGGCGAATTTATGAAAGTTTTTCTGGAGTAACTCTTGGAGGAGTTTCCGGAGAAGCTCGTGGAGCAATTTCGGGAGGAATTTTTGGTGGAACTCCTGGCGGGCTCCTGGAGGTATATTCGGAAGAACTCCTGGAGGAATTTTCGGAGAAACCTCTGGAGAAGTTTTCGAAGGAACTTAGACACCAATTTCTGGAAAAACTCATTGAGTAATTAGGAACTCCTGGAGGAATTTCTGAAGGAACTCATGAAGGAAATTTTGTAAGAACTATCGAAGGCATTTTTGGATGAATTTCCGAAGGAACTCCTAGATGATAATTCGAAAGAACTCCTAAAGCAATTTTCAGAGGAATTCCTGGAGAAATTTTTGGATGAATTTCTGGAGGAACTACTGGAGAACTTCTCAGAGCATCACCTGAAGGAATTTCGGGAAGGAGTCTTGTAGAAATTTCCGGCTAAAAACCCTGGAGGAATTTCAGAAAGGATTTCGGGGAGGAATTTCCGAAGAAAATCCTATAGGAGTTACTGGTGGATCTTACGGAGGTATTTTCGAAGCAGTTTTTGAAGAAATTTCCAAAGTCATTTCTGGTGGAATTCCTGGAAGAATTTCCGAAGAAACTCTTGAAGAAATATTCGGAGGTACTCCTGGAGGAATTTTCGATGAAACTTTTAGAGAAATTTTCGAATGAATTTTCCAAGGAATTTCTGAAGAAACTCTTTGAAAAATTTCCGAAAGAACTCCTGAAGGAGTTTCGGAAGAAATTTCTAAAGGAACTCCTGAAGGTATTTCCCGAGGAATTCACGCAAGTATTTTTAAAAGAAGTCCCGGAGGATAATTCGAAGGAACTCCTGGAGGAATTTTCATTGGGATTCCTGGAGATTTTTTTGGAGGATCTTTTGAAGGAATTTCTGGAGGAACTCGTGGAAAACTTTCCTGGGGAACTCCTGGAGGATTTTCAAAAGAAACTGTATTCCTATTTCCTGGAGAATGGAATAATTCGAAGGATCTTTTGGAGGAATTCCTGGTGAATGTTTCGGGGGAATTTTTGATGCTTTTTCTGGAGTAACTCTTGGAGGAGTTTTCAGCTGAACTCGTGGGGTAATTTCGGGAGGATTTTCTGGTGGAGTCCTGGCATGTTTTCCTTAGGAACTCCTGGAGACAACTGAAACAACTCTTGGATGAATATTCGGAGAAAGTTTTGGAGGAACCTTTGGAGGAACTCCTGGAGAACTCCCAGAGGGTCACCTGGAGAAATTTCGGGAAGGACTCTTAGAGGAAATTCCGAAAAAAAAATCCAGGAGGAAATGAGAATTTACGAAGGAACTCCTGGAGGAATATTCGAATGAAAACCTTTTTCTGGAGGAACTCTTGGAGAAATGTTCGGAGGAACTACTGAAGAAATCTCTGGATGATCTCTTGGAAGGAGTTCCTGAAATCTGAAGGGGTTTTTGGACTAATTTTTGAAGGAATTCTTTTAATTGACAATGTGACAACGTATAAAATAAATCCACTATGATACACGCCATCACCGCTGATTGGAAACGAAGTGACGCAGCCACATCGCTGCCGACGACTAAAAATAATCTATCGCGCTGCTGCCGACAATATTTTTATCGGCGCACAGGTCTACTAACAATAACAAACGGACTAGTCAATTTTGATGGAGTTTGCTTTATCGTATATTATAATACACTGTCAATCAACTGTAATTTTTGAAAAGAGATAAAACAGTTTAAATCCAACAAAATGGCGCCTATTGTCAAAGCTTCTCGAATTTCGAGTAAACATAAGTTTCCCAACAGAATTTTTATAAGCAAAATTGACAGTTTGTAAAAAAATGTAAATCGGCATGTCAACAAAATCATCAAGAAGATCGGAAAGAAACACACTGTCAATGATTTGTCGATATCCAGAAACAGTAGAGCCTGTGGCAGCCCGAAAACGGAATATAAAGCTGTTGAAATTTAATAAATTGAGATTGTTATAAATATCGCAAGTTTCTGAGTTAGAATTGTTTCGTTAATAACAGGATTTCATTTCTAGAAGGTCAGATAAAATATTCAACGAAAAAAAAAACAGATTTCTATAAAGATTGATGGTTTAAAAAACATCGACAATATAAAGTGTCCTCTTTATAAACTAAACAGTCCTTATGGCGAGTTCGTTGGCTAGCTCTCGATGTTCTTGATAAACAACAGGGTCGGTAAAGAACGTTAATTGCATTAATCTTAAAAGATGTTAAAATGAGGTTCAAAATGCATATTTTAGCTAAATTGCTATAATTAGGATATTTTCTGACAAAACAAATGTCAAAAAATGAGCATGTTATGACGTTGTTCGTAAAATCCTCCTATTGTGAAAATGTAAAACGGAACATCTCAAATAATCAAACAAATGTATAAAATCAACATGTTATCAGCAAGTTGTAAGGATGTAGTATGGAACATCTTCAATGATCAAATTGATGTATGTTTAGCAAAACCTTTTCATAGCTTTCCTCGAACATAACAAGTTTTGTATTTAATTTTCCCGACCTTTGTACAACATGATTCTTAGATCTTCGCTAATAGTGATGTTTTCGGTGTTACTTGGGACACTGTTAGGTGGCTCAATTAGGGTTTTTCATTTTGATATTTATTTTTTATTATCCCCCCCCCCTCTCCTTGATCTTTCGGAGACTACTAGGACATATTTTTTTTATTAAATATTTGTAATGGCCTTTGTGTGCAAAGAGAATTCATACACAGAAATAAACTAACAAATGCACAAAAGTACAGCGATTGGTGTTTTTTTTTCAAAGAACGTTAGAAGCTGGACTGAGTTACAAAAACTATTCCCAAAACCGAATGATATCGATATTTGATTGATTGTTTCGAATCTGTACATCCAGATACGCCGACGAAACGCCCTCGATGCTGGAACCGATTTCACCACCGACTGGGAGCGGCCAGTTTCGAATTGATTAGCCCTATAGCCAAAGTGAATGGAAAGAGTGTTCTCCGTCTCCATAGCACGGCACTACTACTGGAACCCTTGGCTGTCGTTCTGCTTAGTTTAGTTTAGTCCACTTCATAACTGTTCCAGTATCTGGACCGTTGCACAGCAAACGCATCGTAAATTCGTCTGATTCGAGCCCAACGCAACGTCAGAAAAGCTGTCAGCAGCACAGCGGTACCTAAGTCCTAAACCAGCTGGCCGAGACCGTTTGGTTGTTTTTGATGAGCAGCGCGGCGACGGCTACGTCGCCAACGATCAACAGCTGCCCTAACTGAGTGGATGAAGCAAGCGCTCGAATTATTTCATTATTCGCATTAATTTGGAGCTGGTTCGGCTTGCGTGTTTCGTCCAAATATTCGTCCGTATTTGCTTTCTCTTTCAGTTCGCCTATCGAACGGTAAGCGCCACTGCTTGTGCTGGCTGTTAGCTGCGATTGTTTTCCCGTTACGTTGTTTGTTTTGATAAAATATACGGAGCTCGATTCACTTTTCACGCGCCAGAAATTTGCCAAATTTTGGGATAGGAGGGAATTGAGTAATTCATCCACGTGCCGGGGGATTTTTGTTTTTAAGCTAGATTGATTTCATCATTACGGAAATTATGTAACCATATGGGTAAGATGCGCATTGGGCAGTAAAGCCACGCTTAAGGTGACTGGTTTAAGTCGTAACAGTTATATGATAAATAACTTCAAGCATTATCAATTGCATTAGAAACCTGATTAGAAACTATTTACTCTGTTGAGTGAAGCAAACGGATTGTGACCTACAGATACTCACATGATTGCGCAAAATAATTTTAAAAGTGACCCTAATAGCATAGAAATGTAGATCACTGCCAAGAAATCGCTCCATGTCAAACCGCTAAATGGAATGAAATGGCACACATTCAGCACATTACGCTTCCCCGTCCAGCAAATTTATCACCCGCAGGTCCCCGGGGATCCGGTTGCGGTTTGACACCGTTATATCGTTAGTTTAGAATGAATGCAAAAACTGGACCCTCCAACAACGCAACGGGACGGGACGGGACTAAACGCAGCCCAGCCGCAGTCCATGCATGCTGGATATTGGATGCTTCTGCTTGCGTCAACGTTTTATGCATACCTGAACCGGGAAGAAGCAGAAGTGGCGCATCCCAACGTAACTCCTAAATGGCTCCAAGCTTTAATCTGCACAAACTTGTTCGATAAACCCGGGCAAGATTAATACCGGATTAGCAATAAATTAGAGCTTACCCATCGCAATTCGCAAACATACACATTCGCCCGCGTAGTATGGCTGGGCAGGTGGATTGCAGCAACCAGAGAGTGAAATAACGTTTCTGATTAGGTTCTGCGCTCTTCGTCGGGTGGCTCGATCCCGGTGGTTGTAAATCCACATGTAATACATCTCCGAGCGTTTTGTTGCGATTATCGGGTTATCTAGGTAAACAACTCTGGTTGGATAGTTATGGGGAAAAAGCGGAAGATTAAAGCATTCCCGGTGTTTTTTATAAACATTCTTAGACACCTCCAGGTGTCGTAAATTTGAATAAGAAATTATTTATACTAAGAAAAATTGATGCAGAAAGAAAACGTGATTTAAGAAGCATAAAACCGCTTTGTGATATGAAAACAAACCTTCAAACGTTGGTGGCTTTTTGGTTACCGTGGACCGCCGGTAATTTCAACGGCAATTAATTAATCATTTTTAATTAGAACTCCTTATAACTTTATGAGTATCAGATGGGCTGTCCATTTTGGTATTTTGTTTGGATTTGTGTTCGTTTCACAATCTTATTTTCCATACCACGTGCTAATAAACATTTTATTCAGTCTAAATTTTAGCGATGTGCAAACAGACATAGTTCAAATTACATTCGAAAAGGTCAAATTATCAGAGATCCTAGGATTTATTTCAGAATGTTGATCCACGGATTTATTTCAGAATGTTCTCTTGTGTGAATAATTCAATAACAATTCATTAAAAAATTGCCATCATATATCAACAAATTTTGGTTCTGACTGCAATTCCAAAACTCAAGGGATAGCCATGCATTAGTGAATTATTGCACTTTTACCGACCAGGGCGTGCTGAACCACCTTCTATTGGTATTGTATCCACAATACTTATGAAGTATGTACGATACCCTATGACATAATCTTGTTTTACGATCGTAATGCGTTGATCCTCCATTTCGTTATTTCCAAAACAAATTCCAATGTTTGTGTACAGTTTACGATACTACCTCACGGCATGTGCGTACGGACGACAGTTGTTTCCCGAATATCAATTAGTCAGATTATTATTAGAATTAGCATTCAGTGCAAGCAGTGCAATCGCCTTTGCGTTGCAACCCGGTCTGGTCTCCCAACTACTGTCGAGAGAAGCGCGCCATTAAAAGGGGAAGCAAAGATCAATAAAAAACAATGAACCGATTCACGACGAGCTGTTTGCCTGGAGTAAACAGTTGTTGATAATTTTATGGTTCATGTTTCGGGTTCGGAAAATACAAGAAGTTATATATTGATGGTGATGGCGATGATGCTGAGTTGCGGGAACGTTCCATGTTTCACCCTCTTGGCCATGATTGATGGTTGCTAATTATGGGGTTTTCAGACAGGAGTTGAGTTGTTTGTTTAAGGTTATGTTGGCGTGCAGTTTTGGGTTATGGCTTAGTTGTAGGTGGAGTTCTTATTTGTTGAATTTTTAGATGCAATCGTCGTCACCTTCTGAATGCCATGATAATTTATAAAATACCAGATTAGCCACTCAAATCAGTGACATAGCCAGGGGGGTATGGTGTTAAATATCCTCCCCCCCCCAAGGCAAATAATTAGAACTATTTTTTTTTCTCCGTGAAAACTAAGAAAAACTTGGAATCTAAATTTCGAAGGATTTCCCGTTGAAATCTGAAAAAAAGCTTGTTAAAATATAATTTTTGAACGGAGAAGAATCGTTGGGCAGAAAGCCATTTTGCCGAATGTCACAACGCCCAGCAAACATTGGAGGAGAATAAAGCACTAATATGACTATTAAAAATAGCACGGACACCGATCTTCTAGCAGGACAATAATGCACAGTTGATTTCATTGTCGCACGCTATAAAGCTGCAATTTATTAATCACATTAAAGTACATATAAACACTATTAAATAATATTCACTTACATCTTCGGTGTTTCTGATACGGAACCGGACCGTTTTACGAGTGCTATTGATCGTAGCATGTCAACAACGCAGTGAATGTAACACTTGGCGAGCTTGGCCACATACACAAAAAATAGATATTATGTCAGGGGTTTGCAACACAATTCTTACGTAACACTCCCCCCCGTAACACTTCGCATTATAATATCGGAGTTTTACTTAAAATATGTGCACTTGTCCAGATTGACACATGTGAGAATTTTGGGATTTACGCGCACTGAGCGAACAAACCATTGACAAAGAATGGTACTTTTGCCACTTCAACCTATGAGACATGCATTCACGCTAGCCGGCTTACGACCCTACGATTCAAATAAGTTGGTTTGTAGAACGGCCTGCTGAAACTAGCTTCGCGTTGTCCAGTATATAGTGGAGGCACCTGTCCAGTAGTCATGCGAGTTGTTCTATGGCTCTTCTGCTACCGATCTCTGTTCCATCTGAGCTGCATCATAGTGAGGTTAGCTCCAATACAATGGGGATGATAAAATCGAAGATCTTTATAGTATTAAAAATAGCACGGACACCGATCTTCTAGCAGGACAATAATGCACAGTTGATTTCATTGTCGCACGCTATAAAGCTGCAATTTATTAATCACATTAAAGTACATATAAACACTATTAAATAATATTCACTTACATCTTCGGTGTTTCTGATACGGAACCGGACCGTTTTACGAGTGCTATTGATCGTAGCATGTCAACAACGCAGTGAATGTAACACTTGGCGAGCTTGGCCACATACACAAAAAATAGATATTATGTCAGGGGTTTGCAACACAATTCTTACGTAACAATGACCAAAATTAGTTCTCTATAGCATATATAGCTCAAATTGTTTGTTGGTAAGACCGAAAGTTGTTTGGTCTAATATGTCGTTTGACCAAAAAAACTATTTTGCTGAAGCTCATCTAGTCTTAAATTATTTAGCCGAAAATGTCATTTGGACGAACAGTTCCTTTGGCTAAAAAAACAGTGCCGAATAGCTAATTTTTTGTTTTGCAGAAAGGACATTTTCGGGCCAAATGGCTCTTTCTGCCAAACGACCATTTCTACCAAACGGCATTTTTGGCCAAATGATCTAGTCGGTCAAATGACTCTTTCGACCAAACGACCATTTCAGCCAAATAAACTTTTAGGGCAAACAACTTTTTCAACAAATTAGCAATTCTGCCGAATAAGCCTTTCAGTTGTTTGTCGCTTTCCGTTAAATATAATTTTCGGTCAAACCATTTTCGATCTAATAACGTTTCGGACAAACTTTTAATTCGGCCTAATGGAATTTGACTAGATGATTTTTGGAACAACCTGTTATTCGAATAAATAGTGTTTCGTCGAATGACTATCGGCTAAACGACAGGTAGGACCATTCGGCCGATAGACACAAGGTCGAATGTTGTTTGGCCGAATAAACCATTAGGTCAGAACCCACTAAGCAGACAATTTAATTTAGCTGAAATGGACATACGACCGAAAATGTCGTTCATCCGACTGGCCATTTGGCCGAAAAAGTCGTTCGGCTAAAAAGTTGTTTGGCCGAAATGGTAATTTGGCAGAAAGGTCATTTGGCCGAAAATGTTATTTTGAAGTGGAGAAGCTCATCATTTTTTTCCGACGAAAATCAAATAACTATCCCGTTGATGTCTTGAAAACGTCATGAGAAAATGCAGAAAAAATCTTCAAGAACCGAACGTAAAAATCTCCATGCCGATTCACGCCGCAGGCTAAAATGGCTTTCGGCGTGACGCCAAAAATATCATCACCGCCGGTTTTCGGACCGGCGCACACCTCTAGTTGCATCTGCGGATCAAGGTCAAGCACAAGAAGCTGAGAAAACTGAAATATTCTGAATGATAGTATTTGATACACGCGGGACGCTAAGTCGGACAGAATCAAAGTATGAATAAAATCCATAACCAGTATAAAAAATGAAGCATTGAAATTGCCTCAACAAACGCAATTGAGAAAACCCCCAGACCAACTTTTTGGCTACGCCACTGACCTAAGTATTTTTAGAAATTTTTATAATAAAGGGGTCAAATGCAAAGGGGTGTAAGAGACAAAAAAAATAGTATTGAGAAAAATGGGTGCAAAGTATTTCGAAACTTTTTCGCTTCATACAAGTTTGTATAAAATTTTAAAAAATATACAAGTTTTCTGTGAATTTGCACATTTTTTATAAACATCGTACACATTACATCAACATATTGCGGCGAAGCTCAAGAAGCAATTATTGTTATAGTCAACACAAATTTGGCCAAAATGTCACCTTACCCCCAAAAAATGGAAAATTAATCATGTTTTTTTTTTCAGAATTCCACAATTCATTAAAGTTATCTAAATGCTTTTGAATTGTCTTCTCAACGAAAACGAAATGGTGGCTGAAGAGAAGTACCAGCTTCTCGCTTCATGCTAGTGGACTGGGAGGAGATCGACGCCACCTATCGTGCGCATGATCCAAAACCCCGTCAATAACAAGAGGGATCCTATGATCTCCGGATGTGGAAGAGGCGATTGGGGCGGCCTTGCGGCAGATGGCCACCAGCACGCGATGATGGAACGACAGGATGCCTACCTTGACACCGGCAGGAGTGGATGAGAACAATCCAGAAGTAGCTTCCACGTCCTGGTAGACGGTCAGCGATGTGGTTATGGTGGGCAAGGCAGGTTGGTTCCATTCCGTACAGAAGGCGGTTATCTATGCCAGTCGGTCCTCTCAGCAGGGCACGTGTCCTATTGATGATATTGTGGGGCTTGGACATGGTTCCGGCCAAATTAATATAAAAGCTTGAAAGGAAGGTTAGACCCCAGCCAGTCGGTAGAGTTACTAAGAACTTTAATGATTTTGGGGTTGAGGATAGAGAATTTCCATACGTGCCCACTGAGATACTTGCTGGCAGTCAGAACCCTACGGCCCAAAGAGAGAGGGTGCTAATGTACGATTCGTTAGCCCTACTAATATTGACGATATTCAATATTCAGCGCCAACGGACTGAAAGATCCACACACACTTGAGTTATGTTCGCCCTAATTCGACTAGCTTCTATGGTGTTTCTAACCCGATTTGAATTTTATTGAACTAACTAGGTTCAATCTGTATTTTCTTCAGAAATTCCTTTATGATACAGATATAAACATCTGTATAGCATCTGTATATCTTTTTTTTCACCATATATAGCAAATTTGTATCCTCCAAAACCCCTACAAATCATTTTTAACAATGTTGGTTTTGGAGCAGATAAAGTCAAAATTTTTACCAAATTTTGTACCAAAATATTTTACCAAACTAATGAATCAGGCAAGCAAATGAAGCGGGTAAATATTGCATTGACTGCAACCATTTTTACGTTTCCAACGGTCATATACAAAATCTGTCAAAAATTGATTATAGTAGAATAAGGTACACTGGGGTCGCTTTTACGCTGAAGTATTTTGTTAATTTCTCGGTCTACCTCAATTTCCACATCCTTTAAATACCACTGATTGCTTCGTGTTTTTTTTTATCGTGGGATAAATTCAATGATTTGATAAATCCTAAAGCCCGAAATAGCCGAATACAATTATTTTTTCTTAAATCATGTTTATAGTTATAAAAATGATACCGTTACGATTCATATTACGAACACCTAAGCAATTTTTCACTTCGAATGTCTCTATGGCACTTGAAATAAAATATATTAAGAGATTAATTGATTCCATTGGTCAGTGAAAGCATACCATTTCCATATAAGTGCATGATTACTACATTTTATATATTACACTATCGGGGAAGGTTGGGCTGCGAAATGGTGAGTTGACATCTGGGAAGGAGCGACCTACACAGCTCTGGTCCTCACAAGTTCCAATCTCACGCTTCCACGGATCTTCCGATGACAATTGACCGCCAGCTAAGGGTTGCGTACTTAGCTGGTAGTGCAGCCTGGGCACTGTTGTCCTTCTGACATCAGCTAGAGTGAGTGGTTGCGACCAACGGGACCATCGTCCCTAACCCCTAATCCCAAGGCGTCAAGCGACCCTTGCCGAGGAGATGCATGGCCAGGGGGGCGAAATAATAAGCTAGGCCTTGTTACATTTCCAATGTTCCATAGTAGTTTTTTTAATTATTAATAGGCCATCAATTATTAATAGGAGCTAGATTTATATTTATTAAATCTGCCCATCGACACGCCGTCGACAATTCGCAATGGTTAAAGCACCTTGACGTGATATCTGGCGTCAGGGTAGAAGAAAAAGAGGAAACGAGTCCGGCTTCCGACTCAGATGTGCTGATCGAGGTCGCTCTCTTGTGTCATGGCTTTCGATAGAAGCAGTCGATTCCCGCGAGCGAAAAATCCAGAAAATTAAACTGTGAACTCGGTGATAAAAAACCAACTGTCTAATTCCCCGAAAGGACGATTCTCTGGTGTCGGTTGGTGTCTGGGACTTCCGTGAAGGTCGAGGGTTGTACTGCAGTTATTCCGGTTTTAACGGGCGAACAATTAAAAGTTATCCGTCCTCCGGACCGCGTGTGATTAAGTGAGCCCGAGGTTGTCCCAAAAGAACCCATGTGAATAACACGACAATTGTGGCCAACGTGCGTTTAAAGACCCGCCGATTAAGAACCCGCGAGTTCTAGCACCCGTTTTCAAGGGCGTCCGTCTAAAACCCAGTCCGAATCCTCTAGTGTTACCCATATCGCGTGTGCACCGCGTGGAGGCTGTGGTTAACCTCCAAAACCCGCCCCAGCTCAAGGAGTAGAGTGAACCAGGCGGCCAGCATCCGACGGCGTAGGGCCATCGTAACAATAATTTGTAGGCTAGGCAGCCCCTGGGATGAGATTCCGGTAAGTCTGCATGCTTTGTTTTAGCCTTGGCAAACCCCTAACTTATAGCCTTTAACGGAGCCTGTGGGGTACCTGGGCACCCTCCACAGTAATTGTCCCTTACCGCGTCATGCTGGGCTCTGGCGTGGTGGACCTCTTTTCCCGAGCAACTCGTGGGACCAAAATGGAAAACCAAGTCAATTCTTCAATTAGTGGTAGTAGTGTAGGCGCCAACCCCTTCGCAAGAGGTGGGTTGTTCAGGTCTCCGCCTAGGAGGCCAGAGGCAATAGTCGGCAGCTCAGTGCGCAGCGCCAGCGTGGGTCACTCAACCTTCCTCTCGGCTAGAAAAACGCCGGTAGGGGTTATTGACGGCCCATGGCTTGTGGAGGCGATGAACCGCAAACGCGATGGGCTTTCGGCCTTCGAGGTGGCGACGGAACAGCTAGACGCCATCATCGACTTTGCGTCATCGAAGCATAATATCAGCAAGGACCTCAAGAGGAGCTTGCAGAAACTTCGAAAGTCGATGCTGGACGCCAAGCTGGAGAGGGCGGTCGGGACGGCCAAGTGTAAACCCGTGAAATCCGTGGAGTCGAGGTCTACCCAGACTGAGGCCCAAGGATTCGCGGACTCGGGCAAGGTCGAATCGACCGAAGGCGTGCCAGCGAAGACGGTGGTACCAAAGTCTACCCAGACTGAGGCTCAAGTATTCGCGGGTACGTCGGGGGTGACTGCTCCAACACACTGCTGGGTGACTACTCCAACTGCTCCGACACAAAAACGGGGGAGACAGTCTCCAGGGGATGAGCTCCCTGGGGGCCGCTCCAAAACGCGGAGGGTACTACTCCGAACAAGGGTAGTGGGGCTGGGAAGCTGAACCCCGGCCAGGTACCTCCAAAACCGGGGGAGGAAGGAACTGGAAAGGTCCGTCCACCCAGGAAAGACGGTGGTAAGCCGCACCAGACCAGGGAAATAGAGGGGGATGACGCCTCCTGGACCCTGGTCAAGAACAAGAAGAAACCGAAGACGTCAAGGGCCGAAAAGAAGACCCAGGCGAATGCGGGTAGCAAGAAGTCTAGGGTAGGCGCCAATCGCTCCAGGGGCGATGCCCTTGTCATCACGGCGGACGAGGCTAAGTACTCGGACGTCTTGAAGGCGATAAGGAGTGACGTCAAGCTCGGTGAACTCGGTGCCGACGTACGTCGAATAAGACGTACCCGGATGGGCGAGATGATCCTCGAGCTGAAGCGGGGCGTCTCGCAAAAGGGCGCCGCCTACAAGAAGTTGGCGAAGGAGGTCCTAGGCGAGACAGTCAAGGTGAGGGCACTCACGACGGAGGTGAATCTAAGGGTTAAAGACCTGGACGAGATCACCGAAGTTGAAGAGCTCGTCACGGCACTGCGGCGACAGTGTGAAGTGGAGACGCCCACCGCAGCCGTTCGGCTACGGAAAGGTCCGGCAGGGACGCAGGTAGCATTGGTTCGGCTATCTGCAGCGGACGCCTTCAAGGTAGTCAAGTTAGGGAGCGTCAAGGTGGGATGGTTGGTATGCCCTGTGGGCATATACGAGCAACCCGAAGTTTGCGTCAAGTGCCTGGAGCCGGGGCACAAGCAATGGGACTGCAAAGGCCCTTACAGAAGCAATCTCTGCCGACGCTGCGGATTGGAGGGACATAAGGCACAATGCTGCACGAACCCTCCCAATTGTTTGATTTGTTCCAACAAAGCTGTGAACAGCAAGCACCCCATGGGGGGTTCGATGTGCCCGGCGTTTAAGCGTGCTGCAAAATCACAGTGCAGGTAACGCAGCTGGCTTGCTCGGCCTCGCCCGAGTGTTTGGTGTGCGCAGGTTTAGAGGAAACGACAGAACAGGTGTTGTTCGCGTGCTCACGTTTTCGCGCAATGCGTGACCACATGCTTGCCACATGTGGTCTGGACACTATCCCGGACAACCTAGTTCGGAGGATGTGTAAAGATGAAGCCGCACCAGACCAGGGAAATAGAGGGGGATGACGCCTCCTGGACCCTGGTCAAGAACAAGAAGAAACCGAAGACGTCAAGGGCCGAAAAGAAGACCCAGGCGAATGCGGGTAGCAAGAAGTCTAGGGTAGGCGCCAATCGCTCCAGGGGCGATTCCCTAGTCATCACGATGGACGAGGCTAAGTACTCGGACGTCTTGAAGGCGATGAGGAGTGACGTCAAGCTCGGTGAACTCAGTGCCGACGTACGTCGAATAAGACGTACCCGGATGGGCGAGATGATCCTCGAGCTGAAGCGGGGCGTCTCGAAAAGGGCGCCGCCTACAAGAAGTTGGCGAAGGAAGTCCTAGGCGAGACAGTCAAGGTGAGGGCACTCACGACGGAGGTGAATCTAAGGGTTAAAGACCTGGACGAGATCACCGAAGTTGAAGAGCTCGTCACGGCACTGCGGCGACAGTGTGAAGTGGAGACGCCCACCGCAGCCGTTCGGCTACGGAAAGGTCCGGCAGGGACGCAGGTAGCATTGGTTCGGCTATCTGCAGCGGACGCCTTCAAGGTAGTCAAGTTAGGGAGCGTCAAGGTGGGATGGTTGGTATGCCCTGTGGGCATATACGAGCAACCCGAAGTTTGCGTCAAGTGCCTGGAGCCGGGGCACAAGCAATGGGACTGCAAAGGCCCTTACAGAAGCAATCTCTGCCGACGCTGCGGATTGGAGGGACATAAGGCACAATGCTGCACGAACCCTCCCAATTGTTTGATTTGTTCCAACAAAGCTGTGAACAGCAAGCACCCCATGGGGGGTTCGATGTGCCCGGCGTTTAAGCGTGCTGCATACCAGTCGTGCAGAGGGAAGCAGGCGCGAAGTCGACCCTTCCCACCTTCCGAGGACATAGGGCGTGGTAAGGCCACCTGGAAAGCCGGTAATGTGCTGGCACGATACCATGGTGTTCTTCTAAAAAAAGCGAGTCACGAAGTTCGATGCTGCAAGGACACGCAGCTAACCTCGAGGGTGCGTTGTGCACTGGCCCCCCTTTGAAGCAATACTTTCTGGTTGTACCAAAGGGACTATGGGCTTGGCGGCAATGGAAACGGTTTAGCGGGTCGGGGATGTAGTCCTGCCTCCCTCGTTTGCTATTGGAGGTGATCCCTAACCCCGCACTTCCTGGACAACCCAGGATGTCTGTTGAGCAGATTCCCCCTCCATTGCTTAGGAAGAAAAAAAAAATAGTACAGCAGAACTATTTTCAATGTTCAGTTCTCTATTTGATCTTGTTCAGACTATAGTAGTAACAGTAAAGACAGTAAAGCAGTATATAACCTCATCATAGTTATTGGTATTACTTTTTTGAAAAAGCACAAAATTATAAAACAACTAATTTGAGCACAGCTTAATCTGACAACCCAAATCTTTATTTCCAATCAAAATCATTATTAACATTTTGGGTAATTCTAGGCATTCATAATTTAATTAATATTACATTCAAAATTTCTAAAATTTGGCGTTCTTATTTCTAGTTCTATCCATTAAAATAAAATCTTGAAATTTTTATTAAAAAGTTATGCAGAAATGTGTGTTTCAATAGTATGGAAGCCCCCTTCTAGATCGGGAGGGGACTGGAACCATCGTAGAAACATTTGTTGTCTTCAAAAACTTCGACATGCCAATTTTAGTTCTATTTGCTCGAATAATTATCGAGTTAAGCAGACGTTTGCGTTTTATTTATACGGGAGCCCCCCTCTTAGAGCGGGTAGGTGTCTCGAACCCATCATAAGAACCTTCCCTGGCCCCAAAAATCCCTGTATTCAAATTTTCACGCCGATCGGTTCTGTAGTGTCCATGTCTATAATGGCCAAACAGGAGGCTCTTCGTAGCTTAGTTGGTTAAAAGGTTAAAAAAGTCGGGTGGCCTAATACCCGGAAAATAGGCAACTAACTTTGATTGAACTGAATATCTATGATATACTTGCAGACCCGACGAACTTCGTTTCGTCTAAATTTGATTAGTTCTCGGGTTATGCAGAAATGTTTGCTTCATTTGTATGGGGGCCCCTTTCCTAAGCAGGGAGGGGTCTCGAACCATCTTAAGAATCTTCCCCGGCCCCAAAAATCTCTGCATATAAAATTTTCACGCCGTTCGGTTCAGTAGTTAGATAGACTCGTTAGTATAGACTCGGATATAAGGTTCAGACAGACAGAAATTCATTTTTATGTATATAGAAGATGTCATTCAAAATTGATATCAAAATGAGCTAGTGGCAATACAAACTGGATTAGGGAAAAGGTCTACTTATTTTTTGTACCTCACACATACCATATACTGAAATCAAATAATTCAGTTAGAATGCGACTGAGTAATAAACATTAAATAATAAATCTGAAGCGTTTTGAATGTAACTTGACGAAAATTTATTTTTCATGGTACATGTCCTGAATTCCCGTTTTTTTCCCGCTTTTTTTCCCGGTGACTTCAATTTCCCGTCTTTTTACCCCTTTTTCCTTTTTCCCGGTTCGGTGGCCACCCTGCCACTCATTTCATCGCCGAGCTACTGAATTGAAATCAATTTTGTGCGATTGACATGTACAATCATTCTAAGTTAAGAAAACTCCAAATTCTGATTAAAAAAAACATAGTTTTCATCAAATCGATAATTGGGCGGATTATAATTTAAAATATGAATATTTCTTATCAACAGAAATTTGTCAAATCAAATATGTCCCATAAAAGTCAAAATGCCGCAAAATCAAGAAACTTGATTGATATGCACTTATCTCGACTAACGGTACCGTCTCTCTCTCGCTCGCTTGGTACGAGATGGAATGGAAATACACTCGTGAATGATTCAGTAGAAAACATAAAAATTTCGTTTCACCAAATCACTCGTCCATCATCTGTGATGACCGAATCGGACGAACGGAGAAAAATCACCACCATGCCAATGCATACCCATTGGCATTGCACTACTGACTATGGCGGCGGTATGGTGGTGGAAAGAAAGGTAGTTAAAAATTTGCCCTCCACTGACCTAGATATGTGTAGTAGGACCCACTCGAAACCCGACGAACCCGTGCGAGGCTTTCGCTTGGCAAAAAATAAAGTTCGCCAGTGGATAAGGAAGAAGAATGACGAATTACACTCCGGTAATGAATACCTGGTACGTGTAAAGATACAATTTGCGACCCCGGTCGTTCAGTTTTGGCACCGGCTGTGGTTGTGGTTCTGCCTTGGAGCCACGTCGAACATCTATATGCCTGTTGCGCTATAGTATCATTGATCAGCCATTTGAGAGGTCTCTCGAAACAAGTGTTGGGTCGAAGAGCGATCACTTGGGAACAATCAATAATCTCGGGCTATCACGATCGCTGAAGCGGGGCGATCAATAACCCTCGGATAGGTGGTAGTTTTGAATTTATGTTCGTTTCGATCGAGATTATATCATGGTGGCGTCTTTGAATTCTAAATCTGGGAGTAATCCATGATTCAGGGTCGAAGCACTGCTAGATGAATTATTCAAGCTCTTATTGCCAAACGAATAGCCTAAAGTATTGGATTTAACCGCTTGTTAGCAGGTCGTTCAAAACCGGAGACCTGTACTCAGTATACAGCAACTTCCATAACAATTTAGGCTAATCGGTGCGCGTAGATTTTGCATATTGGAGAAGCGTGACTGTCTGTTTGCTTTGAGCAGTACTTGAACTTCCGCAAATAAGCTCGGGTGGATGTTTTATCAGAAACACTCATCGCCACAAGAAGCGATACATAACTGTTCGCTGACGTTTTAATTTTTTTGTTCATCCCTGCAACAGGAAGTATAAATTTGCGCAGAAGTGCTTCTGTTAAGAGGCGACAGTAAACTTTAATCGTCCCGCTAGATTGAGTCAAGGAAAAGTAGCCAATTGCAAAACCTAACACGTAGGCTAAAAAGTAATTTTGCTCAACTAACCACAGCTTCTCGACTCATCAGCATCATCGTCAACATCATCATTATCTGCCGGGCCCGCGCGCAGTTGAGTATCTTCATCGCAACCTACGCAACGGTGGTGCTGCTGTTGGGTTGTGGTATCGTTCAGTCTTAGTAGAGAAGGTCGTGCAAGATTCATTTGACGAAGGCAACTCGTCCCCTGCGCTTTGTTGTGGGCCGTCGATCTCTATAGTGATTTAGGTTAATTTGTGCTAATTATCAACTGCTGAGAGGAACACACGGCCTGGCTCCAACTTTTTGACAGTGTACAAAGGAAGACGACACAGGTTTGACAGTGTGGAAGCTTGTTCTGCTAATGAAAGCAATTTACACCAATTAGGAGATTTGACTTTCTTCAGCGTCGGCATTGTTCTATGTACTGTGTTAGCAATTTTGTACCTTTCTCTGGTTTAAAATTTGGGAAGAAATATTGATTCTATGCAATCTCGGAAGAAGTCATCTTGGTACAGAACCTACCACTGCACAACCCGCACCCGCTTGAATTTATGACACAAAGTTTCCACAAAAGCATCAGTAGACAGACAGGAACGGGAACAGAGAACTGTAAGTAAGAAAACGGCGCAGTGTTTGCATTCGTAATGGTTGTACATATTTCGCGTCGCCTGCAACTATAACAACGGTTATAATAAGCACTCCCGCCCAATGATGGTTGCCATTCTCCTTATTAGCATCAAGCATTGTGCTGGCTGATTGGAAGCTGCCTCAGGCATGGGATGCATTAACTTACGCCTCCAGAACTGGACCAACATCTGCAGGTATGGCTGTAAGCTTTGTAGTTTATGATGTGTCTCATTGAAGTGGTGTAGAAAAACACACAACATTAACGTAATAAAATTAAAAGCAAATAAATTATGAATTATTGCTTGAATTATGTGGAAATAATGAAATTTTACATCAAATTGTTTATTTGAACTTTAAATTTGTACAGACTACAAACAACAAATACCGGCACCGTCAAGTGCCTGCAAGGAAAAGTGTTATTTTTGACATCTTCTTCTTCTGTTCATCGACTGTGGTGGTATTAGATTCCCCAGCGGGCCTCGCAAGCCTGATCTTGGGTTTTCCTCCCCTCTGATACGTCTTCAGAAGGTGACATTTGTGAAAAATAAAAAGATAACATAAGCAGATCAAAAATACTGTTTTTTAGGGCCACCTTAATCCTAGTAGGTAAAATTACTCTAAATCATTGAGCATGAGAGCTACAGAAAAAGTTTATATAGCTAAGATGTTTGGAATAAGCTGAGCTACAATTTTCTAAAACATTTTATGTCAATATTCTCAAAAAATCACATTTTCTAAAATGGGCTTTCCTATTTCTCGATAACTCATCGAATAACTAATCTACATGATAGAATCATCGTCCCAAACAGATCGTTAAAATAACCCGGCTTTTATGTCATGATGATTACTATTTTCAACCACGTCCATCTTTACCGTAACTAGGAAGAGGAATGAGATGTTAATGTGGTGCTTCTTAAGAGAGGTAACCGACTTACCGACACCTTCATAAGTACCACGGAGTTGGATATTAAGGAGGGTATTCGTAGCGTCATAATTTGTCTGAAGCTGGCAATGTGACTATGAAAAATCTTAAACCACGCAATGTGACCATGGTAAAACACACCAAGTAAAAGTATCTACCCGCCACCCGTTGCGAGCCTCACTTTCTTCATTGAAGAAGAACCTAGAGCTTCGCCTCGTACCCAGCCCCGTTCTGGACATCTTCGTAAGCATCTAAGGCCGCCAAAAAACAGCTCTCGTCCAAACCATATCCAGCCTAAACATGTTCCAGGACTAGCGCAAATTCCTTCCTCGAACAATCTCAGGACCACAGGAATCGAAATGCTCCTAAATACTCAAAACAAGAACCAGCTCCATCCACATGACTCCTTACAAGTAACAAACTCTGGACACACAATTCAAGAAAATTCGCATTTGCTTCTAAGATTTCAATGAGAATCAAAGATATCTTTGACATCACGATAATCGACTCCTCTTCAAAGCAAATGAGGCTCCTGACTAAAAAAACAACAAATTTATCCCCCACAACCAGCAAAAACAAATAGTTACAAATCGTGAGAAAAAATATCCATAAATAGTTTGTTAATAGATACCGCCGTGCGGGGCTTCTTTTGATTCCGGGGGCTACTTTGGATTTTTGATTTTTTGAAAAAAATAAACCGAAAAAATACCAAATTTGAAACAGAAATTTGCCATCCAACTATCAACAAGACACCAGATTGGTGATAATGACAATTTTATAGTTATTTTCGTTATAATTCTTGTTTTAAAGTGTCCAAAGTAGCCCCTGATTTTTCAAAAGAAGCCCCGCACGACGGTACAGACATTTTTTCTAATAAAATTATGTCTCTCGAAAAATTTAAACTATTCGTATCCACATAATAACACTAATTAGTTATGGCCTTACTATCATGCATAATTGTAACCGTTCAAACCCACAATTGTACTTTTCTTCTTGCGAGCGTCCCACCAACGTAGATGAAAAAATCTTACAAGCGGGTGTCCCACCATACCATGCAGAATTGTGATTCATTCCATCCATACGACCATTATCTTGCGAATGTCTCACCAACGCAGAGGAAGAAACTCTTGTATCCACGCATTAAAAAAACGTAGAGGAAAAAACTTTTGTATGCAGGTGTCACTTCGCCGATTTGTAATCTATCCGATCCACAATAACACAATTATTCTTGCAGGCGTCCCACGTCCAACGCAGAGAAAGAATCTTTTATAGTGGGCGTCCTATACTCCTACCACGCAGAATTAGGATCCATCTAATCCACATCACCATTCTACTCGCGGGAGTTCCACCAACGCAGAGGAAGAAACTTTTGCATGCAGACGTCCCACAATGCAGAATTGTGATCCATCCGATCTACAATTACACTATTCTCTTGAAGGCGTCTCATCAACATAGAGGAAGAAACTGCGGGCGTTTTACCAAGCAGGATAGTGACCCATCAAACCAAAATTAACTCTTCTTCTTAACTTGCGGCGTCCCACCAACGCAGAGAAAGAACTTTTGAATATGAATATCAGTCAGTGAGTATTTATTTTAATTTCCTAAACTAATAAATTTCTGTAAAACAGTTTTTTTTAAATGATTTACACAATTACCCAAAGATCTTATTCCGACGTTCAATTGCGATTACTGCCAAACATAAATAAAATCATGGCTAATTATGTTTTTTCGAATGTAGTGTCTATTCTCCATATACCAATCATATGGATGCGTCTATAAAGAAGAAAACTGAGTAAGTTAATCAATCCTTTGAATAATTATTCGACGTTTGTCAAAATTAGGTCCTAAAGCATTTATGGTTGCAAACGATATACTGGTCGTAAATCCATGAACCGATCTCATTAAAACTCTGTAAATAGTCAAAGACCGTGTTCTTGTGTTTAAAACATTTCGAAAACTATTTGAGGCTGAGCAACTTCCTTAGCTAAAAAATTAAAATTTCAGAACGAAATGAACCATAAGCCCAACACGTCAGGCCCACATATCAACTTTCAAAAGCTGGAGTGAAGTGCCCTGCGGTGTTTTACTTGTTCGTTTGGAACAATATTATTCCGCTTATTCTTGTGCGTCAAACAAGACCGAAAATATCGAGAAAGCATTTGCAGTTTATTTTTAAATTTCAAATAAAACAATGTTCCCTAATTAATGATTTTGTGTGTGTTACATCTACATGAAGTTAAACGATTTGCCATGATATGAAAATGCTAATATCATCTTCCAAACTTAGACGTACATGTTCATGATAGAATTAGAGGCGAAAGTATAGAATTGATAGTTCCATTAGGATACGGCAGGCATAAAGAATGTTTTTATAGAAGTCGATTTGAAAGCGAGCGGAGGGCAATATCTGTGATGGCACATATCGCACGACCTTCCTACTGGGAGCTTGGCACTTAAATTTTTTTCCAGATGATGAAATTTTTTTTCATCGGATTTACGCAAACGTTTTCGTAGCCAAAATTATCCCCCTATGCAAAATTTCAGCTCAATCAGACATGATTTGGGGGTGCCTAAAATTCATCAAAGTTTTGACATTTTTACCCATGAAAATGCAAGAAGTGTAAACCGAGGAAAAAGTTGGAGTCCTTCGTCATAAAAAAAAATTTCCCCCTTGCGAGAAAAAAATAATGATTAATTTTGAGCACCCCTAAATCATGTCCGATTTAGCTCAAATTTTGCATAGGGGAATATTTTTGGCTACGAAAACGTTTGCGTATCGTCCAATGTTAAAATTGGATGACATTTTTGCCTTTCTCGTATACTAAGTATACGTAAAGGCTATATGATCGCTCCAAAAACAAACTTTTTATAGAAGGCCCGGAGACCCATAGTGTTATATACCGATCGACTCAGCTCGACGAATTGAGGTGTATGTGTGTGCGCAAAATAATCTCACTCATTTTTTAGGCACTTATCCTTAACCGATTTGCTCGCAACAAGTTGCATTCGACGCGGAATCTTCTCCCATTATTTCGTATTGAAAATTGGCCCTATCGGATTGGCCCTATGGGCTTCGGAATTATAGCCAAAATATATTTTTTTACCTGAAAAATTCTCACTCACTTTTTAGGCACTTACTCTTAGCTGATATACTCGCAACAAGTTTCATTCCACCACAAATGCACCATTCTTCTTGGTGTTCCAACAACGCGCAGGGAGAAACATTTGTATGCCGACTTTCTACCACGTAGAATTGTGATCCATCCGATCGACACTACCATTCTTCTAGCGGCGTTCTACCAACGCAGAGTGCAAAATTCTTGCATGCGGTCGTTCCACCACGCAAAATTGTGATCAATTCAATCCACAGCTACACCATTCTTTTAGCGGGCATCCCAGTAACGAAATGGAAAAGACTGTTGTATGCAGATTTGTGATCCATCCGAATAACAAAATGCCACTCTTCATGCTGCGTCCCATCAAACGTAGCGGAAGAAACTCTTATGTGCGAGCGTCCCATCACGCAGAATTGAGATCAACCTAATCCACAATTCTACAGTTCTTCCTGTGAGGATCACCCTTCTTCCTGTGAGAGACCGACCACTCCACAAGAACAAATTCGATATAGTCGCAATGCTGGCAGGTTTCAAATTGAGTATTCCTTTCGTTCAATATTAACGCAAATCAAGTGTTTTTACTGAAATTTTATTCTTCATTTTATTTATATGTTTTCCTAATGATATATCAACAATTATTCCAATTTTTTTCCCGATGCGTGGCGATACGTATTATAAATTATAAACCCGTTTGGCAATTGGACCAGTTCTCAACTAACCAAAAATTGCTTCAGTGGTTTCAGCGAATCCACTCCGTGTTTAAGAAGAAGTTTAAGTCACATAAATCATGATAGGAAAATGCATGGCTACGACAATTTACGCTTTGACGAATGTTACTTCTTATTTGTGCAGTTCCTTCAATTCCACTAGACAAAGATGCATGGTACAGTGCAAATTTTATATCCGCTACAAAGTAAACAATTTTAGCCTGGAAAAAGGTCGGTCCCGTAGCGTAGTTGACTACACGTTCGCCTTATAAGCGGACGATCATGGGTTCGATTCCCAGCCCTTGTCAGTCGCTGGAGGCGCAGCCAATACGGTGGCTTAATGGCGAACGCGTCTTACCGACACGGCTGCCCGATGCGATGATGACTGACAAATTGTTCTTCTCGGAGGTATGCCTCCAACGTACCCAACTAAATGGCAACAGAATAACTGATGTCTACACAGAAAAAAAATTTGCAGTGGAAACTACCATTCTGAGGGTTATTTTAAAAATATGCACCGACGATTTTCAGCAGATAACAAATCCGTTTGATTTAACCATGCCCGCAGTAAAAATCAACTGTGGTCCTTGCGGAATGTTGTTGCACAAACTGAATGAGTGGTATATTTCTCTGAAACGATGGTTAATTTATCTGAGACTTCATAGTAGTTTCAAAAACAAGGCGTAGTCTACAAAACAGTAACTTTAATTTTTTTTTCTGTGAAAAAATAGATTTACCACAAAATAGAATACCACAGTAGATCACAGCACAGTAACCAAATAAAAAAAAAAAGAATAAAAAACCCTGAAGCAAAAACAGTTTAAAAAAAACGTTGTTAATTAATGAACAACATTTCCTTTTTCTATAATCACTTCTAATAAAAAAATACTAGAATCTAATAGCATTGCTTTGAGCAGGGTACGAGGAAGAAAGAGCTCATGCCGCTAAACAAAAATCAATAAAAATGGCAAAATATAAATGCCACTAATTTTCAAGCGACAAAAGCTGCCCTCCTCCCAACACTTCGTATACAAACATTGCTGGTTCCTAGAATTTTGATAGATTTCGAAATTCGCAAATGTGATCAATTAGCATTTTATTTGAATGAAGCCCGTAATTCCAACAATAGTATTTTTGTATCTCCTGGACCCATTTGCAGTTATATTACTCGACCTAATCACGTAACAATGATTATAAACTAGAGTGCCGACAAGATAAAGCCGCTACATTTGTCTACAAACTTGAGTTTATTGAGTGATTTCACGAGAAATGTTGGGATAGCAGGATAGCCAAATGTACAAATTTGCAGGTTAGGTCATCCAACATGATTGCTTGCATTCGTAATGATGAATCTATGACTGTCTGGTTGTGATTGTATGCCACGTGCGATGACTGCTATGATCTGTCACGTGACTGAGGAACAAAGCTATGTTAGGCTTGCTCATGTTAAAGGCTTATCCATGCTACCATAATAAAGAAACTCAGAACATTTCTCTGGACATTTTTTTGGGTTTTTTTTTCTTGGCTGTTTTTGGAAAAGTCTGAAGAATCTGAGTAAAACTTCTTGAGCTATATTCGTAAGAATTTTGATAAAACTTAACCATAAGTTTTCAGGGTTAAAAGACTATTATTCTTCCATTTACTTCCACTATTAACTTTTTTATGTATCAACAAGCAGATACGTATTTCGTTTCCTACTTGGAAACTTCTTCAGTGTTTGTTATCGACTGTTCCAAGTAGGAAACGAAATACGTATCTACTTGTTGATACATAAAAAAGTTAATAGTGGAAGTAAATGAATAATAGTCTTTTAACCTTGTAGCATTTCCCCTAAGACGCTCTAAAAATAATTAATCATAAGTTATCACCAGATCCGCAAATAAAGTGTTATATACTTTGTACTGAAAATTTATTGTTATACACTCAGCGAATTGAACTATCAGAATTCTTATGAATCTTTGATTGACTATTCCACAAACAGTGATTCATAACTGTGTATTTATCTTATCAAATATTCAAGCGTCGATGGACGTGTGGTCTACATACAGGCCTCCCGACCCCGACGTCCATTGTTCGAATCCAGTCTGCGGCCATTTTTTTATTTTATGAAAATAATCTTTCTCAAGACAATTTATCGAAATTCATACCGATTGCTTGTGGCAAATTTCCATAAGGCGGTTGACCGTAAGCCTTGCATTCATTTGTCTTAGTGCAGCGGTTCTCAACATGGGGTACATGTATCCCTGTGGGTACTTTCGCTGGTCCTAGTACCTCGATGTTCCGAAGGAAGAATAAATTATTTGGTACTTCACAAAAGCGACATTCTTCAATAATTTAATATGGTTAAGGTTAGTTTAGCCTTAATCCCGTACAATTAGAATGCATATTTTGTCAATCTTTTACTGTTATTCATTTACGATCAAATTAGGTCACATATGTCATAATTGTTACAACGAAAGCAACACGAATTGTGCTTAAGGAATAAATGCTTACCGTAGCGACTCAATTTTCAAACGCAAGGCTTAATTAGCAATCATAAAAAAATCCTAGAAAGTCTTTCACGCTTTGTCAAAAACCACACTCTCATTCAAGACTATGCTTTCATTTCCTTTGTTCTGCTACCCAAACATCTACAATCTATAAATTTATCGGTCAGAGCTTTTACAAAGTAAAAGTTAGTCCATATCGCACATTAGCCCCGCCTATCTGCAGTTATTTATTGCCTTCGGCTCATTACAATGGGCGCTTCCCATTGTAGCTGGGCCCCAACCCAACCCAACAGCGAGTGACAAATATCAAAGCGCTTGCTCTTTTGGGTTTTCATGTAGAAACGAATTTTAATTACCCACCAACGACGACGACGAACGATGCAATTGTTTCATTTTTTCCGCCTTCAATCACGATTGCCCATGCTTATGGACCCTGCCGACCCCCTCGACTCTCAGCAGTAGGTACCTAATAAATGATACAAAACTGACACCAACCGAGCGAGTGCGCCACGCGGTTGAGGTCTTTTGTCTGCGTTGTTGTGGATCGGCCACAAACTTCACAGGTTGACGATCGGCGGCGACATCGCGGTTTGACAATCGACCAGCCAGCAGTAGTTCTTTGACTGCGCGAACATTTTCAGACCTTTATCGCCGGACGGTTTCACTTTTTGTGTATCACATGCCGTCTCTGGCTTCCCAGTTACGGTATTTCCTCGTTCGTAGTCGTTAAAACGATCGGTGGACTGTGATGTTTGTTTATTGTTTTGCCTAGTTTCCACGTTTTTGCATAATTATTACATTTGCAGTTTCGAGGTGCGTTGCATAATTTTCATAATTAATACCTAGTTCAAACTTATTGAAAAAAAATCAACGATCGCAAAAAATCACCGTTTTTTGTTTGCGATATCTCCCTCGCTCCCTGGCCAGTCCAAAATTGAATTTTGGTCGTATCGCCGCAAAGCTTCACAATAAATGGAAGTGCGAACGTGCACCTAATCGAACTCAATTTCCGCTTATTATTTTAACGACACCCCAACGCCAAAAATGCGATCAAACAGATTATAGCGCAAATTGCCATCAACGCAGACACAGTCAAAATGAAAATTATTTAACAATCTAGGTGAATAATCACTTCTGAATTTCCTGACATTATACATATTTTTTTTAATTTGTTAAATATTGTCATGCACTTATTTCAAAGGCAGCCCTTTCTTTGTACCATTAAATCTACAAAAACGGACCATAAAAAAAATGATCCATAAATAACTGACTTTTTCATAAAATGCTGTCATAAATCCATAAAATAGTGCAGGGGCCTAATTCGGTTTATAAAAACAAATCTATCGTTGAATGATTTGATTTGCACTCTTTCAGTACTTCGTTATTTTTATTACTGTGCACTGATGATGATTGCCATTGATCGCACTCGCCATTAGCCACTGTACGATTAATTGCCCGCAACTCCCGTTGTGGTGCGCGAATTGTTCGCCCGATCTAATGTGCAGAGGGCGATCGCAGAATCATTCTATATTATTCTCTATGGAATGTAGCTTTGGCATGATTGCCAATTCGACAGATTAGGCGTCCTTCACGCGACACAACAGCCAGCGCAGCGTCACAATAAACACGAATTCCGGGCTATTGTCTCATCGTGTCCGCGGGTGGACCAGATCTGCCTACGCTTCATTCATTCGTCTTCGGAACGGACAAAATTCACAGCTGCAAAAAAAGAAGGCAGCTGATCGTCGTCCATTTTGGGTAGCCATGGGTGCCGATTCGGCTGCGCTGCGTGCCAGTGGCCGGTCAACAACGTGGGAGTGCTAATTTTTACGTGGCTTTTGATGGGGTTAGAGCTTTCGTGAGCTGTTTTGTTCGGTAGGTCCGAGCATGACCGCGACCTTTACAGCCCAGAAGACTGCAATTGAGGGAAGGTCGCACGAGATGATCTTTAGCTTTTCGCTGGTCGGGCTCGATGCGGGTTGGGGGTGAGACTGAATTAATGAAGATATTATAGGGATGGTATTTTACTTCAGTTGTGAACGATGATGTGGGATAGTAATCCGAAAATTATGTTGTTAATGCAAAAGATAATTGCGGATTAGACCATTTTAGATGCGAGCTCGTTTAAAAGATGGAATCTCAAATTTCTCAATCGGAGTAGGGCGGTCTTTCAAAGTTGTTTCATTTATAGAAAAGAATATCTATTCCATTGTCAACGGCAAATCAGTTATCAAGAAGCGATTTCTTTGCTCATCGTTTCAGATGTTGTAGCTAAGCAAATGCTGCAAAGATAATTTAGCTGTAACAAGTTTTATCTCAACCAACAGTTAACAAACACTAGTAGTTTGCATGAAGATGGTACCTACACCCAACAGGAGATTGTTATATTTTCAAAAAATTCTGTATAAGAACCTAACAAAATCTGTATAAGACCTGTGCATATGCGAAAATGCTAGATTCTTATACAAATATTGTATGACACCTTACACTCTTGCAAGCATTTCTTACGATATTTGTTTATGAGCTTACGTTTTTGTATAAGAATCTAACAATTTCGTATATGCCCAGTTCTTATATAGGTATAGGGAGGTTTTTATACAGAATTGTTGTAAACGTGATAGATCGTGGGTGTCATTCGTGAAGGCTTGTTTTGCAAGTCGGTATAAGTTTTTATCTAACAATTTATTTTTAAAGTAGGGGGAATGACGGCTTTGGCAGGTTTTGTTCTATTATTGGCAGGGGTTTTTTTATGACTGACTGGGCTCAAATTTGGCCTAAACATTGCATATCAAAGAATATTGTGGCCAAATTTCATAAAATTTTGTCGACAAAAACCCCCCTGCCAATAATAGAACAAAACCTGCCAAAGCCGTCTTTCCCCCTAAGCTCTTTCAAAAATTAAAGGTTTTGTTACCAGAAGCTTACTTACATTGAGTGATCATGGCGTTTTAATTCGACAGCAAGAAATAACAAATTGAGAAACTACCTAAGCCCATTTTCCACTATTTAGGAGAAAAAAGGTGTTTTAGGCAAATTGGCACCTAATCTGTCGATACAGATCAATAAGTAACTTAGCTTGATTGAGTACACATCGTATTATTGATGATCGAGAAACAACAAATATGCTCAGCTAACCAATTTTATAGTCTTCTTGGAATTATAAAGCCGTCTCACTGTATATGCATTGGAGTTTCTTTAATTAAAGAAGAGCTGACCACATCCTCATAAGAGAGGAAAGTTAGTTCGGAGCTTAGCACTACAAGAGAAATGGTCTGTATCTCCACGAATGCCACTGGGAAAAAAAAAGTTGGAAGGGGCATCTATTGGAAGCCGTTTTTTAAGCGAATAAATATTTCTTTTATACGACGATATATATGTGCACAAACAAGGACACAAACCTTGTTGAAAACCAACTCAAAGCACGCTTTCAACGTGTCTCACTTGCCAAGAAGTAACACGATCTTAACTCGTGGAATAACCAATCAAAGTTAACAAACTGGTTTTATTTTTTCATTTATATGGTAAGCTCAAGTGACATTAGGCATTACGAAGCTGAAATCATTTTCATTGGTTCATTAGTTGAAATCCTTACCCTGATCGCCATCTGTTTTCAAAGAAAAGTGTAATCATCGATTCCAGTGTAAGACAAAAAATACAGGCCAGGCCTATCTTTACAATAACTAGGTCAGGAGGAAGTGTTGACGTTGTTGGGGAGGGTTTTCGTTAGGTATAAATTTGCTTAAAGCTGGTTGTGCAACCTCCGTAAGGCAAATCTGGTAGAAACCGTGGAATATCATTCAGTTTTATCAGCGTTCTGCTTTGAAATGAAATCCTAAACAACAGAAAAGTGTTCTTTGCGATATTGACATAATAATTTACATGGGCGATTTCTATTCGAATATCGATTTCAACAACACGGAGCTTTTCATGAGACGCCATGCTCTTGGGGAAATAAGCCAAATCGATGAGCTGTTTGCAGTGTTTTTGACAATAACTACCAGGTAATTAAGAGATCGGTATATCCTCCATCAATCGGTGCGTAAGTCTCATGGGTTTCACGTCATGGACTTAGGTATTGAAACCCAAATCGACCATATCTGCATCAACGCTTACATTGGGTCGACCTAATTTTTTTATTGGTGGACGGAGAACTCTTTCTCCTCGATCTCCAAGGTCGTTTCGCTAGCTCAATATATCATTCAATCTTCCGGAGGTTGCCAACGGTAAGTGGCTATGCAGCGGAATTGTCAGCTTCCGAGATCCCCTGGAGTCACCGGTATCTCTGATAAATCAGCCTTTTGTCTAGAACTAGAGGGCCCTTTTGGTAGGTTTCCCAATGACAGCTAGTAAGTGTGTTCCGGAACACGTCTGCAGAAGGAGGCATTAGCTATCCGGACGAAGCATTCAACTGGGTGAATGGTTCTGGGGTTTTCGATCAACCAGGGTCTTATTTTCTTGCCCCACTTCTGAGCAGTTAAGGTGTGAGACGAGAGTGAATCCGATTAAGAATCTCTCCAGGTCCCATAGGGTCAACAAAGGAATACTTCATTTGCGGATTGGGTATCGATAGCAGTCTGCTCTACCAGACCGACCTTTAACCAATAGGTCAATGTTGCTTCCAGATTGGTTCCATCTACAACAAGCGAGTCTGTATGTGCCGTGACTGGCATCTTGCATCTTGTAACATCTTGAGAACCACGGATCCCTTTCCTTGTCGAAGCGGGTCGAGTCCTGCACAAGACGGTCTTGTGCCAGAGTGGGACGAGTCCACTGGTACGGAGTGAGGAGTCGGCACTGACCTACAGGCCCTAGCAATAGCTCCATAGCCCTACATTTCAGGAAGGGCAATAATTCGAAGACACTCAGAAGGCCGGAGGTAGAGTTCTTGAATGATGAATATCGGGACCACGACTACAAGTTCGGCTACCAGGGCTGGCGCTTTGCAACGTCTGCCCTTCTGGCAGATACCACTTGGATTTGGATTGAGCTGAGTATGACGCTCTACAGGATTTTGACAACAGGTGGAGAGCATGAAGCTCATCTCTGTCGCGGAGGATTAAGTGAAATTGGTTGTTCTGGCTCAACCTTACCCAATTTGACCTGCGACTGAACATACCCGGCTCTCACATAACATCGGTGAAAAGGCAACTCCGGGTTATTTGCGAAGTCAGCGGGGACTTCAACACGGTGGAACATTTTCTGTGACAGTGTCCCAAGATCCAGGGCACCTTCTAAATTTAAACCGACTGCTTTTGTAGATGACATCGATTCTTTTTTTTTCAAATGATCGGGAGTTCAAAAATTCTTCTCTAAATGTACGCTGTTCACCTAAACAGCTTCTAAAGCGGTTAGAATTTGTTTCATGTAACACAACTTACAATCTAAAGCCAAAATGGCGTTCTGATCTTCTAACAAGTTCTCAGCTCGATTATTCTGAGCAATAATTCTGTCCTTTCGGTTTCAATAAAAAAAGGGAAGATGTGACCAACATGGAAGATTGTGATGCGATTCGGAAGTATGGTGAGGAGTTTTCATTTCAGGACATGTACAAATCAGGACGTAAATCTGTCCTTGTGAACCATTTGCTGAATCGGGAAATCGTTCAAGCCTTCTCCTGTAAAAATGGTTCTTCCGTTCAACATGTGGAAACATCTTAAAACATCGAAGACTGCCTGCTCCAAAAACAAACTCTTTATTGAAAGGCCATAGTTTTATAATCGAATCGACTCAGCTCGACGAATTGAGGTGATGTCTGTGTGTGTGTGTGTGCGCACCAAAAGAGCAAAAAGTCTAGCTTACAAGTCTAGCTTTTTGTACTTTCCCTCAACCTATTTTTTTGCATTCGACGCAAAATCCTGCCCCATTGTTTCCTATTGGAAAATGGCCGGATCGGACTATGGGCTTGGAAGTTATGGCCAATATATTGTGCCTTGCAACAAAATGACAACTTTCATGATCATTTTCCAAAGCTCTCATAGATGTTTGAAATTTATCCGCAGTACAAATAGCACGTGCTATCAAAGCATTCATCGCCAGAATCAGGGCTGACAATAGTCATCGTCATAGCACGAAATTCCACAGTAGCGACGAATTGCATTGTCTTCATTGCTACTCTACACATCGTCAATGACGCCCACGACGTTAGCTTTCGTCGTGTAAACAAATCGTCATGACGACATCGAAAAACAAAGATACCGTTATTCTTCAAGCGGCAGCTGCCATGCGAAGATTTTTACTAATTCTTTGTAATAATTAATTTGAAGCAACGTATGAAAGCGTTATGAATGTTATCGATACATTTATGTTACAAAATTTTCTACTATTTGTTTATTTAAGACGCTATTATGTTTTTAACCAGTCCGTCTATAATGACGTGCAATCAATTGTGTGAAGAAGTGACGACGAAAATCGTCATAACTTTTGGCTGCGCGACTATCGTCGTGGTATGCATGCGGCGCGAAGAAAACGAATAGGTGTTGCGTCGTGCAATGTTATGACGAAGACTAGACTATTGTCAGCCCTGGCCAGAATCCACCACGTGGCGACAAAATTTTCATAAATCTAGAACAACATTGGAAAAGGGCGTAACAGCAAAAAATCATTCCTTCTGATTCTTCGTCTACATATATAGCTCTATATGTGGTCTATGGGCTCAGAAGCTATGACCAAAATACTATTTTTCAACGCACGAGAAAAGCACTAAGGACTGTTCAGTTTATAAAGAAGACACATTGTTTTGTCGATGTTTTTTAACCACCAATCTTTTTAGAAATCTGTTTTGTTTCGTTGAATATATTAGCTGACCTTCTAGACATGAAATCCAATTATCAACAAAACTCAGAAATTTGCGATATTTATAACAATCTCAATTTATTGGATTTTCAACAGCTAAAAGCGTTTATATTCAGTTTTCGGACTGCCACAGGCTCTAATGTTTCTGGATATCGACAAATCAATGACAGTGTGTTTCTTTCTGATCTTCTTGATGATTTTGTTGACATCCCGATTTAGATTATTTATTACAACTGTCAATTTTGCTTATAAAAAATGTGTTGGTAAACTTATGTTTACGCGAAATTCGAGAAGCTTTGACAATAGGCGCCATTTTGTTGGATTTAAACTGTTCTATCTCTTTTCAAAAATTACAGTTGATTGACAGTGTATTATAATATACGATAATACAAATTCTATCAAAATTGATCAATCTGTCTATTTTATATCGTCATATGAAAGTGTCCTCTCAATAAACTGAACAGTCCTTATCATTGTCTTGTACATAATATGCATAGCGATCAGTAAATCAAAGCCTATTGCATCCTGCCCTCCACAACCCGCTCAGTGTATGAAGGGCTGTGGGCAACACATCAAATAGAAAAAAACGTTGAATGAACAAATTTAAAAAAAATATCAGTGAAATCTACCTGAACGAAACAAAATGTTGAATAATATGTTAAGAATATGTTTCTGAACTAAAATCTCGAGTCTAAATGTCAGGAATCCACCATTTGAGAGGCATGAAAGCTTTTTCCGAGCTCAGTTGCTTCTTTGAAAGAGTATTGGAAGCATCTTTCTACGCTTCTCGGAAGCCTGCTTTCAAGAGTTTTGGAAGCCTCCTTTCAAGAGGGCCCGGAAGCCTAATTTCAAGAGGCTCAGAAGCCTCATTCAATTAGCTCTCAGGACTCTTTTCAAGAGGCTCGGAAGCCTCTTTCAATAGGCTCTTAGGACTTCTTTCAAGAGGTTCGGACGCCTCATTTCAAAAGGCTTGGATGCCGTTTTTTAATGGTCTTAGAAGCCTCCTTTTAAGATGCTTCGAAGCCTGTTTTCAAGAGGGCCGGACTCATCCTTTCAAGAGGCCCGAAAAAACTGATTTCAATAGGCCCGAAAGCCTCATTTTAAGAGCCCAGAAGACTGATTTCAAGATGCCCGGAAGCCTCTTTTTAAGAGCCCAGAAGACTGATTTTAAGATGCCCGGAAGCCTCTTTTTAAGAGCCCGGAAGCATCCTTTCATAAGCCTCAGAAGCCTCTTTCAATAAGCTCTTAGGACTCCTTTCAAGAGGCTCGGAAGCCTCTTTCAATAGGCTCTTAGGACTCCTTTCAAGAGGTCCTGAAGAATACTTTAAAGAGGCTTGGAAGCCTCTTTTTAAGATGCTTGGAAGTTTGTTTTCAAGAGGCCTGGAAACATCCTTTCAAGAGGCCCGCAATCCTCCTTTCAAGAGGCCAGGAAGACTGATTTCAAGAGGCCCGGAAGCCTCCTTTCAAGAGGTCCGGAAGCATCCTTTCAAGGGGCCCGGAAGCCTCTTTCAATAAGCTCTTACGACTTCTTTCAAGAGGTTCGGAAGCCTCCTTTCAAAAGACTTGGAAGTTTCTTTTCAAAAGGCTTGGACGCCGCTTTTTAAGAGGCTTGGAGCCTCCTTTTTTTGGAAACATCTTTTGAAGAGGCTAGCAATCTTCCTATCAAGAGTCCCGTAAGCCTCCTTTCAAGCGGCCCGGAAGCCTCCTTTCAAAGAGGCTCGGAAACATTCTTTCAAGATGCTCAGAAGCCTTTTAAGAGACACGGCAGCCACATTTCAAAAGGATCGGAAACCTTCTTCCAAGAGGTTCCGAAGGCCTCAATAGTCATGAACGTCATGTAGGTTTTTAAGGTGCTTTACAATAATTTCCAGGTAAAAACAAACGTGAAGCGAAAAACGCTTCAAAGGAATTTATTTATTACGGTTTTTCACGTAAATTACTCAAGAAATTTTAGGAAACTCCTCCAGGAATTGCTTCAACCAAAAATTCCTTCAGGAATTCCATAGGAAATCTCTCAATGTATTCAATTCCTCCAGGGATCCTCCGGAAATGAATTCAGAAATTCCTTCAAAGAGGGAATTTTGAGAGATTCTTCGGAAATACCCGCAAGAATTCCTTCGGAACCTCCTCCAGGATTTTATTCAGAAATTCTTTTAGGAGTTCCTTCGAGAATTTCTTGTGAAAATCCCTCGTAAACTATTTTGTAGATTTCTTCAGATACTTTTTTCAATTCGGCAAATTCTTTAGAGAAAATTTCTCGAAGAATTGTTTCGGGAATTTATTTGGGAATTGCTTCAGAACTTCTCACGAAAATTCCTACCGAAAATCATTTGGGGATTTCTTAGTAAATTGCTTTGCGAGTTCCTTCTAAAATTACTTTAGCAATTTCCTCGAGAATGTTTTAAGGAATTCCTTTGTTCTTTTGAAAATTCAAAATTTAGAAATTCGTTTGAAAATATAGTTGATGCAAAGATATAGGATTGCTAATATCGCTTTCGCTCGCGTGACCAACATCAAGTTTGCTTGGACCTAGCAGCCAAAGATCCGATGATATAACCGATGTTGATGATGAAACCAAATGTGCACTACAACATGACGGACCACAAACGGCCAAATTAGGCACATTTTATTCCAAAATAATTCTAATGATTGCTGCACCACCAGAGATCTAGTACTTATGCTTTTACAGGAAATACCTACGGAATTCGAAAACATTCGGAAATTTCTTTAGGAAAACTTTGGAAAACACCTTAAGGAATTGTTCCGGATATTCCCACGAAAACTCCTATACGAATTTCTTCAGACATTTTGATAAATACTTTTTTGTCGGAAAATATTTCTGAAATTCCTAAAGGAGATTGTTCCACGTACTTCTTTGGAAACTCTTCCAGTAACTTCTTCGGACATTGCTAGAGAATTTCTTTCAGCAACCCTACTAGAAATTCTTTTAAACCTTCGAAAATTCCTTTAAAGTTGCCATAGAAATTGCTTTCGGAATTCCTTCGAGAATCTATTAAGAAATTTATGCGGAAACTAATTTCGGATTTTTCTTTTGGAAAATCAATTCGGAATTTCGTCGGGAATTCTTTCCTTCACAAATTCCTTTAGATTTTTCTTTGGAAAATGTCTTCTGATTCTCCTTCATAAATTGCTTAAGGAATCCATTCGAAAATGCCTCCTAAAATCCCTTTTGAAATTCCTCCAGGAATTCTTACTCATCTTTGAAGTTCCTCCAGGATTTGATGTGTTGTTTGCTGCAGGAGTTTGAGTTCCTGAAGACCGAAGGAATTCTCAAAAGAATTGATAAAGTATTCAGTACATTTTCAATTGTATTATTTGATTTATTATTATTATTTATTCAAAGCTGTGGATTATTTTCGCCTTCTGAGAGAGTTTCACTTATGATGTATTGATCACCGGGATAACAATCGAGAAAAATGTATGGATTAGTGTTCAAAGTAAGGGATGCCCTAGTAAGCCTTTTCGGAAGCCTCTTCAGTGATTATCATGATTAAGGATAAATATCGAATTTGGTGGGTCACGTGTACATGCTAGACATCGGAGCAAAGGCAGACTTAGAGGTTCGTCGAGCGAAAACTATTCTGGCAACAGGGCAATAGGTTAAGGCGATAGCTGGACATCGCTCAGGATGGAGGTCGTTCATCACAGCTCTTTGCCCCAGTCAGGGTGTACAGGACCCATCAGTAAAAATTAAGTACGTTGCTCTGTCTGGGATAATCAGACCTGGATCGATCGACGAGTTTGGTCAGCAAATAGGTCGTAAGAATAAAACGTAGCATGTTAATGGAACATGTTCGAAATAATAAAAGAGACTTTACTATACTACACATTTTGAACATGCTACAAACAACAATAAGGTTTGAAAGCGTACCTCTCAACAAGGGGTACCTTGAGAACTGCTGCGTTAGAGAATTATTAGTAGTAGTAGCGGTTATTTTCCATCATCTGAAAACATTATAACCCAGTACTGTTTTGGCTTTGTTCATTACGCGACGGACACGGTAGCCTAGTACAAAACACGTGGAACCGAATTCGTACCAAAGGAGATGAATTCTCTAAACTGTACCCAGGCAATACCTATTGAAACTTTTTATGCTTTGACAAAAGCATATTTGTGAAGGCATGTTTAGGCTGTGGACCCCATCCCAACACTTGGAAAAAGTTTAAAAAAATGTAGCTTAAATCGTTGACCAACGAGCTGTGCTGAAGTTAATGAGTACCTTCTGATCCAAATACCACTCTTTGGCGTACGACTAAATGGATCTCGGATATGTGACGCTGAACTTTAGTAAAGCATAATGAAGGACATAAAAGCGCGTTCTTTCTAGCAAAAGTTGTCAGAATTAACAGTTTTTTTTTCTGGAAATCGTTAATTAAAAAACAATCAAACCAACATTCTATCCAGTTCGACCCTAACTCTTCGATCTCAACATTTGAGATTGTTCCACGCTAAATATGCGAGACAAGACTTTGAATGTAGTTCTTCACAAATTACACAAGTGTCAGCATTTTATATCGAAGAAATCATTAAAAAAACAGTGCAAAAGTGATCTTCCACAAACGAGAACAATTATTGAAAAAATATTTGCAGCGTTGATTTAAAACTTTAAACGACTTACAACTGTTTTGGAATCCGAGTTATTTACGTCGACTTCAAATGAATCTTACATTAACGCATAAATACATAGTAAAGTATACAATTTGCAGTATTTAGATAAAAAAAATCACATGTCAATTATAATTGATGATAATCAATGTAATAACCCATTCTTCTCCATTGTATTAGATTCTCGTAGGTTGAAGTTTTTAGCATATATAATTTCCTATCCAAGCTGGAATGATACAATAAACAATGACGTTTTGTGCTTTTAGCATTACACAATTCATCACCCAATACGGATGCTTCAATCACCCGATGATGAGGGTAACGATAATGATCTATAGATCACCAGTCGGTGCACTGTTAGTATCAGAAAAAAAAATCGAAAGCAAATACACCATTTCACTGTTGATCGTGGGGTGATGGACTCGCACTGCGAACGCGAATCCAATTCGACGAACCAAATGATGAGCACCTCCCATCTCGAGACGATCTGGCGGCTACCACAATTACGGCGAACATACCCCGCCGAGCGTTCGAGGCGCGCGGATTGAGCGGAACGATTCGATTAAAATTATTGCGAAACCATTTTAACCTTCCAACTGCGCCGCGGCGGCGCGGCGAGCTATTATTTCTATTCGTCTGATTAACTCATTCCACCGATCGGGGCACACACCACAATGCAATGCAGTGGTGGCCTCCTGGTCGTGTTTGTGTTGTGGTATATGCTATCGAGAGTTTTCCCATTCCGGAGGATTGTAAGCAACCAAATGTTGATGGAAAACAGTAAATCTA
This sequence comes from Armigeres subalbatus, assembly GCF_024139115.2. Lineage (NCBI taxonomy): Eukaryota > Metazoa > Arthropoda > Insecta > Diptera > Culicidae > Armigeres > Armigeres subalbatus. The sequence goes on along the minus strand of NC_085141.1, from coordinate 223,917,595 downwards.
ACGAAGCTTTCTCGGATGTCGCTAAAATTTTTAATTTCCCCACTGGGTCCGCTCTTGGCGAATGCGATATGTGAGAATAGGGTCATAAACTTATGAGTAATAGCCGAGCTGTTTGGATGACTTCGTTTGGTGAGAAATCAGACGTAACCCCAAGCGCTGTTTATGTAACCGGGGTAATAAATTCAGATTCTATGCAATAACGTGGATGACTTAAGAGAATTAATTGCGGGCGCCCGTTAATCCGAGGGGAGGGTAATGACTCATATCTTATTAGACTGGCTCTGGTGGAACCGCTAAGTCAACGACTTCCAATCGCTTCGGGTTGATTTAGGTTTCGTGCTGAGGTATGTATATGGTAGCAAGTTGTAACATTGCTGAGCTATTTTTGAACATTGAACATATACCTATCTATGAGTGGTTTTTCGGCGAATCTGAACTTAAACTACCGGAGTTGAAAAGTGAATGGATTGAGAATGGCTGCATGTGTTATGCATATGCATGTATGTGTCGTGTGTATCGGATCGATAGTTGATTCAAAACAACAAGACATTGCATGGTTCGTAACCACAGTGTCGCAACGGGTTAAGGTGCACGAGATGCACCGTTTGGAATTCAATCACGCTCACAGCACTTCCATGACGTTCTGATATCATAATTTTAATAAAATTTCAAAGTTCTTCTGAAAATCCACGGGTAAATCCTTCGGAATAAATTTTCCAGAATTTCAATTAGAAAAAAAATGGTGATTTTTTGTCGTACTTTATCGTCAAATGCATGTGCATTAGGGTGTCCCAAAATTGGACCAAGTCTGGGATTTTGGGGGCTCAATCTTCAAATGAAAGCTTAGGGTATAACAAAAGGAAAATTGTTCTACGACAACTCTGGGAAATGACGTTTAGGGGTGGCCCCGACGCGTTTTATGAAAAAAGTGCATTTTTTATAGGTAACATCGAAAATACCGGTATATCGGAAAGAAATTCGATGAAACCCATCCATTTTATATTTTTTACATTTAACTTAGGGTCTATACTTTATGGTAAAACTTTGATACCGCATGTTTTAGGTCTATATATTTTTCACTGATGCTTTAAATGCCCAAAAATGATGAATTTTTCTTAATATTTTTTTATTAATGCATCCAAAACGGCCCAGTCAACATTTTGATACGTATTGCAAATGATATAGGTTACCATATGCCTACAATGAATCATGTATATAATGCACAAAACCGCCATATACCTACTAAAGTGGAGGCCATATACGTACTGAACAATGACTTGCTTGAGTTTTCGTAAGCATTAATACGATCTGGTGAACAGTAAACATAAAAAAAATATAACAAGCCCCGTCTCGAACATTAGACCTCTGGATCTAAAGGCCGATACCCTACCATCGGTGCTACTAAGCAACTCTTGAAAAGCAGAACTATTTTGACAATCACAATGTAGATGAAAGTTTAGTACTGACAAGAGCTTCGATATTACAAATTACGATACATAATACATTTATACGATTTAAGTACGTCGTTGTTACATGTATAAACGTGACTTGAATCGCATATGAAAACTGTATACAATTATTCCGATAATGTTCATGCATAACAACGATTACGCAGCATTCCAAATGATTCTGCGCACATATTTACGATGTTGAAACGTCAACAACAGCAAAGTTTTATTTCACCGTGTTTACCTCCTTATTTAGTTGTATTTCAAGTTCTTACACGCATTTTTGGCATTGAAACGGAACGGAAATCAGCAGCGCAATAACACTTCATGGATAATTCGGCGTTTAAGCATATCAAAAGGAATGAAGTAAGTAAAAATGAATTAATTTGTCGATAAGATTCAGTGGGCTTCGGTAGGCGTACAGGAGTAAGTAGCTATATACGTGAAACGCTCGTCAATATACGATTTGTATAACAATGCGCGTCCATATAAACGATATTTCCGATTCAATCCGATCAAACCGATATTGTTTATTTTGATTTATGACTTTTTCGAAATGAATCGTAAATATTCCAAATTTAGGTATTAGATACGATAGTTATAATATTTTGGCCACCTTTATTAGTGCTTATATACGATTTTGATACTAAATAGCATCATATGCGATGAAATTTGTCTTTTCATATACGATCTGTGGTTGGCTGGGGGGTATCCATCATAATGCTTTCGAAACTAGATATACATAGAAAGATGGGGAATTTTATAACGAATATTTTGCTAAAAATAGCAACCTTCTATCTCTATCCGTTTAAAAGTTATTCACGATTTACTGCAGCTTGGAAAAAGACTTTTTGAAATTTCGGATCATAATACCTGGATCATGTTTAAGTAAAGAAACGCCTACTTTTCCATACCAACCAAATGAGTGCTTTAATAACCAATATAGCATTCATATGAGTTGCATAAAATTGATTTTAATACTTATTTGAGTGTTATAATGGAAACCCAACGATGGACCAGCAGTAACATGACTGACTACAAATTGTTCAGTTAGTCTGGATGAGTACTCAAATAGATTGATGAATATGGTTTCAAAACTACCCATAGGTAGGTTCAGCTATCGTTTCATGGTTTGGTGAGCTGTGCAATGTTTCACGATAACATGGAAATTAATTGTTTTCTGACCAACTTGATTTTTTAACCAGCACGATCATGTGAAGTTAATCTGGCTGGATCATTTTGGTCCCGATTTATCGATGCAATCAATTTATCATTGTATTCAGTATTGGTAGGCAAAATAGTTCGTAATTAGTGTAGATTGTTCTTATTTCCAGAGATTCCGAAGATGGTAGATGCCAAATATTTCAATATGCATTATAAAATAATAATGATAATAGTAATTTGTGTAACTAGTTGCAAAAAGATGATTCAATCAGCATGGTTGTACGTTTATCCAACGAGGCTTGCCGAATGAGATAAATACTACGAGTGCTGATAAAATCGAGTTTTGCAATTAGTTGCACACACTATTTTTTGCAATGGCGTAAAATGAGCTTCAATATGGCGTAAAATATGACAAATCGATATCAAAATGATCTAGTTGGATTTGCTTCACATGATCGTTCTTGCAAAAAATCAAGATGGTCACAACACAACTAATTTCCATGTTATCGAGAAACATTGCACAGCTCGACAAACCATGACACGAAAATTGACCTTCCTATGGGTAGTTTTGAAACCATATTCATCAATCTATTTGAGCACTCACCCAGACTAACTGAACAATTTGTAGTCAGTCATGTTAATGCTGGTCCATCGTTGGGTTAAAATCAATTTTATGCAACTCATATGAATACACAGGATTTTGTTTTTACACGATTTTTTTTCACTCTTATTTTTTATCGTGTGACTTCAATTTGCCACCAAACTCTTCGCAACATGTTTCAAAAAATCCAAAATAATTCAAAGAAAAATAACATGATAATTAATATACGTTAAACATTTAGGATGAGTGGAAATTTGAGAAAATGTAAATCGTGTAAAAACAGAATCCAGTGTACTATATTGGTTATTAAAGCGCTCATTTGGTTGGTATGGAAAAGTAGGCGTTTTTTTACTTAAACATGATCCAGGTATTATGATCCGAAATTTCAAAAAGTCTTTTTCCAAGCTGCAGTAAATCGTGAATAACTTTTAAACGGATAGAGATAGAAGGTTGCTTTTTTAGCAAAATATTCGTTATAAAATTCCCCATCTTTCTATGTATATCTAGTTTCGAAAGCATTATGATGGATACCCGTTTTGGATGCATTAATAAAAAAATATTAAGAAAAATTCATCATTTTTAGGCATTTAAAGCATCAGTGAAAAATATATAGACCTAAAACATGCGGTATCAAAGTTTTACCATAAAGTATAGACCCTAAGTTAAATGTAAAAAATATAAAATGGATGGGTTTCATCGAATTTCTTTCCGATATACCGGTATTTTCGATGTTACCTATAAAAATGCACTTTTTTATAAAACGCGTCAGGCCACCCTAAACGTCATTTCCCAGAGTTGTCGTAGAACAATTTTTCTTTTGTTTTACCCTAAGCTTTCATTTGAAGGTTGAGCCCCCAAAATCCCAGACTTTGTCTAATTTTGGGACACCCTAATGTGCATATGTTGTGATTTATTTATTATAGGATTAATTTTTTTTATCACACACAAGGAATTGACACATCATTAAACTGTGCCAAAGTTGTTGAATGGAAAATAATTTTCGCATTGATAAGCAAACTCAACTAACAACGCTTGAACAACTCAATCGGTCAATTGGTACCCAAACATTTGTAAAACATCAACTGGTAAGTAGCGCCATGCCATAATCAAATTTAAACAACCCCAAAAACATTCCGTGCCGCTAAATACACTCTTTTCTCTCTGTCCATCTTGACTGCTAAACTTAACACCTCTTCTGCCAAAAAGTTAACAATTCAATTTATTTGAATTAGACGTTTGGTTTCACCTGCTCTCATCAGCTGCGAGCAAACAATCGTAATTATCATTTTCGAGTGTTGAACTCTGTCTGATCCTGAGCACACAACAACGGCAAACATGTCGCGTGTTTGCCACTCGCGAGCCACAACAACCGAATTCTGAATGATCACCGCAGAGAGATTTGTTAGCTTCGTCAAGCGATCGCAAAGTAGCCGTCGACGACGACGGTGAGCAACGCTCTTGAGTTGATTCGCGTTGACGTGACCTGTACCGTGCGCCTAATTCAACGATCACACGTGTTTGAGTGTTTCCTAAGTGCGAGCGGTGCGGCGCGGCGGTGATCGATCGGTCAGTAGGAAAAAAGCAAAGTCGCAATCTGGTCAAAAGGTTAAGCTGCCAAAGGCCGCGGATTCGAATCGAACCGAACCGACGGCGATGGAGGCACAATTGAGCAGCTGCACAGACATACACACACACAACTGATGATGTTTAATTTCGTGAAGTTCATGCGCTGGAAGTGATTTTGAAACATTAAAGCGGAGTAGCCACACGCATAATGGCGGTTGTCGGAATCAATCACCGACAGTAGTTCAAGATGAGCCGAAGAAATCGGTGATCATAAATGCAATGCAAAGAGAAATACACACATAGTGTTTAACATTTTATGGACCGTGCATCAATTGATGTAAGAAGAAAAACTGGGTGTAACTGCTCTTAATAGCAAGGTAACGTCATTGGATGGAATAGAAAAATTTAATTTTGATTTTTTAAAGACTACCCTCATGGTCATGAGTAAAATATGGATTTTCATTACTGTTAAAAGCATTCTCACGATCTGGGCCATGGTTACAGTTTTCAAGCGGCAAAACCGTGCATAAGAACCTCAATTAATCCATTTGGAGGCGTTATCCAAATTTCAAGTTATGAATAAGGATTACAATTTAAAATGAACTAATTTTGACCTCCATAAATGTCAAAAATGCAACTAAATTTTTGAACGTGAGACGATGAACGTAAACAGTTATAATCATGGTCATCAACCCAAATAAAGAGTGAACATTTGAATAATGAAATCTGCAATCTTGAATTTTATTCTTTGGTTAAAACCAATAACATCATCATTTGATGTTTTTTCGCTTTGTCTTTTTTTTCTAAATAATATGGAAAAAGCGAAACATTTTAAACATCATCATCAACTGCTAAAGAGTATCAGCAAAATATTCTTTTTCTTCAAGACATTAAATATTTAGAGCCTGAAAATATCGTAGAATAATTTCGTTTCGATTCCTCAACGGTATTCACGTGTGACCTGAAGTTTTTGTTTTCAAAATTGAAAGGGCAGAGAGGCGTGGCATTTGTAATTTGTATCCCAATAAAATTGTGTCTGAAACAACCCGACAGCCTTGTTAAAAGTTCAACAACAATATCCACGTCAAAGTTGATCTTAACATTAGCACTTTACTGCTATACTAAATGTGACACTTTTCATGATATGCCGTATGGAGTATTCTCGCCATCACACTTCGCAACTATCATCGTATCGTTGGGCCTTTTTATTCCATGACCGAACGATCCAATTTGGAAACGTGTTTTATTTTATTTCCTGCTCATAATCTGGTCGTCATGATATAAACTTCTTTCGCGGTCCGGCAGCGAATGATCAAAGGATTCTTTATTGGGTTTCGGATTTTATTTTCATGAATCAGCAGCACTGTTGCGTTTCTTATTTTCAATGAATTTTTAAGAAAATTAAACTTTATCAACACATCGATAATCGTTTCAGAAATCTCAGTAGAATCAGTTTTGCCGAATTGTTCGTAAAATATTGGCGAAGTTTCGACAAAAGAATCGCTGAACATCTGTGAAAAAAAAGTTGGAGAAATCTCAGCTATGGGACTCTTGGCTGAAACTGAATAAACCTACGAAATTTTAAAATGTTCCAAAATTGATGCGAAAAATTAAAAAAAAATGGGTCTATCGGCATTTTTTATCATTCTGGAGGATTTTCCGTGGAAGTTTTTCGTAGTCACTTTTCATTATCGGGATCCTAATAGGTCGCAATGTGAGTTCAAGACCACATAAATTGACTGGTGGTTGCGGTTTGTTAAATTATTCGGAAAATTCCAAGCGTATTTGGTCACAACATTTTGAGATAAATTTAAGTTAAGAAAATTATTTTGAGCTTTTTAGTAGAATGTCTTCACTTGTCATAAGACGAGTTTGTACCATCCTATTTAATTCCACCTTTGATTCTACCTTGACAGATACGTATTTCGACCTCAACAGTAAGGTCGTCTTCAGTGTAAAGTTATTCGTTTCTTAATTAGATTCGTAGAGTTTCATTTGCTTTAAGTTGTAGATATTCAAATATGTCCGTAGAACTTATTGGACTCTCCAGCTAAATTTCATACATCCTACTCCAAATTCCCACCTTTTTCAATGACATCTTCCATATACTTTAGCAAGAAGAGACAATTGAATTGATGTTAAAGTTTAAGATAATCTGTGTAAAGAACGGCTATTTGATCATATGAAAAATCTCACTGTCTGAACCCGGAGGACAGCCACCGAATACAAAATTTATTTTGTACCCCAGTTACATTATATCGACATAGTCGCAAATGTGAACAAATCGAGTTTATGTCATAGATTGAATCTCCTGGAAATGTACTAGGTATATGTAGCATATTCAAAAAGGTTGTTTTTTTTGCTGTAAAAACAGAAAAATGCAAAAGAGCGATATTACATTACCGTTGTATTTTTTTTTCTTGGTGCGTTTGCGCCCCGCTTTTTCCATGGCAGCTAAAGGGCTAAACTGTGTTTCATGTTTGCATCATGACACTTCGTTCTTGCACAAAAACACAAGTGAACAAAAAGGCTAAACGGTACTTTGAAAACAAAACGGGGCGATGCAAACAGGCGATATATGGCATTTTATGAAACAGATCGAAACAGCTGTTTTTATCATGTTTATCTACTTTGACAATTAGTGGGAGCCCGTTTGTTTGGTAATTTTACAATGAACATCATCAATTCTACCTGTTTTACTTTTCGTGTACTAGGGTTTTAGAACAAAATTTTTCATATAATTCTTAAAACGTGTCGTTAGATTTTACCATTGCATTCTAAGCATGAAATGCTGAAGAAAACACGAATGAAAAGTAAAACGTAACAAACATTATTTTGTTTTCGGACCTAACGCAATGTTCATGCAGAATCATACCAAGACAAAACATTAAAAGTAAATAATCGGGCCACCGCGAAACGTCTCATAAAATGTCTTATAGACCAGTGCATGATGACGTACACGGAAGAAATAAACTACCCAATAGTGAGTTTAATTCACCCAACCTCGAGCATCCGTACGGGAAGCCAAAATTGAGTAAGTAGGGTCGAAGTAGTTTGCCTTTACTCCCATGTCAAAAAAGTACCCAACGGAAAATTTATTTACCCAAATGTAAGTTTAATTCACTCAATTTCGGCCTCAGGTAATAAAACTCAAAATTGGCTTCCCGTATTGAACTGGCGTCGTTGGATTGTTTGGCTCTTTTGTTTTTGACAACAAGAGTGGATGAAAGAGAAGAGAAAAAATAACTCAAAAGTAAGTTTAAAAATACTCAATTTTGGGTACTTTTTTTCTTCCGTGTAGGTTGGCAGTTCACAGAGCTTTTTCACCGGGACTTAGCCTCCGGCGAAGCATCCGATAAAATTGTCATTTTATTCGCATGTAGATGTCCGTTGCAATTGATTTCATGCTGAATGCAAAGAATCTTCTTCTTCTTCATTGGCATTACATCCCCCACTGGGACAGAGCCGCCTCGCAGCTTAGTGTTCATTAAGCACTTCCACAAGTATTAACTGCGAGGTTTCTAAGCCAAGCTACCATTTTTGCGTTCGTATATCATGAGGCTAGCACGATGATACTTTTATGCCCAGGGAAGTCGAGACAATTTCCAATCCGAAAATTGCCTAGACCGGCACCGGGAATCGAACCCAGCCACCCTCAGCATGGTCTTGCTTTGTAGCCGCGCGTCTTACCGCACGGCTAAGGAGGGCCCCAGGCGAATGCAAAGAATATCACTGAAATATTCAGATCACAGCAATTTTTAACTAAAAATATGAATTTTAATTTTCGCCTCTTCGATTTTTATTCTAAGTCTAACACCTTATAAACAAGCTCTGTGCACTGTCAAAATAAGTGAGGTTAAGTTAGAGTTTGCATTGGTCTATTGACAAATAGGTTGACAGCCGGGCGTGGAATTTGGGCGAAAAGAATGTTGTCAAAAATATTATGGCGCATTTATGAAAGGCGCAAGTCTACACTGTTAGAAAAAAGGACGACTAGTGGAAACCGCCAAATGTTGAACGGCTAATTTTGCCGCCTATTATTGAACTCCCATAAGAAATGCACGTGCGTTCAACAATAGGCGAAGAAATTAGCCGTTAAACATTTGGCGAATTACCCTAGTTCTTAAATCATATTTACAAGTCGAAATTAATCCGAAGTAAACATTCTTTATATTTGGCTTCAACGATGTAATTTATGAAAATTATTAAAATTCGAAATAACATCTACTTTTCGAATAATAATAATAATAATATAATATAATAATATACTATAATATAAATAATATAATTTTTTCGAATGGCTCAGGGTCGAGTCTAGTTGAAAAACAAACTACATTCGGCGTATCTCTATCGAGGATGAGATTTGTTAATTCGTCTATTAGTAAAAATAATTAAATAATTCTTTAATTAATAACTTTATAAATTCATAAACTCGTTGATTCGTCAATTCGTAAATTCACATATTTGTAAATTCGTTAAATCATGAATTCATGAATTAATAAATTCCGAAAACCAAACATTTCATAAAATTGATTCATTCGTCAATTAGTAACTTCATGAATTTGTAGATTCGTAAATTTGTTAATTTTCTTAAATTTGTAACAAGTTCTTATACGTATTTGTAAACACTCGATGTCTGAACCGTGATGAACTTACTATGAGGATAAAAAATCACGTTAATAAATTATATAAAAAATCTCGATGTCCGTTAAAAACTGTTGTTCATTAGTAACATTAGAAATCCATAAATTCAGATTTTTTATGATTAGTAAATCACCAATTTATCGTATTCATCAATACGTTAATAAATAACTTCATGATTTGGTAAATTTGTACGATCGTAAATTCGTAGATTCTCAAAATCCTAAATTCGTTGATTCCTAAAATCGGGGAAAGGTCAAATGGTTGAAAATCATTCGGTCGAATTTCAATTGGCCGAATATTACGGCCGAAGGTCATTTAGCTGAAATCGATTTGACCGAATTAGATGTTTGACCGAAACGGTTTGGACGAAAATGGTCGTTTGGCCGAAAATGCCGTTTGGTAGAAAGGGCCATTCGGCCGAATGGTAATTCGACCGTAAATGTCGTTTGTTTAACGGGTCGAATAGCCGAATATGAGTAAATGCGAAAAGAGTGAAGTGATTAATGATAATTTAGAAGTGACAAATTATAAAAAGGGAAGTAAGAAATGAGAAGTGAGGCTTACTCCTTTAATTTATCACTTCACTTTCCCAACATTCACAATTATTCTTTCTGGCTACAGTACTTAGCAAGCGGTATTTAAGATCATTTGAGTCGTTCTTACAAATTACATTAATTACATTAATCTGAAATGACATTACGAAAACAAGCATTCTACGAAATACGATATTTGTACTGAACCAGGATGAAAACGAATGTTGAAAGAGCTTCAAAGGTGCTTATTTATTTTAAGTTTTCATTGTTGATTGAAAAATGAAATCATTGGATTATCGAAGCAACAAGCTCTCTTCACTCTGACAAATACGAAGCAGGCAAATGTAAGTTAAGGAAACCGATTGTACGACAATTCCCCGAAAACCAATTCCCCGAATGCAATTTCCCCGAATGTAACAATTCCCCGAATGTAACATTTCCCCGAATGGAACAATTCCCCGAAAACATAGTACCTCTTACAAACACATCTTCGCAATCGACTGTATGCGTCCGAAAAAAGCAGCGTTTAAAGATACGTTCAAGTGTGTCTTATTGGACATTACCAGCGCAATATCCTTTGGTGAAGATGGGCGTGGCCAGGAGTAGTAATCCTCGATTTCGTGATTTTTATCCTAGATTGAAATCAAGGATCACACCTTCCTTGATTTCTGATAGCAATTTGAACAAGGATTTCAAAATAAAAACATAAGTATCACTAGTGTCCAATCTACAAAGTACACCGTAACTATGCTACACTTATCAGCTCAATATCCTTTGGTAGTATTAGTTATTTGTGAACCTCCAAGATCTGTTTTTAAATTAAAAAAATCAGAGTAGTATGATTTCCAAGGTGCTTTTTAATCTATAATAGTCGAACAACGGCTGTGTTTTTTTAAGCTGCAATTTCGGTTGCAAGCGTTTTTGGTAAAAAAAAATTTATCTTCGAAATTAAACTCCTGTCCTGTAAATACCTTCTTAAGAAGTTTGAGGCAATGGTTGATGTGAATCCTTTTAAACAAAAATATTGCGTTTGCCCGGACTAAGACAATGGTGAATGTGATTCCTTCTTTAAAAATAATGCATTTGCTCGGACTAATGCAATGGTAAAAGCGTCGCTCCTTTAGGAAGTGTTTCCCCAGATTATTATTGTTATTATTCTATTTTTAATAACACGTATCTGCCCGAAATAAGATAATATGGATGTAATCCATTCTTTAAAAGAAATCATTTAAACAAAGTAAGGCAATGGTAGATGTGGTCCTTCTTCAGAAATAGGCGTTAGCTCGAAATAATGCAAATATGAATGAATTGAGAATGATAATAAGGATTAATGTGCTCTCTTATTTTGATACCAATTTGGCCAGAATAAGGAAAAAATATATAAGCAATATCTATTGAATGTATTATATTTTATCAAGAAACATTTTGCCGAATTCATTTTGTCTGAATAGCATTAGGCTTTTTTTTTCAGATTGTTCTAAAAATTGGCTTTTTCTTGGATAAGTGTAGCATAGCAGCAGTTTTGAAACATATAATTGCTCCATATCAATCCTTTATTATATCTGGCAAGCGCGCTCCTATAGTGAACGAATTATCTCCTCTTCTTGCCTTATTATGGACAAACGTTCTCTCTCGAGACGCTTTATACTTTATTTTATATTTAGTTTATATAAAGAAGGCATTATCTCCTCCATTAGCATTACATCGGGTAGACTGGATCATTGAAAGAAGGCACTGTCTCATTGATTCACTTTATTTCAGACAAACGAGTTCATTTAAAGAAGGGACTATCTATCCTCTTTGCCTTATACCGGGCAAATGTGTTCATTTGAGGAAGACATTGTCACTTCCTCTTGCTTTAAACTGGGCAGATGAATTCATCATACCAAGGATACTAATACATTTAATCTTTTGTCTGTGCTCGGTGGCCAATATGACCCCAGACCACTTTGAAAGGCTGCCATTTTTTAGTTTACTACCGATTCTCCTTATTTTTGGAAGTTTGGTAAAACTCGCCGAGATCTGTCTCCTATGTGCAAATTCGCTCAAAAATCTTGAAAATATGCGCTACAGTGTCCTTTTTTCAAAAAACTTACGTTGTCTGTGCTCTGGGGTCACATTGACCCCAAATTGAAATTGTTATAACTTTTTTAATGTTTGGCCCATTTTGGACTTTTGGGGCTGTTTCAAAAGACATTTTAATCATCTTTCAGGTCGTTACTAAAGATTGACGGGCGGGTACATCGCGGGGAGGGGTTTTCGTAAAAAAGGGTACAAAAACAGTGATTTTTCATGCTTATTTTATTATATCTGAAAATCCTACCCATTTTGAACTGCACCAAGGTTATGCAGGAAGGCGTCTGCTTTGACATGAGGCATTGATTAGTTTAGCGCTTGGTCGCTAGGTGGCGGTATATTTGAATTCATTATTTTACACTACTCAAGTAACTCCGATATATGGAATTTTCCTCATTGTAAATATTCTTATCGCACAATTTTGAAATTTGTAAAGATGACGTCTTTAACAAAGTTCATCTGGTGGCAATAGATTGTCATTTGACGGAATAAATAAAAAGGAAATTTACAAATAGGCGGCGCTAGTGTACTTGCAATATTCTTGCATATATGAAATATTGCTTTAGCTTGAGATCCCTCATACCTACACCAAAGTTGTATTTGGCAACATTGTTCAGGATGTCTAGCACTACAAAGCGGTGCTCAATATAATGGCACTTCTTCTCATTTTTTTAATTTGTGCGATAAGAATATATACACTGAGGAGAATTCTATATATCGGAATATCTTGAGTAGTCTAAAATAATGAATTCAAATATACCACATCCTGGCGGTCGAGTTCTAAACTTATCAACGCCTCATGCCAAAGCACATGCCTTCCTGCATAGCCTTTTTAAAAATGTTGCAGTTCAAAATGGGTAGGATTTTCAGATATAAGTAAAATTATCATGAAAAATCACTGTTTTTGTACCCTTGTTTATTAAAACCCCTCCCCGCGATGTACCCGCACACCTACAAGTCGATCTTTGGGAACGACCTGAAAGATGATTAAATTATCTTTCAAAACAGCCCAAAAAATCCAAAATTGGCCAAACATTAAAAAAGTTATAGCAATTTCAATTTGGGGTCAATTTGACCCCAGAGCACAGACAACGTAAGTTTTTTTGAGCACAGACAGAAGGTTAAAGAAAGCAATATCTCTTCACTTCGCCTTAGGCTGTTTTTCAACTTAGGGTTCTACTAGCATTTCCACAGTTATTGAGAGCTTTCCCGTGCCTGCCAGTTACATGAATGTCTTGTGTGGCAAGTGCAATGGACACACTGTGCTTAAAGAGCGGAAAATGCTTCTCACCCGGAACCATCCTAAGCCGAACAGAGAATCGAACTCGCAACCTCCGGATCAGAAATCCTCCAATCGCTTTGTGCCGCACTCAAAAAGAAGAGAGAAGCATTCAGGGAAATGTTACATTCTGGAAATTGCATTCGGGAAAATTGCATTCGGGGAATTGGTTTTCGGGGAATTGACGTACAATCTGACAAACCTGAGCGAGCTGTTAAGACCTGTATGATAGAACTTGGACTCTCCTATAAACACTTAAGTGGCCTTATAACTGATGGAGCCGAGAATGACGGGAAAGTACACTGGCAATGTGACACTTCTGAAAAAGCAGAAACAATCGCCATCAAAGTTCATGTAAATATGTGGTCAATATGCTGATGAAATCCAAGACCATCACAGCCTAATCGCTGATTTTATAGTACACAGTTACGAAATATTCATTTTCTAAACGCTGTTTAATGATGTAATTTATGAAATGTACCTGAAATGTTTAAATGGAGATTATCGACCTCCAATACAACGACAAGCTCAAATCTAAGTTTCAGGAAGAAAACATCTCTCATAAGGTATTTTCTCTCTTCGGAAGCACATATCTGTGTGAACAGCACTTTTCAAGAATGAAAACAATAAAAAACTTGGAATCCTGTTTGTGAATTTTTGGTCACCGATTGTGAGAACAATATGCGTTTATTATTGGAGAGTGGGCAACTATTTCATTTTTTCATTAAATTTAGAACCAAAAAAAACCTGTTGCGTAAAGAAATAGTAGTTTGTGCAACGAGGCTTGCCGAGTTGGATAAATACTACGAGTGCTGAAAAAATCGAGTTTTGCAACGAGTTGCACACGCTATTTTTTGCAATGACGAAAAATGGGCTTTAATATGATAAATCTTTACCAAAATTGTACAATCGAATTTACTCCACATGATCATTCATGCCAATAAATTATGTTGCGGCAGAGAACAATAAGATTCCATCTTATCGTGGCAAATTGCATTGCTTGAAAAGCTATGAAGCGGTTGCCTTTGGAAAATTGTGATGTTATGTTCAACAAACCATTTCATTTATTACGAGACGCTTAGAGTACACTATTTAAACACTCACCCAAACTAATTCAGCTAAATGTAGTCATGTAACTACTGTCCCATTGCTGCTTTTTCATTATAGCACCCAAATGAGTGCTGTAATGAATATTATGCAACCCATTTAAGTTGCATAATGATCATTAAAGCACCCATTCTGTTGGTATGGAAAAGTAGGCCGTTTTATCACTCAAATGACAACTGTAAACCAGGTTTTATGATCAGGAATTGCAAAAATATTTTTTGCAATTCCTGATCATAATATCTGGTTTACAGTTCGTCTTTGAGTGATAAAACGGCCTACTTTTCCATACCAACGAAATGTATGCTTTAATGAACATTATGCAACTCAAATGGGTTGCATAATATTCATTATAACACTCATTTGGGTGCTATAATGAAAAACCAACTCCAGAACAGTCGTTACGTGACTAAATTTTGCTAAATTGGCTTAGGTAAGTGCTCATATAGTGTATTCTATGCGCCCCGTAATAAATTAAATAGTTTGGCGGTCATGACATCCAAAATTTCAAAAGGCAAGTACAACTATCGCTTCACGGCTCATTGAACTTTGCAATGTGGCACGGTAACATGGAATGATTCTTCTCCGCAGCAACATAATTTATTGGCAAGAATGATCATAAAATTAGACTACAATTTTGGAACAGATTTATCAAATTAAAGTCCATTTTTCGTCATTGCAAAATAGCGTGTGCAACTCGTTATAAAACTCGATTTTTTCAGCACTCGTAGTATTTATCCAACTCGGCAAGCCTCGCTTGATAAACGTACAACTCGTGCTGAAAAATCATCTTTTCGCAAATGGTTGCACAAACTACTATTTTGAACGCATTATAATCGTGTTTAGTTTTTTCTAATAATTGGTCATTCTGGAAAAATGAGAAAAACATGGAATATTTTGAAATTATATAAAGAAAATATTTACCAAATATTTTCTGGCTTGCCAGCTGGTTTTAATTCTGAAATTTGGCCCGTGGCTTGAAAAGGTTGGGCAGGCCTGGTTTAGGCCAAATGACATTTTCAGCCTTTCTGCCAAACAACCATATCCGCAAAACGGCATTTTCAACCAAATTATTATCGACCAAGCAGCTTTTTAGCCTAAATGACATTTTCGGACAAATGGTCTTTTCTGCAGGAGGACTTTTTCGGCCAAATGACCTATTCGGTCAAAGTACGTTTTCCGCTGTATGTCCACTTCGGCCAAATGACTTTTGGCCAGATAGGCCTCACCCTAATGGTTTGTTCGGCAAAACAACTTTCGACCTAGTGGCCTTCAGCCAAATGGCTTTCGACCGAACGAGTATCGGATAAACAGCCCTTTCTTCGTAAATTAATAGATTTATTAATTCGTGGATTCGCATATATGTTTATTTTTTAATTCATGAATACGTAAATTCTACAATTTTAATAATTTATAAATTCCAAAATTCGCAGTATCATTAATTTAACAAATATTAAAATTAAAAATTAGCAACTTCATAAATGTTTAAGTACGTAGATTCTTTAATTCATAAATTTGTAAATTCACAGATTCGCATATACGTAACCAAATCTTAGTAATTAGAGCTTGATCGAAATTGAACTCAAGTTGTAATGTAAAGAGTATTTCAGTATAGTAAGTATTTCAAGATTTTTTTTGCTTTTGTATATCTAACTTTGTGTTATGGTCTAACGAAAATCATTTTTCTTAGAAACAGAAAAAACGGAGTTTTTAACAAATAATGCAATACTTTTTTTGGACATTCATCAGTAGGTATAGCGGAGCCGTTATCTTTTTGATTTTTACATGATTTGCGTCTTAGTCTATAATATTAGTTTTTGGGAGCCGAAAATCCAAAACGTTTTCACAATTTTAAAAGGTCAAACGACATTTTCGGCCAACGGATAAGTATCGGATAGAACTCGGAATGGTAGCGATGATTAATTTATTTTAAAAAATCACTGAATGAAAAGTAATTAATAATAGTAAGAATTCGCTCTCGGAAGTATTTATTAGAATAAAATTGAATATTTCGGCAGCAAAAGTGATAAGTTAGTAAATGCAAAGCAGCAAAAGTGATAAGTTAAGCTATCCTTATTACACATAGGATTTAAAAATAATAGAAAACTTCATAAATTCGACATTTATAATATAATTTAACTGCATTTCATTGTGTGGTTAACGCCGAAATCGGCTTTATTTCCATTGCAATTGAAAAACTAAGAAGTATTATTCATTGCTGTTTGGAGCACATATTTTGTGTTAATGTTTAGTGCGTTGTCTTCTTTAAAGAGCATACTAATGAATGTAGGTATTGCGCTGTTAACACCGATGGATTTATTGTGGTTTATAACATACTTGAATAGTAAATGAAAGTCTCCTAGAGCGCTATAAAACTATAATTATTACTTGGGTTAGAAACGTGAAGTGTGATCAAACAGACAGGAGTAAATTTTTATGTAGAGATCTCATGCGATTTGGTTGCTCGGATCCTGACATAGTCTTCTATGTCTTCGCTCAATTTTGTATTACTTATGTGCTACAAAAGTTTCAGTTTGTGCTGGTCCTTCACGGAGCAAGTTATCAAGTTCATTATTCATGACACCAATATGTAGAGATCCATTAACGCATAAATCATATTCATGTCACGCGAGTTTTGCGGAAGCAAAATTTCGAACATAAACGCGCACAAAAGATCTTCGGAGCCCAAACAAGGTTGTCGCATGACCATCGGCTCACAGAGAAGCCGCTTTGCCCAAAACAAGTAAGATATAGAGCCACAAATCAAAGTATATTGCGCACGTAACACCTATTACCGAAAAATAACCTCTTCTTTGAATAAACAAAGTGCCCATCAGTTGGTGGATGGATCTCTTCGCACGAAATACAACGACGACGCGTTTAACCGGCGATGGTGCTAGAAAAGCGGCATGGTGCGCATGAGGACATTGAACAATAATAACGCAATCGGAGTGCGAAAGAAAAGTTCAAAGTGCGCCACTATTTGCCACCGCACACCACCAAGAGGGGAATCTTGGCGTTGGCCAGAGCCTTAGTGGAGCCACGCCGTGGCAATTTTGTACGACGAGCTTCAAAACCGCATCATGTAGTTGTAACAACGGTTATATTTATAGCTCCTTGCTCGGATCGTTAGGTTTTAAGGGCCTCCCCTAAAAGTATAAAGACTTTTACGGCTCGGACGGTGCGATAAACCAGTTGAATATTTGGACTGTGAGAAATTGCCTAATCCGTTGCCAAAATAGTGACGCTCGTATGATTTACCGAACGGTTGCGGCTGACAAGCCCATTGGAAATGGTTCAATAAATTTGAATTCGATTGGGTTCGTTTGTTGATTCATTGCGAAAGAACAATGCTTACAATAATCCAAAACCCCGAAAGTGCTCATTAGCACAGACATCGAATGCATACTTCTGCCGCCCGGCTGAGCGAGCGCAGGTTGACGAGTGGGTGGACATTTGTTGAAGTGTGTGCATTGTAAGGCGTAACTTATGGCACACATTAGGCCGAACAACGGTCTCTTCCCTACCGTTTGGATGGTTCTTGGCGACGACGCGACGAGACAAGGTATAGAAGCGAACATGACAAATGCTCCGATCGCGACGTGTGTCGTCTGGCGAAGGTCTGCCGCTGGCTGTGGTGGTCTATGTTTGCGGTCTTGCGATGAATGGGCAGTAATAAAAAGCGCCACTTTGTGGCTGACGCGTTATGTCACTTTGTGATCTCGGGTAACGACACATGGGTTGATAAATTTTCAAGTGGTTAGTTCTTCAGTTGTGTAGTTCGAAGCGGCGTGTGAATGGGGTCAAGGAGGATGAAATACCTAAACAATATTACATACGTATTATACCTGCATGAGGTATTTCCTCCTTGTTAAGAAAAATAGTAATTAATCAATAATACTGGCAGTTATATGGACTGGAAAACAAACCATACTGTAGATATTAGATACGGAACACACTGTCAAAATTCTTAAACAGCGAGAAATCACTCAAAGACTGTACATTGCAAGCTCCTACATGCCTCACTATCATCGGATCAAAAACACATGCATGCTCAGCAATGAATTAGTAGTAAATCATACACTGACCGATGTTAACGTTCTCCACAATGTATTCATCACTTTCCAATCAGCTGAAAGAAATCCATCAACTGCATCAGAACCGCCATCTGAATCAAAAGCGGCGGCACTCAGGCAAATTTGCATCTCCGTAACCAAATGGCCGTGACTGGTTGTGTTGTTGGCTGCCTTATGGCGCAGCGATTTTGATCTTCCACTTCACGAGTAAGTTACAACCACCTGGTCCCAAGGCAAATCGACAGCATCCATCGAATAATTATTCCGCGCTCTAGTTGAAGGCCACAATCCGGTATGATCGTCGTCGTCGCCGTAGTGTTTGACATGGAAAATTTACCATCGAAGCGCCACTTTTCACCAAAGAAGAAGGAAAAGCGTGCTGTTCAAATAGAGCTATTTTCTCTTTTCCCAGCGCCATAACTCCACTCGACCATTTTCGACAGCAGCAGCAACGCGCGCGCGCTCTATCGGAAGGGGTGATGCGCGATGCCTATGCAACACCGAACGTCGCACTTTGATTTTATAAGCAAATTTCTCTTGTACAAACATCACCGGAGGGGTGGTAATTATTGTTTTCTTTCGTTAATTATGGTCGCCGCTGCTGGTGCAAACCAGCGAAAACAAAAAGTTGTGCAAATTAAAGCTTAGCTCGTGAACTAATTTTTCACGGCAAATTACCGAACTTTATATCCGTTTTTGTGCAACTTGACGCCAGCCGTGATTGAGTTAACTATTCATCTGCTGCTAAGCTGCTCATTTAATAGTTTCCAATTCTGTCCTAATTAAACAACTTGGGATGAGTTGTTACCTCATAAGCCCTAACGCCTTTATATCTTTCTCATAGAACTCTCATATCTTTATAACCGCGTTTCGTCATGATCAGTATAGGGAATTAAGAATATCGAGCAGTTTTGTTGTTGATAAGATTGAACATAATGAGCAATTTGGAAAAATACTGTCATAATAAATTTATTGACTCTTTGATTGAATTTAGAAAATGGAAAACATCAAATAGGACAAAAATAAACTATTTAGAATTACCATCGCCCGAAGTTCAATTAGAAAATTAACTTATGCTAAGAGTTGTTGGAATGATATGACTATCGACAGTTTTGAGTTGGATCGTTCACTGTAATTTAGCAAATGGCAAGTTTAACTCGCAAGATCTAAGAATCATTTTCTACTTATACCAAACTGTGATTAGATACGATCATTGATACATATGGTTTCACTCTACCTCTACACAAAAACAACACCATATGCTTATATTGATAAGTTTTACTTATAAAACAGGACTTCCACTTGATATTTACCTGCACCTAAATTGTAGTTTATTTCAATAATAACGTAAAATGATGTATATGACAGTGAAGTGGCTCGCACTGGTTTGTTGACATTTATTGATTGGACATTGATTATATATCATAGGTATTAGCTATTGTCAAAAATTCCTAATCGCAACAAACCCTATCCATTTTGAAACACCACAACACGTTGATTGGAAAGTGTATGTCCAACACTCGAAAGCGAGCCCTCTTGACCTATTTTCAAACCCATGCGCTCGTCAATTAGAACCTCTCGTGCCTAAATTCCCCCAGACCTGACAGCCTACAAAAAATAATCAACCCCACAAACAATTTGGCAGCCGCTTTCATTCATTCACACAAATTGACCAACTTATCCAGGGACTGCATATATATGTACGATCCGCGCTTGCAAATGTGGCCCAAGCTTGGTGGAAGAAAAACAAAAACACTTTTACAAACCCGAAGAGTCTGACACTCTCGAAAGACTGGAAGATTAATAGTCTGGGTCTTGCTGGTCGCTCGTACGTCATTAGGAAGCCACCAGTGAAAAAAAAAACGGCAAAGCTACATATTCCTTCATTTGCTTTCCACCACAACTCGGACAGGCCATTCTTCTATCAATCTTCGAGATTTCAATTACGTAAAAATGGGATTTCA
Source organism: Armigeres subalbatus (assembly GCF_024139115.2). Lineage (NCBI taxonomy): Eukaryota > Metazoa > Arthropoda > Insecta > Diptera > Culicidae > Armigeres > Armigeres subalbatus. Next base: position 223,897,140 of record NC_085141.1, on the reverse strand, counting down.
TTCGACATCAGTTGGCCAGTCAGTCAGCGTCAACGGACTGTGGGTTAGTTGCTTCACCGATCACCGCAGCAGCAACCCTACTGTTTTATTTTTCCTTGGTATAAGGAGGTTGAGCCTTTCGTTGCAAACTATAAGCATTGTGTTACTGGGTGTAGATGGGTTCAAAACAGTAACCAGCCACATCCCACATCAGCACATTACCGAGCGCATTTTTTTTTTAATGGAACACAACTTCGCGTTCATGTACATATTCTTTTTTGATAGACAGCGTTTTGCGAAAAGCCGCATATCATGAATTGGTGATCGAATTGGAGAACACACACTTTAAAATTGCTAAAAATTTGAAGGATCGTTGTGATGATGAAGTGTCGCTTAACAAAAATATGCCTGTCCCCAACGATAGCGAAAGAGACCCCTAAAGGCGAAACGCCATTTCGGTATTGCTACGAATTATGCGAGTTCGAGATAGATATAACAAAAACTAGATTTAAATTTATGTAAGTTGTGTGAAACAAATATTGAAACAACAGAAAAGGTGTGCAGAACTACAGTTTTCCACATTTGGATGAAGTGTTGCGAGGTAAAACGCATTAACACTAACCTATGATGTACCACGCGCCTCCACTAGTATCCATGCACTGGCTACGCCTAAACAAGTGAAACGTACGTGGATGGATGGATGATAAAATGTCTCCTCAAACATTTTCGATGTTTTAGCCAACATAAACCGGGATACCGAACCATTTCAACTTTCAGACAAAAAAAATGCAAGAAACTCAAAATAACTAGGATCTCTTGAATTTTTGATGCATTTAAATTTGTTTAAAAATGGGTCTGGGGCAAAACGCTCCAGAGGTGATGCAATATGGCACATTTGCATGAGAAATAGACGGTGAACGCATGGTTGTTTGTAAACCTTATTTGATTGAACGAAAATCTTAGGGGTGAATTGGAAGAACCACATAGGGGAAGGGGGCAATATGCCCTAGCTAAGCAAACACTGCTTTATTGCCTTATTTGTAACGCCTTTCAATTCATGGGTATTTTTACATTATGCAACCGTTAAACAAGATAGCTAGTTGATGCCATTCAAAATTGTCAAAAATCTTAATCAAATTGATAATACCTATTCACATTTAAAAAAAGTGGTGATATTCTGTTGCCGGAAAACTCATGAGGCAAAACGCCTTTTAGCTGGCAGCTCCTAGGGAACAAAGCACCACGCGTCAGCGAATCAGCATTGTTGGGATAGTGCGTGGAGACGCAAATACATTGTAGGTTAGTGCCACTAGGGCGTCTTGCCTCGCCAAAATGTTAGATGTTTCTTCAAAATGTTGATTTGTTGTTGATTTTAAGTGCAAATCAAAGAACTCACATAAGTAATTTCATGAGTTGGGCTATTTTGCTCCCATCAAAATATGACTTCGATTTCCGTCCCACTTGTCCTTAACATGAAAAAAAAAAATCAGAGGACTATTCACTGAGAGATCCGAAGTCTTTTACGAATTCCTGAAACTTACTCGCGAATTGTTCTGAAGTACCTTTGAGAATTCTTGTAGGAATTTATCCAGAATTTTCAAAAACCTTTACAAAGTTTCAACTGTTAACTATTTCTAAATCTTTTACAGACGATTTTACTGGAAAACCAACAGTTTACTGAGCTCCAACAACAAAGTTGTCTAGCACTTGATCCCAAATTTGAGTTTCTTTTGTAATTTATGAAAAACACCTCCTAGAGTTTGTTCAATAATTATCCTTCTGCAAATCCTGCTGGAATTTCTTTTCTAATCTAATCTAATCTAATCTCATACTTGCGTAGCCAATACTTGAAAGCATCCTGGAAAATGACAGTTTCTGAATTCCGTCATTTTTCTTTTCATATGGCCAGGCCAACTACGCAGTATGTACCGCAGAGATGACTCCTAGATATTGAGCGACTTCAGGAATACCTAAAGTCACTTAATAGCTTGGAATCGAGGGGAAAGGAAGAAAGCGTGGACCTCCCGTACCAAACGCTTCCAATAATATATGTACCTAATATATAATAAAAATCGTGTACGTGTTTATATATGATGTATATCTGTATGTGTGTATATGAGTGTGTATGTGTGTTTATATCTGTACACTGATAGACAAAAGTACTCGTCATGTTTTAATAGAGTTTACTATGAAAACATGACGAATACTCATGTCCATCGGTGTATGTATGTATTTGTGTATATATGTGAATGTGTGTGTGTTTTTGTTTGGGTGCATGCGTGTTTGAATAAATTTACAGGTTTTCAGCAAACGCTGAACATGTTTGAGCATTTACATAGGCTTGATCGCAATATTAGAAAGGGCATTGCCCTTGATAACAATCGATCAGCCCTAGCAAGCACGAACATGCGACCGTCATCAGGATCTGCAGCACTTTTTTATGCACTACACATTTGTTTCGACCGCGGTCACTGCACAGGTTATATTTTCTATTGTTCTATTTTTAGGCGAATCTCCGCGCAAAAGTAGAGCGCAAAAACCAACCGCCGCAAATCCTGCTGGAATTTCTTTTGACATTAATCTGAAACAATTGATCGGATATTCCTTGGTTCATGCAAAGAATCCTACCAGATTTTTATCCAGGATGCTATTTTTTTCGTAGGACTTTCTTCAATTTCTTGTTACTAGAACCATTCATGAATTGCGTCATGAAGTCTCCTCTACTTTTAGTAGTTCGCCTGATCTTGGTAGTTATCACAAAACAGATTAGCAACCCTGAACAAACTGCAAGAGTCGAAGTGGACTCATTGCGTATCAACAGACGAAAAACCGTCCTATTCCATCCGTGGGTATATGAGCGTATGGATGTGTGGAAAAAACTAATTGATTCCTTAACGAACTTTAACCGCGCAATGTCCTATTGTTTGCTATCAAACATTGGCCAGATCGGACGATGGATTCCAAACTTATGGCCAAATACTATGAGGGGAATTTTCAAAATTAGTATAACTAAATATGGAAAATGCAATGTATCTACGCATCAGTGCAATTTTGAACTTTCCTTATACACTGAGCGAAATAAAAATAGCACCATTTATGAATTTTGTTACCGAATGAGGTAACAATATGGTCAACGATACTGATTCCATCCAAACAAAAAAACCCATCCCCTCCAAAAAAGTAACTAACACACCCCTGGACATTTTCCACAACCGGCGAAATAAAATCGGGCAACCCACATTTTTGGAGCGAAAAAGCGACAACCCGAGAACTGAACGAAAGGGGCAGCGAAGAAAGAAGGAAAAAAGGTTTGATCGTGGAGTCAGTGGCAGAGAGTGGACGCGAGCGGTTGTAAACGTGTAAGTTCTGGATATTCAACCTCAGCTCCGTGGTAAAACGTGCTTGCCAACCCGTCGGACCACAACCAAGCCAATACCAAGTCTGCGAGTCCAACATCCGCTCCGGGAAACGGGCCAGCGAACCCGTCGGACGCCAATCTAGCCACCATACGACTGCGTGTCCAACCTTTCCATCGAGAAACGGGCCTACGAACCCGTCGGACGCCTCCAAGCCACGTGACCCCAACCAAGCCAATACCAAGTCTGCGAGTCCAACATCCGCTCCGGGAAACGGGCCAGCGAACCCGTCGGACGCCAAGCAAGCCACCAATACTTCTGCGTGTCCAACCTTTCCTTCGAGAAACGGGCCTACGAACCCGTCGGACGCCTCCAAGCCACGTGTAAGTTGTCGATATCTAAGCTCAGCTCCGTGGTGAAACGTACCGGCAAACCCGTAGGACCCCAACCAAGCCAATACCAAGTCTACGAGTCCAACCCCCGCTCCGGGAAACGGGCCAGCGAACCCGTCACGCCAATCAAGCCACCATACTTCTGCGTGTCCAACCTTTCCATCGAGAAACGGGCCATCGAACCCGTGGGACGCCAAGCAAGCCACCAATACGTCTGCGTGTCCAACCTCCCCTTTGGGAAACGGGCCTGCGAACCCGTCGGACGCCTACCAGCCACGTGTAAATTGACACGACCAACATCTGCTCCGGGAAGCGGGCCAGCGAACCCGTCGGACGCCGACCAAGCCAACGAACCCGTCGAAAGAACCCAGCCACGTAACGAGTCTACGAACCCATTGAACGCCTCCGGCGACCTACTAGGTGTCGCCACGTCCTCGCTGTCGCATGCATCCTGCCCCTTGTTCCGGCGAACAACCAAGCGACGCCACGTGTTCACCGTCGGCTTCATCTTGGCCCTCCTTCCGGGCCAACCACCCATCGAACCCATTCCATCGTTCCGGGCGTATGTACCCGTGGAACGCCACCCAAGGTATGTCACCAGCGCATCTCCTTAGTCGCATGAATACACCATCAGGTACCCAACGTCAGTAAACGGCCGCACCGAATTCTATTCCTTCCCTAAACTAACCCTACCAAATGAACCTACAATAAACAAAGTAAAATGTATTTAAAAAAAATCTTTTAAATTAACCACTCAGCCCTAGGTAGCATGTCAGTCCGTTGACTTTCTTGTCGAGTCCGCTTCTGCAAAGTTTATGTGTCGTGTGTTCCCCCAAGCAGGTGTCGTGCCGACCCTGAGAAGTTATGAGCAAAGAGAGCTAGTGAGGGAGACGTAAGGACGTCCACTCCGCAGGCGTACGGACGTCATAGGAGATTGTTACAATTTATGAACAGATGATGGTAATTTTAGTTCAGAATGTAAGCACATTCTGTTTCACAACTTTTCAGTGCATTACATTGATATTAAAGCGGAACATTTACAATTAAGCTGAAAAATTTATGAAAAAAGTGTCGAAATAAAAATAGCACCACTTTGCTAACAACTAACACGGAGAGTAAAGTTGTATGCAAAAACTGATGAAAGAGAGGTTTATTTTCGAAATTTAGCAGAAATAGGTCGAGTGCAGCATCTTCCTTCCAAACAGATTGTAAAAATGAAATCCTACAATGATGCATGTCTCTTTTTCAGAGAAATCGATCCTAAGGCTTCCGATTATATTTTGAGAAAATGTTAATAATGGCCATGCCAAAGACAAACGAGGAAGGAGAAGCCAGCTTGCGGCAAAAAATGAGTAAAGAAATATTAGGGAAACAGTGGAAAAAGAATAAATCGTGCTAAGGCCGTGCAGAATTTCAATATTGAATGACAACAAGATATGTGAGCCTAATTCTGCCAAGTATCGAGGGCTAGACGAGGCGCAAAAGGATCGGCAAGCTTCATTTTATAAGGCACAATAACCTTAAGCACGGGGCCCTCCTTAGCCGTGCGGTAAGACGCGCGGCTACAAAGCAAGACCATGCTGAGGGTGGCTGGGTTCGATCCCCGGTGCCGGTCTAGGCAATTTTCGGATTGGAAATTGTCTCGACTCCCCTGGGCATAAATGTATCAGCGTGTTAGCCTCATGATAATACGAATGCAAAAATGGTAACTTGGCTTAGAAACCTCGCAGTTAATAACTTTGGAAGTGCTTAATGAACACTAAGCTGCGAGGCGGCTCTGTCCCAGTGTGGGGATGTAATGCCAATGAGAAGAAGAAGAAGAAGAAGAAGAAGAAGAAGAAGAAGAAGAAGAAGAAGAAGAAGAAGAAGAAGAAGAAGAAGAAGAAGAAGAAGAAGAAGTAGAAGAAGAAGAAGAAACTTAATTTTGATGAGATGTACACTGCCGCTAACCGCAAGTCGAGCACATCTATATATGGAGCCCCATATACAGATGTCCTCGACTTGCGGTTAGCGGCAGTACATAACCTGCACAAACAAATTTAAGAATGTACTTCTTCGGTCGAAACGTTCAAAACGTTGGTGGTTGACAATACTATTTGTCTGATCTAGCCGATCTGACAATACTATTTGTCAAAATTAGCCGAAACCTTGGTGATGAAGTAATGATGATTATGAGGGCTTTTTAATTTAGAGTAAATCTTTTATCGGTATGAGTATCGACGAGGATTAAGTCGAAGGATAACATCAAAATGCTAGAGATAAACCTAATCAAACACGGCGAGTCGTTCATGAGGCAATATCTAACTTATCAGCTTGATAATGCAACGACTCACAACTCTGAGTTGACTAAAACAATGTTTTTAGAGAAAATATGGAGAGTTTTGAGAGATTAGCCTGTGCTCCGGGCCCCAATTCCTTAGAAAACCTTTGGTTTATACTTGCTCGTTACTTTTGTAAAATGGGTAAACGATTCGACAACATAAATATGATAAAATTTCGTTTTCGTGAATGCTAAAACTGGTGCTTTTTTTATTTCGCACCTTTTTTCATGAATTTTTCCGCTTAAATATAAATGGTGCGCATTAATATCAAAGCAATGTACGGAAAATTTGCAAAACAGAATGTGCTTACTATCTGAACTGGGTAATTTCATCTCTTCATAATTTCAGAAAATATTAGTGAAAACATGGTGGTGTATGCCTTTTTTATCGCACAAGAAAGGCACTAGCACTAGGTAAAGTGACCAGTGTTCTCTAGAAATTCTTTTTATCTAAGATTTTGACTCCGAAAGTTCAACTATGGTGTAGGAATTTAAGTATTTGTTTGAAAAATTGCAAAACGCCTGTAGGCATTTTCAATTCGAAGATTATTGCGCTTTAAAATGCGTGGACATATGTGAGAGGTTAGCTAGCCTAGGGCTGAAATAATTTTCATACAAACAAGAAATTGACAACACATTTCCGAAAGATAGTTATTTATACGAGTTATTGCTAGAATCAATTTTAAAATTTCACGGCAGAAGTGAATCGAGATAAGAAATAACCGTAGAATGGGACCGTCTAAGACGAATTAAGTACTGTCCATTTAATTCCACCAGTTAATTTTCGTTATCTTTGCAGATACGTATTTCGACCACAACTGTGTGGACGTCTTCAGTGTCTTGTACTTGACTCGACTCAAGTACAAGACACTGAAGACGACCACACAGTTGTGGTCGAAATACGTATCTGCAAAGATAACGAAAATTAACTGGTGGAATTAAATGGACAGTACTTAATTCGTCTTAGACGGTTTAATACATTCCACTAAAAGAGCTTAATATATTTTTCCGTAGAATGGGGTTCGACGAATCCGTTTGTTGAACAACCGTGCAGATGTGAAACTGTCAAAATACAAAACATCAGAATTAGCAAAATATTTTTTTCTAAATCAAGAAGAAATGCGAATTAACAAAAAAATATAAAAAATATCAACATGAACATGAAAAGTATAATCTAAAAGGTGTATGTTCGAATGGGTTTTAAAGTTCAACAAATGTATTAGGGGGAATGACGGCTTTGGCAGGTTTTGTTCTATTATTGTCAGGGGGTTTTATGACTGATTATGCTCGAATTTGGCCTAAACATTCTTTGCATATCAAAGAATATTGTGGCCAAATTTCATAAAATTTGGTAGACAAACCCCCCTGACAATAATAGAACAAAACCTGCCAAAGCCGTCTTCCCCCCTATCTAGTATTTTTTTGGGAAATTCTTCTGCAGTTTTTCGTTATGAATTTCCTTAAGAATTTCAAACGAAAGCTTTCCAAAGTATTTCTGAGCATATTGTACTTTATTTACTTCATTTTGAGTAAGATAATTCTACAAATCCCTCAACAATTTTTCCAATACCTATTCCACTCAGTTCCTAGATGTTTCCAAAGTCAGAAGAACTTAGAAATGTTCTTCCATGACTTTCACTAGAATGCATTTTTCATGATAACTCTGTTCAGTTGTTCCAATATTTTTTGGACATCTTTTAAACGTTAGAAAAAAACCGTAATCTTGAACATTTGCGAATACTGTTGGGTTGTTTTTGGAAGTTCGGTCTTGCAATGACACTATTTCTAGGCATACACAGGTTTTAGTAACTCGTTTATGACAAGTGTGCTGCTTAGGTTGATAGAACGTTTAACAGATTTATCAGAAATCTCCATAGGGTCTGTGGGGGTGCCATTCAGGACTTTATTGACTTTTTGGTATATTTTTCGTACCAATAACATCTTTTCATAATTGCATCGTGGAGAAAACTTATTTGCAATGCCTCTGAACGGATTTGAAAGGCCAATTCTAGGCATACTGGAACCGGTTTTGGGGCTCTAGCTGGGGACAACTATCAGAATATCTTTAAATTTATCATTACCATCATCGGCGGTTTTTGTAAAAGAAATAAATTGTTGTTGTCTACTGCCATTATTTAATCCTTTTGGATTCAAACATCCAAGGGTACCCGGAATCGATTCCGAAGACCCTGTGGGCACTATCTTAGGACATATAGCTGGATACTTTCAAGCCATAATACGGTTTTTTCGAAGTACATTTGGCCGAATAACATGTTGAGCCGAAAGTTATCTGGTCGTATTCCATTTGGCCGAAACGGTTCTTAGGCCAAAAAGTTAGATTGACCGAAAAAAGTAATTTCGCCGAAAATAAGATTTGGCGGATTAGATCATTGGGCCGAAAATGTTGTTTGGTCGAATGGCCGAAAATTTTATTTTGCCGAAAAGTTAGTTTATCCGAAAATGTTGCCTGGCCGAACAGACCATACCATCGCTTCCCTCTGCTCATTTCAATTTTCTCAGTTCTTCAGGGATTTCCGAATATGTGTATTACGACTAATTATTTGATCAACATGGGTGTGGGCTTCCAGGTCTTGCGGTTAGCGGCGTCAGTCGTTGAGTGTATTTTCGAGCCATGAAGTGTAGGTTCAAATCCCGCAATCCCGCCCTAGTAAGGAGAAAACTTTTCGTGACTGGTCCCACTGGGTGTTGTGTAAATGTCCTGTCCGCTGTCTAATGCTAGGTGTTTAAGTATTCAGTCTGTGCGACCTCTCGTCGCAGACGGTAACCTTGTCTTACTTTTAAATATGATGCAATATCTGACCTGATATTTTGATAAAGGATATCAACACCTCAGGTCAAACAAAGATAACAAAACGTAGTGGAATAAAATGTAAAGTACTAAACTCGTCTTAGACGGTTGACTTCAGGTCATTTTTATGATTCCGGTTTACCCCTCTTCAATAATGTCAAATCCATAATTGTTTCTTGGTGATTACCCAGAATTAGTGAAGAGAAACATCGAGTTCTATTTACTTATTGTGTACGTTACGAGGATCACAGATCACGAGGAACATCCTAGAAATCAACAGAAAAGGAAATAATCTTAGAGGACGAGGCTTCTTGGCATTTGTTTTGTTAGTCTATAGAAGCCCAAAAAATCCTTTATTTTGAGCTCTTTATCACAAAACTCAAATATTAGAAAAGTTCGACTACCTCGACTAGATATTTGTTTCCATTACAATTTACAAAAATAATCCAAATAATTCTGCTTCCATAGTTAGTGACAAATTTGGATAGAATTGGTTCTCTCACCTGGCCAGTAAAACTCCAAATGCAATATTCTCTAGACGCTTAAACGCTGAAGGAAAAACATCAAAATACATTTTTAGAAAAATAGATGAACATGCTTCGACTGAATCTTTTAGTATAGAATTTCAAGTGGAATTTACTTCTGCCAGCTGATATATGCACCATGAAGTTTCTGGTCGCCGGATATGGATATTTTTTGGTGAGATTGTTTCAAAATGTTGCATAGGTCCTTATGTTGCGGTAGCGTTTAAATAGTCCATCCTGGATATAATACCATTAAAAACAATTATGGATCCGCTAAAACTCTTCGAATCAACCTCTAGAACACCTTTTGTTTGACAAAATTCCGTTCAAAATGATATAAAATCAACGTTTTTCATTAAAAAATTGCTTCCTTTGAGCCTATTATTGCGGTAGTGCTAAGGTCCTATTGTTGTGGTATCGCTCTCCATAAGAAATACAGGCAATACCGCAACAATAGGACTGACCTTCAAAAAATACCGCAACAATAGGCAACAGCGTCGTATTATTGTGGTATTTTGTTTTTATTGTGATAAAATCAAAACAACATAAGTTTAGTACAATTGACGTAATATTTACGAAACTAGAGTTAACCAGCATCCAATTCGACTACTGCATTATAAAAAAAGATAAACAGTTAATTTTTGAAGAATTTTCGAAATCAATTTTGTTTCGATGCGGCGCCTAAGCCCTCCATAATAGGTCGTTTTACCCTACTATGTTTCTTATGACTAAAACCTGGGACGGGACTTGCAAAGAGGAAAAAATGTAACTTCATCTGCAACCAGCAAGCGCTGTCACGAATTGTCAGATGCAACCAGAACCTTTTTGTGTAAAAGTATTGGTATCCCTCAAAAAGTATTCTGAATCATTTTGTTTTACGAGTACTTTTTCACTTTGAAAAGTATTCTACAGGGTGTTCAATAAGTTCGAATACACTTTCAAAAAATGGTTAAAAATTGTAATTAAATTATTTCCTTTCCCGGTTTTATTTCATTGAAAGTATTGTTTATAAGGAACGTTTGTAACATTTCTTCTGGAATGACCTCTATTTTGTACTTCTTCACGAGCTTCCGTTTCTGAAATCCATCGCAAGCGGTACGCACGGTCTGCATGGGCGTTTTCTTCCAGATTTTGAGAATTACGTCTTGAACTGGTCCAAGTTACTGACCTTGTATTCGTACAGCTTTAACATAATAAAGGAACAAACAAGAAAGTTAAGAGGGTTCAAATCCGGGAAGCTGTGAGGTCACAAAGTGTTGTCCAAAAAGTCGATGAAATTGTCCCCATATAAGGCTTAAATCGCATTTTCCGCGTATAAAGGGTTATCGTCCTATTGGAACACGTAGGGTTGATCTCCGTCTTATCACCGGGCCACTGGGGCATCAATCTTCCCCAAAATCTCAGTTTTGTAGTACACCGCAATCTGGAGAATTTCCTAAACTGTGGAAAACTTCCTTTCTGGTGCCGATTTTCAAGTCTGGCAAAAAATCCGACATCCGCAATTACCGCGGAATCGCTCTTCTCTCCATCATTCCAAAATTATTCGAAGCAATTGTCAATGAGAAAATATTCAACCAAATAAAAAATAGGATCACTACAATGCAGCACGGATTCTTTAAAGGTCGGTCGACAGCTACGAACTTACTGGAATTTGTGAATTATTCTCTTGAAGCCATGGACAGAGGAAATCACGTTGAAGTTTTATATTTTAGTAAAGCGTTCGATAGAGTCGATATACCAATGCTTCTCTTTAAACTGCAAAAAAATGGGTTCCTTAAATGGCTTGAAGCATATCTGACCAGTCGCAATAAAATAGTTAGGTTCAAAGGAAAGCAATCTGTAGCTATTCATACCACATCGGGAGTCCCGCAAGGCTCTCATTTAGGTCCGCTATTGTTTATTTTGTTTGTAAACGACTTGTCCTTCATTCTTAAACATCTAAAAGTATTGATTTACGCTAGGAAACGATATGAAACTTTTTATTGAGATCAAAGACGCTGAAGACATGAACACATTCAAACACGAGATCCAGATATTTCATAACTGGTGTATAAAAAGTTTGCTACAGCTCAATTTAAAGAAATGCAACTTAATTACTATAAGCAGGAAACGAAATATTCCAAATATGACAATCACTTTAGGTACCCAAGCAGCACAACTTGTTTCACTACTGAACATTTCCCTGCGTTGCAACTATTCGGAAAGAAACAATCTTTGCGTATGTGCCATCAAATATAACTCTCTTGCAATCTAAAAAGCGCAAGAAGTGGAGCCTACGGAAACATTTTTCGATTGCAGTAAAATTGCAATAATTTTGCAAAATACTACACCGGAAAAAAAATAAAATAAAAATATAAAACGGGATTTGATTCATGAATCTTGTGATTGATAGTCCTTCACTCTACCACAGCACCATACAACACTTCGAAGGGACATCATGTTGACTCACCATAAAAACCATACGATTATGAAGTTTTGCACTCGGGTTTTCTGTTACTTGATTGCACCATCACCGGAAAAAATGTGAGTTGTCAAAACATTGAACGATGCTAAATTAAACATGAAGATATACTTAACTTATCTGCAACTTAATTTAAACAAACAAATAAATTTTGAAAGACGCATTGAAGTTACATGGTAAAAAAATATGCAACTTGATGATTTTGTTTCGTGTTTGCAACATAAAGTGCAGTATTCTTTGGTTGTTTGTTTCCAAATGTCAAACACGTACTGCATTGCAATGTTAATGAAACATTGATCACAACTCGAACGTTTTTGACATCTTGATGCCACTTTTTCGTGCTTTGATGTTTTTTCAATGCCTTTAATGAAACTGAATAGAAACAGGGTGCTTTTTGGAAGATGTTGCGTGTGCTACTTGGGTAGCCAAAAGGTAACAAGATGTGATAGAGTTAGGGATCTTGGCATAATTATAGACTCTAAGCTTACGTTCATTGACCATTATAATACTATTATAAACAAAGCTAATAATATGTTAGGATTCATAAAAAGGTTTGGCTACAACTTCCACTTTGGCTACAAAATACACTATAAAAACATTATATATTGCTTATGTCAGATCGATACTTGAATATTGCAGCATAGTTTGGTCACCTTGCACAGTCACGCATGACACAAGAATTGAGTCGGTACAAAAGCAATTTTTATTATATGCACTACGCAAGTTAGGGTGGACTCAACTTCCACTCCCGTCTTATAAAGCACGATGCATGCTAATTAGTATACAGTCGGAATTCGCTGGTTGGGATCTTAATACTTGGGTCACTTTTTAGTTGGGCCTCCGCTGGTTGGGCCATGGCCCAACTAAAAAGCAACCGAACGTCAAAATTCAATGTAAACCCGGAAAACTGGATTGGGCGTCACTGGACATCATTTGTGATGTTCAAGTCGAAATACACGTGTTCAAATGGCTGTCAGTTGACCCAACTAAAAAATCGAATTCGTTAGTTGGGCCGAGGTCGTGGCCCAACCAGCGAATCGCGACTGTACAAACATTGAAGGAACGACGGGAATATGCGATGGTATCTTTCATTAATGATGTTTTCTCGAACAAGGTCGACCAAGAGGCAATATTATCTAAATTAAATTTTTATATCCCACAAAGACCTTTGCGAAATCGATCTTTTTTTGCCTATAGTAGTCATCGTACAAACTATGCGAAATTCGGACCCATAAATCAAATGATGGCTGCTTATAATAAACATTGCAATGCTATTGATTTCACTACTTCTAAGACTAAATTGAAACAATACTTGCGTACTCAGTAAATGCTTGGTGTGTATAAATTTCATATCGGATAAAAGTGTTTAGTAATTTTAAGTAATGGAGAACTATATTATATTATTAAATCTGTATCAAACGGTCTACAAACATGATTGACAATAAATAAATAAATAAATAAATAAATAAATAAATAAAATGGTTTTGACCTTCAAAAAATGCTGTTTACAATGCCCCAATCCATTTTCATCGCGCGTAATAAACAAACAACAAGTGACAGAATGTCAACAGTCAACACCACACCCACACACATACGTTAGCGTATATATACCGCTAACGCTGACACCAATACTTATACACAATATGCACATTGGGCTTACAAACACAATGATCAAACATTTGTATTCGAACTTATTGAACACCCTGTAGAAAAGCCGGACAGCTTAATATTGAACTGTTATGAATACGTGTTTTATTTTCGATAGGAAAATCTTTATAAAAATAAGTTTACAAATCCGTAAATCACAAATACTTTTATTGTGCTCAGAAGATTCTACCCGGGATTAGGTGAAACACTCAAGGAAACAGTTGAGAATCGATGACTTTGATGAAAAGAAGAACAAGGGTCAAAACAAGGAAAAAGAAGCCGTCTTTGCAGGTCTCGTCTCAGACTAAAACTAAATACGCGCTGGATTAGAAAAAATTCTATGGATCCATTATCTAAATGATAATGGTAGCATAAACAGTGACCTCCGACTTGTCATGAAATATTATGGTTCCAGTTAAAAATCGAATTTCGAACTCGCGAAAACCGATTTTATTTGCGTTCAACTTATAGCGCATCATGACGCAACTAGTACACAATGTTCGCAACCAGATGCGCTATACAGCGCACCAGATGCGCAGTAATGAAACTTGCGAATAATAAGAGAAAAAATGATTGTCGTGAGTTCAAAAATTCGGTTTTGAGCTGCACACATAATACCAGGCAGTCTGAAATGGGTCACTGGAGCTGCAGTAGAGCTAACACTTTCTTATTCCCGGACTAAATCTGACTGTAAAATTATGTGAAACAGACAGCTTTCTTCCATAACATTACTGGCAGCCAGTGAGGGCGAGTTTTGTACGCACGCCACAACAGGAAAAGTTTTACACAGGTTTTGAATCTGAATCTGCATCGAACAATTTTTGGAGTGACTTGTAAAAACTAATCTTAACATGACTGGGAACTGCCCAAAAAACCTTAAAAATGATTTGCTTTGCAGTAGACCTTCTTACGCGCCAGAATTCACTATATGGTATTGAAATTTAGTGTTCGCTATCAAAATACCAATATTTGGAATCCTCAAACAATTAATCTAAAACTCAATTTCAATGAGAATTCGGGAAACAAAGACTCATTTTCACGGAAGTGAAAACATTGGTGATATCAGTCTATTTTATTCCTGAAATTTTAATCCGAAACAAAAATAGAACTTTTATAAAAAAGTTATAAGTTTGTCGTATCCTAACGGAACTATCAATTCTATACTTTCGCCTCTAATGCTATCATGAACATGTACGTCCAAGTTTGGAAGATGATATTAGCATTTCCATATCATTGTAAATCGTTCAACTTCACGTAGAAGTATAACACACACGAAATCATTAATTTGGGTAACTAGAGTCTAGAATCCCAGAGACAATATATAAGGGATACCACAAGCAATGTAACCCGAGCAAAGCTTGAGAGCGAAACGATAACTCGTTTTTATGTTGTGAAATCACCGAATATGATTACTTAATTTGATATCTTTTTGGTCGTTTTAACGGTTAAAATAACAAAATGTATAGCAGAAAAATCTTACTGTAACATCAAATCGAAAACTATTCCTGCTATCGATGAAAGCATATCGAAAACTAGATTTGATATTGGTTCCGATAACAAAATAAATACACAGTTTGATATCAGATCATACAATTTAGAAATCTACAGCAAAATGAGATCAAAATATGTAATCAATCATGATGATTCATATTTGAAAACAAATTATGATTTCAATTTGCTGTCGAAATCAAAATGTGTTTTCTATATGCTCTCATTATGTTTTTAGACTTTGCTCGGGAAATGCCTGAAGGAATACCACTCTCTAAAAAGGTTGAGAACCGCTGATCTAGACGACTGCCATCGCTACGACACGACCACGAACTCCAAAATCCTGTACTATATTGAATAGAATTAAAAGTATTGATAATGTGACAATTTTTTGACGCGTTTTCGTAGTAGGGTACCAGGAGTAAACACTTTGTTGGAAACTGCTGACTTCCATGGCAACATTTTGGCTATCTACCCTAGTTGAGTGGTCGAATCATGTGATTTCCATGTTGCGTAATTACATCAAATATTTTTAGCGCAATTGGCTTGAAAATCTTTGGAAGCAAGTTCCGAATCAGCTTTTTGGCACATCAAATGATGCAGAAAAGTTCGGGATGTTATAAAATGTATTGTTCTCTACTCCAATACTCATTTCCCCATTTGTAAAACAAGTTAACCCATTACTTCCTAAATCCCAAACAAATTTATTCAAATCAATGCTGCATTGCCATCGGCTATTCCTTTAAGTACAATGAAAGATGCTCACCGAAAATGAGAAGCCACATAGGAAAATAAAACACTATAACCACGCCATTACCGAAGGAAAATTAGGTTAGCCTGAAAGTTCGAGTTCGAGGTTAACTTTTACACACGCTCCCCAAAAAAACGCAACCACAAAGAAAAGTGAAACAAGTTTGCTACTTCCTCTGTATCCACCTTTCCAGTTTGAAAGCGCTTGGTCAATCCACCGTCGTCGTTACCTTGAGAGGTAGGTACCCGCCACTACTACAACTCGGACGGGGTGTGATGAATGTGGCTAAACTGGCTGGGAAGATATATGTCCGAACGCCAAAGCCAAAAATGCGATGGAAAGCGTTGCCGAATGCCGTGTGTTTGAAATAGCAGTACTAACACCGGACAACCTAATCAGCTGTGGCACAGAGGACCATTCGATGTTAATCTTATTACTGACCGAGTTGGAATATGCTTAGGGCTTCGAACGCGCGCAATGTCGCCGGACCACCGCAAGGCATTTGCAATTCAACTGGAGTGACCTTGATCGGACGGAAACGGCGCTGGATCCAATTTCACACAAAACTGCCCATTGTGCGGCGTACAAATTGTGGTTCCGGTTGGGTCAGCAGCCGTTGTCGTCGTCGTCGTCGTCGCCACCATACCAGTCGGTCGGTAGTCTGTGTTTAACTCATTCGGTTTGTTGTAGTTATGCGATCTGTTGCCGGGGGTTGTGCGGCGGACGGGTAAGCTAACAAACTACCGAGAAATGTCTATAAATCTCTAACCACTGCACGCTGACTGTGCCCACACTCAGCCGACCGAACTTGGGCCAACAGGTACCGGCGCGGTGGTCAGAATTGAACAAGAAATGCAACGCCCATTCCAAAAGTGGAATGTTGGCTCAACAAACTCACTTTCAACAGCAGACAGCCGGGATTAGTTGGCCTGCTAGAAGCAGAAGAATCTTTCTTGCGTAATGGAAAGCCTACTCCATAAGACTGAAACGGATGGAGGCGCAAAAAATGAAAATTACCACTTATCGTTCTCGCTGGAGGCCACGGGGAAAGTTGCCTCCCCAAAGTTCATGAATATTGCAGACTCTACTTTATCTTTTTCTTGTGATCAAAGGGGTATTTGATTACCGTTAAATTAATTTTAAACATGCTCCATGGATATGATGAAGGACCGAACTTCGTTAAGGGCATACTTTGTTGCAAACTGGTTATATCGCTGGGGCATAATATCTAACGTTACAAAGGCGGTAAAGAACTGCGAATGTAAATTCTTTTGGTTTACTAATCGATAGTATTCATAAGCATTTGGTTGTCTCTTGAACAGTCTTGATAGGTATTAAAATTGAAAGCTGATGGTGAACCGAAATTACATCCAAAAAACAAATCTGACAATTATTGTATAAAATCTGGGGATATACACTTCTGTAAGCTTTTTATACAGATATTGTATTAAAATAATATAAATCTGGAAGATTTCAAAACAACAATTGTATTAAAATCTTCCGAAATTGTATCTCCCAAATTATTATACAGTTTCTGTAAGGTTCTTATGCAGAACTGTATAAAAATCTGCCATCCGCTGGTTGGGTGTACAAACAGATGTCTGTAAAAAAGTATAGGATCTATGCACTGTTTGTATTTATCGAAGGACTTCGAGGAAATTTTGATAATTTGTTCAATGACAATTTTTGCCTCATTTCGGTAAGTTATGTCCTGAAATCAAACATTATCGGTGTCCATCAGATGGCCTCGAGAAGAAAAATTCGAAAATTTATGTGTGGCGCCATAAAAGGTAAATCAGGTATTAACCATCAGGTAACTCAAATTTTCAGTTTTTGTTCAAACTATATTGCTGGTTTGCTGCACAAAAATACATTTGTTTTCCATTACAAAAAGTCTACTTTGCGATGTTGACAAAAACCACGAATATCAAGCAACAGGTGATCCAGTTTACATAAGCGCTCCTGCTCATGAGAATCCACTACCGTTTGCAATTTTCTTTCGACCTTCGATCACTTATAAAGTGCACCTGGCCTCTTTTTTTTTGCCGATCGTACTCGTAAGCATTCCAAACTATGGGCCATATTTCATCACCCAGCAGGAAAAAAAAAACACCGCTGCGAATCCAATTGCGATTTGGCAGAATGTGCGTGCCCCGCGGCTACAGGTGGAACCCAAAGGTAATTGTTCTTCATATCCACACCACGCCCAACCAACCTACCTCGGCTCCCGCGACAGCGTCGTCGAGTGTCGACCGTGACGGGATGACCATTATGTGGTGGCCAACTCACCCTGGCCGGGACCGACAAACAAACGTGCCGCGTCGCCTTTGTTTTTGAAACCCCATCTCTTTGCGTGCGCAGCGCACAGGTAACGTGTTTCAGCTGAGTAACGGAAATTTGACGACGAATGGGGATCATCCCATATCATTCGACGCCGGCCAGATATCGCAGGGGCAGGTACTCGTTACGGACTTGAGGCGCAAATTAGGAGGTTAATCGCTGGAAGTGAATTTTTGTCGATTCACGATGAAGTTTCGTGCTAACATTCCGACTAGAGTCGTCGGTCGGACTTGTTGCTCGGTCGATACATGTAGGTACCTACATAGGGTTTAATTGTTGGTCGGTGTGGGATTCATACCAGCGCAAGGGAAAGCTGTAATTTGCGAACTGGAGTGTAGAGAGTCGGGTTTGATTGGACTGTTTCGGACGTGTGGATGGAAAAATCGGTTTTACATGGCGGACTGCGAAAGTATGTGCAACTTATTTTAAATGCTCATCCGGACCAGTTTTTCTGGGAAAACGGTAATGCATTTCTTTTGACGTCAAGAAATGGTGTCAAACTTTGAAATTCGACTAGTCTGGTCTAGTTGAAAGCGTAAGCCCTGTTCAACCGGTTCCTATAAATAATAAACCAAAAAGCTGGTCAAATCGTGCAATATGCGACACTAGGCCGACACCGCAAGTCCCAGTTATTATGATAATTGTTCAACGTTTCGGATGCTACCCGACCGCAACAGGCAGACTTAATGTCGGGCTGCTTTTGCGGGCAGCACCCGTATCTTGTCTACACTGGAGCAAAATTTCCATTGTTTAACGAGTCAGTGCTAAACGGTGACGAGCGAGGCGCCGCCGCTGTTCGTACTCTGTGGGAACGTGATTTTACTGCGAAGAAAGGCGACCAGGAAGGGAAGTTGGGGGCCGCACAGCGTGCGCAATTTCGGCGTTCATCAGCTGATGAAGTAAAAGTGTTTCAAATTATTGGCTGACGAGTGATGGATTAGCGCCAAGTGTGAGCATGATCGTTTCGGAGGAGCTTTTTTGGACTTGAAGCAACACGATCACAAGATTAATGATGAATCATTAAATTTTGTGTAACATGTTCTTTTTATTTGTAATCAAACTAAAGTCAAAGAAATTTGTGTAGTAGTAGAAGTCATCTCCGCTCGGTCTTTGATCGTATGTTGCTAATCGCAAGTCACGCAGTCTATTACCCTTTTTTCACCTGACCGATTTATTTTACTTTTCTTGTACCAATCGGTTCACTAATAATTGTTTGGCATTCCGTGGCTCGCACAGCCGTCGATTATTTGGCGTCGCCGCCGCCGCCATTTCTGACCGGCGCATCGCTGCAATTCTTTTGAACCGTTCCGCCGGACAATTTTAAACGTGATTCCTTTTAGTTATTTGCGATACTCCCTATAGAAATATAATTTTATTACTGAAAACTATTATCATTACCAGACTTCTCATAACACATAACTGAATTGAACCAATGGCAAGTCAAGCCCCATCACACTCTTGACTCATAGAATCGTGCCTGATTCCACTCGCCAATTTGGATCATTGCATCATCATTTCGCATAAAACAATAGATAATGAATCATATGTAAACAGAACGAAATGCTCGATTAGGATTTAACACATTCCGTAGCCTAGGTAGTCTGTAATGCCCCATACGGTCGAGAGGTCTGAGTTACCTCCAAAAACAACTCTCGCATTCGCTATTTCGCTATCGCATTCGATATTCGCAAAGAAAACCTTCCGGAATGGAGTAAAATCACTTTTTCGGCGAAAGAGCAAAACAATGCGATTTTGCCCTTAAAAATCAAGCCCAATGCTATTTTGCAGAATCACAGGCTAGCTAGCTCATGAAGCATCAATGATTGAGATTTGAGCAAGATTCTATCAACACAGATCTTGATGTAACGAGCCATCAGGGGATGCAAAACGATAATCAGGTTTGCAATTCAAACAAGTGACATTTCGCACACAATCTAGTCGCCAGACCAACCATTTTTTTCTGAAATTTAATTATATAGGGAGCGGGAACTTTTGGGCAGCACCCCCTATTCCCGTCCGCAACGTTAATAACTCGATCGCGTTCCAAACAAATGGCTTGATTGTTTGTACATGACTAGATATCGACGGAAACTAACCACGTACTAAAAAACAAGTAATTCGGTTGTAATGTGCTCGAGTAATGAACGGAATAGGAGGTGCTGCCCAAATGGTTCTCTACCCTACGCCAAAATATTTCTGAAAAAACTGATTCCACCAGTTTTATAATCATTATCGGAGTTGAGCTGGGGTTCGATGGGACACGTTACCAACCAGATCAAATATTTTCTCTAAAATTAAATAATATACGCCAAAATTCTTCTGAATTTTTTTTTGCCGTGTTTTATAATCACTTACGGAGTTAGGCACGTGGCCCCTACAATTCAAATACATACTTTCTCCAAAATTTAATTATACAAGTCAAAATTTTTCTGAAAAAAACTGGTTTTCCGCCAAATTTTATAATAACTGGCGGAACTAATCTGGGGCACGATGGAGCACGCAACCCACCAAATGACATAATGAAATTTCCAAGGAATCCCAAATCTTTATTCTAGTTTTTTGGACGAGATTTCTTAAGGAATTGGAAGAATTTGTTTTTTAAAAAACTAATTATAGCTATTATAATTTTATTATACCTTGCCAAAAGTGGCTCTCAATTAAACGTCGGGATCAAATATAGGTATGTGGGAAATTGTTTGAATCATCAAAAATGTGTTCAGTTCTAGGGGCCCTCCTTAGCCGTGAGGTAAGATGCGCGGCTACAAAGCGAGACCATGGCTGGGTTCGATTCCCGGTGCCGGTCTAGGCCGGTTTTCGGATTGAAACTTGTCTCGACTTCCCTGGGCATAAAAGTATCATCGTGTCAGCTTCATGATATACGAATGCAAAAATGATAACTTGGCTTAGAAACCTCGCAGTTAATTACTGTGGAAGTACACTAAGCTGCGAGGCGGCAATGTCCCAGTGGGGGATGTAATGCCAATGAAGAAGAAGAACAAGAAGAAGTGTTCAGTTCTACAGAAATTTATTGGTTTTACGAAACCTATATAAATACTCACTGACTGATATTCATTCGGAAATTGACTTTGCACAGCCGAATTTGAATATGTTACGAAATGGCCTTCAGCAAACACAATCGATTATTTATAGGAGATTTGAAGAATAGCTCATAGAGTATTTGGGAATCCTCGAAAACCGAGAATCCGTGGAAATTCTTCCCTAGGGTAGGTGAAAATTATGGAAAATTGCGTCTCTAGTTGTTCTGAGGAATCCTTTCTCTCGACATTCAGGGATTTTTTAATTCAGAGAAAAAACTTTCCCAGAAGCTCTATTGCCATTGATCAATGCGGTTCAAAAAACGACTTTGATGCCTGACACTGATGAAAACAGACCAAATGCATATAGAAATGAATTGCATATTGTTTATTAATTCGACCGATCTTGACTGTGCATTAGACTGATTCAAATTTTGACTTTTTCGCTCCCCTGTGCTTAAACGATCACATTTGCTATTTTAACAATCATCCTAAATTTTTAGCTAATTTGGTTGTAATTTGAGTGAGCACGCGCAATATGAAGTTTGTATGAAAATCGATATGAAAACAGTAACTTTTGGGCAAACCGTTCCACAACGCTTCCCATTAAGCTTCAAAAACGTATGAATACATTGGCTACATAGCAAATTTAGCAAGGAAGCAGCTCATCTTTGTTGCGAAACGATTTGATGCTTACAAGAAAAGTTATTAAGGAAACATTAAATCGTGAGAAATTCAATTTAACACGCAAAAGAATAACATCAATATCAATAATGAACATTTTTCTATATAACTTTCCTTACAAAAGTCTAATCGCTTCACAACAACAACTGTCTTTCAGCTTAGGAAGTGTTCTATGAAGTCGACGCGTTAATTGTATTCAAATAATTCATGGGCCACCTCACGGAACGATCTTTTACATCAATGGCGATTTCCATAATAATTTTCATACAAACTTGAAATGACGTGTGCACAATCAAATTACATCCAAATTAGCTAAAATTTTAGGAGGTTTATTTAAATGGCAAATGCAATCGTTTAAGCATCGGGGTGCAAAAAAGTCAAAATTTGAATCACTCTACTGTGCATATACAGCCGAAGGCGCATCTACGTTCCAAGTCGTGGGTAGGACAAAAAGGGGAAATGCCGATTTGGGCAACAGTTCTAGTGTTGAGAAATTGATGCACATTTTAAATATAATTAATTCTGAATATCAAAAAAATTGGACTTCCGGATCTTCCAGATGGAATTCTCACATGATTTGTAAAATTTTCATCGATTTTCCAAACAATTCGTGGTTTATAGTTGCTCAATCAAAACGATAGTCAATGTAGAATAAGGTGAGTAAAATAATTCAACAATCTTTGCAACAAGTATGGTAATGTGTAGGAAGTCTCCTTGGAAAGTGTCAAAAAAAATCATTTTACGATGCTACTTCAAGACGTAGAGAAAAAAACCGTGTTTCACGCAAACGCACTCTCGATGCGCATTAAAGAACGACAACGCGCGCACATTCTATTACGTACATTCGGAACACCTTTTACGCGAATCGTTCTATACGCGACTATTTTTAAGCGCATTTTTCAAAAAAGGTTCGATAACAAACGGAAGCCACGAAGAATCTATTTCCGTGAAGTTCTACTTTACATAGTTTCTGGGATTTACTCGGATTTTAATGCGGTTTATGATATTTAAACGGTTTGGTTCACACGAAACGTATCCCCCGCGTAAAAGACTTCAGCAAACTCTACACACTCCCGTGGCTTGTTAAAAGTCCCGTTTATTTCGACAGATATGACGCGTTATATAAGTACATGATCTAACAAGCACTAATTATTCAACTTCACTGCTTGAGACTAGAGAAGTATATATCTAAAATTATTATTGTATAAATATTCTCCCCATCTACAGTCTCAGTGTATATAAAATTAAAGATATTCAAATTTTGTTCATTCGGACTTTTGTCGTAGCGATCCACTACCAGAAAATCGTGTACCAGATTTCTCTTGTGAACAATAAATCAATAAATCCTTTCAGGTTTCTACAAAACTTTTTCCCGTGGACTTCGAATCCATTTAAACTAATAATACGTTGAGATGCCTAATATAAGATGATATTTTTCTAGATCTTCAAATTAGACCCACCAGACAGTAATGCAACTATGTAAAATAACAAGCGATGATATCTAAGATGATATGTCACCAAAATCATGGGTAGGACAATGCTTTGACTGTCCCACCCAGGAAATTTTGTGCGTAGGACATGTCCTACTTATCCTACCCACTCATTAATTTTGAGCAATTCTCTGCGAAATCATAATTTTTTTGTCGAGATTTCCATTTTGTATTTTTTTATTACTCTGAAATTTTGCATATAAATTCTTTGTGCTCAAAAAAACATAATTTGCATCGGAGACGAGCCAGCCTCGGGCTGAAAGTCTCCCTAATAAAGGAACAAAAAAAAATTGCGTCATTGGTTTGCCATTTTGACTCTAGCCTAACTTTTGAGAAGGGCCTAAGCAAAATCACCATAAAATATAACTTGAAAACGGCTAGTCCGATCGTTTTGATGTCTTCGGCAAAGGTTTAGGTAATAAATGGGGCTTTGTGAAAAAAATATACACTGCAGAAAAAAATTATTCAAATATCTTATACATAAAAATGAATTTCTGTCTGTCTGAACCTTATAGACTCGGAAACTACTGATCCGATCGGCGAGAAAATTTGTACACAGAGGTCTTTGGGGCCGGGGAAGGTTCTTAACATGGTATGAGACCCCTCCCCGCTTTGGAAATGGGGCTCCCATACAAATAAAACAGAACTTTCTGCATAACTAGAGATCTAATCAGAGAATAAATAAATTTTAGGCGAAACGAAGTTCGTCGGGTCTTCTAGTTGAAAATAAAACTTTAAAATCGATTTTCTCAAAAACGAATTTTTCTATATTTTTTGTTGTTTGTAGTTGTATAGTTGTAGTTGTATTTTTTTGCACTATGGGTCATAATGGAGAAATGATGGACAAAAAAGTAATATTTTTTTAAAAAATAGTTGGTTTTTCAAAAATAGTGGAAATTTTTTTTAAACTTTTTTATCTACCCGATTTTATGAAAGTACGTTAAATTTTCAATGGAAAAGGTATTCAGTTTTTTTTTTTTAATAATATTTTTTAAAAAAATAGTTGGTTTTTCAAAAATAGTGGAAATTTTTTTTAAACTTTTTTATCTACCCGATTTTATGAAAGTACGTTAAATTTTCAATGGAAAAGGTATTCAGTTTCTGAGATACAGCAGTTATAAGATAAAATATACAAATTTTCTAAATTTTCAGTCGTTTTCGAATGTTTATCGATGCTATTCAACCTAGAATCAAATTTTACGAAGCCATTGATATTTATCAACAAATGCTAGTATTG
Organism: Armigeres subalbatus; assembly: GCF_024139115.2. Classification (NCBI taxonomy): domain Eukaryota; kingdom Metazoa; phylum Arthropoda; class Insecta; order Diptera; family Culicidae; genus Armigeres; species Armigeres subalbatus. Next base: position 223,872,627 of record NC_085141.1, on the reverse strand, counting down.
AAGCAGTGATTTGTTCTTTCATGGTATGAGGCTGTGGAAAAAATACCTTAAGTAGAAAAAAAAACAAAAAAAAAATTGTTTTCCGTAATTCAACCTTCAAGTATTTTTGGATATATGTTATGGCAAAAAACTGTTGCACAGTGCGGAAACGAGCCAGCCTCGGGCTGAAAGTCTCCCTAATAAAGACAATGAATAAATAATAATGTTGCACAGTAGGTCAAAGTGGGCAAAAATTGAAACTTAATAAATTATACAAAAAGACGTGTTATCCCCGAAACGTATATATATCATATAATGAATGATATTTCAATCAAACGCTTTCCTATTATAGTTGGCAATATAACAAAAAATATGCTTTTATTCAAGTGACAACGATAAGCAGATAACAAGCTTAAAATAGTTGCAAGGATTACTAAACGAGCTTAAAAAACGTTTTGGAATTCTTTCTGATTGCTAAATTAGTTGCTGTAGATTTGGAATTGGTCAGACAAGCTACCCAGTCTAGTGGTAATGATTTATTGTGTAATGGAGAGGAAAATATTCGAATGATTGATATTAGTTCAACAAAGTTTTCAAGAAAATTCACTGTTAGGACTCTACAATTTCAACTTTTGGCTATATTTCTTAATTCATGCAAAACAATTTGAATACTAATTCATACACTGCAACGAATGCCAAAGGCTTAAAACATGCACACGGTCAAGCTTCATTTTAATCGTAATTTCGTAATTTTTAAATTTATTTCTTATATTTGTCTAGCACTTGTCCATCCTGGTTATTCAATAATGAATAGAAGCCTAAAGGCTAAATGATATACCAAACATTAGTAAGGTTGAAAGATTCGAATTTGATTTTTTCTAAGTAAAGAATTTTTCTCCTACATGCCCATGAAAATGGACAAACACTATTCCATTACTAGCATTTGTCAATAAATATCAACGGTTAAGTAAAATTTGATTTTAGGTTGAATAGAATCGAAAAAAATCGAAAATGACTGAAAATTTTAAAAATCGGTATATTTTATCTTATACCTGCTGTATCTCAGAAACGGTAGCACTTAGAAAAAAAATACTGAATACCTTTTTCGTTGGAAATTTAACTCGCTTTCATAAAATCGGGTCGATAAAAACGTAAAAAAAAATTTCTACCATTTTTGAAAAACCAAGTAATTTTTAAAAATTATACCTTTGTGTCCATCATCTCTCCATTAGACTCATAGTGCAAAAATACATACATATATTATCTGCTACAACATATCAAAAACTGAAAAATATTGAAAAATTCGTTTTTGAGAAAATCGATTTTTAAGTTTTATTTTCAATGTTTGAACAATTTTTTTTAGCAGTGTATATTTTTTTCACATAGCCCCAATGATCACCTAAAATTTTGCCGAAGACATCAAAACTATCGGACAAGCCGTTTTCAAGGTAAACTTTTTGGAAAGTGTTCGAGGTGTTTTTGCTTAGGCCCTTGTCAAAAGTTAGGCTAGAGTCAAAATGGCAAACCAATGATGCAAATTATGTTTTTTGATCACAAAGAATGTATATGCAAAATTTCAGAGAAATAAAAAAATACAAAAATAAATCGATCTTCGATTTCACGAATTGCTCTTTTGCGAAAAAGAATCTACGTGTCTTGGAGGGAATCGAACCATCAAACTCTTACTTTACTAGGAGTAGGAGTAGGGAGGTTAAGGTCACTCCTCACGGAATCCAAGGCGGCAGCAAAGCGCATTTTTTGTTGATTTGGCTTTGCTGCGTTGTAGCATGCGTGAAAAATAAAAATGACAGTTGTGCGTTGCTTCCGTATCGAGTGGTATGTGCCCCAGAAAACGCGAGCACTTTGAAACTTGGATTCCGTGAGGAGTGACCTTAAGCAAATTCAAAAGCTTCCATTCGCAAAATTATTATCAATTTGTCCAGTTCGAAAACTTGCCCTATGTTTTTTGCACTGCACAGCAAAAATATTTAACAGAAAACACTAAATAGTGACATTCGTTTATGGAAAAAGTGACCATATAGTAACTTTCAGGCAGTGTTGGGAAGAATAAAAACCCAGATTAATCCACCTAGCGTTGGTGGTGCCTTTCTCGCATTTAGTTAAGACACCAACCTTATATGGGGTGTATATGGTCCGATGTACCATTTTCTTCATAACTTTTAAATGCAATGACCGATCGTTATAAAATTCAATAGTGATCAACAAGGCTTTGTCCCCTGTCGAATGGACCTTGTTGCGAGAAAATCGGTAGAGCATTACTATACGAAAAGTTGTCTAATGTTTTTATAGCTTTTGTGCACACACATACACACACACATACACACATACATACACACGGACAGACAGACATGTGCTCAGCTCGTCGATTGGTATATAATACTATGGGACTCATAGGCTTCTATAAAAAGTTCGTTTTCAGAGTGAAATGATAGCCTTTCGGTACAACTTAGTTGTACGAGAAAGGCAAAAATGTCAAAACTAATGGACGAATCAAATCAAGCGCAAGTTGTAACATGCCGAACTTATCTCCCAAATAAAGTGTAAACTATAAAATGGATTGGATTGGATTGTTCACTTTGGCGAACTGATTTTTCAGCAAATACATGAAAAAAATCTATTTGGATGGATTTTTGCCGATATGTTTGTTATTGTTTCCGAAGGGTTTATATGATATCTCCTCATGGAAAAAATACTAGCAAGGTTGAGTAAATCGTAAAAATTTAAATTCCGAATTTTCAAATTTTATTTTTAAAGTTTTTCGGGAAAAAAAGGGACGAAAAGTGAGTTAACCTATAAGAAAACAATTTTCAGAAAACTAATAATCAATATTTATAGACCAAACAGGGAATGACGGTTGAAAGTTATAAAACTATACTTGACGAAAAAACGACAATATTTTCGGTAATGTGTTAATGTTCTAATATGTTGTGAATGTTTGTAATGTTGAAATTGATTTACAGAATCATTGAAAAAGATCCAATAAGGATGGGAACGTTGGAATAAGAAAACATATAGTTGTTTATTATTCAAAAACCAGAATGAACCGCCAAATAAATCACCGAAAAGAAAATTTAACATTAAAAGTCGAATGAAAATTTTGCATGGGCAGTTCTCAACGCGCATTTTCGCCTACTATGCAGGACAACGTCTGCCGGGCCGACTAGTAAAATATATAATGAACATAAAGGGGCATCTAAGCAACCAGTGTAGTAACGCTGAGAATGTGTACTCGACATAAGGAGACGAGAAATATTTTGGATTAAAATAAAAATAAAAATGCTGGACAACATTAATTTTTAAACTAAATTTTTAAATGCCAGACAGTATCATTTAACTAAAATGTGTCAAATCTGATTAGTTAACTAACAAATATAAGTAAAGCTTCAAATTAAAAAAAAAATCCATTTTAGTACGATGCACCTAATGAAACGCTGGGTTTTGTTCTGATCAACATAGTTGTAAAAAGAATTGATCTAGTGACTTTAGTGATTTGATTTCAAAAATGAGATTTTTTATGACCAAGCTACTAAACAGCGACTCCTCATCAAAATTATGAAATCCAAGCCCCGGCCCATTTCACTTTAGATTCCATTAGACAATGATGGCTCTACGGATTGCTTGATAACTCCTGCAGAGGAGGTTGCCGAAATAAATCGTCACTCCGTCAGCTCAAACAATCTTGGCCATCGTCAGTCCATATGAAGCAGCCGTTAATGAGCATACGAACAACATCCATCTGTCTCTGAACGACTTCTCGGAGTTTTTTTATCAATACACTACACTTTTGATGCATTTAGCTCTTTGAAGGATGCACCACACTAGACAACAGACCAGTATGCAACGTCCATGGGAATCATCGAACACTTTTTCTTACGAAAAGTTTTGCGGCTGAGGTGAGAATCGAACCCAAATTATTAGATTTTTTTAATTATGAGGTACTTCAAATTCAACTCAAGTTGAAGAATACTGTCATGGGACGCTTATGCGAATAGGGGCAGTATATCAGAACACCGAAAACAATATGTAGGCCCTAGGCTGTTAACGACAATTCGGAAACAAAACTATTATGAACATGGAAGAGCCATAGACACCATCACCATTCGAAATATTGATGAACCACAGTAGATAAAAAATAACAAACAACATTATTTTAAAATTTGAATTCCATTTACATATTCCGCTCACATCTCGTCAGCAAGGCAGTCCATAGAGGACTACAATAATAATCCCCCTTAAAAAAATGAAAAAATCCATGGACAAAGAAATTAGTGTATAAATAAACATTAAATACCCTAAATAAAGCAAAGTTTCCAAAAACAATGAAGAATTAAGAAAAAAATATATATTAGTACTTTCAAATGTAAAAAATTTAATTATAAAAAACATAATTTCCGTAAAAAATCAATATTAGCAAAACATTTTTTTTACAAATTTTGCCTCAAAATAAATACCGTATTGTATATGTATGTAGGTATCCACCATCCTGGCTTGAGTCTTGCTCTGCCTTAAAATAAATACCGTATTTCCACAAAAAAATTAAACACTTTTCACAAAAAATCAATAAAATAAAGTGCAATAAAAATATGAAAATTTCCTTGGAATTTTTTTCCATATATGTAATCAATTTTATTGCTTTTTTCTATAGGTATGCTCAATTGCTCTTTATCGATTAATTTGTGGACATTTTTTCACCTAAAACTCCAACGGGTTCAAAACAAATTCCTGCGGATGATCCCCTCCCAGGACAAAGACATTTGAGGTTCACCATTTGAATGACATAAAAAACACTACACGAACGCTTTAATAAGTGTAAAGATAGGTTCCAGGACCCGTTTCTTAGCTTTTAACCAGCCTACTTGAAGGGAGCCATTTCCAATTTAGGTTATCAATATAAGAGACTAGTCGAACATGCCCGATCTTGCTCGGGTTGTTTTTTCTTCGTTCTAAATGCCAATTGTTTAGTCGTCGCCCTCTAGATCGATTTCAGTCCAAGCTTGATGTTTCCTCCAGAACTCGTGCAATCGTAGTATTTTTACATTTGTTTAACTTTTCCAGCAGAATGTTCTATCTTTTCATATATATAAACACAGCTGATCCCAAGATGAATTGATCAGTGAAGAAATCTTGAAAATCCGCCTTGAAAAATGAAAAATATTGCCTCAAAGGAAATGCAAACTCATTTTTATATAGATAGAAGATGAGCCAGCCTAGGACTGTGAATCCCTCTAATAAAGATATAAAAAAATAGGTTATCAAATTAAATAATGTACATAATGCAGTTGGGTTATCAATTTGTGGATTCAAGTAATTCACAAAAACAAATGACTGCATATAAAGCCTGCTCACGTTAAATTTCGGACACCCATCGTATAGAACGATTTTTGAAAATTTTCAAAATTTTCACAAACCACTGAGACGATCAATTTACATGACAGCTGAATCTGTCTGCTTTATGTGCTGCTTTCAGCATGTTTTAAACATGCCAAAATTGATTAAATGACGACAGATCGATTGGACATTAGCTAAGTGTCCGAAATTTAACGTGGACAGGCTTTAGTATGAAAAATGTAGATCTCTATTCAATGAGCAATGATCCCTATAAAAAACTCTATAATCAAAGAAAATGAATTACCCAAGAAAATTCAAAAGAATTTGCCGTGGAAGTTCGGGAATGTTTTCCATGATAATTCGGAAGAATTTCTCGTGGTAATTTGGGGAAAAAAATACCTTGGAAATTCAGAAGTATTATTCCAGAATATGATTTAGTTGAACTTATGGATTATTTGAGTAAACAGAAGAATTTCCGTGGAAAAAAAAATCCCGAAATGCACACTAATTTTAAAGGTTTTATAAATCGGTACATTGAACATTGTATACTTTACCTTGCCATTCAATCATAACATTTTGTTTGGCCATCACCCAAAATATGCACGATTGTTTGTTCACTCCACTAAATTCCTCTTGCTTTCGGACTTTATCTCTATCATGAATCGAAATTGAATTCATAATCACTGACATCGACGAACATTCATAACTGTGGTTAAGTAATTTCGCATACGTATAGACAAATGAAGATACTGACTGTGATACAAATTAGTGCAGGTTATGGGCGGGATTGAAAAACGAAACGCACGCTATATCGTGCTGGTAAGTGGATATTCTACAAATAATAGGTTTATCTTTTGAGGTTAATCATTCGAGATGCTATTGCTATGCTCGCCAGGGCTCAAATCCAGACATTCGTTTCACATGCGTGGATAAATTAATGATATAAAGCTTAATTATCTTCTTCATCGCGGGTTCTCAAGTTACAAATGAAGATAATTTAGTGGTATATAATCATTTTGATATTCTATAACACAGAAGGGGCAGAAGCAAATGTAAATTAATTGAAAATTCTGAGATGAACCAGCCCAGGGCCGAAAATCTTGCAAATAAAGACAAAAAACAAAATTAAAAATTATGCAGCCCCATTAAATTGAAAAAAATTGGAAAAACTTCTCAATTTCAGTATATTATCTACTCGGATTAACTACAAAAAAAAAATCTAAATAACGAATCAAAAACCCCTACTATTTAAACCGAGGGTGATTTATATTCTTGTTCTTCAAATCAACACCATCCTAGAAATCATTATTTACAATTCAACGACTTTTCATTAACGGGCACGGGTAGAACAGATTTGGCTTCAACGTTTGTTTTAGATCTTATGAATATACAAAACGTTTATCGGAACGCTCACGAAATCCTAAATAAAGGTGATCCAACTGAACTCCAAATATCAATCATCCAGCCATTCGAGCCATGTCTATCATAAAATGTTGAACATTTTACGGTACCATAAATCAATCGAACCTTTCTACCGGAGTGACTGCCTTCGTAAACCCAAATTGAACCCGTAGGCAAATATCGCCGCCACCGTTGTGACCATCCAGAAACGTGTCCAACTAAACTGTGACCATTTCGTTTTGAAAGCTTTCGAAGTTATTGATCCCGATCTCGCTGCTGGCTGGCTCGCTGGCGCTGTCCTGCCGCCGCCCGGTTCGTGCTCCACAGAGAACCGGTTCCGAAAAAAATAAGAATTTGCGACAAACCAAACAACAGCTGAATGCTTCACCGGCTCGACGACCTGACTCGGCGCGATGTGATGAAGGTTCGTCGAAGCTATCGACGAACCCCGAACCGAACCCCCAGCGAAAGAGATAACGATCTGCGCGATCATTAGCTATCGAATCCCGGTTCGGTTTTTATGCCGCCCGGTTCCAGTGGATAGGATATTGGTGCATTGGGGGATTAGGTGGAAGAATCTTTCTGTTTCGGTATATGGCAAATTGTCTACACAAGCGTTCGATTGGAAATTGTAGAAGACTTCAGACGAATAAAAATTAATCGCATTAATACATCTTCCCTGTCAGATTTTCTGGCTCCGATCCGAGCGATGGAGCTGTTTCGAGTGGATCTCCGCAGAAGATTGGAGCAACTCATTGAGCATTGAGAAAAGCAGCGTAGGGGTACGAACAGCGAATCTGAAGTGCAGCACCTTTTATATTACGAATGAATGGTTGGTGATTGCAAGTTGAAGAAGAGAAAAAAAAATGTGCAACCAAATATCAATTTCATTCGGCTCGCCGAAAAAGGGGTGCTCCTTTGCCGCGCACCGACTTGGGTGTGATTTGCGAATCACGACCTACCTCTTCGTCGTCGCGGTTTCGCTTCGTTGTATGAGGTCCCAATGTGCGCAATAGGGCTTAATGGGGGCGCTGCACTGGCTGATGCATAGTGAGCGAATGTCGTTCGTTTTGGCAGACAAAATTAAGGTATGAATATATAAGGCAAACAAGCACCTCGAAGAGTTTTGAAAGAACGACAATGGTGACCGATAAATGAACGACAATGGCCGTTGGAGTTATGAAAGAGTTGGTACTTCAGGGACAATGAAAGAAAACTATCTACTTTTGAGCAGGGATTGAACTTATCATTTCATTGTCATTTAGTATTCAACCAAAAACTCATTCCAGAGACTGAATTTCGAAATGTGCTGTATGGTGGACTTCTAGCCCATATTTCCTCTACAACTTTGTCTAACGGTACACAGCAAATAATTTTGAAAATTCAACGACGTGTAAAATTGCAGCTCATCCCATCAAACGAAATAACATTTGATATTCAATTAAATTTGATTGAATTTTACAAGCAAGCACCGTTTAAATTCATTTCGATTTAAAAGAATAGTGAGATCGATTGAAAGTTACGTTTATTTGCAGGCTCCAAATATGTGCATTAAAATACATTTAAAATCACAACATATTTTTATCTGTGTACATTGCTCTATGTCTTATATTTACAGAGAAAACGCTAGTACCCTTCAATATACTAAATGATAATAACACTCATTATCATTTGAATCATTTGTTTAAGAGACTGCACCGAATTGATACCAAATCTTTCGATTTCCTCGATACAGATCAATATTTTTTTAAATTTCAGTTCAGCAGTTTCTCAAACAAATTCAGTAAAACGGTAGGAAACCGGTAGAACCTAATGCAGTTTCTGAAGAAACTAAAACACATTTATCTACTCCTGAGATATTTATTTTTTAATCTTCCATGAAGACAAATTTTGTATAAAATTTAAGAATAAACGGATTACCACTTTTGCTTCATACACAAGAGGTCTTGGGTTGAATCCCAGGCCCGTTCCAAACTCTTTCTTGGTATCTTTTCATATTTTGGAAATGAATTCCAACCCGATTTCAACTTCGACATTCAATAATGAATACACATTTTTACATTCTTACCACATTGGAAATCAATTTACCAAGGCAAACCTCTACCATAGAACCTAAATTCAACAGATTCCAAAGAAAATTCCGCATGCACTTGTGGCAGGTGGAGAGGTGTTCTCGGTTTCCAATGGGCGGCTTCCCCGATAGATCGTAAGGACGGGGCCAGCGTCATTATTGATCGTATTCAAATCTTGAGCTTTCAAACTGTGAATATAAAAGATGGAAAGCGAATCCCATGCTCCATACATTGGTTTCCTGTTCGATTGCGGTTGTTCTGGTTTTTCACGGAGTATGTATTGCACACTTAATTTTTTTACCGGGATCTCAGCAAAATGGTCAATTTTTACCGATATTCGCATAGCCGTGCCCCAGCAAACATGTTTTTTGCCGAGATTTCTGTCACAATTGCTGGAAATCAGCAAATAATTTTCCGAAAATCAGCTAACAAACATCATTTTTGCCGGAATTTCAGTTTTTTATTTTGCTGGCACACGGCTGTGCGGATTTTTGCCGAGCTGCAGAAATAAAATCTAAGTGTGTGGATTCCCAAAAACGACATTGCACACAAGTTTCATTACCCCAAAATATGGCTATGTTCATGCATTGCTGCAACCAATATGTAGGTATTTGTGCTGTTTTTTTCATGTCAGCAACCACTATACATTGTCAGCGCTAGTTTGCTCCTCCGCTATCGAATATATTATGGTCCTTAGAACCGGATATAAGCAAGTAAAGAATCTTCCAAATCGAACCGTACGAAAATCCTAAGGTTTGTTATTTCCGTAAGTCAATCTAAGTGAAAATGCACCGAAAGGGATACATTCTGTCGGTTAAGTCAAAAGGTATAGTCAAGTAGTTTGTTCAAGTAAAGTCGTCAGGCCAAGCCAATCCAGTAGTAAAAGCTGTTACTTTTTCGAAAAGACACCGCTTCAATGCTTGTCGTCCCTCTTCCAACATTCGATGGTAGTTAGGAAAATTAGCCAAATTTTAAGCAATTTTTCAAGATTTAATGGGAAAGTCAGTCGATGTAGATGCTATTATGCCATATAGATAAGGCATTGATTGGGTCTGCAGAACATCTGATACTAAAATCATGAGTGAAGGTGATTATAATTAAGCCTGGAATATTTTGACCGAATGATTAAAAAATAATCGTGTTATAATTTAAACCCATATTCGTGGACTGCTTTCACTGAAAACAATATAAACAGAATCATTCAAAGAACTTCGATGCTTGATTGATGAAGTGTTGTGTCTTGCAGAAGGTTTATGATATCTCAAATAAGGACTCACAGGAATATCTGAACACATTATTGTCTATCTCGTTGTTAAATGCATCGGACAAACCAACACGCAAGGCCTGGGAGTCGCAGCAACAAAAGGGCATGTTGCCAACTATGAAACTTCTAAAGTCACGCAGACAAGGTCTGGAGAATTGCGATTTTTCATTGAGAACTTTACAAATTAAAACCAAGGGTAATTTTGTTCAAACCTCAGAAAAATTGTATAGCTGCAAGTGATTCAAGCGTTAATATGAATTGTGAATTCAAGGATGTTATCGATCATTTGCGTTTCATCATCATTTGCGTTCGATCATTTAGTAGTTTGTCTATAACTCATTCCACGTGTATGGTGGACTTCTAGTGCGAAGGATTTTCTACAACTCTGCCGAATGGTTCGTTGTTAGAAGTCAACTAATAACGGAGTTATAGCACTACTTGCAGTAACTTTAACTAAATGATTGGAATTTTGTTATCATTTAGTCTAAGTTACTGAAACTATAGCTATAACTCCGTTACTAGTGGAATTCAAACAACGAACAATTAGGCAGAGTTGTAGAAAAACCTTCGCACTAGAAGTCCACCATTCATACAACACATTTTAAAATTCAGCTTCTGGAATGATTTATTAACAAAATACTAAATGATCGAACGCAAACTACTAAATCGATAACATTCTTGATTGTGATTTTTCCAATGGAAACGATACAAACTATCAGTGCTCTGATTTCATAATATCTTCTGCTGTGAATTGCATTTTTACCGTGCTCTATTAGATAGCGGCTCACAAGTGAAGTTTATCAGTAATAAAATGGCAAATCGTCTTTGATCACGTCACTCGTCGATCGTCTTTGGTCACAAAAGAAGCTACTAAAGAATATAGTCATAAAGAGGTGATCAAGGCACTAGGCTTATGTTACTCAAAAATGAATTCGATTATAGAAACAAAAGAAACTATTTCTCGGGTACTTATTCAAAAGGACGTATGTGATTTTGTAAACAAAGATTGAAACGTCGATTTGTCCAATCTGACGGCATTCTCAAGCAAACCAACAACACCAACAGGTAGCCGAAGGCTTCCCCTAGCTGTCTGTTGTGATGGTTTGCGTGGGAGTGCTATCAGATTTGACAAATCGACGTTTGAATCTTTGTTTACAAAATCACATACGTCCTTTTGAATAAGTACGCGAGATTTGTTCTGAAGTCTCCAGACTGTTCGGTCCTTAATGACGCGACGCGAGACAAGACATAACACTTATTGTTCTTACAAACGTCAAAGGTATTAAAAATTATCCTTTCTGGATCGGTTTCGGCCATCTTCAGGACAATATCGATATCGCGTCGGAAACCGGTCGACAAAAAGGTAATTTTTAACTCATTTGACGATTGTAAAAACAATAAGTGTTATGTCTTGTCTCACACCTTGTCTTTAAGTGTCGTGTAGTTCTTAGGTTGCACAAACAACAACCTTTTTAAACCGTTCGATCCTCTCGGCATATTTTCACCAGTAGTCATAACCACATAGTTGTTATTTCAACAATCATCACTCTAACTTTCACCTACTCAGTGACTGAGTAAAATTGTATTGCTATCTCTTTTCTTCCCACGGAAATTTTACTCAATTTCCGTCAAAAGCAGGATTACTCATAGTTTTGAGTTGTCCTGCTTTTGACGGAAATTGAGTAAAATTTCCGTGAGATAGAAAGAGAGAGCAATACAATTTTACTCAGTCACTAAGTAGGTGAAAATTAGCGTGATGAAAACTCAAGATTGGATTTGATTGGATAGAAACTAAAAATCAAAAACAATGGATCGAATTTCGAAATGCTTCATCCCTGCTTAATCAGATACAAGTTCCAAGACGAGTGAAGTTCGATGAAGCATATTTGTATAAATTACTTGGAGCCTCTGCAAGCTTCGAGTAGAGCACATGGAGCCTGCGACTATCTCAGACTCATATTCAAAAACAGAACAGCTAAAACAGCAAGTCCAAAGTAGCAAGAATTGTCAATTCCAAGAAAAGGACTCTGAGCTGCCCTGCTATTAACACGTTTAATCCCATCCATCAAGATGCAGTTTAAAAAAGTAGTACTTTGGTTCGATAGTAAAATAGCTCTGGCTTGGATGAATTAAAACGCCAACAAGTTGCAGCAATTTGTTCGAAACCGTATTCCAGATATTCGAGATCAAACAAGTGAGTTCAAATGGTGTTACATCAAGTCAGAATCGAATCCTGCGGATACCGCTTCTAGAGGACAGTGACCTTCAGCAAACAACCTTTGGTGGAATGGACCAAATTTCCTTGAAAAAAAGCATATTATATTCGATGAAATTGAAGAAATTCCAGAAAAACTTGTTCTTGAAATCAATCCACTAATAGCCAATCCAATTGTTAGGATTGAACCTTTTCGCAAATTTAGTAACTGCCGAAAATTCAACGAATAATGGCCCTTGTTTCGTAGTTTATTCAAAACTAGCAGACCCGATGAACTTCCTTTCGCCTAAAATTGATTTATTCTCCGATTAGTTCTCGAGTTATGCAGAAATTTCGGTTTCATTTGTATGGGAGCCCCTCTTTCCAAAGGAGAGAGGGGTCTCGAACTATCTTATGAACCTTCCCCGGCCCAAAAGCCTCTGCATACAAATCGAGTCTATAGGGTTCAGACAGACAGAAATTATTATTTTTTGTATATAGATATAAATCGCCGAAAAGAACAATCTGCTCATGAATATAAAAAGCTATCTACCATTATGTAGTTGAGAAGCTATTTTCAAAGTCATACAGCACGTCAATCCCGACGATGAAATTCGCAGAGTATGAAACAATGAAACCTTGCAAAAGAATTAATACTTAATCTTCGCCCAATTAACACGAATGGAATGCGTTAGATCGTCTTGATCGATCTAAGCTACCTTTTGAATCGAAATATAAAAAAAATTACCGTGTAAAGATCCTATAATACAAATATATTTTTTTCAAAGGCAAGGTACTCGAAGCTACATTAAATGCTTCCGCGCAGATCCGTAAAGTACTTCGCAAATTATGGGAAATTTACCAGAAACCAAAATTGTTCCACCGTCATATTTTTTTGTCATTGTAATTCATTATGAAGAGCCTTTCTGGATGAAACAAACCCGACACAGGACAATCAAAGCGTGTGCAAGTTCACAAATGCAATCTACCTGTAATTAGTCTCCAGCCCACACGAAACTAACATTTGAAGTACTTTAAACTCCCGATCGCTTTTCAGTAAATCAAATGATCCAAGCGACCCTTTAGTAATAACTCCTGCCCATTATTTAATCGGAAGACATCTCGTAGCCGCAGCTGAACCGTCTTTGGAAAACATCATTGCAAACTATTTCAATCGTTGTCAACATTTGAAGAAGATGCGTGATGATTTTCAGCGTGCCTGGAGTAATGATTATCAAACTACTCTACAGCTGCGAAAGAAAAATTAAAGAATGCATCCAAATATTCGTCCAGGAATGATCATCTTACTTCATGATAGAAACTATTCAGCATTACATTGGAGATATGGTTTACTATAAAAAGCGCTTTAGGGGAGCTCTCTCATTATCAAACTTTTGAACCGAATAGATGTTAAAACCAAATAATCAAACGCTTATTACAAACCGTTGGAACTGAATCCTCCATTATAAAACGTTCTCATCCGCTATCGAAGACTCTATGCAAAGTTTGTGCTCAATTGTTCTTGAGTAAAGAGTCCCCAATTATTCACAAAAAAAATGAGAAACAATATGACTATGGGGACAATATGACCAAATGACTTAGGGGAAATAGCAATTCCTAGTTATCTAAGACGTTCACCACATTGAGAGACCAAAATAGGGTTGTAGGCTCTTCCTTGATGATTGGTGCTTACTGTAAAACAACAACATTGTCCTCACGTGTGAATGTTGGGACAAACTCAACTCGCAACAAGCGTTTGTCTCAAACTGCAACAGAATAGAATAATGATCGCCTGCCGCGCATTTGGAAAAGTAATCGGTTTTCGATGACGTTTCTGGTTAACTGAGTATCAGTTATCAATCTTCTTTAATTCTTCTTTAAATTAATGGATTTTTGTCAATAAAAATGTATGAAATTTTTGCAGTTTGCGTTTGGTCTTTATGGGCCAAATATTGCCAATTTTTCAAAAGTTGAACATTCTTTGAGGTAAAGATTTAACCTGCTATGTTAAAATTCACGTTCACAAAGCCAACAAAAAAAACTTTTCTATCTTGATTTAAATGTTGACGTCTCATACTGGTCAACAACCATTCGATACTGGTATGACCCTGGTATGATTATCTTCGGGAAATTCAAAACACTGGTTCTGAAAAAAGTCCATATTTTTTAATTAGGTATACCAATTTTGATGTTTTTTCAAAGGCCATAATAATAACAACATACTTGGTGCTTTGGAGAGTTCATGACAGGTTCTGAACGCAGAAATATAAGATTATGGTTATTAAAGTTCGTCAATCAAAAAGTGATAGCGTTAGTGATAGTGATAAAACATTTGAACAGCCAACCGACAGGGTCGCTGTACCGACACCGCACCATCATTCGACTCACAGTCATAAAGCTGTCTTACATGCGTAAATGACTGTAACATTTATTGTTAGTTTAAATAAGTTAGATTTTAAGTAGTAGTCCGTGCGGCCCAGTCGAAGACGAATCATTGAATAAATGAATAAACTTATTCGTTTATACATTAAGTAATACGCAACATATTTTTTTTCGTTACGTCATAGATATTTTAAAATGAGAAGATAATACCTCAAATTTGATTTGATTAAGCAAAATATCATGCATAGCTTAATAATAAATGTCATTAGAATATGAGCAAAGACGTTTTCCAAGCCTTTCTTTTTGGCCTTCATTAATTCCCCACTGTGATGACCCAATACCCAACGCTGTGGCTTCAGCCGCACACAGAAGAAGACAATTTCAATACCAACTGCCACGAAGTCGTCAATACATATTATATTGCGAAAAACTTTAATTGCCTTTCTTCGGCTGCTAGTTCGGATTGCTTCGCTGCTACGTCGTCGGTCACCATACCATTGACAAACATTCAAGACGATGATGATGATTTGTTTCAGTCCATTATAGTGCCAAAAGATGAGTAGTAGAGTACTTGAGATAAATCTCGAAACCACAAGACGTGTATAAAAGCGAGGGGGACCAAAAAATATGGGTCGAAAATATTGTACTTAAGTGCCAGCAAGGATTATGAAATGCACCTCTCCATCAACTGCAATTAAGTGCTGGGCTATGTGTCTGCGAAGGCGGCAATGATGGTGGTGACAATGGTACTCCAAAAAAGTTGTGGGCGGGCGTGCCGACTGACCATCGGCTGCGGCACGCCGCGTAATCCAATATTTGCAAGGAGAAGTATTCCAAATTCGCGTCGAGGGTGTTTGTGTGTA
Organism: Armigeres subalbatus; assembly: GCF_024139115.2. NCBI lineage: Eukaryota > Metazoa > Arthropoda > Insecta > Diptera > Culicidae > Armigeres > Armigeres subalbatus. The sequence continues at coordinate 223,857,123 of NC_085141.1, read as the reverse complement.
TGCGCCGCTGCTGCTCGCCGATGAACTGCATCTTGGCTGGTACTTTGCTGATCACACTTACTTCACGATTCACTTTTATTGACTGTGGGGTATTAATCTTCTTTTTTCAAGGTTGTTTTGCTGTAAAGGTGCATCGAATCGAATCTGGCATTCAGTTAACAATAACACCTAACCCCTTTGATAGAATATCTATGTTGTTTTATTAACCCTTCACTTCACTTATCAATAATTCAATTTTGTATAATATATTCGTTATGGTATTTCACTTCTTATAACAATAATTCTTCTGCACTGTTACACATTATCCAGGTATCCTTATCGATGGTTCACACAAATATTCATTTAGGGTCAAGCGACGTAGAATCCAAAAACACTAAACACAGGATGTAAAAACACTTCTAAATATCCATAGCACACAAAAAAAAACAAGATACAGAAACGATAAACCTGTCCGGTAACACCGAAAACAAACCGAACCGATCGCGACGAGTAACCACGATGCACTGAGTAGCAATGAGCATGATCAAGTAGCGCCTCACGCGCGCGGGCACAATCTCAGTAAACAAGATCTCTCTTCGTTTCAATGATCGCTCGCCAACCAAACGACGAACGAAAGAGAGCAAAAGTAGCGTAACGCATGCACTTGAACCAAGTCAAGTTGTTTTCGACAAAAAGTACTCTAATTAGAAAAATAAATCAAGTACAAAGTATCAGCTAGTTTATAACAACATAATATGTTATGTTTTTGGGATAGTTGTATAAAAAAAATGTTTTGCCACATTTTTATTTCGATCATAAAAAGGTGGTATATTCAAACATACATTAAGAAATAAGTTGAATGATCTCGAAATGCTGAAGACGAACTTACAGATGAATTCAGATTACACGTATCTTTCAAGTATAACTTGACTTTAATATTTTATAAAATTACATTTAATGCGTTATAGAATAAATAAATAACGAATTTAGTATTAAACATCAAATATAAAAGAAGTTTTTTGAGTTTCGGAGGCGAGCCAGCCTGGGGCTGCAAGTCTCCTTAATAAAGCTAATAAAAAAAAAAAAAAAAAGTTTTTTGAGTCGTTTTATGAACAAAACATTCGTTCAAATTTTCTATGTAACTGCATGAAAAGTTGTTTGAAATTTTTAATTTGTTATTTAAGCAATTACAAACAAAATTCTACTCTTAAGCAATTATAAATAAAAAATGTGTTATAAATAAATGTTCAAATTTATGCTCAAGTTTATTCTGTATACAAACTTCTTAGCGTGTTCCGTAACGCATAACAGCATAAGAAAGAGAGTTCAAAACAAAACTCCAACAAAACACTCGCGAAGTCGCAAATGCAAATGCGCCCATGAAACTCGATGAAGAGAAACGGCGCAGCACATAGCGATCGGGATCGCCGTAACAATATTATTGAGCTAAACGTGTGCGCGCGAGCCTTAAATGCTTAATAGAGCGAGAGAACCATCCACAGCGCACACTGGTTCAGACGCCCCCAAAACGTGCGTTTTTTAGTTTTCGACCTGAAAACTACATTTTAGAGTCATGATGTCTTCAGAAGAGTTGAAGGATATTTCTTGGGCTTTCTTTTGATAAGAAAATATCAATGATCTATCCACCTTGAAGGGCGGTATGAAATAAAAAAAAATACGCAGATGTACAAAAGCAGTGGTTGTTCTCTGCAATGTTATAAAGAATGTAAATTGGAACATCTTTTCTGAAGACACAATATTGGACAAACGGTTTTGTAAGGAATTAGAGCACTTTTTGTATGAATGACCCCCAAAAATCATATTTTGAGCATAACTTTTTTGGAAATGATTTTAGCACTATGGTTTATTTTAGAAAGTTGTGCATAATGACAAAAAACATGTTTGTCTAGAAGACTACTTTGATCTATCTTGAAACCTGTCAAAGTTATTAAGGAATCTTTAGAAAAAGTAGTCAATTTTCATAACAACATACCATGAAAAGCGGCAAGAGGCGGCAAGCCAAACAGCCACCATCTGAAAGATTCGGTTTTAAGCTACCGAATGCACAATGTTTTGTTTTGTTCCGTCGTGTTCCACTATTGTTTTGAAGCAACTTAAAATAGTCCTTAATGTACGTTTTTCAGTACAACTGTTACGTAAACAATTAAAAAGTGGCTAACATAATTGGTTATTTATTGCATGGTTACAATCTCGACAAATGACATCCATTCGTCTTAAATGTGGCTGTTTCGTCTTGATGGAGATTGTTACTATGCAATAAATAACCAATCATGTTAGCCACTTTTTAATTGTTTACGTAACAGTTGTACTGAAAAACGTACATTAAGGACTATTTTAAGTTGCTTCAAAACAATAGTGGAACACGACGGAACAAAACAAAACATTGTGCATTCGGTAGCTTAAAACCGAATCTTTCAGATGGTGGCTGTTTGGCTTGCCGCCTCTTGCCGCTTTTCATGGTATGTTGTTGTGAAAATTGACTACTTTTTCTAAAGATTCCTTAATAACTTTGACAGGTTTCAAGATAGATCAAAGTAGTCTTCTAGACAAACATGTTTTTTGTCATTATGCACAACTTTCTAGAATAAACCATAGTGCTAAAATCATTTCCAAAAAAGTTATGCTCAAAATATGATTTTTGGGGGTCATTCATACAAAAAGTGCTCTAATTCCTTACAAAACCGTTATTCCAATATTGTGTATTCGTAAAAGATGTTCCAATTCACATTCTTTGTACCATTGCAGAGGACAACCACTAGTTTTGCACATCTGCGTAATTTCTTTATTTCATACCACCTTTTGAGGTGGATAGAACATTGATGTTTTCTTATCAAAAGAAAGCCCAAAAAATATCCTTCAACTCTTCTGAGGACATCATGATTCTAAAATGTAGTTTTCAGGTCGAAAACTAAAAAACGCACGTTTTGAAGGCGTCTGAACCAGTGTGCAGCGGCGCTCCACGCGATCGGAATTGTGTCGTCGTCTTTATGCTGGATCCCGCTCCGCACCTATGCTGCTGGCAGGTATCGATCCGATCCGGGTTGGGTGGGGTGGTTGGTTACACGAGGGGATGATGCTGGGTCTGCTGGACCCGGCGTGATGGGTTGGTATTTTAGGCGCTTCGTGATGCGATGTGCAGCACCCAGCCAGCATCCAGTTTATGCTACACAAAACTGGTTTTCTCGAAGACGTTCGAAAAGACGCGGAGATAGGTTCGTGGCTGATTTGGTGGATGTGTGGCTTCGGCGTTCGCCAGAGGCAAGGATGAACGACTAGCTTCTTCGTATGCGTTGCTCCGCTGCTTGACAGGCGTGTAAGGAAGAGGAAAAACTGAAGAGTGTCTATCTCTAGTGCCTGTCGGTGGGTGATGGGGCGAATTAAAAATAATGCGGTTAAGTGGAGAAAGAGTTACAAAGGGGCGACGAAAACGATGGTAATTGGAGTGAGATAAAACGGAAGAAATAGGGATTCTTCGGAAGCTGATCGCCGGTTACCAGATGGATTGGCCCGAGGATAAAGTTATTGGTGCAAATGGTTGTTATTAGATGGGAGCTTGAAGGAAAATGCAGTCATGCGTTGCGAAACGTGATGTGTGGTCTTTCGGTTAATTGGGAAGACCAAAACTGATAAGTGTAACGATTGATTAAATTGTTATATTGAATATAATTAGTAAATTTTTAAAATCTACCTCATAAGTAGAAAACAGTATAAAAACAACACTTATTAGCCCAAAACATAAGTTTCTATTCAGGGGTCTCCAGTAGCCTTGCGAGCAAAGGCGTGGGATTTCCAATCCGGAGATGACGAGTTCGATTCTTGGTCCGGTCTCCAGTAGCCTTGCGAGCAAAGGCGTGGGATTGCCAATCCGGAGATGACGAGTTCGATTCTTGGTCCGGTGTTGGAAACTTTCGACACCTTGGGCATAGTGTATCCATTGTACTTGCCACACAAGAAGATACATACTCATGCAATGGCGGGCTTAGAAAAGCTTTCAATTGATAACTGAGGAAATGCTAATAGAATACTAAGTTGAAAAGCAGGCCAAGTTCCAGATGGAATGTAGAGCCATTGAAGAAGAAGAAGACATGTTTGTACTATTCTAATGCATATTCACGTATTTCGGATTATCCCATCGAGAAAATTGGACGACTACGATGGGCCAGGCATATAGTCAGAATGCCTGACAAAAACCAGATGAAAAAGGTTTTCGATGATAATCCGACTGACATACAATAAAACAAAAATCAACGTGACGTGACCAGTAACCAGTAACATGCGAGTATTACACGAACAAATTTGAACCGTTCTGTATAGCACTTTTAGTCTTAATTTGAATAAGTTATTATAATTCTTTAACAAAAATAAATGCGTTCAGGATTGGATTCATTTACACTTTTTAATGTTACCAACATCAGTCCTTAGCTGGTATGACTCAATATTAGTGTTTTTCTTACCGTTTTTACCCTATGTGATATTGAAACACCGTTATAAAGGCATGATCCACTACATCGTAAACATACCTGAAAAATACACATAAGAGAACAAAACAATATATTAGCTACATTTTAGCATATTTATGGCAAAATTATTACTCTGATTTCATATTTCAATGAAAAAAATATTAGTCAATTGGGTAAATATATTTTGTAATTTTCAATTTATTTTCATGCACATATTTGAAGCACGCAACATTCAATTAAACACTTATTGTTATTTTCAAGCGAAATGATTTCTAACAACGCTTGCCTGTAAAATATAATCAAAGTAAATTCATGAGTTAACGCACAAGTAAAATCTGACGCGTGCTACTAGAATTAAATCCTAACTACTGAGTAGGGTAGCTTTAAATACATCCTGTAGCCAATGGTGATAACAAATTCTGCTTTTCCACCGCATTGTCGAAGGTAACGTTACCACCACTTTACGGTACAGATTGAGTTTTCCGAGTTGACGCTTCCTTCTGGACTTTATCACTGAATAAATCACAGCACAGCTAGAACTCAAAGCGCCCAAGTTGATAACTATGTATGATAGGATTCAATTGTCCGGATTCAATGGATTTATCCATATAGTTCTACATGAAGGCGATGGCGATCCGTACCGAAGGCGATGACGAGCCGTACCGCTCGCTTGTGCTCCATGTTTCAGCACCAAGATCAGTTCCCCGGCTTTGGTACGTCTGACGCTTCGCACGTCATCTCCCAGTGCCGAAAGTGTTTCGGCTGCCCGCATCGATTTAAGGACTGCATTTTGCCTTGTCGGTTTTGACCTGCAAGGGCTCGCCCTGTCGTTTATTTACTATGCAGGTCGTGTTAGAGGAACTTTTTGCTGGGGGACTTACGTCTACCCTTTAGTGACCTCAGGGTCGTTTTCTGATCGCTCTTGGGAGAAATTGGAGGGGTACTGGCGGAAAGACTTCCCTAATATAATGCACGAGGTGGAGCAAACTAGTAGAAAAATATAAGGGAAATCATCGATAGTAAATGATGGGCAACTAATAATCATGTAGGTTGGATTTACATATTATATTCTTATTAATAACATTATTTGGTCATGTTCTCATTCTGAGGAGTAAGGTAGGAATTTAATGACATACCCTTTCACTTCCCGACGACGGTGATCGACCAGCGGCACTGGCTTTGGCGACTGTTAGGCTTCGACACTCCATTCTCCCGGGCCTTTTCTCGTTGGTCAGAGGGTTGTCGGAACACCGCTGCGGAACGCGTCGATTCCAGAATCCGGGAGATTTGAGGGGCCGTTCTTGACGATGGTAAACGGTCAAAGGTAACCTCCACGATGACACCACACCCGGGGGTGCGAAAACTTCTCGACGGTGAAAAAATGGCACACCGCTCATTTATCCTACGTAGGTTCACTCAATGACGGACAATATACTTTCCGTGCGCCGGGGTAAAGGCTACTTTTTCCCGAGCCAAGCGATGGCGTTGCTCTTCGGTGACTCCGCGTGTACGCGAATCCCGAACAAAATTGTATCAAAATAAGTTATAAATATCACAATATGTTAAAATTGTGTTCAGTTTCTGTTATGCTCTTCTAGTCGGGTAGATATCACAATGCTGATATAATTTGAAAAGGTTGCTTTTATTGCAATGTTGTTAGTTTCATGTTCTCGAAAAATATTCTTGTACATATAAAAACAAAAATTTCTGATTGTTGATCACAATCTGGAGACTTATCACGACCTGTAAAAAAATCCAACTGCAAATAAACAATATATTTTGTATCTGATTCTGTTATAAATGTTTATCAAAATTTGTTATTTTTATGATAAAATTGAAACAAAATTTGATAGTTTTTTGTTTCCAGTAGTGTAATTTTTGATAGAAATTTAGATATTTTAACAACATCCTGCACCATGTTTCTAACAAATTTTGTTATAAAAATTTAGCATAACATAATAACAAAGGATGATATAATTTTGATATGACCTTCTAGTCGGGTATGGCTAGGGACTTAGCAACATCTATTTTAATTGCCTACTGTTGGGCAATTCGGTGTTAAGCATTTTTTCAATCATATTATGATAAAATCCTGTTACAACATTTGAAAGATAATGCTGCTAAGAACAAAATTGTATCAAAATAAGTTATAAATATCACAATATGTTAAAATTGTGTTCAGTTTCTGTTATGCTCTTCTAGTCGGGATGGCTTCTTCACGCACTGGCTTCCTTTTGGCTGCAGCAACTGGGCCAAAATGGTGGGAAAGGGCTCACCGGTGATTAGTTTTTCGGCCGTCCGCTAAGGAACACTCGACGTCACTTTTCTGCTCAAAATTTGAGACAGTACGAAATTGCACACGCGACTCTTACTTCGGCCACTTAAATGGTCCCTGTGTGACAAAAGAGAAAAGTAAAACTTTTTTAGAAAAAAAAGGAACATGAGGTGGTTGGTTTACCTCAAAGAGAGCTCGTTGCTTCGTTGTCCGGTGGTTTTTACCGTTCGTCCGTGATGTTGGTGTTTGCCGACGATCAGTGATACAGTGGTCGTGAACTGTCGCGACAGTCGATGTCAACGGTGCGTTACGGGAGTGTTTCAGGATGGGTGTAGGGATGTGCAGGATGATTTCCGTATTTCAATATTCGATGTTTTAGTGTTCAGTTTTATTTTAATTCAATTCCGTTACTTTTAAGTTCATTCCTAGTAATATAATTTTAGAGCAATAATAACTAGTAGTTTATGTAAAAAGTAAGTAAGGTTTTATGAATAATTTATTATGTACAGTAAATTTAGGTAAATTTCCAATGTAAGCAATTTGGCAGGTTACAGTCGGGATACGTCCGACTCTCGCTTTGCCCTCTACTAACCAGCTGCCAGGGATTTTCGGTCCTTTCCCGATCAAGAATGCATAACAAAATTATAACAAGGGGAGTTATTTATTTCAGAAAAATAATGTAACAAAATGTGTTATAAAATTGGCTGGTTAGTTGTTAAAATAACAAAAATTATATCAAAATTCCCTCTAGCCGTAACATAATTATATCAGAGGTTGTAACCTTCATTTCAACATTATAACAACTGTTGATATGATTATGAGGTACAAAAATCTACTTCCATGGTAATTGCCTACATCACGTATAAAAATGTGGTACGCTACAACGCCGGCTTTCCATCCATAATGTAGGCAATTAACTTTTTACTAGCTATTAACATCGAACATTGATTCAAGTTATACTGGAGGTGATTACCTCCGCTTTTTTCCAATATCAAAAAATGTAGGCAATTATTTTGTGTAAATATACATAACTAATGTTGTTATAATTTTGATATGAAATAAATCTGGCCGAAGACACATTTTTATCGAATTATCTAATTATAACACACGTTGTTTTAAATAACAACCATTGATAGAATTGAGTTATAATTTTGTTATGTATTCCTGATCGGGTTGTGCCGAAGGCACAGGCTGGCTGGTAGCTTCTTCAGGCCCGACGACTTGCGTCTTGTTGGTCTTCTTGTTAGGCCGCGCGTGCAGTGATGAAGACGGTCAAACGTTTAAAATTATTATCAGACTAAGGCCGGAGTGCCATGTGCAGTACACAAAAGTCTTCTCCATTCAGCTCGGTCCATGGCTGCACTTCGCCAACTACGCAGTCTGTGTAGGGTCCGCAAATCGTCCTCCACCTGATCGATCCACCTTGCCCGCTGTGCACCTCGCCTTCTTGTTCCCGTCGGATCGTTGTCGAGAACCATTTTCACCGGACATTCTGGCTACGTACCCGGCCAACCGCAGTCTTCCGATTCTCGCGGTGTGAACGATGGATGGTTCTCACAACAGCTGATGCAACTCGTGGTTCATTCGTCTCCTCCATATATCGTCCGCCATCTGCACCGCACCATAGATGGTACGCAGCACTTTCCTTTCGAAAACTCCCAGTGCGCGTTGGTCCTCCACGAGCATCGTCCAGGTCTCGTGTTCGTAGAGAACTACCGGTATAAAAAGCGTTTTGTGGATACTCTATTCGATCGGAGCGTTTTGCGGAGTCCAAAGTACGTACGATTTTCTGCCATAATTCGTTTTCGAATTTCTCTGCTGGTATCGTTATCGAAGGTCACCAATGAGCCCAAGTACACGAAATCTACAACCACCTAGATTTTGTCACCAACAATTCAAACTCGTGGGGGGTGGCTTACGTTGTCCTCTCTTGAGCCTCTCCCTATCATGTACTTCGTCTTCGACGTGTTGATGACCGTTTAGCTTCGCTTTTCCTCTTCCTCCATCCTCTCAAAGTTACGCGCCATAATATCTATGTTGTCGGCGAAACCAAATAACTGGACGGGCTTCGTGAAAATCGTACCACTCGTGTTAATCCCTGCCCTTCGTATCACTCCCTTCAAAGTGATGTTGAATAGCAGACACGAAAGACCATCACCTTGCCGTAACCCTCTGCGCGTTTCTAAGGGATTCGAGAATGCCCCTAAAACTCGAACTACGCAAATCACCCGATCCATCGTCGCCTTGATCCACAGTTTATCCGGAACCTTGGTAGTTACCCGGTGCAGTGCTCTAGCCAGTGCCTCACCACCGTGTTTGAACAGATCTCCTGGTAGTTGATCAACTCCAGGGGATTTATTGTTTGTCAGCCGGCCGATCTCCTCCTGGATTTCCTGGAGATTCGGAGCCGGATGTTATATGTCCTGCGCGTGCTCGTAGGTTCATTACTGTACCGCATCCATTGTCTGCTACATCGCCATTCAGGTGTTCTTCGTATTGCTGCCGCCACCTTTGGATCACCTCACGCTCGTTTGTAAGAAGGTACCCGTCTATGGCATTACACATATCGGGCTGGGCACTTGGCCCTTACCCGGTTTAACTTCTCATAGAACTTTCGTGCGTTATTAGCGCGGTACAGTTGCTCCGTCTCTTCACGGTCTCGATCTTCCTGCTGGCACTTTTTTCTCCGAAAAATCGAATTTTGTCTGTTCCGCGCCCGTTTGTATCGTGCCTTGTTCGCCCTGGTGCGGTGTGGCAGCAACCTCGCCCATGCTGCATTCTACTCCTCAACTAACTGCTCATATTCGCCGTCGTACATAAACGGGAACCTTCTTACAAACGAGCGTGAGGTGATCCAAAGGTGGCGGCAGCACTACGAAGAGCACCTGAATGGCGATATGGCAGACAACGGTGGCGGTACGGTAATGAACCTAGGAGCACGCGCGCAGGACATGCGACTTCCGGCTCCGAATCTCCAGGAAATTTAGGAGGAGATCGGCCGGCTGAAAAACAACAAAGCCCCTGGAGTTGACCAACTACCAGGAGAGCTATTTAAACACGGTGGTGAGGCACTGGCTAGAGCGCTGCACTGGGTGATTACCAAGGTTTGGGAGGATGAGGTTCTGCCGCAGGAGTGGATGGAAGGTGTTGTGTGTCCCATCTACAAAAAGGGCGATAAGCTGGATTGTAGCAACTACCGCGCAATCACATTGCTGAACGCCGCCTACAAGGTACTCTCTCAAATTTTTTGCCGCCGACTAACACTAATTGCAATCGTGGGGCAGTACCAGGTGGGATTTATGGGTGAACGCTCACCACAGACCAGGTGTTCGCCATGCGTCAGGTATTGCAGACATGCTGCGAATACAACGTGCCCACACATCATCTATTTATCGACTTCAAAGCCGCATATGATACAATCAATCGGAACCAGCTATGGCAGCTAATGCACGAAAACTGATTTCCGGAGAAACTGATACGGTTGATCAAGGCTACGATGGATCGGGTGATGTACGTAGTTTGAGTTTCAGGGGCATTCTCGAGTCCCTTCGAAACGCGTAGAGGGTTACGGCAAGGTGATGGTCTTTCGCGTCTGCTATTCAGCATCGCTTTGGAGGAAGTAATACGAAGGGCAGTGATTGACACAAGTAGTACGATTTTCACGAAGTCCGTCCAGTTATTTGGATTCGCCTACGACATTGATATCATGGCACGTAACTTTGAGAGGATGGAGGAAGCCTTCATCAGACTGAAAAGCGAAGCTAAACGGATTGGACTAGTCATCAACACGCCGAAGACGAAGTACATGATAGCAAGGAGAGGCTCAAGAGAGGACAACGTAAGCCACCCACCACGAGTTTGTATTGGTGGTGACGAAATCGAGGTGGTTGAAGAATTTGTGTACTTGGGCTCACTGGTGACCTCCGATAACGATACCAGCAGAGAAATTCGGAGGCGCATAGTGGCTGGAAATCGCACGTACTTTGGACTCCGCAAGACGCTCCGATCGAATAGAGTTCGCCGCCGTACCAAACTGACTATCTACAAAACGCTTATTTATAAGACCGGTATTTCTCTACGGATACGAGACCTGGACGATGCTCGTTGAGGACCAACGCGCACTGGGAGTTTTTGAAAGGAAAGTGTTTCGTATCATCTATGGTGAAGTGCAGATGGCGGACGGTACGTGGAGGAAGCGAATGAACCACGAGTTGCATCAGCTGTTGGTCGTTCACACCGTGAAAATCTGAAGACTGCGGTGGGCCGGGCACGTAGCCAGAACGTCGGACAGTAATCCGGTGAAAATGGTTCTCGACAACGATCCGACGGGAACAAGAAGGCGAGGTGCACAGCGGGCGAGGTGGATCGATCAGGTTGAGGACGATTTGCGGACCCTCCGCAGACTGCGTGGTTGGCGAAGTGCAGCCATGGACCGAGCTGGATGGAGAAGACTTTTATGTGCAGCACAGGCCACTCCGGCCTTAGTCTGATATTAAATAAAAAAATGTTCCAATATGATTGGTGTGTCTTCCAGAAAAAAAGGTCCGTTTTCGTTGCAGGGTCTGTTGGGTTTCGGATGACTGTTTATTTTGTGTTCCATTTTGCAAAGAGGGGTCCTAGTTCATAGCCAAGTCGGTTTGGTTTCAAGGGGGTTCAGGTTGTGTTCCGTAATTTCTTGGGAGTTGTCCAGTTTTATTGCAGGGGTCTTCATTCGTTGGGTGATGCCAGGTTTTCTTTATACTTTACTTTAGTGTAAAGCTGAACGTATTTTAAGAAGTTGATGATGTTCCTCTCGTGCAACGGGTTGTTTTGAAGGGCCGAATAGGCGTTGGAGATGTTGATGTTCATGCGGACTGTGTGGTAGTGTGGACATGTGCTTGTTGATTGTTAGGCTGCAATCGCACTCCTCGCACCTGTTGTGGAAGCGGGTGCTCCCATCCAAGCAGTGTGGTTTGCCAGTTTCTCGGGCCAAGACGTCGGAGGTCGGCAATCTTGGAGATGTGTTTTCCCCAAAAGGTTATGGAAGGCCTTATTGGCGTTGTCGTTGAGGTGTTCGGGGTTTTGGCTGGATTTCGTGTGTTCGGAGTAACCAATAGATCTGCTGCAGAAGGCGACGGTGGCATGGAACCGGAAAGGTAGCACACAGGCCTCGGCGCTGGCTATATCCACCGGGGTTAACCGGAGTAGACCGGAGACTATTCGGATGGTTCTATTGTAGGTTGGTCCTAGTAGGGCGATGAGGTTGTTGACGTTGAGGCTGCACAGCTCGATACCATAAAGGAGTCGGCTGCTGATGATTGCGTTTGCAACTCGGAGTCGCGTTGGGCGGCCGCATCTGGATTTTTCTCGATATGCTTTTGATGATGTTGATTCTGGACACACAATCACCGCGTACTCGATTGCAGTGATCACAGAAGTTAAGGTTAAGATTCTTGGTCTGTTCCAAAAAATACGATTCTTCGGTTTTCAAAGATTCTTTGGTTTCCTTAACCATTTACATATATCCTCAATGATTTAAAGTAGGGTTTGCAGAAATCGCTCTTACTAGATAACGAACTACGATAAAAGAGAGGCGCAAACTGTTTCGAATTATAACAAGCCGTATCGAATTCAGGGTGACCACTTCATTGCTATTTAAAAATTCCTGCATTTTTCCCAATTTTTTCCCGATATTTTCTAAAAATTCCCGATGTAATGTAACACATAGTTTATATTTAAAAAACAGTTTATTTCGAGAACGTTTATATTTTACTTAACAAGTACTTTCAACTGCTCTTCAATCAACGCTGCATCGCACTGTGCATCTGCCAATATATTGGCCTTCTTATTCTTCAACACCTTCATCTCCTTCATTGCTTCTTTCTTCCTTTTCAATTCCTTATCCTTAGCTTCTTTCTCAATCCTTTTCAGTTCCTGAGACTCCTTGTACTTTGCCCAGGCGTTTTTAGCGTAGTGAATCATTGATTTGTTTATTTCAACATTTGTTACATATTCTACTCTTAATATGGAATCGCACACTATTATTTGTGCCATTAGACATTCTTCGTGTTGGTTCACAACCAAACACTGTTCATTGATCGAGACCCCTCTCGAGTGCAGCGTTACCATGTGAAAATATCAAAATTTTAGCAATAAACGACCAGAGATTGTTGAGTTCTTTGCCAGAACTAGATATTAACTCACACCAAAAAATATCCAACCTTTTCTCTTTTCGTCGATAAGTGGACAACGCTGTTTTGACCATAGGAATTGAACACAATTGCACATATTCACCTTTTACTTTGTCTGCAGCTTCAATCGTTTCTTCACTACATCCGGAAAATTAGCCATTACTTCTGGATTAACACAATATATGTAACGCGTGAGAGGATACGTAAGAGGTGAACGATCCAGCAACTTCTTCAGGAACCCACAATAGTAAGCTCGACAGCTGCAACGGAATGCCATCAGCTTTTGCTCGGTAATTTTCATGCTCTCAGACGCCTCCTTGATTGCCGCTCTTGTTGTAAATCCTATATCCACTCGAAGCGTAGGTAACATGTTGCTTTCTGTCAGTTCAATATCGATAAGTGCTCGGGACTTGACATTTAAACATTCAGGTTTAATACCTTTTTCATTGTACTCCTGACAAGGCTCGACAATTCCTCAAACAGAAATGGTGCCATCGGAGAATCGGTTTGGAATTCACGTAAAAATGGCTCTACAGAGGCCGCACATGTCACAAAGAAACTCAGTTGCGGTCCGATCAATTGATCTTCAACGGCCTCTTTCACCACTTTGAATACTTTTGATCCAGAGACCGAAGTGAAGCTTGCACTGTTGATTCTTAACGGCATCAACATATTTTCTCAGATGAGGAAGCATTTGAGACGCTCTAGCTGCAACACTTTCGTTTGCGATCGAAAATTTTTAATGGAAACAATGTAGATTCCGTAACGGCAGTGTATTCAGCCCTACGTAATGGCACGTTCTTGAACAGGCTGTAGAGGCACTGGAGGAAGTCATCTAGATGCCATTCTGTCTGTCGCATTCCTTCTTTGAAAGCATTATGCACTGTATGCAATCCACAGCTCCCAATGTTGAGGATGGCAAACGTGGAGCTGCCTCGAAGCTCTTGAATTTCACCTTGCAAATCTTTCTGAACCTTCCAGTTTACGTTGGGCCCGTCCATAAACAACTGAATCGTTTTCTTGAGTAATCCAAATAATGCTTGAAAATCGTTCTTTTATCCCATCGACTAAATCCTTGGCTTTCGTGGAGGAAAGGAAAGCTGATCCCAAGTACCTTGATTCGACTTGGCCACTGATTCTATTCCAGAACCGAACTCCGATGTCCATTTGCTGGCGTTGCGAAATTTTGTTTAAGGTTTCGTCAAATCCTATCGCAAATTCCACGCACTCTTCCAGGGCCGACATGAGTTCCTTCGTGTAGTAAGGAGCTATACCATATGTTAGCAGGTACCCAACCTTTGTTCTACCCATTTCCATTTTTGCAGCAATGTCGCTGTCGGGGAACATTCTCTTAAAAAGCACAGTATCAGTCCCAGCGGAACGGTACGACTTGTGCGTATGAATGGCTTCTAGCGCCCAAAGAATTTCTGCAATAACAACATTATCTTTCAACAAGAACTTCTTCAAGGCAGTTGATTCAGATGGTGAAGCGCTGGACATTTGATTTGTGGGTGGAGTTGCTGTTTGGGCTTCGACAATAGAGACTGATGCAGATTGCGCTGAAAATTTAAAATGATGAAATTGTTGTCAAACCATATTTAAAGAATTCTGTTAATTGGGTACATAATTTTCACTACATAAATACATACCATTGGGCACATTATTTACAGGCTTTATAAAACCATTCATTTGCAGATTTGTACATCGGATCCGTTGTTGGTGCTGATGAACTTTGCTTTTTTCATGGCTGGAAAATGCAACTTTTCCCATAGAATTAATTTTGAATGATCGATTACACCACTTGCATTGAGCGGAATCTTTAGGATCCGAAGCACACCAGGAATAAATTTCCTCATATCGAGAGAAGTTGCATGTTGATCTGTAATTTTTTAACATTTTTAACGTTTAGAATATTTAATTTACGGACCGAAAACTTTTGTGAAAAAAGCCGATTCTAACTATCACAGAGAATAAACGGTTACGTCAGAATTCGTCAAAAACAAGGTCGTTTAAACATCAAATTTCTTTCGTTAAGTTAAGATTCATTTCCACTGTGGCTGTATGAAGTGAGCTTGCTGATGTCTAATCACCTTTCTCTTTCAAGCGCATGGAGATTCTCACGTCCGAATGGGTGAGAGGCGCTAAAAGGAAAACAAACACTCCTAGATGGTGCTACTCAGCAAAGCTTGGGTTAAAATGAGTATATTTCCATATATTTTTTGACTCCTTTGCAATCATTGTGATGACTCGATCAATTTTGAGGTTATGAGCAGAAGGAAAACAAACATGTATTTACACATGCCGAATTGCACATCAGTGTGCGAGCGCTAAACGTCACTCATCTCTATAGGGAGGATGAGATTTGTTTTCAACAAACCATTCTTTTTATGCGCTTGAAAGAGAAAGATGATTAAACGTCAGCAAGCTCTACACTGTTAGAAAAAAGTACCTAATATTAGGTACTTTTCACTCAAATCGGGGGTTCAGCGTGGGAACCCAAAATTAATTTTTTTTTCTTGAAATAATTTAATAATTTTATATAATCTTCAGGGAAAACTAATCCAAATCCTAATGTTTCGGAATAATTTTGATATGTTATATGAACTAGCAAATCATTCATAAGCTTCATATGCCAACAGGCATTCTATGAATGCTAGTGTCATTCTTTGATCGATTGTTTTTGTAACTTAAAAAAGTTATTAAAAAGATTTTCAAATAAATTGAAAATATGTCGGGAATAAACATATTGTCTATGTGTTGGTTGAAACTCAATATTTTCGTTTGCTAAACTCCCCAATTCTGAGAAATTTTTGCTCCATGAATTCTGGGAAACTAACCCTCCGAGAATTCTGGGTTTTTCTATCTCCAGAAATGCTGCAGGATTCCTCCCCAGCAGTTCAGCAGTTATGGAGAATGCTTTCTCCTAGAATTCTAGAGAACTTCAGTTTACCCCTTCAAGTATGTAATTGTATCCCGCGCTTTTTGTAGTTTTATTAGTAAGTGTCCACTACCAGTGGGTTCTCTGTGTGAGCTCTTTGGTGTGGGGGTCAGTGGAGGGTACAAAAAAAGTATTCTTTTTCTCGAATTCTCCGGGATTCCTTGAAACTTGTTCTTCAAATATTGGATTATTCCTCCTTCAGGTTTCTTGGAGAATATCTCCTCCAGAAACCAGAATTTTGGGGAATAGCTTCCTCCAAGATTAAGGGCAATTTCTTATTTCTTATCCCAGCCGAGATCTTCTTCTTCTTCTTCTTCTTCTTGGCATTACATTAAGCACTTGCACTTGTATATCATGAAGCTAGCACGATGATACTTTTATGCCCAAAGAAGTCGAGACAATTTCCAATCCGAAAATTGCCTAGACCGGCACCGGGAATCGAACCCAGCCACCCTCAGCATAATCTTGCTTTGTAGCCGCGCGTCTTACCGCATTACTCTCTGCTTACCTAATTGCCGGTCCAGCGGATTAAGACTAGAGTAAACAAAATGTTTAGTGGGTCGGGTACTAATTGAATCATTCGGCCAAAAATGTTACATTTGCAGTTTGTCAATCAATTACTATGATTACCAATCTCCCATACTACTTGCTGTATCTCTCTGGTATCTGGTTGCAAATTTCCGTTAACCCTCGCTTAAAAGAAAATAAAAACACGTACATACGGCGTCATCAGACTAATCCTCATTCTACCATGAATCACAAGAGTCAACCACCGAAATCCAAACACATTTGTCAACAATTTCGTAATTCGTAATGACACCTCTATTACAGCGAGAGTACTGTCCCCGCCTTAGGTCAAGAGCTAAAGCTGTGCCATTCTTTACCGAGCTACTTATAAATGCACAAAACAGACGCGGCGTAGACGAAATAACTGAACCTTGCTACCCAGCAGTCTCATTACGCACCTCGCAAGTGTGCGGTTCGTAATTTAAGTAACAACAAACAAGTCCGCTTACCCGCACTATCCACATTACAACCCTCACCAACTGCCGAACCATAAAAAAAATCGCTCTGTTGTTGTTCTGATGGGCTGCACTCAGCTCGGAGATCATGAGGTGAAGACATCACGAACCGTAAATTTCAGCTTCGCAATGCAATTATGCGCTTCTGGTGGTTGTTCTGTGCACTTTTCGTAAGACTCGACCAATTGAAATGGTTTTTACTTTTGCTTCGTATAGCTTAAATGATTTTAAGCAATTGTATCGTTTGGGTTGTTGGATAGATTAAAATAATTGTGGCAAGCTTGGTGCCAACCAGATGTTACCGCTAGATTTTGTCGGACAATATGTTCATAAAATTGAACTGTTAATGAGTAGCAAAGGTCATTTTTAGTGCAAATATAAGATAAATGAATCGAATGGGTGCACTTAATTAAAATACTTCATTGCTGGCTCAAAACAATCAAAGAATTCGAGCGGCAAAAAAGTAAGAAGGTCAATGCTGTTTGTTTATGAAATTAACTAATGTGAATGTTTCCAGATAAGTAATTCCAGCAGAACTTTTGAAATACGTTTTGGATAATTTGGATAGTTTAGAAAAAACTCAGTAAATATAAATAATATAAATATGAAGGTATCGTAAATGTATTTCGTCTTTTCGTTTATTCCGAAAGAGAACAAGATTCTTGCCAAAAGCAAGGAATTATCCAGACTTGAAATACTTTTTTATTTAAGGACAAGCCTCCCGGAATCCAAAACCAAATGCATTCGCGTTTTCAAGGACATCCCATTCAAAACAGGAGCCACGCACATCTGTTATTTTTATTATTCTACCTTTGCTGCGTCGCAGCATGGGATGCTCTTGAAAACGGGAGTGTATTAAGTTTTGGATTCCGGGAGGCTTATCCTTAATCTAATTATTTATTTTAACGAAATTTCGTAAGAGGGAAAACCCCCTTTGAGTGAATTCCTTTTGAATTATATCTCAAAAGGCACAAAATCTCTTCATCTTTTCAAAAATCTTCATAAACATTGAAATATTTAAAAATAATCAACGGCTAATCCGGAAGGAATCCATATCGGAGCCAAATCACACCAGGGCGAGAAACGAAGGGGTTTAAATACTTCTTTGTCAATGGTTTTTTGTCATTGTTAAGTACTTATTTAATATTTTTCATGTAGGATAAATTCGGGGTTTTCTGGGCATGAGGTCAATTCTATAACTTACTTGTTTGAAATTTGGCTTGCTTGATATGCACTTTGTTGAGTGCTACTCGAAGCTTGATAGGGGTTTAAGAACCAAGTTCAAGCTTAACTAATGGAAATTTCAATTAACGGTAATCAAGGCAGCATCATTTACTCTACGTAATATCAAAGAGGTTTGATCTTGATCATTCCACAAACATAATAAAACATGCAGATTTCATCAACATATACTTAAAATGTTAAGTTCCACGAAAAGAGACATCTGATTACTGCTTTTGATTATCAAACAATGACACCGGTCGGTTCAATCTTTATAGAATCGTCCAAACCAAACCTGATCACGCCAAAAACCGCTCCAACCCAAAACAAGAAGGTCCATCAAGACAAACAACAGTGGGAGGAAGGGTGTACACGCCGAGCAAGGCACATAGCCATGACAGTATCCAAATGGAACCCGATTCGCGCAGAACGCGGTGAAATCAGGGAGATATGAATAAAAACAGGAATAAAATTATCAAAATAACAGGTTTCTGCTCGCGAAGAAATTCGCTGACTCGATCGTCCACCAGGGCACCGAACCACCACCGACCGGTCGATGCCAATTTGTGTAGAGGTGCTGCACGCGCGACTTCGGCCCACAATCGGCGCACAGTTGTGATTTTTAGGGCAAACAACTGATCAATAGAACTATCTTTGTTATGATTCTAAAAACATCTAAATAAGTGAACAGACCTATAATAGGAACATCGTCACTTATACTTTAGAGTTAAGAATTGTGGTCAGATTTTTCGAAACCTCACCATAGTGCGAATGTGGTGTTAACCGAGAATGCGTGGTCTCGGCGTTGGAAACCACAATCCTGTGGCGATGATGCTGGGAGGATGGAGGCTCCAATAGTGGAACGAAGGGTTATTCGATAAAAGAAACATGACTCCACGAAGGAAAACGCAGCAAGCGGAATGGTTGGCAACTGGTGGCTGCTGATGGGGCTCGAACTGGGCTGGGATGGGGTCGATCGTTGCTCTCACCGGCATCCGAAGTGGTGACACTGGCTGGGCTGGGATGGTGTGCAATATAATGGTGGCAAACGCATGGAGAAACGGTCGAATGTTGAAAATATGACCAGCTGTAAATTGTATGCTTATAACGTTAAGTAGCTATGTGCTGCTGACATCGTCGTTGTGGATGATGCTTCTCGATGAAGTGAAAGGTTTTTGTTTCCTGTCGCCGGATAATTTGGGGTACAGAATGTGGAATAATCGAACTGCGATTTGAACTGATTTGAGTTTCGGATTGTTTCAAAACACTGCAAAAAAAAATACACAGAACACCTATTCAAAACAAATGATTGAAAACCAGTAAGGTAGTCGCAAATTAATTACCATATCCCGCCTTAAGTTCAACTAAATTTTATTTTCGGATTTCAAAAATTCAATAATTTAAGAGCTTATTATAGGAGTCATTTGAACAGAATTGTTCTTGTTTTGTCTGATTTAGAACTTCATAAAACCTGACTCTCTGTTTGTTAAACGTTCTTAACACTTACTTAGGACTGATTGGCAAAAATAAAGGACAACTGCTTTTTATGTATACAATACTAGGCAAAACATGATCTTAAAAATGCTAAGCTAATTTAGCTATTAGCGACAGAGGAAGTAAACAAAAAGATCCTTTCCTATGGACCTAGGATATATTTTTCATATCAGTTTTTATATTCATTTTCCTTAGCATTCGCCAATTTAAAATCGATGAAGAAGTATAATATTTTCCACTAAACGGGTCCGCGACGTTAGGCATAAGTACGTTAGGCATAATGAACGTTTGGCATAATTCTGCCTTCTTTATGTCATGGGCTGTTCTTTGGGTAATTTTATGCCTAACGTCCATTATGCCTAACGTCTTTATGCCTAACGTACTTATGCCTAACGGGATATACCACACTAAACAGCTAATAGAGCACAATTGCGTAGGTCTGACTTCAGTTGTTTTATTGATAGTCTCCTTTTTCCTTCTTTAATAAATACTTAATTTATCATGAAAGTGGGACACTAATTGATGAAGGTAAAATTCTCATCTTTGAACAATTGATGCATCAAATAAGCATATCTGCCCTAAGGAAAGAACATGCAACTGAAATAATTATGTTTTCATTATAAGGATTTTAACATAATACTAACCATTTCAGGCTAAACAAAACATCATTTGATAAATAGATTAGGGTTTCCCATGGTTGTTGTAATAAAATGTGCCAAAATAACAGTCACACTTTAAATACATCGCAGATTTATGTGAAATTTCACCGAAATCTTGACAGCAGAACTGTTCGGTGAACAATATTATAGATTTTCGGTGGTTTTGACAGTTGAACAAAGGAAAAATCACAGAAAATTTGGTGAAATAATTACCGTTTTCGGTAATTCTGCTGTTGAGATTTCGGTGAATTGAAGAAAAAATCACCGAAATCTGTGAAATAATTTAAGTGTGCTGTGCCCTGGGATGATTTATTTTACGAAGTAGAAAAACACAGAGCGTGGATTTGCTTCATGGTGATCGGGAAGAAGATCATGCTAGATTATTCGGTGGAAACTTATAAGCGACCGAATCTGTGTGTTGAGAATAAAAGGCAAATTCTTTAATTATGGTCTTGTTAGCACTCAACGAACGTTAAGCCCGATGACGTGAAGGTTGCGTTCTATGGGATGCTTGATAAGACCTACAAATAGTACCCAGGATGTAGAGACAGTCGTCGGAGATGCAGATTGGGAAAGAGTTTTAGCATTCGTACTGTCAATGACAATCATTCCGCAATTTCAATAGTGAAAAATTGGGAAATCTAAAAAGTAAGAATTAAAAATGTAGAGGTCTCAAAATCCAAAAATTTCAAAATCTAATGATTTTAAAATCTGAATCCTTTATAATCTAAAAACCTAAAAACTGTCAAATCCAAAAAATCTCAAAATCTCGAGGTCTCAAAATCTGAAAAATCTGAAATTTTAAAATCTATAAATCTAAAATCTAAAGATCTAAAATTCTAAAGATCTATAAATCTAAAAATCTTCAAATCTGGAAATCTGAAAATCTAAAAATACAGAAACTAAAAATAAAAAAAAACATGTTTAAATCAAAAAATTTAAAATTTAAAAATCTTTAAATCAAAATCAAAAACTCTAAAAATCTTAAGTTTTAAAAATGTTAAAATCTTGAATCCAGGCAATCTAAAAATTTAGAGATGAATTCTAAAATCTATAGACTTCAAAATTCAAACATCTAAAACACTGTGAAAAAAATTTAAAAATAATTCGGAAAATTCAAAAAGTTGAAGATCCAAAAACCTTAAAATTTTCAAAATCTAGAAATCTAAGAAACTTTCATTCTAAAAATCTGGAAATCTAAAGATCTGAAAAAGCGAATCTAGAAACCGAAGAACCTAAATATTTAAAAATCTGAAAATTTTAAAATATATAATTCTAGTCTTTTTTTTTCTTTTCTCATATACAAAGTATACGTAAAGGTTATATGTTCGCTCCTGAAACAAACTTTTTATAAAAGGGCCGGAGACTCATAGTGTTATATACCAATCGACTCAGCTCGACGAGGTGATATTTGTGTTGGTATATGTCTGTGTACAAAAAAAATTCACTCATTTTCGGGCACTTAACCTAAACCGATTTGCTCGCGTCGGAAACGCATTCGATGGATTCTTGTCCCGTTGGTTCCTATTGAAAATCAGCCCGATCGCATTATAGGGTCAGAAGTTATTACCAAAATCCATTTTTAATACCCAAAACCCGTGGAAAATCTCTCTTATTTTTCGGGTGTAACGCAGGCGAAAAAAAGCGAAATACTATACTGAAGCTTGAAGAATTACACTAAGGAATATCTTTTGATAAAGGGACGATAATATACCGCATTGGGGTGGTTCAAAAAATCGATGTTTTCTGCACAGCGCACATCTGATTCTTTATGAGCGCACATCTGTGTTCTGAGTGCCTGAAAATTTGAGCTCATTTGGATTGAATCGGATTTAGCACAAGAGGACACTCAGAACATGATAAAGAATCAGATGAACGCTGTGGAGCAAAAGAAATTCATAAAAAAGGGGGCTTGTAGCGTAGTTGGAGATAATGGTATAGGAGGGATAGAGGTGGTATAAAGATCTCTAGATTGAAAATCTGAAAACCTGAACACACAAAAATCTAAATATCTCAAAATATTTTAAGAAAGACCTAAAATCTGAAGATCTAATAATCTGACAGATTTAAAATCTCAAAATCTGAAAAGTATTTTTGATTTAATAATTTTAAAATCTTATAAGGCCGATACAAATATATTAAAAAAAACAATTATATTGCTCCCACACTCGTTTATTTGCTCAAAAATAATATTTTGAGGGGGCAACAAAAAAAATGAATTGTTTTGAGGATTTTAAAGGATTCTTTAACAAATCCAAAGAGTTTTATTTATTTTTTTCATTTTGATTCATTTCATTTATTATTCTCACCCTCCCACCCTCGACCTTCCGAAGATCATTAGGACGTAATTTTTATTAAATACTAGCAGAACCGACGAACTTCGTTTCGCCTAAAATTGATTTATTCTCTGATAAGTATCATTTGTATGGTAGCCCCCCTTTCCAAAAGGGGAAAAAACCTTCCTCGGCACCAAAAACCTATGCATACAAATTTTAACGCCGATCGGTTCAGTAGTTTCCGTGACTATAAGGGTCAGACAGACAGAAATTCATTTTTATGTATATAGAAGAAGATTTGTAACGGCCTAATTTAAAAATCTAAAAATATAAAAATCTGAACTTTTAAAATTTAAATATTTAAATATTCAAATCTGTAAATCCAAAAATATGAAAGTCTAAAGATCGAAGATCTTAAAATCGAGGGGATTAAAAATATAAAAATGATAAAAATCCACAAATACAGAATTTGTCTCTAACAATCTTCAAATCGTAAAATCTGAGAATCCAACAATCTAACAAAGAAAAAACAAAGAAACAACAATCTAAAAATTTAAGAGATTGAAAATCAAAAGACCTGAACATCCAAAAATTCAAAAATATTTGTTTCATTAAGGAGACTTAAAATCTAAAAATCTTGAAATTCTGAAGATATAAAAACTTAAGAGATTGAAAATTTAAAAAATTTTCTTCGAGATTACAATTTTGTATTTTTTAATTTCCCTGAAATTTTGCATATACATTCTTTGTGATCAAAAACCATAATTTGCATCTTTGGTTTGCCATTTTACCTCAAGCCTAACTTTTGACAAGGTCTAAGCAAAAACACCTTAAAAAATACAACTTGAAAACGGCTTGCCCAATCGTTTTGGTGTCTTCGGTGTCAATGTTTTAAGTAATCATTGGGGCTATGTTTAAAAAATATACACTGTGTGTGGAAAAAAATGTTCAATAATTGAAAATAAGATACAAAAATCGATTTTCTCAAAAACGAATTTTTTAATATTTTTTGTTTTTTTTATATTTTACACAGAGAATTACTCATAATTTTTATTAAATATTTGTAACGGTCTAATATGAAAATCTAAAAATCTGAATATCTAAAATTTTAAATATTTAAGAATCTAAAAATTTGAAATTCCAAAAATTTTAAAATCTAAAGATCCAAGATCTTAAAATCGAAGGGATTCAAACTAAAAAAATGCATAAAATCCACAGATTTAGAATATGAAGATATAAAAATCTGAAATTCTAAAATCCTAAAATAAAAAAAAATCTAAATCTTTAAAAATCTTCAAATTCTAAAATGTAAAAATCCAACAATCTAAAAAGCTTTTTTTTAAATCTTTCGTTTATTTGGTAGGCTCATTTAATCTAAAAAGGTGTAGATCTAAAAATTTAAGAAATTGAAAATCGAAAGATCTAAACATCCAAAAATATAATTAATTTAACCTTTCAAATGGTTAAACAATCAGATTTTTGGATGTCTAGATCTTTCGATTTTCAATCTCTTAAATTTTTAGATAACAAAAAATCCCTCTGTTTTGGCTTTTCTGGTCATAGAATTTATAAAGCGGAGTGATTCTACAACATCCGACGTTTCGACCCTTGATTTGGGCCTTCTTCAGGGAGGTCAAAGAAGGCCCAAACCAAGGGTCGAAACGTCGGATGTTGTAGAATCACTCCGCTTTATAAATTCTATGACCAGAAAAGCCAAAACAGAGAGATTTTTTGTTATCTACCCTGGTCGTTCCCAATTTAAATTTTTAGATCTACAACTTTTAAGATTTTTGGAATAGATGGTTAGATTGTTTAGAAATATTTTTTACATTAAGAAGACTAAAAAGCTAAAAATCTTAAAAATCTGAAGATATAAAAACTTAAGAAATTGAAAATCTAAAAATCTAATCCAAATTAAAAAATCTTGAAATATTTTTACATTAAGAAGTTTAAAAATCTTTAAGCTTAAAAATCTAAGAATCTGAATATCTAAAAATCTTAATCTAAAAATTTAAAAATCTAGAAATCTGAAGATTCACAGATCTAAAATCCTAAAACATTGAAAGTCTGAAAATCAGAAGATCTGAAAATCTTAAAATCTAAATAGAGCGCGGCAAGTATTTCCATCCATCGTGGTAGGGGCTAATACCAACGAAAGCTACGTCCATTTGTTAGAACACCACTATAGCAGAACGTTTTTCTTGAGCTTACGATTTGGTACGGATGAGTTTGGCAAAAAAAGGGTCTCTTTTATTGTTTTTCGAGACTATGACGTAAATGAGAAAATGCCTGCCTTCACCCTGTCTAAAAATCCAAAAATTTAAAAACATTTAAAAACAAGAAATCCAAAAATCTAAATATCTAACAATTTATATTTTTTTAGATCTTCTTCTGCTTCAATACCTCTACATTCTAACTGGAACTTGGCTTGGCTTTTAACTTTGTATTCCATTAGCATTTCCTCAGTTATTATTTGCATGGGTATGTATCTTGTGTGGCAAGTACAATGGATACACTATGCCCAGGGTGTCGAGAAAGTGTCTAACCTGAAAACATCATAGACCGGACCAAGAATCGAACTCGCCATCTCCGGATTGGCAATCCTACGCCTTTGCCCGCAAGGCTACTGGAGAGTAACGATCTTAAAATCTTAAAAATAAAAAAAATTAGTTATCTAAAATTAAAAAAAAAACCCTGATTAATCCACCTAGCGGTGTTGGTGCCTTTCTCGTGCAAAAAAATACTGGAAATTATGAGTGAGTGTTTTTTAGCGTGTTTTGCGCACAGAAAATAGTATTTTGGCCATTACTTTTGATCCCATAGTCCAATCTGGCTAATTTTCAATAGCAAACAATGGGACAGGATTCTCAGTCGAATGGAACTTGTTGCGAGTAATTCGGGCTATGCTAGGTTCCAAAAAGTGTGTCTACAAAATTTTGAACACATACACACATACACACACATACATACATACACGGCAGCAGGGACTATGTCGGGCAGCAGGGACTATGTCCAAGGGCTTTACGATCCCTCCCCACTGCGAGTTAGGGGACCTGCCTAGGATGTGGTGGGGTTTGACAGTGGGCTCTGTTAAACTTCTACAAAAAGCTGCATGTATCCGTAAGCAGGTCCTATCAAAGCGACCGTGCGCCGCTCAAAGCACACTAGCCCAACCCAGTGGCATCGACAACGGCAACGTCAACGGACACGAGCGGAAATCGAGATATACAACGAACCTAGGGCTGACAGTTGTGTCATTCCACTCCTTGAGTAAAGCCGGGTGACACCGTCTTGAAATGGCGGGTGGGCTAATGCCACAGCTGCCTTCCGTCCCGTAAAACCGTGGCAGGCCTTGGGGCACGCCGTCCCAATCCAGCCGTCTGGCTTAACCAACCAGATGGGAGTAGGACCAGTTGATTCCTTCCTGGCTTACGCCGATCCGGCTCTGAACACCGAGGTGTCAACCCCGCATGGCCTCACTGCATCTGCAAAGATAACCATGGGATCAAGAAGGCGACTATTCCAGTTGGGTTCGAGGGCAGCCCTAAGGGGACCCAACAAACATGAATAAAGCTAAAGTAAACAAACAAGCATCGGAAGTGAACCCCTTCGCAAGGAGAGGTTTGGAGAGATCTCCACCCAACGCATCGGGTGCGAGAGAAATGGAGACGAAGGACACGAGTAGCGAAGTAGTCGTCGTGGAGAGCGATAACGATACGCCAATAGTCGATAAGCAGCAGCACAATGCAGTGGAGATAGGGTCGAGTGGCATCCTGCCGAGCTTGACCGTCGTCATGGTGCAACTCGATGACATTATCGACTTCACCAATGAACGGGGCAATATGTCGAGGGAGCTGAAGCTGAAATTGCTTAAGCTTCGCAATTTGGTTCTTGCTGCCAAGCAAGAACAGGAAGTGCTTGCGGCCAGGCTGGAAGGCTGTGGTAAAGCGGAGAAGAGTACATAGACTGCTCCCTTCTCCTTCCATAGTACCACAACCATGGCACAGGAGGCGTTAGATTTTGCCCTCAGAGACAGAGCGGTAGAGAGGAGAACAGATAAGCGAGCCAGGGACTCACCTGGCATTAAGCGCTTTAAACAGAACGCAAAAAGGCGTCGGGAGAGCGCAAATCAGAAGAGCGGGCCCACGGAAGTTGCAAACATGGGAGAACGGCGTAAGAAGAAAGCGAGGACGAAACGAGCCAGTCGGCCACCGGAGGAGGGAAGCCAACCCGACCAAGACAACCTGCGGTCGGACGGTCCCTGGCAAACGGTAGTAAATAAACCGAAGGTGAAAGCGGCAATCACGCGCCCGGCGAGAGCCAGACAGAAGGGTGAAGCACTTCTCATTAAAACAGAGAAAGAGCGCTACGCCGACGTGCTCAAGGCGATGCGCAGCGCCGAGAAACTGGCGGACCTTGGTAAAGAGGTTTGTAGCATAAGGCGGACGAGAGCGGGCGAGATGATCCTTGTCTTAAGGAAGGGCTCACAGGCGAATGGTACCTCATATGGAGCGCTAGCCCAGGAAGTCCTAGGCGAGAGCGTAGAAGTGAGGGCTCTACACGACGAAGTGACTCTCCAATGCAAGCAGCTGGACGAGGTCACGACATCGGAAGAGATCGCCTCGGCCATCAAGGACCAAGGTGGAGTGGTGGTAGCAAATGCGTCCATCCGTCTGCGAAGAGGACCGCAGGGGACGCAGATTGCCACGGTGAAGTTACCGGCCATCGACGCTAACAAGGTGATCAAAGTTGGTAAGCTGAAAGTTGGCTGGTCAGTATGTCCAGTCAGCCTCTACCAACCACCGGTAGTCGACAAGTGCTTCCGCTGCCTCGAACCGGGACACAAATCGTGGGCGTGCAAAGGGCCGGATAGGAGTAACCTATGTAGGCGATGCGGCGAAGAAGGCCATAAAGCGCACCCTTGCGATAAAGCACCATCGTGTACGCTATGTGCGAGCAGGAAGCAGGAACACAATCGCGCTATGGGTGGACCTGCGTGCCCGTTAAGTGGTGATACGAAGAAGCCGAGCATGTAACGCAGCTCAACCTCAACCATTGTGCGGCCGACCAGCAATAACTGTGGCAGTCGGTAGTAGAAGCGAGAACGGACGTCGCTATCTTGTCGGACCCGTACCGCATCCCCGCGGATAATGGGAACTGGGTAGCGGATAGATCCAAATCAGCGGCGATTTGTACGACGGGAAGATACCCGATCCAGGAAGTGCTG
This sequence comes from Armigeres subalbatus, assembly GCF_024139115.2. Taxonomy (NCBI): domain Eukaryota; kingdom Metazoa; phylum Arthropoda; class Insecta; order Diptera; family Culicidae; genus Armigeres; species Armigeres subalbatus. The sequence goes on along the minus strand of NC_085141.1, from coordinate 223,829,381 downwards.
AACACAAGAGCGGAGGGTACTGTTATAGCGAAAATAAATGGAGTGTACTACTGCAGCTGCTACGCCCCACCAAGGTGGCCGATAGAACAATTCACCGAGATGGTCGATCGGCTAACATCAGACCTAGTGGGTAGCAAGCCAGTAGTAATTGCAGGAGACTTCAATGCGTGGGCGATAGAGTGGGAAGTCGCTTTACTAACCGGAGAGGGCAAACGCTGCTAGAGGCTTTCGCCAAGCTGGATGTCGTGCTGTGCAACGAAGGCTCCAAAAGTACCTTCCAGCGAAACGGAGTGGAATCGATAATAGACGTAACGTTCTGCAGTCCAAGTTTGGTCGGTGATATGCAGTGGATGGTCGACGACGGTTACACCCACAGTGACCATCTAGCTATCCGGTACAGGATAGGCAGCGAGGCAAGAAGAGAAAGCCGGAGAGCTACTCCCACAACCCGGTTGTGGAAGGTCCCGCACTATTCCCGCACCACGGCCCAACCCACTGGCCGCCAGCAGCGAGGGTAGCAAATGATGAAGCGGTGGAGAGGGTGACGGTAGAAGAGATATTGACGGTGGCAAAGTCCCTCGACCCGAGTAAAGCACCTGGTCCGGACGGGATCCCGAATATGGCATTGAAGGCAGCCATAACGACTAACCCGAACATGTTTAGGTTGGCCATGCAGAAGTGTCTGGACGAGAGGACATTCCCGGATATATGGAAGAGACAGCGTTTGGTCCTGTTACCGAAACCTGGCAAGCCACCAGGAGACCCCTCAGCGTACAGACCAATCTGTCTTATAGACACGGTAGGGAAGCTACTGGAGAAGTTGATCCTGAACAGACTGTCGCCGTACGTCGAGGAGGTAGGAGGATTATCGAGCGAGCAATTCGGCTTTCGGAGAGGAAGGTCTACTCTGGGTGCCATTAAATCGGTGGTTGACACTGCAAAGGTCGCCATCGAATGCAAGCGGCGCGGTATACGTTACTGCGCAGTAATAACACTCGACGTGCGGAATGCATTCAACAGTGCGTGCTGGATGGAGATCGCGAACTCGTTGCTTCGGCTGGGAGTACCGGTAGGGCTGTATAAGATTCTGGGAAGCTACTTTCAGAATCGATTATTGATCTACGAGACAGACGAAGGCTTGGCTACCGCCCCCATCACGGCAGGTGTCCCACAGGGATCAATTTTGGGTCCATTGCTGTGGAACGTGATGTACGATGGCGTGCTGCGGTTGAAGCTCCCGCCAGGAGTCAAGTTAGTGGGATTCGCCGATGACGTAACCATGACCGTGCCCATCGATAAGGTCGAACTGACTGCAGCCTATTCGATCAGCCTAGTGGAGGAATGGTTGCGCAGCAAGAAGCTACAGTTGGCGCATCATAAAACGGAGATGATAGTCGTTAACAATCGGAAATCGGTTCAGGAGGCGACAATTAGAGTCGGCGGCTGCGACATCACCTCCAAGAGATCTCTGAAACAATTGGGGGTGATGCTCGACGATAAGTTGAGCTTTAAAGTCATGTCGACTACGCCTGCCAGCGCGCGTCGACGGCGATAGCGGCACTATCGAGGATGATGGCGAACAACTCTAGGGTGTGCTCCAGCAAGCGCAAGCTGCTGGCAAGCGTGGCGGTTTCAATACTACGATACGGAGGACCAGCTTGGGTGTCAGCGTTGAGCGTAAACTGCAACGCGCGAAAGCTGGAGAGTACTCATAGGCTAATGTGCCTGAGAGTTATCAGCGCATATCGCACCGTATCTCGCGAAGCGGCATGTGTACTCGCGGGCATGATGCCTATCAAACTGGTGGTAGAGGAAGACGAGGAGTGCTACGCCCTCAGGGGTACCGATAACGCTCGAAGGAATATAAAGGCAGCAACGGTAGCCAAATGGCAGAGAGTGGGACAACTCGCCTAAGGGAAGGTGGACCCATCGCTTAGTCCCAAGTGTGTTAGCATGGATTAGCAGACCTCATGGAGAGCTAAACTTGGGCTTGACTTAGTTCTTAACAGGTCACGTATGCTTCAAGTGGTCCGCAATGCCCAGACGTGACAGAAACGGCTGAACACATCCTGTTCACATGTCCTCGGTTCGAAACGGAGAGGAGTGCGATGTTGGGGCATGCGGAACGGACACCAACACCGATAACATCGTCATAAAAATGTGCCAGAACCCAGAACAGTGGAGAGCGGTTGCAAGAGCGACGTCCAGGATAGCCGACATCCTGCAACGAAGTTGGCGCATAGAGCAGCAGCAGGCAGCCGTTACGGATAGCGGACCATGAGTCGTGGAAGTCGTGAATATATATGTCGATAATGGATGGGAACGACAGCGTCGCAACTGTATTCAGCTTGCGGCGAGCGCGTAGCCGCAGAACGCGGCGAAACGGCCGGGTTCGGAGGAGCTCCCGCTTTCGGGGAACTTCTCGTCGGAGTAGGTTAGATCCGCCGTCGGGGACTATCCGAGTCGTTCGCGATCGCGACCGAGGCGGGAGCTAAATGGCTCAATGAATAAGGTGAGAGCTGAATGGCTCAAGGCAAATGAAACTCGGTTATCGGAGTAGGCTAGGTCCACCGCCGGGGATCAGCTGAGTAGACCGTGGCGTGCGAAGGTACCGGCTTCGGGTCGTCAGGGCACCATTGAACTGGAAGTTATCTCCACCCGGAATCTTTGGATTGACCTCGGCACTCGCCCGGTCACCCGTTGAGACGGGTCGTCGGTTACGGGGAGCTTCCGACGTCGGGGAACTCCCTGTCGGAGTAGGATTGATCCACCGCCGGGGACTATCCGAGTAGTCCGCGACCAAGGTGAGAGCTGAATGGCTCATCGATTAAGCAAGAAGCTGAAAGGCGCAGTTCATGGGAAATCGGTTAATCGGAGTAGGCTGGGTCCACCGCCGGGGACCAGTTGAGTAGATCGTGCCGCGTGAATGCACCTGCTTCGGGTCGTCAGGGCACCACTGAACCGGAAGCTATCTCCACCCGGAATCTTTGGCCTGACCTCGGCACTCGTCCGGTCACCCGTTGAAGTGAGAATGTGCGTAGGACTTGAGCGGATCTATGAACATGCATACCAGGTGAATGTGTAGTGTTGGTAATGTAACAGCCATCCACGAATGCGGGTCGTCGGTATCGGGGAGCTTCCGCCGCCGGGGACTCCCCGTCGGAGTAGGGTAGATCCGCCGCCGGGGACTATCTGAGTAGCTTGCGAGCACGTTGAGACCTAAATGGCTCTAAAAATAAAAAGGAAAGTAGATGCGTTGCTGAATGGCACAAGGAAAAAAAAAGTAAAGGGCTTAAGGGCCCACGCTTTTGTGTGCTTGCTGGCACCAATAAGGGAGCCAAAGGGCTCAGACGTATGACAAAACATCGAAGAGAGGCACTGTGAAAGGTGTTGTTTTGGGAGGAGTACTTTTAGTACTGCTTTTCCCCACAGAAGTAATACTGAAAGGTAGTCCCGGGGGGAATTGTGCATTAGAAGAGAGGGTAACTCAAGTAACTCAAGCGCCAACCCCACTCCCTGAGTGATAATTTCAGGTGTCTGTATGCAGATTTGCCTTCATCCCTCTAAAAAAAAAAAAAAAAAAATACATACATACACACAAACAGACATCACATCAATTCGTCGAGCTGAGTCGTTTGATATATTAATATGGGTCTCCGAGCCTTCTATCAAAAGTTTGGTTTTGGAGTGATCATATTACCTTTACGTATACTTAGTATACGAGAAAGGCAAAAAACAAAAAAAATCAATCTAAAAATCTAAAAACCCATAAATTAAAAAATCGTAGAATCTGCATATTTAAGATCTAAAGATTTAAAAATCTTCAAATCAGAAGATTTGAAAATCTAAAAATCAAAAATATAGAAAAATTAAAAAATTAAATAGTAGTTTGTGCAACTAGTTACAGAAAGATGAGTTTTTCAGCACGAGTTGTACGTTTATTCATTCGAATTTTGCAACGAGTTGCAGACGCTATTTTTTTGCAATGACGAAAAATGGGCTTTAATATGATAAATCTGTACCAAAATGGTACAGTCTATAGCTCTGTCCAGTTAGAATCCGGAGTCATTTATTGTATTGAATTATTTTACTGCGGTATGACTACCTAGGCGCCCACTTTCTGTGGTATAAATTTCATGGTGTTTCGTGCAGCAAGTCAAAAATTATTCCAGATGGAAGCCGAGAGCAGAGAAAAAATTCTGCGCACCCCCGTTGATAATCGTGCTCATCGACGGTGGAACCTACGTACAAGGAAGAATGTCTCAAAAACCGCGTACTAAGTTTCATGAAAGCCCATGAAGGTCCCGTGAAGTTTTGGCCAGATTTGGCGAGTTGCCACTACAGCCGGGAAGTCATCCAGTTGTACCGCGATAATAACGTAGATTTCAACAATAGAAACCCAATCCACCCAATTGCCCGCAGTTTCAGCCCATCGAGACATTTTGGGCAATAATGAAGCAGAAGCTTAATAAAAGTGGATAAACAGCTCGGGATACGACTCAGATGACCAAAATGTGGAACAAATGTGCCAATGAAGTTGTTTCCGTAGGTGTGCGGCGTTTGATGAGAGGAATAAAGAAGAAATTGCGAATTGTCACTAGAAAACTAGAAATGATTTGCATTTATACTTTACTTTAACAGTAAATTTTCTTTGTTTTGATATATTAACCTTATTTGTATTTCCATCTGTTAGACACAGATGTTTTTTTATTCCGGATTCCAAATGGACATAGCTTTAATTCACTCCACATGATTATTCCTGGCAATAATCAATCAGGATCCATGTTATCGTGCCACATTGCATAGCTCGACAACTCATGAAGCGATAGATGCCTTTGGAAAATTTTGATGCATTAGCATTAGCATTAGCATTGAGCAATTCGCACAATTTCGTAGGTGGTACAAGCCAAGACTATTGTACGAGAGTAGCAGTAGGAATCGTTTTGGTAGAACATGAAACACAGAAAGAACTGAGATAGAAATACAAAGAATGAAATGGACGAGCCTGGAATTGAACCCACGACCTCCTGCTTATAAGGCAGAAGCGGTAGCCACTAGACCATGGGTTCCCAAACTGTGGGTCGCGACCCCCAGGGGGGTCGTAGGCTGATCAATGGTGGGTCGTGAAAGACAAATCTTGATTTATACCTTTGTCACTATTTTGTCCCACAAGTCTTTACCAGCTTTTAGATAGCGATCTAAGTAATAATTCGATGATTAGAGAACATCAAACTTGACGAGGTCAATGGCCTTCTTTCATTGTGCAAATGGCAAATAGAATGAAGTTCAATACAATCCACATCTAATCAAAAACCCAATCCAGAGCTAATCTAAATCAAATCCAAATCCCATCTCAATCCAAATCATATCCAATTCAAGTTTAATTCATATCCAAATCCAAATTTAATTCAAGTCCAATCCATATCAAACTCAAATCCAATTCAATTTCAAATCGCATTGAAATCCAATCTAAATATAATCCAAATCTACTTCAAATCCAATCCATAACAAATTGAAATCCAATTTAATTTCGAATCGAATCCAAATCTAATTCAAATCCAAATCCAATCTAAAGCCAATCAAAATCTAATTCAAATCCTTCCAAATATAATTTGATTCCGATCTAAATCCAATATAAATTTAATCCAATTCCAATCTAAATACAATCAAAATCATATTCAAATCTAATTCTAATCCAATCCAAATCTCATTAATTTCCAAATCCAATTGAAATACAATCTAAATCAAATCTACATCCAATTCAAATCCAATGCAAATTCAATCAAAATCCAATTCAAAACCAACCCAAAACCAATCCAAATTTCATCCAAATCCAATAAAATTCCACATCCAATCAAAAAAAAATAACAATGATGGGATCAATTTATTATGATTTGTTCAATCTAACGCCAACTCATCTTTATCCAATTCATAAAAATCAATGCATTTATAACTGGTGGGTCGCAAGCAATTTGGGATTCTGCTAGGTGGGTCGCATACCCAACAAGTTTGGGAAGCTCTGCACTAGACCACCGAGCTCGTCTGCCTTTGGAAAATTTTGATGCAATGTCCATAAACTATTTCATTTATCATGCGACGCAAAGAATATACTATTTGAACACTTACCCAAGGTAATTCAACAAAATGTAGTCATGCTGCTGTTATAATGTTGGTTTTTAAATATCTATATACATAAAAATGAATTTCTGTCTGTCTGAACCTTATAGACTCGGAAAATACTTGAAAATTTGTATGCAGAGGTTTTTGGGCCGGGGGAAGGTTCTTGGTTCGAGACCCCTCCCCGCTTTGGAAAGGGAGGCTCCCATACAAATTAAACACCAATTTATTTATAACTCGAGATCTAATCAGAGAATGAACCAATTTTAGGCGAAACGAAGTTTGTCGGGTCTGCTAGTAGTACATAAATGAATGTTATAATGGATTTTATGCAACTTATATGAGCTGCATTATGGTCTTTTCGTTGGTGTGGAAAAGTAGGCAGTTTTATAACTCAAACACGAACTGTATACCGGGTATTGTGATAGGGATTTGCAAAAAAAAACATTATTTTAATCTAAAAGGCTAAAATTTATATAATTTAAAAAACTAAAGATAAACAATATAAAATCAATTTTTAGATTTCTAGATTTCAAGATTCTTAGATATTTTGATTTTCAGATTTTCCGGTTTCTATTTTTTTTATTTTCGCATTTTTAGATCTTCAAATTGAAAATTTTTGAAAACATTGATGCGTAAAAATATTCATAAAGAATAAATCCACAATGCAATTTCAGTGACCGACTAGTATTGGCAAAAGCCTTGTCGTTAATCATCACAAAATGAACAGAGTAGATTTTCAGGTTGTACTAAACAACATCTAAATCCCTACAGTCGATATTTTGGTACTACAAACTTAACTTTCAACGATACACGCGAGTTAATCCACAAAAATGTGATTAGTGAAATTAAAAATTCATGTACTCTAGGGGACTGCTCTTTCTTCAGACCAAAATTCTATTTTAAAACGTTTTCGGCATGATAATTTGCGATATATATGACATCACTAAGGCGTAAGCAACTGTCATGAAGTTCAATAAAGTGAAACAGCATGAGGGAACATCAGAGCATGAATTGTCTAAAATCGTAATATTCGATGGATAAATGAAGGAAAATGATGTTCAAAACCGAACTGAGTAATGCTCTGTTGAATATTGAACAATTTGGTGCCGATATAAGCTCAAAGAACTTCAAACGATAAAAACTAACTTTTGTTCAAGGGTACCAAATAATGTGGCACACCCGTTTATTCACATTTTTTTTTAAATGAATGGACAAATAGAGTAAGCTGGTCAAATTTTGCAAAATATTGAGGTGAACCAAACTTACATGAAAAAAAGAATCAGAATCATTTTTCGAGACGTATTATACCCCTTGGAAAAAAAAAGGTTTTGCTTCCAAAAGATACTGTAAAAATTTTAGCCATGCTTTTTTGTATTTTTCTATGGAAATTTTCCTTTTTTTTATATTGCTCTCTACTCTATTTATTGTTTTGTGAAGTTTTTAATTTTTCATAGAAATTCTCCAAAAATAAGTGCAAAGCAAATAGTTACTGCAACCCATATATTCACGTACAGCCCATTTGCAAATTTTGGTACTAACAAGCGCTTAAAATTATCATATAAAACATTTCCTGGTTGATAGAAATAAGGGTTCTGTGACAATAGGGTCGACATGATTCTGCTAGTGCAAATGAAACACTATTGCCCCAAGGTTGACAGCGGTTCGTTGACACCCCATGAATCAGTTAATCAAATACTAACTACTATGATGTTGGATAGCAAGCTTTTAAATGATACTAAACTTTCAAGATTTAATGTTTATAATCGACTGTGATCCGAGTAACACTGCATGCGCCCATCGTGACCTCCTGCTATATAGCGTAATAATTTACATACACACATAATGGTTAGCCAGTAGCGATCGGTAGTCCCACGATATGACGCAAGAAACCACCGAACTCCTGAAAAGTGTCGTCCGTCCAAGGCCCACTGCAACGGCCACAGCTGCAACTAGCACTATCTGCATAAAGGTAGGTCCGTCTGTAGGTACATGGCGGGCAATTACTCTGTCTCATCATCATCATTATCGCTCCGTCCGACAATTAGACGGGTGCGGTGCAATCGTAATTGACCGGAGGTCAGTTGGAGGTTTTGAAAGCCTCCAAGCTTCTTTTACGCTGCGCTGTCACAAAACTTCCAAACAAAAGCCGCCCTTCCTAGGTCGTCCTAAAGCTTTGACTCGTTACCTCTGTTGTGATTTTCTGCTGTTGAAATCTTATGTCTGGGCAAAGCTTACCTGCAAATAGAGCGAGAGACGAGGAAAAAACGGTTAGTGGGTTTTAAAATCGGCATTAAAATCGAACGTTCGTACGATGTGGCCCAATACACAATAAGATAAACTATCAACAATTTGCCGCCGTGAAATGCCTTTTCGTGGGATGCGTTATTTTTCTTCATAATTAAATTTGTTGCTAGTGCCAACATAAGTGGTCTCGTGTGAGGCACCTATCGGATTGGCCATGCAATTGCTTGGTGCGATAAAGTAAGCCCCTTTCGGAACAAGGGCCCATTGGATAACAGTGCATTCGACGGGCCGGTGGGTGCGGAATTCAATTAGAGAAGGTATGCAACTGCTGCTGGTTGCTGTTGAAGCTTGGCCTCGAAAGATGCGCATTATCTGTTTCGCTGTCTGGGGCTTCCTTGCAGGGATGGACCATACGATGGATACGTCCTACAAAAAAAAAATAACACGACCGACGGTGGCAATAGAGATATGTGTGAAATTAACTGTTAGCTAAGCATCCATCGGTGGTCCGATTAATGCATCTGCTGGTGGTAGGCATTTGGGTAGGCCGACAGGGGATGTGGCCGTGAAATGATATTGCAACTAAAAGTGGAGCGCGAAAACTTTCTATCAACTTGATTCACATGAGCGAAATGGAAAATTAAAATTGTAGAGGTAAACTATGCGAGCGTTTGTTGTTATTTTGGCAATTTAAACGCAAAAATAATTAAATGAATGATCAAATTGAACTGAATGCTGTTTATGAAGCCAAATACCAATGAGAAATTTAAAACTCATAGCATTATAATTTGCAATTAACTGAATTCTGTGGTGTTGAGAATATGTAGAGTTATTCCGGCCGTTTCAGCTACAAACTTTTTCTTCACTTTCTTGTTCGGTATTTTTTCGGTTTCGCACTGTAAGCCATAAAAACCATAAAAATTAAAAATAACATTAGAAAATTACTGATTTCCTGTGATTGTTTTGATAAATTAAAGTCTACTGTAAGTTTTAGTACAGAGTTTTCAATAATAATTGATGTTTACTAGGTAGTGTGCTTGCACTACAGATCAATAAAAATAACTGAGTTTTCGGCATACCTACACAATATTTTACTGAGTTCATTTAAATGTAAATTATAACTAACAATCACTTTCACTTGTTGCTCGCTGCTGGCGTCTATTTCCTAATGGGACTTTTCTTTTGGACCAGGCCAGTAAGCGAACTAAGAATTGCAGTTCATGTGGGAAGTGCGTACTGCGTGTTCTTTTCTGAGACAACATTTTTAGTAGTGAACTGAAACACCCGCGTTTGACTCGAGGTTAGTAGGATGGGACATGGGACTTTGGATGATAAAATTTAGGATTAGTAACTTGGGACGATCATTCAGTCACGTTCCCTGTGTATGAGAGAAGTATCAAACAATGTTTCTACATATTTTATATTAATGGCAAAAAAATCAACATTTGATGAAAAATCGATTGATAGCTTTTTTTTATATTTTTATCTAAATTGGTCACGAAAATTATAATAATAATGTTTGGGCTGTTATCGTCGATATTTTATATCCAAAGTTTTACGTCCACTTCGCGGATATATCACTGATCAAATTTATACGATTTGAGATGGACTTGATGAACAATTTAATTAGTTATTCAAAAACATCATTGAAAGAAATTATTTTTTCATGGACCGATTTTCCAAAAAATAGAAAATTTGGCATTTTCGAAACTTGCGGGAGACTTGATCCCCATATTGGGGGGAATTGATCCCTGATGAAAGGCCAAATAGGTTTATTTCCAAATCCTAACATTTACTGTATAGTCTAACGTAAAAACAGTTATGCAAAAATGAAATATTGTTGGTATTAAGCAAGGCAAGTATTTTATCGAATAGAGTAACATTGACAGTGACACATACAATGTCTGCTTTATCAACAAAGTTATAATGCTTATCATGTTTACTCTATTGAAAGACAGTGGTCATATTAGGACAACCAATAGGATCTCTATGTGTGGCTGATACAGTTATGGAATCAAAACTGGTTGATCAATTCATAAACATTAAATATATCTTTGTTGTTTTTGAATCTAATTATCCTGTTTCTAATTAAAAAAATTAGCCGCACCTTAAAATTGAAAAGCCAATGGTAAATATTCCAGAGTGCCTATTTTGGGAACAACAAAAAAGGTCTGTGATGCATTGCGGTCGTCAGACTACTACCATTACCACAAGCGTGATTATACCAAACTGGTGACTTCATACATCAACGTGGTAATGTCACCCATCAAAAAATCACTCCATATCCGTCTTTCAATGGGTAATACTTCATAGATTCTCATAAAACGGAAATGTAAAGGCCCTAAGGAGTTTCCGACCAAAATGGCCACTCATGGAACATGCAAGGTGCCCTCGGGAAACAATAGAAGGTGACATTTCTATTTTTAATGCCATGCGACATGCAATGCGACGGTTCTTTCTTCACGAGTTTTCACCAAATTGTCGGTTATGCACTTGAAATCGATTAACGATCACATTGACCACTTCTGGATCCTATGAGGTGCCCCCGTCTAACCCGTAAAAGGGGGCATTTCCATTTTTACACCAAAATATGCCGTGTGGCAGCTCTTTCCTCATGATTTTCCATCAAATGGATGGTTATGCGCTTGAAATCGATTAACGACTACATTGACCACTCTTGGAACATATAAGGGGGTCAGAATGTTTCTCTGCATAGTAAACTATTTACTAAGATGATTACATTTCGACTGCTACGCCCTTTTAAATGTTAAGTAAGATTTGTCGAGCCATTCAGTTACGTTGCTTCCACCATATGGGCAATACATGATAATTGGAAACAAGATTGTACGGCGTGGCAAACAAGGGATAAAGAAGCTTTCTGTAACAACGGGAACATTTCAAATGATAACATACCTACCTTAGATAAATCAGCATTAAATTAATTTAACATTGATGGCTAGTTTTGTTTTTCATGTAAGGGTATGCAAGAAAACTCATTTCTCCCTTTTATTAGGAAAAGAATTTGTATTCTCTCATGCGTTATGAAAGGTATTTAAAAATAGGAATTATATTTTCGCGCTCTCCCAAAACATTGATACATGTAGTCCTGTGTGCCTTCTACCAGCGGCGGCTGCGTAGCGGCGTCACGCCGTTGGTAATCGGCGGCGGCGTGGGTCGACGTGAGCTTATTTCTTGTATTAGAAATTCTCCGAAATTCTTCCACAAATTCCACCAGGAATTCCTCCGGCAGTTCATCAGAAAATTCGTCCGGAAGTTTCTCCGAGAATTCCTTCGGAAGTTACTTCGGGAATTCCTCTGGAAGTTCCTCCGTGAATTCCTCCGAAAGCTCCTCCGGGAATTCCTCTGAAAGTTTCTGAGGGAAATTCTCAGAAGTTCCTCCAGGAATTCCTCCGTAAGTTCCTTCACGAATTCCTCCGAAAGATCCTCAGGAAATTTCCTCCGGAAGTACCTCCTGGAATTCTTCCGGAAAAAACCTTCAGGAATTCTTCGGGAAGTTCTTTCAGGAATTCCTCCGGGAATTCCGCAGGAAGTACCTCCGGAAATTCTTCCGAAAGTTCCTCCGGGAATTACTCCGGCGGAAGTCCTGTAACTTCTTGATTAATTTTTCGGGAATTTATTCAGGAATTCTTCTGAAAATTTCTCCCAGAACTCCTTAGAAATTCCTCTAAGAATCTCCTCGGAAATTCCTCTGGAAATTATTTAAGTGATTCGTCCGGAAATTCCCACGTTAACTTCTTCAGAAATTCTCCAAAAATTCGCCCAGAAAACCCAACAGGATTTTTCGGAAAACTACCTAGAAAATGCCTCCGACATATCATAAAGAAATTACTCCGGAAATTATCCTGTCTTTTCTTCAAAGACTTCCTTTTCCAAGACTTCTCATAAAAATGCTTGCAAGAATATCTGCGAAATTCTTTAAAGAACTCTTCCAGAAACATCTCTATATGTTCACCTGGAAATTTCTCTAGAAAATTCCTCAAGGAACTGCTCCGGGAAATTCTCTTAAATTATTTACTAAAGAGGCTTGCACTGCCGCGATTCGCATAAGAGTCCCATGTCAATTTTTGACGATTTTGATTTTCTTTTAGAAATAAGCTTAAAATCAACTCATCTTTACGAGAAAGATTGCTGGTTTTATTGATTTATTAGAATATTTTGAATTTCTTAATGTAAAACGCGTTTGAAAGCCCATGCTCAAGTCTATGCTCACCTCTGGGCTGGAAATTTCCTCTTTCATGAAAAATTCACGACAGAATTTTGGAGTAAATATCCGAAGGAATTCAGGAAAAATTTTAATAAGCAATGCATGAAGTATTTATTGCAATTCTTATTAAATATATTAGCAAAGGAATTTCTGGTTTGTGTTTTTTTGGTGTAAATTCTTGAATAAATTTCCTATGGATTTCCCGATGCACTTGCAGGTGAAATTTCCGAATGAATTCCTACACAGAAAAAAATATGAAAAGTAATCAGCGCGTAAATAATAAAGACGTAAAACATTACACTATACTTTGCGTACATGAATCTTTTCCAACAAGTTCGCCCTAAATGTATGCAAATTACAAATTGCATTCCCTTTATGTGCATTACTTTCGTATAAATTTCAACCATTTTTTCTATCTGTGTAAAAGAGTTTCTGAAACTATTCTAAATGTAGACACAGGGCCGGACTTCCGGAGGAATTCCCGGAGGAACTTCCGGAGGAATTCCCGGACGAACTTCCGGAGGAATTCCCGGAGGAACTTCCGGAGAAATTCCCGGAGGAACTTACGGAGGAATTCCCGGAGGAACTTCCGGAGGAATTCCCGGAGGAACTTCCGGAGGAATTTCGGATTCCCAGAGCAAGCTCCGGAGGAACTTCCTGAGGAATTCCCGGAGGAACTTCCGGATGAACTTCCGGAGGAATTCCCGGAGGAACTTCCGGATGAACTTCCGGAGGAATTGCCGGAGGAACTGCCGGAGGAATAAAGACGTAGAAAATTACACTATACTTTGCGTACATGGATCTTTTCCAACAAGTTCGCCCTAAATGTATGCAAATTACATAGCATTATGAAACTTATTTGTATAAAAAGTGACACAATGCAATACAAATTGCATTCCCTTTATGTGCATTACTTTCGTGTAAATTTCAACCATTTTTTCTATCTGTGTAAAAGAGTTTCTGAAACTATTCTAAATGTAGACGCAGGGCCGGACTTCCGGAGGAACTTCCGGAGGAATTCCCGGAGGAACTTCCGGAGGAATTCCCGGAGGAATTTCCGGAGGAATTCCCGGAGGAACTTCCGGAGGAATTCTCGGAGGATTTTCCGGAGGAATTCCTGGATTAACTTTCGGAGGAATTCCTGGAGGAACTATCGGAGGAATTCCTGGAGGAACTTCCGAAAGAATTCCTGAAGAAACTTCAGAAGGAATTCCTGGAGGAACTTCCGGAGGAATTCCCGGAGGAACTTCCGGAGGAATTCCCGGAGGAACTTCCGGAGGAATTCCCGGAGGAACTTCCGGAGGAATTCCCGGAGGAACTTCCGGAGGAATTCCCGGAGGAACTTCCGAAGGAATTCCTGGAGGATTTTCCGAAGGAATTCCTGGAGGATTTTCCGAAGGAATTCCTGGAGGATTTTCCGGAGGACTTCCTGGAGGAACTTTCGGAGGAATTGCTGGAGGAACTTACTTTATTTGTCTTCTTTGTCTTAATGTAGATAATAATATATATTAATATATATATAATAATAATATATCTTAATAAAGAAATAAGAAATATTATTCAATAGTCTTATTTTTCTAATTTGTCTTATGTCTTATTTGTCTTATTTACACCAGCACCACTGTTATTAACCAAATTCTTTTCAAAGCTTGTGTGGAAATCTTGTACAGAAATCCTCTCACGATATTTTCAAATGTTGTTCTAGAAACGGTTCATATTTTCATTTTCCAAAACCAGCTGGAGTTTATTTATTTTGATCTCATCATTGCGTGATCTCTCACCGAACCACTGCATGAGTGATAAATTTCTTCCCCATTGTTGGCAATTCCTTTTGTTCTCTGTTTACGGCATATTCTAATGTAATTCTCGCTTAACTTTTCAAAAGGACCTAAGTAATTTTTTTTCATGAATTAATTTGAGTACTGCAATTGATTGTTTATTCTCGCGAAGAATGAACAATTGAACAAGTTAAGGAAATGCTTACTGCTGTGTAGGTTGCATAGGTCACATCACTTTCCATGGTGAATCCCGATCTATGTTACTGATTACCCCACCCAACTAACACTACTTCCTTCCCGTGGTAATTGTGGAGATGCAGAGGTATTCTCGGTCTCTAGTAGCAACAATTACCACACACTCACATTCCCTCCCTTTCCCAACTGACTGTAAGGACTTGGCCGGCGCCGTTATTGGTCACCATTTTCGAGCTGCTGAAACGTGCACTTCGAGAATAGTTGGTAAATCCCAACCACTATTCACTTGGATCGTAGTGCAATTTGCACCAGTTCTGATCAATCACGGAGTAGCAACCATTGATATGTACAGTCAGTCTAAGATAAGCTAAGCTAAGCTAATAGCGCTATGCAATTTAATTCACGAAAAAAATGTTACTTAGGTTCTTTTGAAAAGTTAAGCGAGAATTGTAAACTGAATTATGATGAAATAATTTTGGCGACACTCACGGTGTCATTCTGGCGAGCTGAATTGAGCAATTTTCTCTCTCAGAGAGTACTACCACGTGTTTTTTTTTACCGGAAAACCCTTCCCTCAGACCTTAATAAGGAATTTAAAAAACTCAAAGGTGCAGCCCAATCGGGTTGTACGCAAAGGTGACGTTGAACTACGTAGCTGTATGTAACGTACAGTGTCGTATCTGCAAAATTACAAACGGAAAACAAATTTAAACCGGGTCAGTTCGCTCCAAAGGTTGTTCACAGAAATCAAGGCAATTGATGATTGTTATTCTTCAGCCCGGATCAAACTCATTCACTCACATACACACTCACAAACGCAAGCGCTCGCTAGTTTTCTTTTCCTCCTATCTCCTACTTTCACACTCCATAATCCACAGCAATTCACAGCTTGTTTTATAATGATATTTTCAAGAATTCTCGCTTAACTTTTCAAAAGGTCCTAAGTAACATTTTTTTCATGAATTAATTTGAATAGCGTAATCAAAAGACCAATATGAAAGCTTTTGATTGCACTACTCAAATTAATTCATGAAAAAAATGTTACTTAGGTCCTTTTGAAAAGTTAAGCGAGAATTATAGTATGAGAATGATTCAGCACAACCCTGATTGGTAATGTACCGCTGTAACCATCACCGACGCAAACTGGAACAGAGACTAAGCACTAGGGTGCCAATGGAATGTATGGGAAAAAATTCAAATAACGGCATTGCTCACAAGTTTCATTATAAAATGACCCCATGAAACGTCGAGATCTGATGTTATATCAATTTTTTTTGGGAATCGCTTTTTTCTCTTAGAACATCTTTGAATTTTTTTTTTGATAATGAATTTTTTTTATCGAATTTTAACACCGTTTTCGTAGCCAAAAATACCCTCTATGCAAAATTTGAGCTAAATCGGACGTGATTTAGGGGTGCTAAAAATTAATGAAAACTTTTTTCATTCTAGGTTTTTCCATTACCAGTATTTATTTGAATTTTAGAAATGAAAGCAGTCACTCTGTTTATTATTATTATTTTTCATAAAATGGAGGATATTCTGTTTGTTGGGGAATATTTGCCATTGTTTCCCAAGTCATCTAATTTGCCGTCGTATGGTAAAGTTTTTCGTAAGTTCATGTTCCATTTGAGAGCTGAGAAACAAAGTGCGCAAATAACAAAAGAAGCATTGATAGCTGTATGGAAAGGAAAACAAATTAATCAAGTGATTGGTAATAAGGCAATTTAAAATTTTGCGTTACAATAACAATTGCAAGGATCTACAGAAACATAGGCTGTTAATGTCGACGACTGAACTTGAGAAGAAAAAATCTGAGTTCATTTAGAAAAACCATGTAATTTATTGAATAAAACAGTATGTCAATATAACAACTCCTATTTGACATTACTTACGTAATTTCTTTAATTACTTTTCAAACTCCTTTACTTATTTATTTTACAAATCATGATTATCTATTTCACTTAAGATCAATACAGAAAAGTTTTTTTACGTCGATCTTATTCAATGTAAATCAAAACCGCGTAAAAATTAACCGCATTGTTTAAAAAAGCCGACGTAAAAAATCGTGTTATTTCAAAAATCCGATAAAAAAATTCCGCTATGACATGAATCGTGTTTCAACAATATCAGTTTTCTGACACGTTGTGTTTTGATTTCATGCGGTTTCGCGTAATAATAACCTAAAAATAAACCTCAGTGTAATAATCATTGCCTAGCAATCTGATAATTTTCTCCGTAAATCTGATCTCAAAAGTTTTCAAAGTTACAAAAAATGCAAAATTTTGAGCACCCCTAAATCATGTCCAATGGAGCTCAAATTTTACATACGGGCATATTTTAGGGCTGAGGAAATGGAACGATTTTCGACTTTTCCCTTGGGAAAATGTTCATGGGTAAAAATTTCAAATCTTTGATGATTTTTAGGCACCCCTAAATCATGTTCGATTGAGCTCAAATTTTGTATGAAGTCATATTTTGGGGTAATGAAACTTGTAAGCAATGTCATTTTTTGAAATACGAAAATGTCATTTTCATTGACACCGTACTGCAGTAACGGGAAATGTCATTTCGATGTCATGGGACTAATTTGCTAATAACTTTTTTCACACATTATTTCCAATTATGTTTTTTATATAAACATGTAGCCGTCAAAAGACCCTATATTTTTTTCTTAAAGGTCATTTCTCTAAAAGGGATATTGGCGGCGTGAGAGTCGAATTAGTGTCAAACGACATAAATGTTATGACATTCCGTGACATTTTTTAAATTTCGCTCTAATGGCTTAGAATTTGTATTTAGAACAATGATCTGTTCGACAAAGTTCTAGGATCTTTTAATAACTTCTGAAAAAAAGTTATTAGCAAATTAGTTATTGCAATCCCACGGCATTTTTTGACATTTCCCGTCACTGCACCCTACTAAGCACCCGTCACTAAGTCAGTCTAAAGCCCCGGTGGCTCATTACAGAAAAGTCCATCGTGAAATCTGGGCTGTAAACGGCGTTTGGTGGTCAGGAGGTCAGAGTAGACGCAACAAAGAAGTTTGACAGTTTATTGATAATAATTATTATTCCTTCACGTGAGTTGCGTCGGACTTTGCGTTTACTCCGACAGACACCTAGGAATCAGCAAAAACGAGCTGAAGAAAGTTTGCCAGAATGCATCTACTGCAGCGAAGAAAATTGCGAGCCCCTCTACTGGCATCATTAGACGTTAGCGAGAAGCTGCAGTCAAACGCCCCCAAGCTTACGAGAGAAAACGCGCGTGTAAGTTAACAGTCTCTCTGTTAACCTTGCGAACAAAGATGCAAAATCCGGAGATGGTGCGTTCGATTCTCGATCCTATCTAGGATGTTTTCGAGTGGGAAACATTCTGGACACCCTGGGGATAGTGTATCCATTGTACACAAGATACATACTAATGCAATGGCGGGCATAGAAAGCTTTCAATTAATAACTAAAGAAATGCTAATATATTACTAAGTTGAAAAGCAGGCCAAGTTTCAGTTGGGATGTAGTGCTATGGAAGAAGCTTGCGATGCACTTACGAGATTGACTGATTCACCGAAACCGAAACGAAACCGAAACCGATTGCTAAGCTGTTAGCAAGTTTTCAATAAATGAATTTAAGTCAAAGTCCGCTTCAAGTTAACACGACACCTTCCTTCCATTCATCTGGTGGAACAACCCTCATTCATATATTCGTTATTACCCAGTGCAGCGCTCTTTGCGGAGACAAATCCATTCCCCTGATCATTAGCATTAGCATTTAGCAATTCGCACAAATTCGTAGGTGGTACAAGCCAAGACTATTGTATGAGAGTAGCATCACTTTCATCCGTTACCACAGATATTGATTTGGGACTAATCACTACCTCTTAGATGGAAGCAATGCACTCTCCAATAGTCGAGATCTGTCCTGGCCACGTCCTTGCGAATGCTGAGGAAGGGGAAGGATGATTAGTTGGACACCTACTTAAGAAAGATGCAGAGACTCTACGGCCTCTCATAGGTGCCACGGGAGGTTTTGGGATTGTGTGGAAGGTTTTAACAGTAGGAATCGTTTTGGTAGAACGTGAAACACAGGAAGAACTAAGATAGAAATACAAAGTAGGAAAGTGACGAGCCTGGAATTGAACCCACGACCTCCTGCTTATAAGGCAGAAGCGCCTAGACCACCGAGCTCGTCACAAATCCATTCCCATGATCATGAACATAAATCATGAAATTGTAAAGTTTATCAGAAATAAGTTCATGCTGTATTTTTATACCATGAAAATGTACTGGATTCCTAAAATCATGAACTAAGTTCCCATTTGGGGTAGCAGATTTTTACCCGTGTAGCCAATGCTTATCCACTTCATATTAATAGCTCTCCTTGCAGGTAATCAACTAAGCAGGTAGTCAATCTCCCCATTTTTCTCCAGATTATATGTACAAGTAATTCAATTAGAGACTACAACGATAAGTTCTTTTGACGCAAAGGTCTAACAAACTCTACTAAAAACATGAGATTGTGGGGAAACACATTTTACACACTCCCTGAAAATCATAATAATGTTATATAAAATATGATAAACATCGTCCCATTATAGCCTAATAACACACGAAATAATGTCATACATCCATCCCCTTAACTCCTTCAGATTCAAATTAATTATTAAACATAAACGGGCAATTTGTAACCCCAAAACTGCTGGTTCACATATTAGTCTTCAGTCACATAATCAATGAAAATGTCATTAGTCACCTGTCACGCTAATGGACTGAATCTATCGACCATCGTTCACACACAAGAATGGCTATCTTATTCCAACATAAAATCGTGACACGTCCAATTATGGCGATTGTAGGATGGAATGGGACATCACCGCACTGCCTGCGTGGTCGGTCACTGCCCATGTGGCCGTGTCGCCACGCCATCCATGCCGATGCCACGATTCTACCCCCAGGTTGAAACGGTGGCGAATGGGTTCACGACGATTACAACGGTTTCAGAGGGGATCGATCATCAACATCAAGCAAGAATCTAAGAGCTACCAGCTACCAGTTGGTCACTAATTAATTGATTTCGATTTTTTACCCCACTCGTCTCTATACGGTCGGTTTGCCATTGGGACGGTAGCTCTCTGTGGAAGCACGAAAGCAATCCAACTTTGTATTCACAATGTTCCATTCTGTTTCTGTGGTCTGTCTGTTCTAGAGATGGGCAAAACAGCTCATTGCAGTGAGCGGATCTGATCCGTTCAGGTCATTTAAAAGAGTCAGCTCCTTGGATCAGCTCTTCAGTTCTTTAATGCTACATATATTAAAACATAATTGTTATTTTTATTATTTTAATTATTGTTCAAAAATTTGAAAAATTGATGTCATTCATTAATTTATTCATTCATTCATCATTCATCTATTTACCTCACTTTGAAATTTTTAAAATGTTAAGCTACAGTGAGGTAATAATTTCTATTGAAAACCGACAATTTTAAACTAATAACATTTATTACGCTTTTTCTGACCGTCTAGTTTTGAAGTCTAGGAGTTCATTTAGAACCATCACATTTTATTCTATACAAAAACTAACTCAACATTATTTTCTATGCATAATTCTAAGTTACATTTTGTTGATAACGTTTCTCAAATCGTTAATTTCAATAATTCAGTCCCTAATCTCTGATATGTATATGAACCATATCACGTGTCATAAGTTTTCTCTTCATACTGGGTGCAGTAAATCAATGCATTGTTTGCGCGCGCTTCTAACCCTTCTAACCATGCGTAGTTGAAATTTTCATACAAGCGAGCCCATTCATCTATATTGGTTCCCGAAATGCGAGAGAAATAAAAACAAGAGAGTAAAAAAATACAGAGCATGGTGCTACAAACAAACCGAGTGCACATGTAGAAGTATGCTGGCGGGAAAACCCGTCGCAAGTGAAAGATCCACTCCGTGCAAGACACAGCTCCCAGTTCGGTTCGTTTGAACCACACGGTTCGCTCGCTAGAATTGGTCGCGACTGATCCGGATCGAGATCCGTGTCGCACGGATCTGAGCTAGTGGCGCAGCTCTCGCTTCCATGTCACAGCAATTTCGAGCTGGACGACGACATGAGCGGAACTGAGAATTGTTCGGATCTTCGGATCTTTTGCTTGGTACGGTTCGTTCGCTACCGCACTACTAGGTATCTTTTGTGTGTCCGTTCGTAGCGCCGAGTATGTGGGTATGGGTTAAGAAATAGACGGCAAGCTACATTAATTTTGCTTGTGTATTTCTTATTCCTCTCTGCAGCAGAAATGATTTCTGTTGCTTGGCTAGATGGTGCCGTCGCTTGGCTGGATGGCGCTTGAGGTGCAAATAATAAACGATCAGCACGTGCGTGGTACTGGACTGGAATGCTCATACAAGCTCGCATGTGTTGTGTACCGCGAGCGTGGTATTTTCGTTTGTGCTGTACAAAATTCAACAGCGCGCGTACTCGAGTGCGTACGCTCGAGGGAGTTTCTCTAGGCGCGTGTTCGACAATGATTTCATCAATTTAAAGTGAGCTGCTGAGCTGGGCTTCTTAAAAAAAGATCCATGGCTCATCAGCTCAATGTAAGGAAGCGTATCTTTGGAACAGCTCCTGAGCGGAGCGCCCATCTCTAGTCTGTTCCTATCGCGATTCTCCGGCTGAAAAGGGAGGACACTTTATTAATACCACGACTCGTGGGAGAACGGGCTATTACACGTTATTATTCAATCCATATAGATGTCCGCTACTACTGTGGTGGCAGCTCAGCCGTCAGTCTCAATGGGAGAAAACTGCTTCCAACAAGTTCATTGTGTGGAAGTAATAAGATCATTGATCGAGAACTTTTTCAGACGACCACTGCGAGGTTGCCTCCATCGCCAAGAAACCGGGATCACACAATGTTTAGCAGCATCCCGCAGGGCGGTGTTTTCTATTTTTATCCCGCACGAGGAACGATGTAAAATGATACCATTTATGGATTAACTGGCTGCTTGTAATTTTGCATGAAGCACGCTGAAGGGCCTACAAGTCTTATGTATCGATACGATTGAAGGGTTGATGAACAGTCGTTCTAAATTAACCCAGGATGATGTCATGCGCAAGCCAAATAGAGTCTGACGATGGCAACTTCGGATTACCGTCGTTAGACTAACTTAATTACACCTACCGCTGTTCTTGCTACATAGGATGTCATTTACTTAAGAGGTTCTCCAACAGAATGATGTGGTTTTTGAGATTTGTTTGGTTCAATGTAAAGACATCTATGTTTAATTTCTAATGAGTTTTGTAGCAGACAGTTATCGACCAGTGAGTAGTATCATACATAGTAATGAAAAGAACTACAAAACAGGACATAGCTTTATAAAACCATTAGAGACAATTACAATTTCATTTACTCCTTCAAAATTGGGAAACCACCTTATTTCTTATTTCTACCTTTCTAAAAAGTTTTTGAAAAACTTCTCTTGATGGCTAGGTGAAATGATATAATGATTAAAAAGCTGATAAAACGAATGACATTAAGACGTTAAACAAAATTGAGAATCAATAAACGGCGCCAACTTTCAAGAACCCAGCAAGGTTGCATCATTTCTAAAATTAAATAAACATTCTGCTCCGGTTAAACACCTTTCCCTGCAAAAGCAGCAACAGGTAACAGTGACACTCTCGGCGAGGCCACTTTTTCTTCGCTCGGTCCAGCAGGACCATTTCATGAATTTAAATATTTTATCCGCCCTTTTTGCTCGCCACTCAGGCGTAGGAACTGTGTGCAGCGTGGCGACAAGAATGTGCATTGTTACTGGCTCCGACCGAACCGAACTTCCAAAGAAGGATCTTCAAGTACCTACCCCTTCTGAGGAGCGAACCAAGCGAATAAGGGGAAAACAGGTTTTCCTTCTGCCCACTGAGAACAACAACGGCGCGGCGGCAGAACGGTGTGGTCGGTGCTTTTTTACGAGCTTTCGACTCGTTTCGTTTTCGCTTAATGGTTCTATTCTTCGGGTATCATCACTTTGGAAGTCTTTTTTCGTTCGTTTGTTGATGGTCCAAAATGGACCAGCAGGCGGAGAACGGAACCCGGGGGCGATAACAACGTAACGTAGGCAAGGGCACACGGTCGGCAGAGACTGCATGTAAAATCCTGAATCACGACATTGTGCAACATCAGCGCGGTCCGGTTCAGTGTGGGTTTCGGAAAACGTTTTCTACATGAGGAGGACACATGGCATCATGGAGCTGTGCTGGTAGGAAGAGTTCGGAAAGTTGCTTGTTTTAAAAATAAACATAAATGGAGCATTTTCAAAAGATCAATGACATCAGAATAAAAGCAAAACGCTGATGTCAGTTAAATGGAATCAAAGAGGTTTAATATTCAAATTAGGATGAATGTTGTTTACGTATATAAAAGAAAAATACTTGTTTGTCTTTATTTGTACTTATTTTACTAATGAAATTTGCCTCACATAAGCTTAAAACTGAGATGAAAAGATTTTCTTTAAAAAAAAACTCCGTGATGAATTAAAAGTGCTAAATATCCTTAGATTTGATCAAAAAGTTCAATGATCCTATTAAATAACAAAATTATGAGACCGTCCGGTTCAAAATCATCGCATATCTTGTATGTAATGTAATAACATTTACTGCAAATTGGATTTAAAAAAAACTATGTTTCATATCTTTTACATCAGTTGCTATTTGTTGAGGCTTCATTAATTTTGCAATATAGAGCTGATGATACTGGGGCACCCTGCTTGATTAATTTTTCACTTTCCAAAGTCATCTCTGTTCGATGGAAAGTGTTTCTTGAAAACACAGATTCAATCAAACGGCTTTATTTGTTGCAGAGGCTCGCGTTGAAACTGATTCAAGATACGTGTGGACTAAACGAATGCAATATCTTCTACATCTATCCATCGGTCGCCGTTCCACGGACTAACTGATATTACATCATGTTCAACATAGATCTCTTGCTGTTAATGTTGCATTGGCGTGGCTTTTCTCGCTACGGAACATTGCCGGACCTGTGCTAAGCAGGTCAGCGCACTTCGCCGGAATTGACGTAAGATGATTGTGAGAAATCAATAATAGGCAGTCGAAAAACCAGGTTTGGGAGGCCGGAACTGTTTATAGTATCGATCGCCCATATGATCGTATCTCAATCGTGCTGTAATATTCTTTCCACACAAGTAAATTTATGCAAAGGCATTAATACGCACAAAAACAGATCTTTGGTGTTAGTTAAATTTTAGGGCAGCAAAATTAAATTTCCATGAAAAATTAAAATTTTTCCCAAAAACAATGAAATTGCCAATAAATAAATCAGGGTATGAGCAATAAATTAATAAAAAAAAATCCACAAATAATGCAAAATTTCCATAAACAATTGAGAATTTTCCACACAACAAAAATAAAGCGCTTTTAAAAGCACAAATAACCATTAAAAAAGTAGATTTTTCCATAAAGAAATCAAAATCAAAATCGAAAAAAAAATTCTAAAAATAAATCAATATTAGCAATAATCAACTACAATTTTTTTAAAATATTTTTATGGCAATTTTCATATTTTTTATTGCTCTTTGTTGATTTTTTCGTGGAAAGACTAAAATTTTTTGAGAAAAATTTTTTTTTTGAAAAAAATTGTAATTGTAATAAAATTTATTGCTTATATTGATTTATTTTTAAATTTTGTATTTTCTCCGTGGAACTTTTGATTTCTTTATGAATAATTGCAAATTTTGCTTTTAAAAGTGCTAATTTATTTTTGTTTTGTGGAAAATTCTCAATTGTTTGAGAAAATTTTGCATTATTTGTGGAAATTTTATATTTTTTTTATTTCTCATACCTTGATTTTTTATTGACAATTTCCTATTTTTTATGGAAAATTTTTAATATTTTAGAGGGAGTTTTTATTTTAGTCAAATTTTAATCGGGTGATCGGGTCATATTGATCCGGAATTGACTAGCTAAACAAAATCAGAAGGGTTGTGTACAAGAAACGATCGCAAGGTAGACATTGGAAAACGTAAGACCATTATTACGATTGATCTTTCTGCCGTCGCCAAGCGAATATGTTTTGTTTTTTGAAGAAAATTCATCTCGGCTCAACTTTCCCTTGTATAAAATTGTGAAAAGATCCGATTTATTTTCTGTTGTGCGCATTTCCAATCACTAACAGCGGCTTTGGGAGAGTTCGTCGAATGACATTCCGTTGAATGACGTTTAGTCGAATGACATTTAGTCGAAAGTACATTTGGTCGAAGGGACATTTAGTCAAATGGACATTAAGTCGAATGGACATTTAGTCGAAGGGGCCATCCAGAAACCACGTGGTCATATTTTTGAAGATTTTCAACCCCCCCTCCCCCCATGTGGCTTATCGTGGTCATTTGGCAGACTGAACATTTTTCAGAGAGAATTGTTCAAAAATCATTCTGAATGCCAGCACTTTATCAGGATGATATGAAGTAATGTCAAAGTTTTTACAGGAAATTTCTTTACTGGATTTTTCCTGAATATCCACAAGAAATTCTTTTGAAGTTTTTTCTTGGATTATTGTAAAAACATGAATATTTTTCAAATTTGTAGCTGCAGTCCGCTGATGCAAAAGTGTCGGCGGCGTTATGCTAAAAACCATCTGCGGCGGTGTCGTGGCGCGGCGGAATTTTTTTTTATATTTTCCCATTTTTCCCTTCCTTTTTCCTTTTTGAGACTGAATCGCAACCTGTTCTTTCCTTTATTTTTTTATGGAAAAAGGATCTAAGGCTAAGATGGTCAAATAGCGCAGATATGCATCGGTGTTACGACCGACGCTGCGTTACCGGTTTTTCTCGATGCACACCTGCGTCTTTTCAACGCTGAGTTGAAAAGACGCTACGTCGGCATCGGCCCTAAGATGCGCTTTGCGTTTAATGATTAAATCATTAAATTTTAATGATTTGTATTTTTTACACCGCTTTTGTTATTCACCAAAAGTTTTTCGTGTAAAAAAAACCACGTGGTTCGATAGCAACACCCCCCCCCCCCCCCCCATGTGGCTTATCGTGGTCATTTTGCAACCCCCCCATATATGACCACGTGGTTTCTGGACGGCCCCAAATGACATTTAGTCGAAAGGACATTTAGTCGAATGGAAATTTAGTCGAATGTTGAAAGTGTTTAGTCAGTAATAGGTAATTAGTTAAATGGATAATTCGTCAATAGATTTTTGGTTGAATTTGAATAAATAATCCACAAGATTCATGGATAAACTGATAAGAGGAATTCAGTCGACGTTAGGACGTGTGGAAGAGCGGAAGAAACGAATATGGATGTCAATGCGGATTCTTCACCAGAGCTAAACAAACTTCTGGAGACTCTGGTGTATTATAGAAAAATTGAAAACCTACAGAAATAGCAAAATATTAGGTACTGATGGTGAAATACCCTCTATTTTTTTCGGCACATTATCAAAAACCAATGATATCAATGTTACTTCTTCATCGTAGTCGGCTTTGAAACATTTCGTTGATTGACAGCTAATCTAATGACATTTGGTCAAATGACATTTCGTCGAAAGGACGTTTAGTCGAAAGGACATTTGGTCGAATGAAAATGATTTTCTTATTCTTTTCATTGAAACTCTTTCTTTCACTCAATACAATAATTAGTTCAGAATGAAATTGTCTTCCAACCATAATTCGTTTATTATTGGCCGAATATTTAATTCAGACCAAATGGTCATATGAATTTCTGGTGAAATGGTGACTGAATTTCTTTTGACCAGGTGGTATAGATTCTTCGTAGTCGGTTAGAGGGGTTCGCCAAAGTCAATATCCAGTCGGATATATTATCCGGATATTCACCGTTTTCGTATTATTTATTGTTTTTATGGACCCATCATTCTTTGGACAATATTGGAGCAATAATTATGTGACTTTTAGAAAACCCGAATAAATCATTTATTTTTTATTTATTTTTTTTTTTGATATTGACTAAAGTTCTTTTCTTTCAAATAGCCATTCGACGGAACAATGTTAGACTAAATTTACCAAGATTTTTAATTCCGAAACTTCCTTTCGACCAAACGTCATTCGACCAAATGTACGAAGATTTTTCATACTTAAATCAGATATCGACTAAATGGCAATTCGACCAAATGTCCTTTCGACGTAGTGTCCTTTCGACCAAACGTCATTCGACCAAATGTCCTGCGTATCTAGTGGATTAAAAAAAACATTTTCGACTAAATGTCCTTTCGACCAAATGTCCATTCGACGTAATGTCTTTTCGACCAAATGTCATTCGACTAAATGTCATTCCACGAAATGTCTTTCGACGAAATGGTATAGATTCCTAACAGCAATAAATGTAAAATCAGATTCTTGCGAGAAAATTTCACTTGGTTGCCAACATCAGCCTTTCGATGATTTGTCAAACGCCATCCATGCGAATAAATGTTTGCAGCGTCTCCTTCCGACGCGCTCTTGTGATTCTGGTGCCCAAGGAAGGCGACTTTCTATTTACTGTCACCAAGCGATTGTGATTTGCTTAGCTCTCATGCCAAGCGCACATTATGCCTAATTAGAGATGTGCGGCGCCGATTCAAAATCTAAGAAGCACGCAGAATTTTCTGATAGATATCTCCAACGCATCACGTTGTTTTTTCGTTGAATTTTTCATGAAAACACCAATTATTTCCTTGAAAAAACTAAGGATAACTTCGAGTACGAATTCTGAAGGATTATCCGTATTTTAAAACTTTATTACCATGTTTTGGAATTTCTGTTGAAATCAAAAAAAATCTCATTGAAATGGATTTTTTGTTCGGAGAAGAAAGTCAAATGTTGTTTGGCCAAACATGGCATTTAACCGAACAAACCGTTTAGCGAAAGCCCATCTAGCCTAAAGTTATTTCGTCAAAAATGTCATACGCTGAAAAAATCCGTTGGTCGAATAGCTCAATTGACCGAAATGTCCGTTTGACAGGAAGGGCCATTTGGCCGAAATGGACATCCGGCCTAAAGTGTCGGACAAACGGCAGTTTCAGCGTAAAGGCATGTTAGGGCAAACAATTTTATTGGCCAAATTACGAGCTCAGACGAATCTCCCTTTCGGCGGCATTCGAACAAATTACTTTTTGTCGAATTACTTTCGACCAAACGACAGGAAGGGCCATTTGGCCGAATAAATCATTAGACCCATCCGGTCAAACATATCGTTCAGTCGAACTGGTCATTTGGCCGAAAAAGTCGTCTGGTGAAATAGATCATTTGACTGAAAATACCGTTTGCCGAAAACGTCCTTTGGTCGAAAAGGTCATTTCTAGACCAACATTTGAAAAGGGCGTAACAGCCAAAATTTGATCTCTCCAGTATTTTGTCTATGTATATAGCTATGTGTGTAGATAAGGAATCCGAAGGAATAAATTTTGGCTGTTACGCCCTTTTCAAATGTTGGTCTAGATTTGGCCGAAATGACCGTCTGGCTGGAAAGCCGTTTGGTCTTATGATCCATTCAGCCAAATGGCCCTTTCTGTCAAACTACCATTACGACCAAACGGCATTTTCGGGCTCATTCAGCCAAACGACCATTTCGGCCAAACAACGGATTTTCCAGCTGATTGACGCTTTGGTCAAATGAAATTTTTAATCAAACCGTTCTTCATTTATAACCGTCTCGCCCAAAATGTCTTTTCGTCGAATGATTTTCGGCCAAACGATACTTTCCTAATTAATTGCATATTATTCGGGAACTCGACCGCACAAATTTTTTTGTATAAATATCTTGACTGCTCATATGAACAGCACATGGACCTCTACACAACAAGACCACTTAAAGGCCTCATAGGCATCTTCCGATGGATACATAAAGCTTTATAAAAAAAAAGTTTCAAAATAGTTGAAAATAGTGACTTTTTGCGAGAAAAAATGATTTTAGTGACTTGAGGTCGAACAAAGAGACTTTTTAGTGACTAGCCCGAAAAAAGTGACCAAAGTCACTAAAAAGTTATCAAATCACTAAAAAATGACCCGCTACTAGGCCTGAGACTGTATTGTTTTTTTTTATGGTGCCACATATTGTATCCATACTGTGGATACAATATGTCAACATATTTCTCTAATGTGACTGTTACGGTGTAAGGTGCCAATACCCATTGGTGGTAAAAGTCCCCATGCTGTAACCCCTTGGTGAGCTGAATCATCCCTCGGAATATCACTGAACATGGACTGTCATTCGGTTATGTAGAATATGGGACAAAGTAAATTGAAAAGTAAAACGATAGTGTGCTTGAAGGTATGATTGTGAATTTATTAGAATGAATTTGTAATAATTATATATTATACTAGTATTTATATCAGCTCTGCGGAGACCGATGGTTCGGTGGAATATAGGAATAATAAAATCAGAACCTAAAAAGAACTAATAGTAAGTTATCATTGAAGTAATTATATTCACTTAAATGTGAGGTTATTCGCAGACAATAATCTACAGTTTTTGAAGCTGGCGGTAAAAGAATAGGTGAATTGTTGGGTATTTTATTATGTATTAAAACTGTATAGCTTTTAGCTTTATTATACCCAAACAACCCGGTGTATAGTGCTTAATCGAAGGAAAATCCGATCCACCCAACAGTGACTATACTTGCAATTGTGTTTGAATCGATTGAGAACAGAATATTTAAGCATTCAATGACTTCTGGAAGAAAAAGGTCAAATTGAATATAACCAATATAAAAATATTTGACTCCTAGCTACTAGTTTCTGCAATATGCATTATTTTGCCTTAAATTTCATTGTTGAACGTTAAAACTGCCCTGATTTAAAAATTAAATATTGTATGTATTGTTTTACAATGAAAATACAATTCAAACTATTGTATTTTGGGGTCGTACACTAATTATGTAGTCACTTGTGGGAGAGGGAGGGAGGTGTCTGCCATTTTTTTACGTCCCGTGTAAATAAAAAAAAAGATTTGTATAGGAAAAAAATTAAATGGGAGGGTGGGGTGTTGAAAAACACATAAAAATTGTATTGTTGCGAAACTTAGCAACCCGTATATTCTATTGCGAAAACTTAATTTACAGTTCAGTAAACAGCTCATAACATTACATTCTAATGTATTTATATGATGCATATACAATATAGTATAAAATGCCCAATAGTGGACCCCCTAGTAGCAAAATTTTGCTCAAATAATGAGTGGAAATTTTCAACATATTAATTTCGAGTGATATCTAATATCAAGTTCTGCATCTCCCCTTAACAATACTTACATAAAACATTCAACGATGTTATTCGTTGAAATTGGGATTTCAAAGTCTGACTAAATTTGCCCTACCGTAGAGCGTAGACCCCTTGGGGGTCCATAATAGGAAATTGCTTCCCTATAGTCGACACCTCATTTGATTTTCATGTTCCGTTTAGGAATGTTCTTCTTCCCTATTATGGCCCCCCAAAATATTCTTATAATGGACACTCTCGTATCACTATGACGCTACCATTAGCAGTGTTTAACAAGTATAACAACATTAACTTTACCCTGCAGATAGTTGAAAGACTCGAGGCTAAACTGTGTGCAGCGGAAGCAACTTTCCAGCAATTAGTTGAAAAAGCCTGGCTGAACTGATCACTGGACAAATCGAGTTAGGGGTTTTATTGCGTACTAACTCTTCATGAACTGTTAACAATGTTAGTGAGGGGAACACACGGAAATTCTTGTTACTGAGCAAGTTCTTTAGCTAGAAATGGTTTTGTAGATGGAGATAAATCCCAGGTTTGTAGCTTTACTGGTGATATTCTAGAAGCAAGACAAGGATATGACTAGGGCTCCGATGCATGGCCAAAAACCTGTTCTGTTTTCTCAAGAAAGAATTGATTTCCTATTGTCAAGGGACGCGCCTTCAATGGGATTGCTCTCTGTGAAGGGTCCAAATAGCGGGACCTTGTCATTATGTTCTTGAGCAAACAAAACAAGAACTGTATCGAAACCGCAGCTTGAAGCTTGAGCTTGAGCTTGATTGACTGCTCGTAGTTGCTGCATTATGACCAGATCAGCTGTTCTTGCACAGGGAACCAACAGATGTTTGCTTGGGACTAGCACACATCTTCAATGTACAAGTACTGGTGATCTCATTTGTTACGTCATACTGGCGCCTGCCACGTCAAAATGCAAGTCAATGTAGGGAAGGGGAGGAAATGATGATGCAATCACTCGCCCACTGCAAGCCGAATATACCTCTGCACTTGCCACGAGTTCATGCGGAATTTGTTGGAATTTCTGGGTTAGGTTGGAGAGGCAGAGGTCCGTCTTGGTTAACGAGCTGCCAATGTGATAGATAGGAGATGGTAACTGATGGAATTTCTAATTGGATGTAGGAAACGAGCTCTATAGTTCATTTCCAATTCTAGCAGATTACTGTTAGAATACTCAAATTGAAGGTATAGGAATAGTAATGGAAACGGTTTGGAAGTCCATTTCCAGTTCTAGCGATTGCTAGAACATGAGAAATATAGAGAAAGATACAAAGTAGGAGAATGGAACGGACCTGGGATTGAACCCACGACCTCCTGCGTATGAGGCAGAAGCAGTAGCCATATGACTACCAATCCCGTTTGTATCGAAACCGCAGCTTGTAATGGAGACGTTCGACATGCACTTTACACTAATAATACGAGTAATGCTACAATAGACCTAATAACTGGTCGCAGTGGAATATCCGAACAGGAAAAAAACTATTTACTGAACTGTAAATGAAGTTCTTGCAATAGATGCGTCTGCAAGGGACAAGGCGAAGGGCGGGGTTATGCCTTCTTTAAATGGATGCGTCTGCCCGGTATGAGTCGAAAGAAGTTGATAATGCCTTCTTTGAATCAATTGTTTATACTATTGAGCCAATGGTACATTTTTATCCGGGCTAGGTTATCAACCATAGGTATTTTCCTCTACTACAGGGTGTATGAAACTGAAGAAAACATTTATAAGCATGTTGTCTTCCGTAAACCTGTTAAATTAAATGTAAACAATATACTGCCGTAATCTGAAAAAGTGACGTATACGCCTTTTTCCAAAAATGGTGTTAACGAGTACTACTCATCGAGCTCTTTAACAGAAAAATGGAAAACATTCATGTTGTAAAATGGCGTTTACGTCACTTTTCCAGATAACGGCAGTGCAGGAAACATATATGATAATAAACTATGATGTTCTAGGATCTTCGAATTGTCCTGGAGTTTGAATTGAATGGTCTACCGAATCAACCACAGCTTCCATGATGTCTTCAGCAACGACTTCAACCCAATTTCGTTCACCAAGTATGTATGGATTACTTGCAGTCTGCATCCAGGCATATTAAGATTTCTAAGATATCCAAGTCGTCCTAGAATTTGAATCGAATGGTCTACCGACGAATGGCTTAAAGACGCGGAATCAACCTAATTATGTCCCCGAGTATTTGTCTTTCATTTGCGTCTCAAATCCAGACTTATGATATGATGTGGCCGGATATTCTGCCTAATCGCACCAAGCGCCAACTAAAAAAATACGATTTTTCGGCAGATTTATTTGATCATAAATCATAACTGAGGATATCCTTCAACAATTGTACGTATAAAATGGTATAAAATGATTTCCGTTTTCCTAATACAAACAAAATATCGAAAGTAAGTCAAAAAGCCGCTTGGTGCGGTTTGGCAGAACCCCGACCATGTGAGATCTCTAAATTATCCTGGAGCTTGAATCAAAAAGTTTACTGAATCAACCACGACCTTCATGATGTGAGCAATTAGGTTGCTGTATTCATAGCTTGGTTTCGTTTAGGATTCAGATCCTATTTTGGACACCTTGAATTATTTTATCGATCTCGACGTTTCTTGCATTTCTAAGACATACGTACACAATTCCATTTAAACATTTGTCACTAACAAGTAAGATAAAATAAATCTTAACAAGTCCCCAACCTCGGAATTAATCCTCAACCAATATGTCCTCCAAGTATATGCGTTTCACTTGCGTCTCATTTTCAGACATATGAGATACTGCATGATTTCCAAACTGTTCTGGTATTGAAATAAAAGCATCTACCAGATGCATCACGGCTTCCAATTTCATTCATTTATTTTGTTAACATCTAAACAGATAACACTGAATCAACAATTTGACGCCACAATGCACGGTTCGAGGCCGCATCTCTCCATCCTCGGATACGCCCCACGCTCGCCAAGTCGTTCTGCACCTGGTCTGCCCATCTCACTCGCTGCGCTCCACGCCGTCTCGTACCTGCCGGATCGGAAGCGAACACCATCTTTGCAGGGTTGCTGTCCGGCATTCTTGCAACATGTCCTGCCCATCGTACCCTTCCGGCTTTAGCTACCTTCTGGATACTGGGTTCGCCGTAGAGTTGGGCGAGCTCATGGTTCATTCTTCGCCGCCACACACCGTCTTCTTGCACACCGCCAAAGATGGTCCTAAGCACCCGTCTCTCGAATACTCCGAGTGCTTGCAAGTCCTCCTCGAGCATTGTCCATGTTTCATGTCCGTAGAGGACTACCGGTCTTATTAACGTCTTGTACATGACACATTTGGTGCGGTGGCGAATCTTTTTCGACCGCAGTTTCTTCTGGAGCCCGTAGTAGGCCCGACTTCCACAGATGATGCGCCTTCGTATTTCACGACTAACGTTGTTGTCAGCCGTTAGCAAGGATCCGAGGTAGACGAATTCCTCGACCACCTCGAAGGTATCCCCGTCTATCGTAACACTGCTTCCCAGGCGGGCCCTGTCGCGCTCGGTTCCGCCCACAAGCATGTACTTTGTCTTTGACGCATTCACCACCAGTCCAACTTTTGTTGCTTCACGTTTCAGGCGGGTGTACAGTTCTGCCACCTTTGCAAATGTTCGGCCGACAATGTCCATGTCATCCGCGAAGCAAATAAATTGACTGGATCTGTTGAAAATCGTACCCCGGCAGTTACACCCGGCTCTCCGCATGACACCTTCTAGCGCAATGTTGAACAACAGGCACGAAAGTCCATCACCTTGTCTTAGTCCCCGGCGCGATTCGAACGAACTGGAGTGTTCGCCCGAAATCTTCACACAGTTTTGCACACCATCCACCGTTGCTTTGATCAGTCTGGTAAGCTTCCCAGGGAAGCTGTTCTCGTCCATAACTTTCCATAGCTCTACGCGGTCTATACTGTCGTATGCCGCCTTGAAATCAACGAACAGATGGTGCGTTGGGACCTGGTATTCACGGCATTTTTGAAGGATTTGCCGTACAGTAAAGATCTGGTCCGTTGTCGAGCGGCCGTCAACGAAGCCGGCTTGATAAATTCCCACGAACTCGTTCACTAATGGTGACAGACGACGGAAGATGATCTGGGCTATCACTTTGTAGGCGGCATTAAGGATGGTAATCGCTCGAAAGTTCTCACACTCCAGTTTGTCGACTTTCTTGTAGATGGGGCATATAACCCCTTCCTTCCACTCCTCCGGTAGCTGTTCGGTTTCCCAGATTCTGACTATCAGTTTGTGCAGGCAAGTGGCCAGCTTTTCCGGACCCATCTTGATGAGCTCAGCTCCGATACCATCCTTACCAGCTGCTTTATTGGTCTTTAGCTGTTGAATGGTATCCTTAACTTCCCTCAAGGTGGGGGCTGGTTGGCTTCCATCGTCCGCTGAACTGACGTAGTCATCTCCTCCGCTGCCTAGACTTTCACTGCCTGTACTCTCAGCGCCATTCAGATGTTCCTCGTAGTGCAGTTTCCACCTTTCGATCACCACACGTTCGTCCGTCAAGATGCTCCCATCCTTATCCCGGCACATTTAGGCTCGCGGCACGAAGCCTTTGTAGGATGCGTTGAGCTTCTGATAGAACTTGCGTGTATCTTGAGAACGGCACAGCTGTTCCATCTCCTCGCACTCCGCTTCTTCCAGGCGGCGTTTCTTCTCCTGAAAAAGGCGGGTCTGCTGTCTCCGCTTCCGTCTATAACGTTCCACGTTCTGCCGGATACCTTGCTGCAGCGCGACCGCCCGCGCTGCGTCCTTCTCCTCCAGAATCTGTCTGCACTCTTCGTCGAACCAATCGTTCCGTCGACTTCGTCCCACATACCCGACGTTGTTCTCCGCTGCGTCGTTAATGGCTGCTTTAACTGTATTCCAGCAGTCCTCAAGAGGGCCCCATCGAGCTCACCCTCTTCCGGCAACGCTGCCTCGATATGCTGCGCGTATGCAGTGGCGACATCAGATTGCTTCAGTCGCTCTAGGTCGTACCGCGGCGGTCGTCGGTACCGAACATTGTTGATGACGGATAGTTTTGGGCGCAGTTTAACCATCACCAGATAGTGGTCAGAGTCGATGTTAGCGTCCTGATGTCCTGACGTCGATAATGTCGGAGAAGTGCCGTCCATCAATCAGAACGTGGTCGATTTGTGATTCTGTCTGCAGTGGTGATCTCCAGGTGTACCGATACGGGAGGCTGTGTTGAAAGTAGGTGGCCATATTCTTGGAGGCGGCGAAATCAATTAGTCGTAGGCCGTTTTCGTTCGTCAGCCGGTGAGCGCTGAACTTCCCAATAGTCGGTCTAAACTCCTCCTCTTGGCCAACCTGAGCGTTCAAATCTTCTATGATGATTTTGACGTCGTGGCTTGGGCAGCTGTCGTACTCACGTTCCAGCTGCACGTAGAATGCGTCCTTATCATCATCAGCGCTTCCGGAGTGTGGGCTATGGACGTTGATTATGCTGAAGTTGAAGAACCGGCCTTTGATCCTCAACCTGCACATTCTTTCATTGATCGGCCACCACCCGATCACGCGCCTTTGCATATCGCCCATCACTATGAAAGCTGTTCCCAGCTCATGTGTGTTGCCGCAGCTCTGGTAGATGGTATGATTACCTCTAAACGTTCGCACCATTGATCCCTTCCAACAAACCTCCTGCAGCGCTACGATGCCGAATCCACGGTCCTTGAGCACATCGGCGAGTATGCGTGTGCTCCCGATGAAGTTGAGAGATTTGCAGTTCCACGAACCGAGTTTCCAATCGCTAGTCCCTTTTCGTCGCAGTGGTCTTCGCCGATGGTTCCGGTCCGTACTCTCTTGTTGATTGTTCGTTGCTTATGATTTTTAAAGGCTGGCTTGCAGGGCCTGACACCAAACCCCTAAATTTCCGGAGGACCATTCCTCCTTATTTCCGGTGGACCATGGTGCACAGTTTCACTTAGAGTCCCTCGCTGGCACTCGGACGATGATCAGCCGCCCCTAACATGGAGAACAGACGCTGTTGTGAGCCGATGCTGACATGGAGAACAGACCCTCAATAAGATTTGCACCTCCGGAGAGGAGCAAACCCCCCCTTCCCTGTCAGCATACGACCATAGTTCCCACCGGGGTTGGTTACCCAATCTTCCCTAAGGTTGCTCGTATCCCGGCCAGCACCGCGGGGAGGTAGGGATAGGAGTTGCTGGGTGAGAGGCTAAGGACCGCGAGATGGGGTCTATTTTATTCCTTCAGGTACGCGAAGTACCAATGGTACGCTTTACCCAGCATTTGCCGTGCCGGCTTCCAATTAATCATCAGCCTTAGCATCAAGCCAATTAAGTATGTCCTCTAAGCATAGTTAAGGAGTTCCCTGTGAATTTCCCGAAGCAATTTCTGAAGAGTTTTCTGTGTAATGTCATAATAAATTACTAGTAGAACTCTTAAGGGAACTAACTGTGGAATTTCTAAAGCAATTCGACCTCAACAAACTGGAGATCTTAAACCATCTAATATGTCTAAATATGAACTATAAGTAAAACACCTTGGTGAGCTGCGCATCCAGAGAAAACAATAAATCACCTATGAGACCTGGAGAAAGATCCTGCCTCCTGCTTGTAAGGCAGAAGCGGCAGTTACTACATCTAACCGGTGATTGTTAGATTTTCTAACAATTCTGTATAAGAACCTGCTCAAACCTGTATAAGAACCGGGCATATGCGATAATGCTAGATTCTTATACAAATATTGTATGAGACATTACAATTTTGCATGCTTGTTCTATAATATTTATTTGTGAGCTTACATTTTTTGGTTAGGAATCTAACAATTTCGCATATACCCAGTTATTATATAGGTTTTGGTAGGTTCTTATCAGGGATTGAATCCTAAAGAGAAAGAACAAGTCTCTCACTTATCATCTCTGTATACATATACGATACGTAGCATACCGCGAGAGACTTTTTTCGCAAGCTGTCATGATAGAGAACTGATTCGGGATGCTATACCCCATGATAAATTTCTTTTAGAAAGCTCCAAATCCGGGGAGCACTGGCTCTGATGATGCATTTCAACTTGTTCTACACAGCTGTGCAGTAACCAACACGATCGGAGCGAAAACAAAGCGAGAATCATCATTTTTCTGTGGGGGCTGCCTATCCGATTCTGTTTTTTCGCACTTGTATACAAGTTTGATAAATTTGTTATCATGGCTTGTTATGATTCGGAACAGTTTTTGCCTCTCTTTTATCGTTGTTCGTTATCTATTGAGAGCGATTTCTGCAAACCCTGGTTCTTATACATAATTGTTAGAAAATCGCTGTTGGAAAGTCGCTGGTTGGGTGTAGACCACCGAGCTCGTCTTGAACGCGTCCAAGCACTTATCCAAGCACCTTAAGAAGTTTGAAAAAGTACGATTTTCAAAATCGAAGAATTTTATAAAATTTATGGAATTACTTACATTCAACTAAGCAAGAATTATCCGTAGCTGTAGTATTTGTTGAGAAGTAACTCAACAACGACGGTGAAGGGGCAGCAGGGACTATGTCCAAGGGCTTGACGACCCCTCCCCATGGCCACTGCGAGTTAGTGGACCTGCCTAGGATGTGGTGGGGTTTGACAGTGGGCTCTGTTAAACCTCTACAAAAAGCTGCATGTGTCCATAAGCAGGTCCTATCAAACCCAGTCAACACATGAACGTATATGGTGTCGTGTAGGATGCTGAAGTGCAGGCGATAGAGGTACTTTTCCACACAACATGTATGTAATGTATATCGTCTCCAATTTAGCATCTTGTATTGCACCATGTGCGATTTTATGTAGACTGGGAAGCGACCGTGTGCCGCTCAAAGCGCACAAGCCCAACAAGAGTGCCAACCGGCACATCAGGATTAATACCAGTGAGATCCTGATTACGGTATACTGGTCAAGGTAAGTGACACACACACGCGCGCGAAAGTAATGCAAAATAAACGACATGTAAAATTAACGTAAATTTACATTCTTACTTAACGTCAAATAGAGATAAAATAAGGGTTGCTGAATAACATTAGCTTTCCGATTACCATCAATTATTTTTAATTTTAATCCCGTTTCTTTTTTACTTTTCTTACGTTAATGATATGATAACGCGGGCGCCTAATCCGAAATTCAAATGAACAATCGCTCACTTTGAGCGATTGATTGTTTATTCTCGCGAAGAATGAACAATTGAACAAATTAAGGAAATGCTAATACTGCTGTGTAGAAGTTTCATAGGTCACATCACTTTCCATGGTGAATCCCGATCTATGTTACTGATAACCCTACCCAACTAACACTACTTCCTTCCCGTGGTAAATGTGGAGATGCAGAGGTATTCTCGGTCTCTAGTAGCAACAATTACCACACACTCACATTCCCTCCCTTTCCCAACTGACTGTAAGGACTTGGCCGGCGCCGTTATTGATCAACATTTGCGAGCTGCTGAAACGTGCACTTCGAGAATAGTTGGTAAATCCCAACCACTATTCACTTGGATCGTAGTTCAATTTGCACCAGTTCTGATCAATCACAGAGTAGCAACCATTGATATGTACAGTCAGTCTAAGCTAAGCTAAGCTAAGCTAAGAAGTAACTCAATAACGACGGTGATTTAGAATATGCTACCACAAATTTGAATTTGACATCTGGCCTGGGTTCTGCCAAATCACACCAAGCGCTTCACACCAAAAAATTACCCATTTTCCTGTCCAAACTTTCGTTCAGCAGATTCAATTGATCACACATCGTATCGGATATTAGTCAAACTTATTACTGAGGATACCTTACAACAAATTTACGTATGAATTGAAATGAAATTATTTCCGGTTTCCTTTTACGAACAAAATATCACAAGTCAGAACCCCGACCATCTGTCACTTCAAATTATCAACAAAGCGATATGTCTAAACCCTTGAACATAGCATGGGAATGAAGCAAGGTGCTCAAACCAATGACCCTATTCCGGCGCGCCATGGGAAGCCAACGCAACAACAACATGCTTCCCTTCGATCGATTCTCTGTCAGAACCACGCAGCATTCGATTGGAGAATGCAGAACCCGTCGCAGTTTATGGGTTGATAAAGTTTATGAATTATCTTTCAAGCTGTCAACTACCGTTAGTTTTCTGTGCTGTCTCATGGCTGCACGAGTTTGGGTCTTCGTGAATGCCAGCCGGTAAAAATTTGAATAAAATGAAAACGTTCAATAGAAAATTTAAAAAAATCCAATAAATAAATAAGAATTTTAAAAAATATGAATAAAAAATATAAATATAATTTTTTTAAAAATATGAACATTTAAAAAAATAGCTATTTACATGGGGCCCTCCTTAGCCGTGTGGTAAGACGCGCGGCTACAAAGCAAGGCCATGCTGAGGGTGGCTGGGTTCGATTCCCGGTGCCGGTCTAGGCCATTTTCGGATTGGAAGTTGTCTCGACTTCCCTGGGCATAAAAGTACCATCGTGTTAGCCTCATGATATACAAATGCAAAAATGGTAACTTGGCTTAGAAACCTCGCAGTTAATAACTGTGGAAGTGCTTAATGAACACTAAGCTGCGAGGCGGCTCTGTCCCAGTGTGGGGATGTAATGCCAATAATAATAATAAGAAGAAGAAGCTATTTACATAAACCAAACTGCAATGATAAAAGTAAAAACTTCCAAAACAAAATCCAACTTTTGATTCAATTTAAATGGCAAATTTTGATTTGTTTAAGAAAATTATAGTTAGGTATAGTAATATTTTTTACTCAATTTTATCTATAAGCAAATTTCTAGTTTTCTATGCAGTTTTTATAATTCTTTAGAGGAACTTTATTTGGCTGCCGTAAATAGATTACTCAACTAACTAACAGCGCCGCGCCACCAACGTGAAGTCAGTGGCTGATAGCTGGAACCAATATCATTCTGGACCATCGTCTCACCGCCAAAGCCATTCCCACCTCGCCGGCAAGATCACAATGACGAAGGGATGCTACACTGACCCGAAACCTTTTAATTGAGTTCTTCTTTTTTGTTTTGTTTTTGGTGGCGTGATGGCTTCCTGTGGAGAGCTTTGGCGGCGATTGAAGTGCTACCGACCGATAGAACTCTTTACGGAGTGTGACGCAATATTTTTCGCTGCTCGACGAATTTCGGACATCTTTGTAGGATTCGTCGGGTGATTAGATTCGAACGGTGATTGGTGGAAGAGGAAATTGGTATTGATGATCGACATAAATCTTTATTGGAGTCAATGACGTGGGGCATTGAGGAATATAAAAAAATATCCAAAGGAATTTCATTGATTATGTCAATAAAATTAACTCTGTTATATAGAATTATATAGAGCTTACGTTCTGATTTCAATTCCGTTATTTCAAGTGTGAAATCATAAGAAATTTAATGGGCCTTCCATCCATCTATTGATAACATAAAGCGCCGGATTTTCTCGTACTTAATCCTTCGTGAAACGTTGGCATTAACAAGCAATTATTTACATAGAGTAGCACTAGCTCAATTGTTATTCAACACCATAAAATAACCTTAAATGGCAGTTTTCCATACTACCAGGGAAATTCTTCCACGTCCGCCTATCAGTGCGAAAGATCATCTAAGAGCACTTACACATCTACCGCGAGATCGATCACCGCCGGCATCTCTGCCTTTGTGCAATGCTCTCAGGCAGGTGTGATTGACAACGTGCGAACTCGGCTGCCGGTTAGTCATTAGTGCTTTACTTACAATGACCAGATCATTCGGACTGTGCGACATTATAGGAATTAAGGTGAAGGCACAAAAGTTACAAAATCTGAATGTTTTTCAAATAAGCGTTGCAAAGAGATAGGATCAATTGGTTTCAATTAACGTCAACTAGTCCATTTACACAAAAGTGAAAAAAACTCAGGCTGTCATGTACCATTACCTTAATCTAGCAGACCGCTCAGGTATGTGTTGCAATTTTCCCAAGATTCTCCAATCGGATCCGTATCTCTGACGCAGCGGAATTCAAACTCACTTTAACTGCTAGCAAAAATCTAGTGCGACATTTTCCAAGCTCACTGCAATGACTGCACACATTCTATGCGATGAATTTCTGCGCCATCCATCGGCGGTGGTTTTGTTTGGCCCAAGCTCTAACACCTAGCCTAGACTAGAGTAAGGGTCGAGCATCGCGGAGCAGCATTAAATGGCAGTAAAGTGCAAGGTTGCACAAAATTTCGTAACTGCATCCGTGCCCGTGGTGTGTTTCTACTCCAGCGCTGCAGGAACGACGAGTATCTGCTACAGTCTATAGATGGGAGGTTTTCGGAAAATCGGTAATGGAGAAGAACAACATACGACGAGTGTATTTTCGAGCGACTGAACCGACGCACATAAAAAACGTCAATTCATGGTCATTATCAACGACAACTCGACCAATGGATTTTGTTTTCGTAAAGTAAATGACCCGAAAAATGGACCATTTTGCGCGAGCAAACCGGATTCTGCGTATAAACAACAACGGGTGGACATCTTTATCGAAAGGATGATGTCGAACGACAGTATGCAGCTCGTTTACAGCGCTGCAAGGTGCAACGATAAAAACGTGACCACTAGGGTGTGCACACTTAAAAAAAAAAGGTAATTGATTATTAGATCAAGTTACCTAGTGTGTAGCTCTTCATCGTCCGTAAAATCGAGTGGTCGACGTAGATTTCATGTATAATTTTTATTGAATTAACATTCATATATTTCTGAAACTTCATAACGAGTGTAAATCGAAAACAAACTGTTGGACAAAGTTGAAGGAAAATATAACTACACAGGATTTTGTTTTTACACGATTTTTTTTCGCTCGTATTTTTGATCGTGTGACTTCAGTTTGCCACCAAACTCTTCGCAACATGTTTCAAAAAATCCAGAAAAAATCAAAGAAAAATCACATGATAATTAATATACGTTTAACATTTAGGATGAGCGTAAAATTGAGAAAATGTAAATCGTGTAAAAACAGAATCCAGAGTACAATGAAAAAAAAAATCAATCCTAAACATAATGTTCGGCACCATTCCTAACCGTCTGTATTTTTCAATTTGAATAATTAACTTTTAATATGCACTGCATTTTTTTTAGACACCCTGATGCTTATATGCAAACACAAAGTTAAAATCTCAACCGTGCTACAAGAAGAGATATATAATTTAATATTTTTCGTATACCTTATCTCAATTTTACTATCAAAGATTTAATGAAAGAGCTTAATGCATTCTTTTTTAACGCCAATACTTAACATGCAATGATTCCAGTTTTTTCGATGTCTAACGGTTCACGCTCATAACCTTTACATCATATCGACATAACTTTCATATCGCGATTCATTCGAATTTCTTCTGTGCAAAAACGCAAAGCCTAATCATTCTTTCATTCTAATCTATTCCATCATACGGATCAGTTTCGCATTACGTCTGGATCTTCTGATAGGTTTTTAATTGAATTACACCCACTGCTCTTTAGGACTGCGACACCCATTTTTCTCATCAGCCAGCCAGCCAGCCAGTGAGACGAGCAATCCAAAACAAAGTGCTGTTCCATTCGCATACTGATGGTGTCGCTCGCGATGGGAGACTGTTTCAGGTTGCCAACCCACCTGATTAAAATATCTTCATTTTGTTTTATGTGCTGTTTTGCGGTGGGATGACAACCTATCGTTAGTCCAGCGAACCGTGGAACAATCGCGTTTTTTTTTTCGCCAGAGTCCATTTGTTGCTCCAATCGAAATGCTTCGATCGAACCAACTACCGCCCGTAGAATATAACCACTGTGTCAGGGATAGCGCTGATAGCACCCCATCATGACGGTGACGGTGGTGATGTCCAGCGAGGTACATTGCAATTCGTTAATAAGGAAGCAATTTTATTGTAATCAGGTTTTGCCATCGAAATCATCTGAAAGAGGACAGTTAAAATGGATTGTGTATAAAAAAGTATAACAATCCACATGTGTGGTGTTTGAGCTGCAAAACATTGAAAACAAACCACCTCGAATCATTATCATGATTATCTGGTACGAAACAGATTATTTCCGATAAGTTGTACGTGACTATAATTTTGATTTCGAAATACATTGCGCACAGAAAGGTTGAAATATTCTCAATGATGGTTTTTGCGGTAAGATGCGCGGCTACAAAGCAAGGCCATGCTGAGGGTAGCTGGGTTCGATTCCCGGATAGGGTCTAGGAAATTTTCGGGTTGGAAATTGTCTCAACTTCCCTGAGCATAAAAGTATCATCGTGTTAGCCTCATGCTATACGAATGCAAAAATGGTAATTTGGCTTAGAAGCCTGGCAGTATGCTAAACAGTTGTGTGCGCCGTTTTACGCCGGAACTAGTTACACGATTCTAAAAAAACCCAGATTAATCCACCTACAGTGAGATTTTGACCCTTCCTTAGTTATAAGGAATTTTTTCCAGAGTCCAGTATTTAAAACGAGATAAATCTACTCAGCTTCCCACGG
The DNA here is from genome assembly GCF_024139115.2 of Armigeres subalbatus. Classification (NCBI taxonomy): domain Eukaryota; kingdom Metazoa; phylum Arthropoda; class Insecta; order Diptera; family Culicidae; genus Armigeres; species Armigeres subalbatus. The sequence continues at coordinate 223,786,093 of NC_085141.1, read as the reverse complement.
CGATTTACCGTGAAAGTGACAAAATAATTGCCTACCCAAAGGCGGATGTCATGGGTTGAGTGACAACTCAACGAATGATAACGTACTGTACTTCATGCTGCCTATCTATAAGGCGATCGTCGGATTGAATAACTATTGTGACATGGTTAGTAACAATCGTAACGCAGGTTGCATATATTGTACCCGTAATTTCCAGAGACCTCGATATTAGTTAATCCAGAACTAACTATATCAGTCATTGATTTGAGCGAAACTCAATAGCGATCAATAATAACATATATTTCGCCTTATGGATGCATAATTTGGTAAAACTAAACTTGTTCAATACCTTTAAAATGAGCGAGATTTTTATGGTGGTAAATTTCAGAATTTGCACACGTACGCACACATACATGCATACAAGTGATCTATCAGTGTCTCAAAACATGCTTACATTTGCTATCTAGCTTCCACTGAAAAAATTTTTGAAATCCCTTTCAATTTTTACGTTTTTGCTTTTCTGAGAAGATTTTTTCAAAGTGAATTTGTTTCAAATACCTTACATTTTATTTAATAATTCACGAGATTTCTTGATAGATTAATACGTAACACACCTGCGTAACGCATGCAAAGTGAAATTATAGACACTTCCGAAGGAAGGGTCAAAAACAGAAAAAACACATTTTTTGAATAATTTTTCAATTTTGAGACATCGAGCTTTGCGGTGTTCCACAAAAACTTGTATTTTTGTTAGCCAAACAACTTTGTAGAAGGTGGTAAAAACGCCTGAAACATAGAAAAAAAGTTATGGTCCAAAAACTGATTTTAGGGACCTTACACAGAAAATGTCACATATTTCGTACCTTAAATATGGGGTGTCTTTGGCAAAGTGGCTTGAAATACCATCCGTTACAACTTTCCTGAAGTCACTAGGCTCATATCTAGTTTCGATGGATAAGTAAAATTTTTATCTCACTTTTAGGTGGATTAATCATTTGAAAGATTTTCTCAAAAGGTGCTTTTCATATCAAACTCAAAACAAACTACAGCGACAAAATCAGCAGAAACGATGCCATTAAAAATAACGCGCGAAACGGGCAAAATGCAACACTTTGCGAAGTAGGGACAATTTTTGATGGGGAAGGGTCGTTTGGCCGAAACTTATTCGGCCGAAAGCCATTTGTATTATTTTGTCATCATTTGGCCGAAAGGGTCGTTTGGCCGAAAGGGTCATTAGGCCGAAAGGGTCGTTTTGCTGAAAGGTCGTTTGGCCGAAAGGGTCGTTTAGCCGAAAGGGTCGTTTAGCCGAATAGGTCATTTGAAAAGTGATAAATTAGTAATGAGAAGAGAGACGTTTAACTTCTCCCACTTCATTTTTCTCTTTTAACTGTAAAAAGTGAGTAGTGCGAAATGAGGAGTAAAAAGTGAGGCGTCTCACTTCTCACTTCTCGCTGTAAAAAGTGAGTAGTGCGAAGTGAGTAGAGTAGTGAGACGTCTCACTATCCACTTCGCACTACTCACTTTTCACAGTAAGTTCATTTCTCACTTCTCGCTGTCAAAAGTGAGAAATGCGAAGTGAGTACTGAGGCGTCTCACTACTCACTTCGCGCTTCTCAATTTTTACAGTGAAAAGTGAGAAATGAGAAATAAGAATTGAGACGTTTCTCTTCTTACTCCTAATTTCTCACTTGACGAATGACCTATTCAGCCAAATGTCCTATTCGGCTAAATGATCCTTTCAGCCTAATGACCCTTTCGGCCAAATGACCCTTTCGGAAAAATGACCATTTCGGCCAAACGACCCTTTTGGCAAAATTACCCTTTCGGCCAAACGACCCTTTCGGTCAAATGACTATCAGCCTAATAGTCTGTTCGGCCAAATGGTATATTCGTCCAAACTGTTGGCCATAGGAAGGGAACCCCCTCACTAAGAATAACAACTAGAGTTCCCTCTCTATACCACGGCAGGCTGCTGACTGATACTTCTGCCAGCAGCTGCAGTTCTCTTTATTCAACAATAGGTATATACAATACATCCATAACAATATTTCTTAATATATACCAAAGAGCAACTACAACTAACCGGCGCCCGCTTCATATCCATCTTCGATCTACAGCGAAGCGTCGCACACTACCTGATATTCCTACACAAACAACTTTCGGGTTAGTGGCATTCGGCCAAATGGCTTTCGAAACGACCCTTCCCCAATTTTGACACAGTTAAGATCCTTAGTTCCAACCGTCCACAGTCAAGCGCTGACCTAACGATTTACAAACACTAAATACGGAACAGAACGCAACAGAAAATTCGGGATCGGAAGTGGGGCTCGGTCGGCCACGCCACACTCTACGTGGGGGCGGAAACGAAATCTGTAAACAAGCATTAGACTGGAACCCAGCGGGACATCGCATCAGAGGCAGACCATGGAACATGTAAATCAAATGGGGGGACCATAGTACGTATATAGAGAGTGAGTGCTAGTAATGGACCCCTTAACGACTAAAATTTACTTCAGTCGCTTCGCTAGAGCGAGCCTCTTGACAAATTGTAGTTCTGCTGCACCAGATGACAAGCAACAGGTATCAGCATCGTGTTTCGTACATAAAACTAGCCAAAACATTCATTTCTACCAATAAAGCAAGCATTTAAAAATGATGTTGCTAGCACTCTCCCTACACATCCACCCAGCAAATGACTAAAATTCATCACGCGTTTAAATGGGCCACTCACATTCATGCGGTAACGCACGAACTGAGCAGCCTGTCAGAGCGGCTTGTGTTGGGTGAATGCTAAATAGGCCTTTTCATGTGACACTGCCGAGACTGCACTTGTTTACAACCGCTGCACAGGCCCGCAAGCCCGAAGCTGTCACCTTCATAGAAGAACTGTCAATTGACGATAAAATCAGCTGTTTTTAAACGTCTCGTGAAAAGGCCTATTGAATGGTTGGTGTTGGAATGATTTTTTGACTGTCTCTCAGTCGCAGTCACGGCGGCGATGTGATTGACCGGAGAATATGCTATGATCCACGTTTTTCACTGCATTGACTTTGACATATTTCAACCTTGGTCACTATGCAATAAATAACCGATCAAGTTTGCCACCTTTTAATTCTCGCTTAACTTTTCAAAAGGACCTAAGTAACATTTTTTCATGAATTAATTTGAATACTGCAATCAATAGCTTTCATGTTGTTCTGTTGATTGCGCTATTCATATTAATTCATGAAAAAAATGTTACTTAGGTCCTTTTGAAAAGTTAAGCGAGAATTGTTTACGTAACAGTTGTAGGGTAGGTGTACCGGTTTTGGCCACCTTAGTGCCTAATTTGGCCAAACCTTAAAAATGCATGTTTTCCAAGAACTATCGATCAGTTTCCACAGCGAAGAAGCGTAAGGGATATATCTCCTGTTACAGCTAATGAAACCCTCGGCTTTATTTTCAGAGTTATGCGAGAAACTTGCCAAATTAGTAACATTGGCAAAACTGGTACAGTTACTCTACTGAAAAACGTACATTACGAACTATTTCAAATTGATTCAAACTAACAAACGGAACAAAACAAAACATTGTGCATTCACTAGCTTAAAATTGAATCTTTCAGATGGTTGAATCTTTGGCTTGCCGCTTTTCATGGTAAGTTGATGTGAAAATTGACTATTTGATTCCTCAATAACTTTGACAAGTGTCAAGATAGATCATCATGGTGTCCAGTGTTGGGAAATGTACATTAAAACACTCTGATTATGCGAATATTTACATTTTATCCAGTCAAATTTCATGCACCAAACAAGCCGAAACAGTTTTCCAAAAAAATGTACGCGACATCGTGACATTTTTTTTGCCGATGAGGCAAACTGTTTGTTTGCTGCTACGTTAGAGTCGTGCCGGCGTGCGGTCAGCATTTGCATGAGATTTTTTGTTTCGACTTGTGCGCAGTGCAAACAGCACAGAATCGAGTTTAATTACATGTGGCGCAAAGCCTAGAAGGTGTGCTATCCGTAGGTACTTATTTATTCGTTCTTACCTCTAAATGAGCAAGGAGTAATGAAATGAATATTTCCCACCAAAAACGGTTATACGTTGTGAAATTATTGTACGAAAACATTATTGCGACATTTACTCCTATTTAGACCTGCCCTGAATAAATGATTATCACAGTCGAATCTCGCACTCGATTTCGCAGTGCGTCAAGGTTACTGCAGAGTAAGGTTATCTAATTTTTCCATACAATATTTATTTTGAAATACCTTATTTTGATTGGCCTTGCATCTGACAGTCAGCAAATTCGATAGTCAACAATAAAAATAGTTTGTTTTCATCATCGTCTCAAAGCGGTTGACAGTGCGAAGTTCGATAACGGGGAGAGAAGAATTATCACAGAAAGCTAAACAATTGTGAAAAGAGCAATAATTGTCGGGAGTGAAAATAGAAAAAAACCTTGACTGTCGTCTGCTTGGTGTGGCTGCTGCTGCGGCTGCCGTGGTTATGTTTTTTCTGTTATTGCATGAAAGAATGAATGGTAAAAAGAAATGTCAACCATTCCCGTCCCTGGGTGTCAAGATTGTCATTATTAACAACTTTCTAGAAAAAAAACATACTGCTAAAATCAAGTTTAAAAATGTAATGCTCAAAATATGATTTTTACGGACATTCATACAACACTTGCTCTAACTCGTTATTAAACCGTTATTCGAATATAGTGTCTTCAGAAAAGATGTTCCAATTCACATTCTCTATAACATTGCAGAGGACAACCAACGGGTTTGTACATCTGCCTAATTTTTTATTCCATACCGCCCTTCAAGAAGGATAAATCATTGATGTTTTCTTTTCAAAAATGAAGCCCAAGAAATATCCTTCAACTCTTCTGAAGACACCAAAAACTGAAAAACGCACGTTTTGGAAGCTTTTGATCCAGTGTGCATTGGTACTTCGCGTACCTGAAGGAATGAAATAGACTCGATTTCGCGGTCCTTAGCATCTTATCCAGCAACTCCTATCCCTACTTTCCGTGGTGCAGACCGCAGTACGAATAACCTTAGGGAAGATCGGGTAACCGAAGAATGGTCGTATGCTGACAGGAAAGGGGGGTTTGCTGCTCTCCGGAGGTGCAAATCTGATCGAGCGTCTGCTCTTCATGATAAGAGCGGCTCACAACAGATTATGAGGCGATTGATCATCGTTCGAGTTCCAGCGAGGGACTCTACGCAAAACCGTTTACACTGTACTACATCGTGTGAGCATCGAGAAGGCTTGTTGAGCTGTGCAATCTGTACAAAGTTCATTGCTAACGAAGTATAGATCGAGAATGCGATTGTTCTCGTTTTCGATGTCTCATTTGTCCGAGGCCAGCAGTACTGAATGCATCAAGTAACTCACGTGATGTTTGACTGATGAAGGATCGAGAGGAAACCGGAAAAAGAGATAGAAATAGCGTAGGTAGAAATAGCGTCCCATATTTGCTCAACTTCTAAGCTGGGTGGAGGATCCAGCTTACGCGACTTAATGCTTGAACGAACAGCTAGCAGGACGCCGCCCCCGGTGAGTTTACGGCTATTTGACAGCGAGCGATCTTGTCTGTACACGGAGTATGATGCATCAAATAACAAATTCGATGTGGTTTTCTTGTTGAGTCAGGTTTCGGAAAAAAGCCTAAATGTCGTAACACCTATCGCTGACTGCCAATTTATAATCGGCAAGTGAACTGTTGATTCCACCAACGTTTTGGTAGTACAACAAAACGTTTGCGGAAGTTGTTGCATTATTTGCATGGGGGTCATTGCGCGCCGTGGATGACGAGCTTCGGTGGTGTTGCGACGTGTTGAGTTGGAGATGTAAGTGCTGCTGGGTATGAATATGTTTTCAGGACGGGCAGTGTTCTCACTTAAACCGCACTTGCCAGATTATGCAAGCCCTTACCACCTAACCCATTCACAGGACCAGGACGACTGTTGAACGCTGGCTGGATGGTCAGGACTGTGATGGGAGGTTTCGGGATTTCCAAAGGGCTTATTATCAGGCGTCCCGGTTGTTGAGCTGTTGAGGAAATGTCTTCAGGGCGAGTGGTGTCCTTGATTGGATCGTACTTGCCTGGTAACGCGATCTGGAAGCCCCTTCTGTCTGACCAAAACACAGGACCAGGACGGCTGCATTGTCGCTTCCAAAGTGCTTTCTGTCATGCGTCCTGGGTGGTGGGAAATTGGAGCCAAATCGGTGATATTGGAGCTGCGGGAGTAAATGTCTTCAGAGCGAGCAGTGTTCGTAATCGGATAATACTTGCCTGATTGCACAGGCTGGAAGCCCCTTATGGCGGACCCATACGCAGGACCAGGATGACTGATGAGCGCTGGCTGGAAGGTCTCGACTGTAATGGGAGGCTCCGGGGCTTCCAAAGTGCTGTATGTTGTGCATCCTGCTGAGGAGAGCTGATTCTATTCGGTGGAGATTTTGCTGTTTAAGAGTTGTTCGGAAGACTACAAAAGATCCATTTTTTTTATTCAAATCGAAAGGCGTACAGTAACCCCTTCCGGCCAATACCATGCGTCGCTGATAACGTTTGAAAATGGTCTACAAACTGTTATTTTAAAAGATACGAAAGAAAGATCTGCTATGTTTTTGCCTCGAGGAACTAGTTTTGTCACTTTTATTAAGGACGGGTGTGCATTCGAAATGTCGGAGGCGTAAATTTTTACGTCCTCTTTGCTTTGATCTGATTCGAAGGGTGTTACATAGAAAGACTCGAGATCGTTGGCGTGGAGATCACTATTGACAACTTTCAAACCTGAATTTCTAGGTTTAGTCTTACTTCCGTTGGCTTGCGCCGAAGAATCACCTGACGCTTCGAAATTGTTGAAGCCAATATTGCTTTGACCAAATCGCGTGCTGACTGAATCTGCGCTGGTGGACGGCCGCATTGATTTATGAGAAGCAGATGCTGCTGTTGAAATATTCATTCGGGGTGGGTTGAGGTTGTTCTAGGTCTTGGGTGGATTATCAATTATTTGAACGCGTTTGTTTGCTCCGATGATGAACTTCTCCGGAAGATACGCGATTGAGCTGTTAACTTCATCCAACACTTCGAAAAAAGAAGTTTCATCGCAGGATCTTGAACAATTTACTGGGTCAGCATCATCCAAGGTAAGCTGGTCGATACCTTGCAGGAATGTCGTTTGTTGATGCGAATTATTGCTGGTTTTCGACTGATGATTGCCATACAGTGATTTTTTGATCATGCGAAGATTTTCATCAGACGCGTGTCCATAGAATCAGTACGGATCAGCAATTCACGTAATGCCTTCATTGTGTTTTTTTCACTGTCGTATACGGATGGCTCCAACGGTGTAAACCAACGCAGGAGTAATGGACAATTGTTCCACACGTTCCGCTGCAGACGATGCTTTAGTCTAAGGAGCTTGAACATATTTGTGTACAAAGTTCAACAAACTGACGGTGCGATAACGAGGATGGTGAATCGCCTTCAAGTGCAAATTAGGAAAGTCGCCTACAAGTATGCAACCATGTAAACAGTTACCAAAGCCAACAGCGAGTGGGTGTTAATGTATAAGACAATAACAATAACACATTCACCGAACAAAAAAACACTATAAATCACTATTTGACGCACTCGGTTCACCCAAACACATATTTGAAAGTACGAAAAAGTTCAAATACGACACATTGAATACAAAACGGTGATTTTTTACATTCGATGCACGGCGGGCCAGCGATAATTGAATTCGCGGACTAATCGAAGGAATGCCGTCGATCTGGATCGTATGATCTGCTAGGTAATTATCTTCTGGAAACATCACTACAATTTCGTTTCAATCCTTTCCGTATGCTGTTCTGCTTAAACTAGAGGAACTATACATTCTCTAAGTTAATTAATCTTAACATCCTACTTGTGAACATCTCTCGTGCAGCTATTCTCTTTATGTTAGCATTTTCCGACCTAATGTTTCTTAATTCCATTCATTCTTACATTCAATCGGGATCCCTTTTTATTCATTCATTCCTCCATTCACTTTCCAATCAATTTAACCATTCATTCCTTAACCTATTCTATTCCTAACTAATATTTTAACTAATGTTTTTTTTAGAAGACGACATCATGTCTTCTAAATTTTGAAGAGGCAACTCTGCCTCTCAAAATATGAGTATTTTAAATTAGGCCTTTTCTAGTATCCAAACCCTCCCTTTTTCTCGTAAAAAGGGGCCGGTTCTGAAGTTGGGTTGTCTACGATCTGTGGCCTAGAGGTTTTTCTCAAAACCTTAGGTCCCTCGATCCATAATTTACGACAATAGCAATCGATTGACGAAAACTGCTATGGACCATGTGAGCTATAATAACTGCTCTCATGGTTCCATGTGAACGCACGGTCGACAATCATAACGAATGTGGGGAACAATAGCCATCGCGTGTTTACTTTTCATATATTCTAAGTGATCAGACGACGACAACCGATTGAGAAGAATTCAACGGAGTACATTCCATCTACAAGGCACGGTTCTTCTGGAGGCAATATAATGCACTACGCACAATTAGCCGCCAGGGTGGAAGATGCAATTTGTTCGTGAGGAATCAAATTCGATAAACATTCTTAACAAATTCTATAACTACTTAAGAGCTCGTATCCTTAAATCGCCTACGAAAAAACGTGAAAAATATAAATATTTATTGGGTATTATATACGGCGTTTCAAGAAGATTCAATCTACTCGCGATTTGGAATTTACGTGCTAGGACGATTTCGGACCGTCTGCAAGCCGTTTACTTCGCAGTATGCGCAATTGTGTGTCTCGAAACCTTTGAAGCCACAAACCAGGCAGATTGATCCCCGATAGTTTCGACACTGATCGAGCGAATGATTAGTCTGGCGACAGTATAGACACTCGTAGCTCCGAGGAGGTCTATGAGCTTCTATCAGCTTTCTCAAAGTCCTTGGCTGCGAAGGACCTTCCCTTGGATCCCCTTGGTTCGGTTGTTCTGAATATGCAGGTGGTTTGAAATGTTTCGCCCCAACATCCTCAAATTTCTTTGAGTTTTCATCCTTTACTTTGGGTGGATATTTTCCGGAATCTACTTTGCTCGGAATTGATTCGGAAATCACGATAGTTGATTTCCCGCTGCCGAAAACTTTGGTATATAACGAAAAGTTAGATGCATCTATAACATGTCCCGCTTCTAACAATTTGGGTAGACTGAAGATAGGCTTCCAGAGAAGTGTTTTCTTAAAATCTGTCCTCATGTTTCTTTTCAGAATGTCCAATTGCTCAGCATCGCCCATGGGTACTATCATCGACAGAAACATACTCTCCATGTCATAATAGTACTCCTGGAAGGTTTCGTTCCTTTGTTGACGTCTCTAGTAAATTCTGGTACGAACTAAAGAATCCAATTCGGGATGCGCAAAGTTTCTCCGTAGTTCATGTACCAAATGAGGCCAGTCAACCAGACGTCTTGAAGAACGCATTGTCATGTACCAGTTCAATGCAGGACCGCAAAACAAATGAAAGGCGGAATCGAACAATTCCGCTTCGGATGTACGCTCTGAAAGTGCTAGCTGTGATACCAAGACTAGGAACTGATTTAATTTGAGCCCTTGGTCTGTTCCAGCATATTTATCTAGCTTCCACTTGGAAACCGGCAACGATTTGCAGCCACGGGGATTTTCACCCCCTCCGGGCCTCTGAAATGGTTGTGGTATTCGAAATTGGCTTGGCAACGCTTGGTTTGCTCCTGTTATATGAAAACCTCCCGCTATATTTGTTGGGTTTTGTGAAATGGGCGCCTGTATCACTGGAGGATTTTGATAAACTCCAGATACATTTTGTGAAATATTTCTATTAATTGGATAGTACCACTGGGGTGGCTCCTCCGAACCGAACTGCCTCGATATCCCAGATAGAAATGGAACTCGAGTATTTACCATTGCCGGATGCCCTTGGCGTGGGTTTGAGTACACCGATGTGGTAACCCGGGGCATTGTGCACATGGAAGTGGGTTGAGTAGTGAACTTGATCATCGGGTATGTTGTGGTAAATTCTGGTCGATGAGCAGAAGCTATCGTTTTTTGACTTGGTAAAGTAGGATTCGTCAGTGGAAATGTACCACCGCATATTGGTAATTGATCATCTATGTGTGTCTGTCCACATCGAGTGGTGTGCCAACTCGAATGTGCCGCCGACTGTTTCGGTATCGTACCAGCATAAAGCCTGTCCACGTTAAATTTCGGACACTGAGGCAATGTCCAATTGATTTTTAGCCATTTTATCACTTTGAACAATAATGAAAACACGCTGAAAGAATCACATGAAGCGGAGGAATTCAGCTTTCATGTAAATAGATCTTCTCAGTGGCTTGTGATAATTTTAAAAAATCACATTGGATGATGGGTGTCCGAAATTTAACGTGGACAGGCTTCAATTATGTTGTCCCTCAGTTGCTATTGTGGCTGAGATATTACCTGTGGTGGAATGAACTGGAATCCTCGAATTTACTTCTTGGAACGTACGAAGCAAATAGATCTCATGCTCTAGCGATAGCAAAGCATCCCTAACATCGGCTTTACCTACCTCCTGTGTATTATCGGTGTGTAATAAGCCCAACCGTAGTAAGGACTCGGTAATGTCCTTGTCTTCTTACGACATTGAACCCTGACTTGTCCCTTCTACTGAAATCGGAACCCCTGAGTTCGATTTAAGAGGCACGCTTTTACCAGTGTTTTGGTCCGCAAACGACCTACATAATTGAGGGTCATCCAATTCATCCACTTGTGTAATTCGCTTATCATAAAAGAATCTATTCAAACGAGCTAGAACCCCTTCTTGGAGTTGTGCTATCTTCAACTTATCTTCCTCTGATACATACTCATATAGCAAAGTGAGCCTATTTCCCAGGTGTAACAGCAGGGATTGGCACCTAGGAGGAATATTTCTAGCAGAAGCAGTAATTGTTTCATCCAGTTCAGAAATTTTCTGAACGCAATTGTTGAATTCTTCTATGGGAACCCGTTTTAATGTTCTTGTAAGTCCTACTTCTTCAAATTTTTCTGTCTTCAGCGTCTCCCTAAGAGCACGCCGTTTTCTTGACATCGACTCCTGATTGTTAAATACCACGTCCCTCACCTCTAATTCAAAGTCTAACTCGTCCTCGTTCAAATGATCTACCCGAATATCGTAATACATCTGCAGTAGCTTTCTTGCCACTATATTCTGTATACTCGCTGCCATTCTGTGAAACTCAGCCACTAACAATTTAAGAGAAAAGCTAAATTAATGCATAGGGCTGTCCAGAAATTTTGATTAATAGTGAAGCAGTTAATATTATTTCAGCATAAACGAAATCAGACCTTGACGTATTATAAAGTAATATCTGCAGAAGATTTTTCTTCATCTATTTATTATTATAATTTTTTTTTTTCAAACAGATTGTCGACAGACGTCTTCGACCAGATTGCTCAACGATACACAGTAAACGATTTCACGATTATCGAAAGGCAGAATCGTGAGTCTCCCCCAGCAAGTCTAAATATTCCGAAGGAATATTTTCCTTTGACGGATCGCCAAATGTGATGACCGACTAGCCCCGCGGCTACACCCTCTCAGGGTCGGCGAAACTTGCTTCGGGCTACTCACCTCACCAATCAAGTGGAAACTGTAGATTCGATGACGTCACAGTGCAGAAAACAATCAGGGACACACCATAGACCAAATATAGAGTTACAGAATAACAAATCATTTAGCTGAACATATATATATATATCTTTTTACTTAACAATTTTTGGTTTTAAACATAATTTAGAACATGCTAGCGATCGATGCGGCCGTTACAGGAACCGTTGGGGCCCTTACGTTTAGGTGTATAGAAATGGGTCAGAATGTACATGCATTATCTCACGTGTTCTTTTTCCCCAGGAGGGGGGGAGTTGCGTTTCTCTCGGTGCGATGGGTCCGTTGATACACCGATTGGGTCCGGATTGTCTTGCAGCAGCAGTTTGGGACGTAGAGTGTCTAACTAAGTTTTATTTAACAAAATTCCTTCCTTAGTGCCTTTAAATATTGTTTGGTCCTTATTTAAGATTATCTCCACATTGTGACGACTATTGCGCGGTAACACTCGCATGGAATGACTGATGGAAAGTTTTGGTTTAAAGGCCCACTTTAGTTGCAGGCAATGTGGCCCAGATGTTCATCCCCTCCACCAGATGTCGAACCATCTCTTCTAGAGGAATGATCTAACTGTCGAACTAAACTTGTACGAAATCGCAAAGCAAAGTTTTCTCGCTTCAATTGAACATGTTCAACTTTTGATAAGTCAATTAACTTCATCTGAATTGATAAATTAGCTTGCCCTGTCAGAACGTACACACTTAAATCATTTCATAGATTTCGGTGAATTTTGCTTCAATTCACTGAAATCTCAACAGCAGAATTGTTCGGTAATTATTTCACCAAATTTTCTATGATTTTTCCTTTGTTCAACTGTCAAAACCACCGAAAATCTGAAAAATTATTCACCGAACAGTTCTGCTGTTGAGATTTCGGTGAAATTTCGCAGAAATCTGCGATTTATTTTAAGGATTTTTTTTGTAGGATTTCTGCCAAAATATTATCAGTTTATGCAATTATATTAAGAGACAATACTGTTCTGGTAAGATTCAGGTTAAAATCAGATCAAAGGTAGTGAAAACAAGGACGTATGTCCAGCTCGATGAAAACAAGCACATATCGCATGTATGGTCATCGGACGACTTCTTTTTCTCGATCACGGCACCATAATTACTGCTCTGGTTAAATTAAATCATCCACCAGCTTCAAATTTAAATTTAATCGTTTGGTAACTGTATCAATACTCAACAAAAAAATACAACAATCTCGCAGACATTATCTCGCATGGTAACTGTATCAATACTCAATAAAAAGAACTGGAACGCAAAACAACCGTAATTTGTGGGGTTTAAATGTGGATGAACTGCCATTAGAGTGCGCAAAGGAGAGTTCAAACATCATGATGTAATACCCATACGATACATATAGTCTAGGTGCGCATTCACCCTCCCATATAATGGTACAGGAGGCGTGCCAGGAGCAAGAAAAGTGATCATTTTGTTAACCCCGCACCGTCCTCCCGTAAGCCAAACCAACCGAACCAAGGCGAAAGGTCGAATGATTTAATGAAAAGTCGTGAGAGCGATGGGCAGCCGTTTCATGGGGTTGGTCTTAGCCAGATAACGAATGCAGCACCTAGACGTGGAGTCAGTCAGTGAATTATGCTGGCTGGCTGCTTGCTGGGATGAACGATTTTGACGATTGCTCGTTTTGCGCCTACCCAACCCACACGCCTACAGACTAATAATGTCTACCGTTACAAGGAGTGTTAGAGCTTCTGCCGGTCGTAAGATCTGTTGGGTAGCCCATACCGTTTGGATTAAACTACTGTGCAACCTCTGGACTGGACTAACGCGAGCGTAAAAGACCACCATCCGCATGATTGAGCTATCGCGATCGGGTCAATTTGTATAAAATGTGTAGGTGGGTTGGGATCAACCACGGGTTAGCGAAAATAAATTAGGCAGGGAAATGTCATGCAGTTGTGTAAATGACCTCAATTCGTAATAATCATTTACAGCCTGGACAATTGAAAAGCAGTAACAGATTCGTAGCGCTGCTAAGTAATAGGATAGAATTTGCACGGTCAGCAGGTTCCTTCGAGGTTGAAATTTCAAAATACCTTTGGTCAACTGCTTTATTCAAACGTGCAAATATTGAACCTTTGGTTACAAACGTATAAGAGTAGAAGAAGCCGCCTGTCTCTTTTTCAGTCGTGACTGAATGCTTAAAAGCATGGCATTCGCCAAGGTCGATCAATGCATGCAGCTAATGAGATAAACTGAAATGATATTTGGATCGGCTATGTAAACCGGCTTGATGCGGAGATACGTTTTATCTCGTTGCGTCAAAATTCATCAAAATTCCATTAGACAGACTGCGAGACGCCACGGTGATTCACATTGTGCCTTGTCAACGACCAACATCACACACCCCTCGCCCGGGGTGCGATGGTGCGATGATAGCGAAGCTGTGCTGCCACTTGGGGACTCCGAGAATGACGAGCTAAGCAGCATTGCATCAATACCGAGTTTGGCGCACAATTAATTAAAGTGTTAAAATTAAGGATCCTGTCGTGTCACTCATCGTCGCACACGTTGCATTGCCGGAGGCTGTGATTCGCTTTGGGGTTCGACTGTCAGTCGTCGAAATGACAAGATCGTCGCCGCTGTCGTCGCGCGCACTAATCAATTAGTATATTTACAAATTGCACCCATTAAGTAGTAATTTACTGTTTTGGGTCGGTCTCCGTGTTGCACGCGCAAAAGTTTTCGGTGAGCTGACAGCTACTATGGAATGATCCCGTTTACGACGACCTCTCGAGACCAAGATAGTAGAGGCAAAGGTAACTAAAAAACAGTGTCAGGCGGCATCAGAATGGCCAGTAGCGTGAGATATTTTGCCCGTTATATGGCGATCGAATTGCGACATAGTATCATGAGCAGTATAGCTTCGTACTAGAAATGAAAAGCAACTAAATTAAGGCTGGTTTTTACAAATAGTTTTACACTGTAGGATGGATTCCAACAGTGCATTAGAAGATCGGCAATTTGTTAGTGACAAAATGAAGTTTCGTTCAACTCGAGTTTCACTTCACTACGTTGACAAACACTACGAATGATAGAAAAATCATGTATTGCAAAAAATTTAATATAGGGGAAATTACGGCATTGGTAGGCTTCCCATTATTTTTTTGAAAACATGAAGTTTGGCCACAACGTTATCTGATACGCGAAGCATCATCAGGATAAATTTCAGCATAATACCTAAGTCTTGAAAAATAATGATAGAATAAAGCCTGTAAAATCATATTTTCCCACATGTACTTTTTCATGCTATGACCAAAAAAATTTCAATTCGATTATTCGGATGTACAACGCTTCACGAGCAAAAGAAAATAACTCAATAATACTTCATTTTGTCATTGACACTGGTATGAACTAGGTGTGCATAAGAGGTGAAATACGTCGACACCTAAATTTTCCTTGCGAAGATTTTCGAATACGTAGTTATATTTATTAGCAATGGTTCATTAAAGATTATGTTTAAAACTAATTTGAAGTGAATCAGAACGTGATATTTATCTGGTCGTCAGTCTGATCCGTACATAATTTATAATCTGGCCAAATTTTAAATCTTATCTAGTGGTTGTCTCAAGACTTCCTTGGTGTTCGCCAAGAAATTCAAAAATCACATTTATTATGTGAGTAGTTCTCGTGTTATGCAGAAATTTGTGTTCCTTTTGTATGATAGACCCCCCCCCCTTCTAAAGCGGGAAGGGGTCTCGCTCGAGCCATCTTAAGAACCTTCCTCGACCCCAAAAAGCCCAGCATACAAATTTTCACGCCGATCGGTACAGTAGTTTCCGAGTCTATAAGGTTCAGACAAACAGACATTCATTTTTATGTATATAGATCTACTTTATCGATCGTTTCCTCGTTTTCTCCTTGAGGATTTCATCTAGGGTATCTGCCCCATTATTAATAACTGAATCATTAACAAAAAGTCGAAAGACAAAAGATCGAAAGGATAAAATATCGAAAGTCAAAAGGTCGAAAAGACAAAACGTTAAAAGCGACATAAGGTCGAAATGACAAAAGGTCGAAAGGAGCAAAAGGTCGAAAGGGGCAAAAGGTCGAAAGGGGCAAAAGGTCGAAAGGAGCAGAAGGTCGAAAGGGGCAAAAGGTCGAAAAGGACAAAAGTTTGAAAGGGACAAAAGGTCGATCAAGAGCAAGTTGATAACGAGTCGGGTGTATTCCAAAAGAATTTATGAAATGCATTTAACTTCAAGCAGAAATAACACACTCATCTCATCAATCAAAGTTAAAGAATGAGCAATTTTCAAAGAAGGAGTAATTATTATGAAACAGAGAGACAAATACTTTGATACGAGAAAGGCAAAAAGATTGTTGATTTAGGAAAAGAATAAAACTTGTATTGCGCAAGACAGAGTTGTCCCATACAGTTGGCAAAAAAATTGCCTTTTTTCACTATTTTTAAAAAATAAATAAAATTCATTCAATGAGTGCAAATGATAGATGGAAATCTAGGTTTTCTGAATGTCACTTCGATCTGTCAAAATAGTGCACGCCGCAACCACGCCGACGCAAGCAGGCGAGCACCATTATGATGGATCGAAGTGACATTTATAAATTTCAAACATCCATCTATTAGTTCTACTGAATGAATTTGATTCAATTGTTAAAAAAATGTGAAAAAAATGAAAGAGCAGAGTTCTTGCTAACTGTGTAGGGCAACTCTGGTGCGAGATTGATTCTCTCCGCTTCAGTTTCTTGTCTATTTCGACTTTTTGTCCTATACGATCTTTTGATCTTATTGATTTTTGTTTCTTTCGACCTTTTGTCCCATTCGACGTTTTGTCCGTTCGACCTTTTGTTCCTTTCGACCTTTTGTCCTTTTCGACCATTTGTCCCTTCGGCCTTTTGTCTTTCGATCTTTTGTCTTTCGACCTTTTGTCCCTAACCCTTGAATACATGCTCCTATATCAATAACATTCTGTCGTGTTTTGTTGCGAATTTGATTGCACTCCCACGCAAACCAACACCATCAATGGGCAGGTGAACGCTTGAACTACCTGTCGGCGGTGTTGGTTTGAATCTGTGATAAAAATGAGAAGATTTTACAGTTAGAAAGAAAAAAGAAGAATGAAGAAGAACAGAAGAAGGAAAAAAGGACAGAAAAGAAAGAAAGAAAGAAGAAGGAAGATGGAAGAAGGAAAAAAGAAGGACGAAGGAAGAAAGAAGAAGGAGAGAAGACACAAGGAAAAAGAAAGAAGCAAGTAATAGGGAATGAAAAAATAAAACAGAAATAAGGAACAAAGAAGAAAGAAATAAGTCAGAAAGAAGTGTTCACATATGCGAGAAGCGACATCTATGCATGAAGTATATCATCGCACATCACTAGCTGTTCCCTCGTTCATCGACTACCGATTCAGCCATGTATGCGACAACTTGCGTTCTTTGACATCCGTCTTCGTCAACCACAGTAAAGTGACAGCTATAAAAGGAACCTCTGCAGCATGGACTTGGCTTCTTTTATCGTCATGGAATCAACCAACAGTTATTAAATGAAAAGTGGATTAAAGTTATTGGATTAGTTGTGTAAAAAAGTGTTGAAATACAGTTAGAACAATAGAACCTAACCTACTAGTGTAGTTTTACATAAACTATAATAAATTGGACTATTCAGTGATTTAAGTTGGGAGAAGTGAAGAATTCGGAAATAAATCTAGTTCTTATCCGCTGTGCTAATCGACATTGGTCCTTCGAACCGGATAGCGTGAACTCCGCTAGTCCGCCAGCTAGGAATCTTCGCCAAACCCAGCCACGTGTCCAGGAGAATAGCTGTTGGGAGTTACTTATATAATTCAAGGCACATATATTGCCTTTTCAAGGTAATTATCACTCCAACAACTCTAACCCGTCCGTTTGAGCTACGCGGTCTTCTGCCTTACAGACTCCTTCGTGAATTCCGCTAGTCTGCCAGCCAGGCATCTTCACCAAACTCAGCCACGTATCCTGGAGGTTAGCCGTTTGGAGCATTATATAATACAAGGCACATATATTGCCTTTTCAAGGTAATTATCGGTCCAATACCTGTATCCCGTCTCGTTTGAGCTGCGTGGTCTTCCGCCTTACAGATTCGATCGATCCTTTATCTCCGTCCAATCCCATCATGTCCACGGAACGACGCATCAAGGGCCTCAAGACGCGCCTGAAGAGCCTTTTGACGTCGTTCAGACTCATCAAAACGTTCGTAGACGAATACCAGGAAGAACGAGATGCTGTCCAAGTCTCGGTACGCTTGGAACATCTTGTGGCACTCTGGAAGGACGTCAACGCAACTCAAATGGAGCTTGAATCGCTGGACGAAGATGGATTGGACCAGAACCTCAAGATCCGAACAGATTTCGAATCTAGTTATTTCCAAGTCAAAGGGTTTCTACTCTCACTCAACACCTCTGCTGTCCCTAGCCCCGCACCTGCTTCTCAGGCAACAACACAACTTCCTCCGTCGTCGTCAGTACGGCTACCCGACGTAAAACTGCCCGTATTCTCTGGTCACATCGATAGCTGGTTAAACTTCCATGACCTCTTCGTCTCTCTCGTTCACTCGTCACATGAACTCTCAAGCATTCAAAATTCTACTACTTGCGGTCTTCCCTATCTGGAGACGCCCTTAAGCTCATCCAGACAATCGTCCTCAGTGCCAATAATTACCAAGTGGCCTGGAATTTGTTGGTTGATCACTATCAGAACCCTGTCCGACTAAAGCAGTCTTACGTAGACTCGCTTTTCGAATTCACGTCACTGAAAAGAGAATCAGCGTGTGAATTACATAGTCTTGTCGAGAAATTCGAAGCGAACGTCCGAGTACTTAAACAGTTGGGAGAGAGAACTGAATGCTGGGACATACTCTTGATCAGAATGCTGAGCAACAGGCTCGACCCGACTACGAGGCCTGATTGGGAGGAATATTCGTCATCGAAGGTGGATGTAACTTTCAACGATCTCAAGAACTTCATCCAAAGAAGAGTCACGGTGTTACAGACAATCCACAAATCGATCGATACTGTATACCAAAGTTCGACGAAAAGACCTGCCTCCCGTCCCATCGCCAGCCACGGGGCCAGTCAACCGAATTACCGGAAATGTCTCGTCTGCTCTGACCATCATCCATTGTACCTGTGTCCCGTTTTCTCAAAAATGACAGTTGAAGATAAGGAGAAGGATGTTCGACGCCACCAATTGTGCCGAAATTGTCTCAGGAAAGGTCACCAAGTACGTGAATGCCCGTCGTCAAGCACATGCCGCAAGTGTAAAGGTCGCCACCATACCCAGCTCTGTCATGGTGGAAAGTCAGTCTCTGTGAACTCCAGGACTGAAGAATCTAGTACACCGAATATTGCTTCTGTCCCTGTCGTAGAAGAAATCCCAAGAAACTCCACCGCTGCCATACCTGAACACGTTAGCTGCACTTCTTCTGGCGTGCAAAGGAAAAGCGTCTTACTGGCTACCGCGGTAGTCATTATCATCGATGACAATGGTGTCGAACATGTCGCTAGGGCGCTACTAGATTCCGGCAGTGAATGCTCGTTCATGACTGAATCGCTCGCTCAACAGCTAAATGCTAAGCGCACTAAAATCAACATTCCAATTGCTGGTATCGGTCAGTCCTCAACCAACGCTCGCTCAAAACTAAAATCAACCGTTCGATCTCGTTTTGGTAATTTTCGACCGCCGTGGAGTTCTTGGTACTCCCGAAAGTAACAGTAAATCTACCATCGATATCCATTGACGTATCGTCCTGGGAAATTCCTCATGGAATCAAGCTAGCAGATCCATCATTCTATAATACAAGACCAGTTCAACTCGTTCTCAGGGCGGACATTTTCTTCGACCTCTTCAGGGTGTCCGGTCGGATTCAACTCGGCGAATCTCTTCCGAATCTCGTCAACTCAGTTCTCGGTTGGATCGTATCTGGAGCAACTGCCAACCTTCTACCGACACAATCGATCACAGCTAACGTCGCTACAGTAGCAGATCTTCATCAACTCATGGAAAAGTTTTGGATCATTGAGGAAAACAAGGATGTTTCATTCTTTTCCGTTGAAGAAGCAGCCTGTGAGGCTCATTTCCGCAAAACAGTTTCTCGCTCTCCTGAGGGACGTTATATCGTTCGCCTTCCGCTGAAACAAAACGCTTTACTGCACCTCGGTGATAACCGCCGCTCAGCCATTCGTCGTCTGCATCTCGTCGAAGGTCGTCTCACTAGCAATCCAGAGCTGGGTGGTCACTACCGAAATTTTATGCAAGAATATGAAGAATTAGGCCATATGAAACTAGTTCGCGATTATGAAAACCCACCATCTCCCTGTTATCATCTGCCTCATCACGCCGTTCTTCGAGAAGACAGCACGACAACAAAACTTCGTGTCGTGTTTGACGCATCCTGTAGAACCACGAAGGGATCATCCTTGAATGACGCTCTCATGGTTGGCCCAATCGTCCAAGAAGAGCTCCGCTCAATCATCATGCGCTCCAGAACCCACGCCATTATGCTCATCGCCGACATAAAGCAAATGTTTCGCCAAATACGGATTGATGAAAGAGACACACCACTTCAACGAATCGTTTGGCGATCGTCTCCAGACGCAACTTTAAACACGTATGAGTTGAAGACCGTGACATATGGCACTGCTAGTGCACCCTTTCTGGCCACAAGGGTACTCCGTCAGCTTGCCGATGACGAACAACACCGCTTTTCAGAGGCCGCCGACGTTCTATGCAAGGACTTTTACGTGGACGACCTGTTCTCCGGAAGTAAGACTGTAGAAGAGGCTATCAGACTTCGTAACCAACTAGACTCTTTACTCTCTGCTGGAGGCTTTGAGCTACGTAAATGGGCTTCAAACGTGGAGGAAGTCCTAGAAGGCGTGCCCCCAGAGCACCGAGCGTTAAAGACATCAGTAGATCTCGATCGTGACGAATGCATCAAAAGTCTTGGGCTACATTGGGAACCAGCAACCGACCAACTTCGTTACAAGATCGACCTACCTTCGAGTAACGACACTCAGCTCACGAAGAGGATCGCACTGTCCCAAATTGCTCGTATTTTTGATCCACTTGGCCTAGTCGGACCCGTTATAACAACGGCCAAGTTGTTTATGCAGGCTCTATGGACATTGAAGGCTAACGATGGAAACATATGGGGATGGGACCAGGAACTTCCGCCTACCTACAAAGAACGATGGTTCAATTATATGTCTCAGTTGCCATACCTAAATGATCTCCGCATAGAACGATACATCCTTTGTTCGAATCCTTCATCCATTCAGCTCCACTTTTTTTCTGACGCATCTGAGAATGCCTATGGTGCTTGTTGCTATATCCGTTCATCGAATTCAAACGGAGAAACTAAAACCGCACTTCTTACGACAAAATCAAAAGTTGCCCCGTTGAAGCAACAGAGCATCCCGCGTCTCGAACTTTGTGGCGCGCTCCTTTCCGCGGAACTGTACGAGAAGGTAACCAGCTCACTGCAGATCCCTACAGATACCTACTTCTGGGTGGACTCGACGATCGTTATTTGCTGGCTTAACTCTACTCCGTCAACCTGGACCACTTTCGTTGCGAATCGTGTCTCAAAAATACAACTTGCCACAAAAAATTGTACTTGGAACCATGTTTCGGGACAACAAAATCCTGCTGACCATATATCTCGTGGTTTGTCTGCTGAGAATCTACTCCACGACGAGCTTTGGTGGAGGGGCCCACACTGGTTAGTACTACAGAAGAAATACTGGCCTATTCGGCAAGCAATTAACTCTGCCGATAGCATCCTCGAGGCAAGAAAACCGTCTACCACTGCACTTTCCGCCGTCACAGAACCATCGTTCATTGATGATTTAGCCACCAAGTTCTCAAGTTACCATAAAATGCTACGGGTGGTGGCTTACTGTCGACGTTTCATCCACTTTCATCGACCATCCAGAACAGTCATCACTGCAGAAGAACAGCAAGCAGCGGAAATGAACCTGATACGATTGGTGCTGCAACAATCACTCACCGCCGAATGGAACCAGTTGGAACGGTCCCAACCAGTTGGCCTGAAATCCCGTATTCGCTGGTTTCACCCATTCATTTCGGTCGACAAGATAATTCGAATCGGTGGTAGACTAAAAAACGCGCAACAACCCTATGACAGTAAACACCAAATCTTACTACCATCCGCCCACGCCTTTTCAAATCTTCTCGTACGGCACCTACACGAAACAAATCTTCATGCTGCACCGCAAATGCTACTCAATATCCTTCGTTTGCGTTATTGGATTACTGGGGCCAGAAGTCTGGCTCGAAAGATCGTTCAAAACTGCATTGCATGCGCCAAAATGAGACCAAAACTTGTTCAGCAATTCATGTCTGAGCTTCCAAAGGAAAGAATCACCGCCGCTCGTCCGTTCACCATCACAGGAGTCGACTATTGGGGTCCAATATTGTTAAAACCAATTCATCGTAGAGCAGAACCGGGAAAGGCATACGTGGCAGTCTTCGTCTGCTTCGCAACAAAGGCTGTGCACCTCGAGCTGGTGGGGGATTTAAGCACTAGTAAATTTATTCAGGCACTCCGTCGTTTTGTAGCCCGACGTGGGCTGTGTGCTGAAATTTTCAGCGATAACGGCAAGAACTTTGTTGGTGCAGCAAACGAACTACGTCGAATCGTCCGGAGCGATCAGCACCAACAATCGATTGCGGAAGAATGTGCTGCTAAGGGAATACGATGGCGTTTCAACCCTCCCAAGGCCTCACATTTTGGAGGACTGTGGGAAGCAGCGATACAGTCTGCTCAAAAGCACTTTTTCAGAGTTTTAGGGAATCACACTCTATCGATGGAGGATATGCAAACACTTTTAGCACAGATCGAATGTTGCCTAAACTCGCGACCATTAGTTCCTTTGAGCGACGATCCTCTGGACTTCGAACCTCTCAGCCCTGGACATTTCCTTACTGGAACATCGTTGAAGTCCGTTCCAGATGTCGATGTCACCAACATTCCATTAAATCGCTTGAAGGCTCACCAACAAATACAAAACTCCTACAGCAAATTTGGCGGCGCTGGCATATTGAATACCTTTGCACCCTTCAAACTCGCACGACATGGATCAACCCTCCGGTAGCCATTCATCGGAACCAACTTGTGCTGCTTAAGGAGGACAACGCCCCGCCTTATCAATGGCCTACTGCTCGAGTCCTCGAAATACTGCCAGGAGTAGATGGAGTCACAAGAGTCGTTACCGTAAAAACACCTGCCGGAATATATACAAGACCAGTTTCGAAAATCAGCCTTCTTCCTATTAGTCCACCAGTAGATGCAAACGATGAACCGCAACCATAACAAAAACAATTGGAACACTACTCCAGCTGCTTCCTACGTAGTTGATTCCTGTATGCACAATTCCACAATTTCCAGCAAGGCGCTCCTAAAAATAAATAAAATAAAAGGTCCTTTTTATCAAAGGATCAGGTAAGTACCTGTCCTTTGCATTTAACTTCGTTGAAACCCGCTACCGGGTCTTATAAATTGGTTCCAGAACACAAACATCAATTGACAACACGGGTTTCATCGACAATAAACCGAATCGCATCTGTAAATCATCGCCAAAGACGAAGCACCAGTCAGAACTCGATCTTCGAAGGGGCCAGGATGTTCGCATATGCGAGAAGCGACATCTATGCATGAAGTATATCATCGCACATCACTAGCTGTTCCCTCGTTCATCGACTACCGATTCAGCCATGTTTGCGACAACTTGCGTTCTTTGACATCCGTCTTCGTCAACCACAGTAAAGTGACAGCTATAAAAGGAACCTCTGCAGCATGGACTTGGCTTCTTTTATCGTCATGGAATCAACCAACAGTTATTAAATGAAAAGTGGATTAAAGTTATTGGATTAGTTGTGTAAAAAAGTGTTGAAATACAGTTAGAACAATAGAACCTAACCTACTAGTGTAGTTTTACATAAACTATAATAAATTGGACTATTCAGTGATTTAAGTTGGGAGAAGTGAAGAATTCGGAAATAAATCTAGTTCTTATCCGCTGTGCTAATCGACAAGAAGAAAGAAAAAAAGAAAAAAGATTATATGAAGAAGGAAGAAAGGAAGAAGAAAGAAAAAAAGAAAGAAAGAATGAAAGAAGAATAAAGGATGAAAGAAGCAAAAAAGAATGAATGAATGAAGAAGGGAAAAAGAAAGAAGAAATAAAAAACAAGCAGAAAGAAAGGAAACAAGAAGGAAGAAAGAAAGAAGAGAGAAAGAATGAAGAAACAGAGAAAAAAGAAAGAAGGAAGAAAAGAGGAAAAATAAGGAAAAAGAAGGAAGAAGGAAAAACGGAGGAAGAAAAAATGAAGAAAGACGGAAGAAAGAAGTAAGAAAGAAGGTAGAAAGAAAAAAGAAACAAGAAAAAAGGCAGAAGAAAGGAAGAAGAAAAAAAGAAGGAAGAAAGAAGTCAGAATGAAGAAAGAAGTTAGAAGGAAAGAAGGAAAGAAGGAAGGAAGAATGAAAATAGAGGGTAAAAGGGAGACAAAATAATAAAAAGGAAGAGAAAAGAAGGGTCTTTCTTCATTTCGACCTTTTGTCCTTCGACCTTTTGACGCAGTTTTATTTTGTTTCGACCTTTTGACCCTTCGACCTTTGGTTGGTTTGCGTGAGAGTGCTATCAGATTCGGCAAATCGACGTTTAAATCTTTGTTTACAGAAGCAGATAAGTCGTTTTGAATATTAGGTATTTAAGAAATTCTTCCACGACCTAGTATCTATTCCTGGAATTCCTCCGGGATATCTTACAAGATTTTTTTCCGGGAATTCGTCCAGAAATTTAATAGTGAGTTCCTCCAGGATTTCATTCTAGAATTCTTGTTGCAATTCCTCTAGAATATCCTTCAAGAATTCCTCCAGGTATTCCTTTAGGAATTTCTCCAGACATTCGTCCAAGTATTTCCCCGGCAATTCTTTCAGGTGTTTTTTCCGGGAATTCCTTCAGGTATTTTTCCGCAAAATCCTTCCTCTAGAATTTCATGCGGATTTAATCTCAAACGTTCATCATACGTTCATCGCACCGGTTGCGGGAGTTATTCCGGGAATTCCTCCAAAAACTATTCCGAGAGTTCATCCGGGAATTCGTCAAGGAATTCCTCCAGGAATTCTTCCATGAGTTCCTCCGGCAGTTTATCCGACAATTCCTTCAGGATTTCCTCCGGGAGTTCCTCTGAAAATTCCGCCGTGAGTTTCATCAGTAATTTTTCCGGGAATTCATTCAGGCTTTCTTTTAGTAATTCATTAAGATTTTCGTCAGGAATTTATCAAGAAATTCCACCAGAAGATCTTCCGGGAATTCCTCCGAGAATTCTACCGGGAGTTCATCCAGAAATTCGTCAGGGAATTCCTCTGGCAGTTCATCCGAGAATTCCTTCAGGATTTCCCCCGGGTGTTCCTCTGAAAATTTCTCCGGGAGCTTTTCCAGAGATTACTCCAGAAGTTTCTCCGATAATTCCTTAAGGAGTTCTTCAATGAAGTCCTCCGGGAATTCCTCTGGAAAATACCTTCAGGAATTCCTCCAAAAACTCTTTCCTCCAGAATTTCATTCGGATTTTATCTGGGAATTTCTCCATCAAATCCTCCTGGTATTTCTCCGGGAATTCCTTCAGATGTTTCTCCGGAAATTCGTGCAGGAACTTCTCCAAGAATTCCATCAGTAATTTCTTGTGTTAATTCCTCTGGGAGTTCCTCAGGGAATCCCTCCATTAGCACCTCCGGAAATTTCTGAGTGATATCTTTCAGGAATTTCTCTGTGGGATATTTTTCCAGATATTTCATCAGGGATCGGAAATTCCTCTAGAAATTCATTAGTGACTTCTTCTAGGTTTTCGTTATGCATTTATTTTGACAATTGCTTCAGGATTTCTTTTGGGTATTCTTTCAGGAATTCCCGGGAATTCCTCATGCATTTTCCCATGAATTTCTCCAGGTGCTTCTCCTTCCTTGTATATCTGTGGGAATTCCTTCAGATATTTCTCTGAGAATTCTTTCAGGTATCTTCCAGAAAACCGTTATCTAGGAATTCATCAGAGAAATCCTCCAGGACTTCCTCCAAGACTTCTTCCGGGAGTTTCTCCGGGAATTCATTCAGGCTTTTTATCAGTAACTCATTAAGGGTTTCGTCAGAAATTTATCAAGAAATTCCGCCAGAAGTTCCTCCGGAAATTCCTACGAGAATTCTACCGGGAGTTACTTTGGGAATTCCTCCGGGAGTTGCTCTGAGGATTCGTCCAGGAGTTGCTCCGGGAATTTCTCCAGGAGTTCCTCCGAGAATTCCTCTATAAGTTCCTCCGGCAGTACTTTTTCCAAGAGTTTTATTTTAAAAAAAATCTGATGTGCGATAATTCATACATGTTTTAATCATTAGATAGATGATAGATAGATAGATAGAGATAGAGATAGATTTAGATAGATTCAGCTATTTCCATCAATTCACATTTATTTGCGTTCATTTGAATACATTTCAGCAGTTCCTAAAAAAAATAGGATTTTAGGAAAAAATGGGGGAAAAAACAATGTTTTTTTAATAGCTCCCAAACGCAATGACCGACTGGGCCAATTTTCAATATCAAAAAATTAGGAAGGATTCCGCGTCGAGCAGTCGATTCTGTTGCAAGCAAATCGGAGGCTAAGGCTAAGTACAAAACATTATGTCTCTCATTTTTTGTACAAACACACATATATACATACATACACACATACAGACATCACCTCAATTCGTCGAGCTGGGGCTCCGAGCCTTCTATTAAAAGTTTTAAAATAAAGTTTACGTTAAAATTTTTTAACTTAACTTTGTATTGTTTCATTGCTAACCCCACACCAACACCTTAACTATTATTCGGATGGGGATGGGATGTTTCCTCAACTGAAGTCTCCCTTGGCAAACGTGCCCACGGACACATTTGCTGGTGGTCATGGCAAACCCCAGTACAGTAATCCAGCAGATACGGCACCAACGGCGGATTGGGCTTTTATTCGCGTCTGTGCGGGAGTGCCACCGACGACAACCAACAAAATGCCGTTGGCGTAAATAAAACTGCAGATGTTTGGTGATTGGAAGCGAATCAATGCTAAGACAGAACTTTGGAGTACGCCGGTTCCTTCCTGGCAGGTCCTCAAATCCTTATTACCAATGGGAACTTAGAAGTAGCGTCTATGAAAAAGTTCCGGACGAAAGCCAGGATGTTCTCATAAAATCCCCACTTCCTAAGCTGCTGGAGAACAAAAAGCGTCTATGCCTGTGTAACGCCTTAGAGATGCCGAGGGACACAAGGTCCACGTATTTGCCCTTTTCAGAGGCGTCCTGTAAAATGTAGGACGTCTCTTAGGCAAGCAAAGTCTATTACGAGTTTCTAATGTAGGAAACGGTTCATGAACCTGCCGAAAACCTGTTTTCCGGGAAAATTTGGTCAGACTAGGCTTGGGTTGACCAAATCGTAAAACAAGATTTTAACAAGGGAAGGAAGGTTTTTTACTATGAGGTACCCTGTTCCATCTGGACCGGAGTATTTTACATTACTCCTGGAAATGGCGAAGGACAATTCGATAGTTGTGAAAGGCTGGATAATGTGCAATTCTATAAGTTCGAGGGTAGTTTGTTAGGGTTTACGATTTGGCAGCGATGGTCCGTTGGAACTCGGTTGAGTAATCGCTTACCGAAGCTAAAACTGCGAAGTATACCCCGCGAGCGTTGGCCGTCGGCGGCATCATAGCGCCATCGTGGCTCACGGGAGATGTTCTGAGGCGAGGCATGAGCGGTGACAAATATTGGGAAGTAGTTCCTCCCAAATAAATTACAGAATAGTTCTCACTCAATAACGGGGAGAATGGACCGAATAACGTCAATGCCGGTGGCCGAATAGCCATTACAAAAGGTGGTTACCATTGGCAAACTTAGGAAGATGTAAACGACTTACTAGTCGAATTGTACTGGTCAAAGAGAGAAAACCAGGTTGGACGTTGGGTGTATCTGGAAGGGTACTACTTTCGACAGGAATTTCTTGGTTTGGATGCTGTTTACACTCAAAGATAAAGTCAGCAAATGGAGCTGGATTGATATTGGAGTTCCTCGGAAAAGAATTTTCTGAGGATCTTCAGTGGAAGTTGTAGGACTTATTACCCGGGATGGAGTGCCGGGTTGCCTAGGACGCTGGGTCTGTTGGGACTTATTGCATTGAAAAGCACCCTGAAAGGGTGAAATTTACTTCCTGAAAAAAAAAACGGCAATCACCGGACTTCCGGACTTCTAACTGTAGATGAGTTGCTCTCCTTGGCTGAAACATTGCTTCTTGATGGCTTTAATTCCTCGCCGTCCGTTGCGGGAAAACTAAGCGTCCCGATAACGCCAGACAGCCGCCGAAGGATGCCCCCAGTTTCAGTGCGGGAGGAAGCCGTCCGACTACCCGAATGTCTGGATCATGTGACGGTTTAACTGTGTCGTTTTTGGTATGTTGGAGACAACATTGTGGGAAAAAAATCATGATGTGAAAATTTATAATAAATGTTTATCTCCAGATTTATTATAATTTGACTGTAAATTATATTGTATACAATTAACTACTCAAATGTCCAAGGATGACGGCACGTAGCCAGAATGTCGGACAGTAATCCGGTGAAAATGGTTCTCGACAACGATCCGACGGGAACAAGAAGGCGAGGTGCACAGCGGGCAAGGTGGATCGATCAGGTGAAGGACGACTTGCGGACCCTCCGCAGACTGCGTGGTTGGCGAAGTGCAGCCATGAACCGAGCTGAATGGAGAAGTCTTTTATGTGCAGCACAGGCCACTCCGGCCTTAGTCTGATGATAAATAAATAAATGTCCAAGGAAGAAACATAAATTGTTATATAATGTTTTTTTTTTAAACTTGAGAATATCCCAAGAACACTAAATTAAAATGATCCACCTCGAAATCTCATCAAAATTATCTAAAAATGGCTGAAGATGATTCTGGTCTAACCGGTTGCACTGCTGATGCTGTTTGAAAACATGAAGAGGTCTAATATACATCATCCAAACCATCCTAATAATAAACCTATTATCATGTTTTGTTGGAGTGCATGGTCTTCCCAGCTAGTTTAAAATATATACCTGTATGGAATTAAAATAAACATTACAGTCCTCGTTTGCCATTCCACGGTGAATTCGTGGCGGTTGAATGCTCACCTGAAATGAGAAGAAAAAAAAACATATTTTAATAAACTTACAAGTTGATACATCAATATCGCTATAAAGTTCTTCAAGTCCAGTCCAGCGCTGAAAATCTAGGATCACAAAAATAAAATAATGTGCACTATTGCTAATAATGCCAACCAGCTATAAAGAAATCGTTCGTTGGAAGAACTTGGAGCTCAGGCAACAAATGTTCCGGAAGGTGAAAGCGTAGAAGTGGACGGCCATCAATAATGCCAACAAACAAGAACAATCTGGATGAGCTGCTAAGCTGCTAAGCGAAAAGAGTGGATTACTGACGCGACTTGGTGGGAAATCGAGGAGCGTCGGAGAGGATAAATTGAGGCGAGAAGCAAATTCGAATCTTGTCAATGGTATATGGTACTAAGAAAAACGAACTTTAAATAAGGGAATCCTGAGCCGGTGAAGGGGAGAAAACTGCAACAACTCCGATAAAACTCCTTAGCTTGGAATTCTGGAAAGAATTATGTAATTTCATAAAGGATGTCTATGCTAAAAATCCTCGTGAGTAGTTGAGAATCCTATGGTTTCGTTGAAAATAAAACTTCCAGACTCGTAATAGTTTTCTAAGATTAAACTAATTTTCTGAGCATGAACATGAGCATGATTAACCGCCAAAGGTTGCTACTCCGTTATTGCCATGCCAGCAGTAATTACACAGAGAGTCAACGTTTGGTACTAATATCGCCTTCAATGTGTAAAAACTGGTTACCCAAAATTAAGCAATACCGGCGCCAGCCGTGTCCGAATCAGGGATGCCAGATATACAGACATTTTATACATATTTATACAGATATTTTGTCTTGCATACAGATATCATACAGATTACAGACATTATACAGACTTTTGATTAATGTCACAGACCTTTACAGACATTTGTTGCTATCGAAAACAGAATCCTGTGGGTCTTTCAAATGGAATTTGGATTTCGTATGAAATCCTTTTTGGATTTCGTACGGAATTCTTAAAGGTTTCCGAGCGGAGCCTTTTAGGCTTCTGATCGGAATTCTTTTAGGATTCCAAATGGAATCTTTCTTTGATTCCGTTGGAAGCCCAAAAAGATTCCATTAAGAAATCAAAAAGAATTCCATTCGGAAACCAAAAGGAAGTACGGATCTTCGCACAGAATTATATGAAGCTCCGAATGTAATCCTTCTCGGTTTACGAGCGGAATCCCATTGAACTTCTAAACGAAATTCTTTTGGGCTTTCGAAAGAAATCCTTCTGGGAAAATCCTAAAGCGAATCTGTTTGGGCTTTCGAACAAAATCATTTTAGGATTCTGAACGAAATCCTTTTGGATTTTCGAAAGGAATGCTTTTGAACTTCCGCTTGGAGCCTTCTGGGCTTTTAAACTGAATCTTTTTTTTCTGTTTCTGGACAGGGGATTCCGAATAGAATCCTTCTGCGACTACGAACGGAATTACAGCATTTCCTACGGAATCCATAATAGTGTTTCGTTCGTAAGCGCAAGAAGCATCGGTTCGAAAACCCAGAAGAGTTTCTTTCGAAAGCCAACAAGAGTTCCTTTCGGAAGACAAAAGATCTCCGTTATAGAACCCAAAGAATTAAGTCCGTCTCGCTTTTTG
Organism: Armigeres subalbatus; assembly: GCF_024139115.2. Lineage (NCBI taxonomy): Eukaryota > Metazoa > Arthropoda > Insecta > Diptera > Culicidae > Armigeres > Armigeres subalbatus. Next base: position 223,755,604 of record NC_085141.1, on the reverse strand, counting down.
GGAAATATTTTGGGCTTTCAAAACAGATTTCTTTTTGGCTCCGAACCTAATTCTGCAGGGCTTCTGGATGGCATCCCTTGGACTTCCGAACCGAATTTTGCTGGGCTCCCTCATGTAATTATTTTGGAATTTCGAACGGAGTCGTTTTAGGCTTCCAAAAAATACTTTTGGACTTCCGAGGGGAGACAGCTGGGCTTCTGAAAGGAATCTTTTCCTGCTTATGTACAAGGAATGGTTACCAGAATCTTTTTGGGACTCGGAACGGATTTTTCTGTTCTTTTGGGAAGCCCAAAAACATTCCATTCGGAATCCAAAAAGGATTTTCTTCGAAAGCTCAAGGGTTTCGAAATAGAGTTCCATGATAAAGATCAAAGATTCTCCGTTCGTAAACCCAAAAGAAGTCCGTTCCGTTCTTCAGGTTTCCAAATGGAAATATTCCTTTTATGCCTCTGCTCCGAATCAAATTCTTTGAGCTTCCGATCCGAATTCTTGTGGACTTCCGAATGGAATGGCTTTTTTAGCTTTGATAAGAAGATAATTTAGAGCTTTTTTGGGGAATGTCTTCACTTGTCATACGACGAGTTAGAACGGTTAGCACTAGGGTGGGTGTACCAATTGTCGCCATACATATGAACATTTTTTTTTAATATGTAAAAGGCATGTGGGTGGACTTTATCAAGCGAAAGGTTTTATTTTCTGCTCCTTAGATCAGCTGTGAAAACCACAATAAAATTTGTTATAATCATCAAAATTTATTAATTCATAATAGGAACACATGCACCAGTTGTGGCACTATTCCTAATTTTGATTCCTTATTTGGCAAATCCCATTGTTTTCTTATGGGATTGGCCAAATAGGGACCGCTAGTGCGACAACTGGTGCAAAGGATAACAAAAATTAAGCAAAATCAATTTTTACAATTATGATTTGCTTGTTTTGGAGGAGATCAAAAGTTTTAATGTATCATATGAATATGCTTTATCGATATGAACTTGGTTTGCGGTGATTTGATTGGCCATTTGGCATATAAAGCACTAGTGCGATACTGGTGCTATAGCCACGACTGGTACATCTACCCTATCCCATTTAATTCCATTACTTGATTGTAACTTTACACATACGTATTTCGATCTCAACAAAAAGGCCGTCTTCAGTATCTTGTACTTTATTCGACTAAGTCTTACACCGACTTTTTCATTATTGAACCCTCAATATTCTACGTTGCCAAAAGTGCATAGCTTTGAACATTTTTCTAATTCCTGTAACTCATAAACTCCATACAGTCAAATACAGACATTTCGCTGAGATTGTTACAGACTTAAACGATATGCCGGGTGTAATGTGTAGTTTTGCTGCACAAAGCAAAGCAAAATAACGCGACTTTGGAGACCGTTCTGGACATCCAAATTACGTTAAATCGCGCTAATTAACTGTTCGACCGTACACACCAGAACATTATCGAGACTTTTTGAAACAAAAAAAAATCTGGAGAAAAACTTGTTGCATCTTTAAAAAGTATAGAAAACTGATATTCGCCTTTTCGAATCTAGTTTTATTTTAAGTAACATACTTATTATATGCCATTAGGTGCTTAGTGGCAATAAAAGAAAAGCTATAAAATTTAATAATAGATTCAAACGTCCCACCTCTTGATCCCCTGCTCTTTTTGGCAACGCACTTGTATGCTAATTAGAGGCTCCTTCTGAAACTTATCCGCACATTAGTATGCTTATCTCGCTCCATGTCATCGCGTTGAGTAAGCGCAATTTGTCGCACCTTCACATCGCCAGTGTTGCTAGTAACACCAAAGTGCTTTTTATTTCCAGATAGACCACATAAAAATTTGTTTGACCTCACTGCCTTTCGTGCCGCGTCCAACTCAATTATAAATATGAATACCTTCCGAGACGTATCTTCCGAACCATTTCTGCCGTACAGAGCTAACATCAGGCCCTTTACCCAAAATGAAAAATTTACTGTTACCGCTGAATTCCTTTCGCGATGCGATAGCACGCGTTGTTCCACCAATCTTGGATCTCAACGACGACGAAAATTTATTCTTGCCGGTTGAGAATCTCGTCTTGCCGGGAAGGAAACAAAACAAGACCTACAATGCGCGCGCGTGTACGTACATTCTTATTGCCACCGGTGAAAATGCAAACGACCTATCCACGAAAAGCCGGTACATGAAGATGATGACTCGACTGACCAAATAATGGTGGAGTGAGCTGATGAGAAGTGCAGTGGAAATATGGTAGTAGGCAGTGTTGGAGAAAAGGAAACATGACTACAAAAAAGACTATCCACCTAGTCTAGTGGGGATACTGTTTTTAAAATGGGATGCAAATCTATACAGATATCATCTCAATTAGTCTGAATGACCCGAATGATTAATAAAGTTTGACCTTTGATGGATCTTATAAGGTTCATTTTGAAGTGAGCGTGTAGCCTTTCTGTACCAGTCGAAATGCCGAATATACAGCTCATGTTTCGAAGACATTATTTCGGTCGTTATTGTAATGCAGAAATCTACGTGCTTATTAAGTCTATACTCCTGTGTTCGTTTTGAACGTCGTTGTCAGTCCATTTCTTAGGATACCTGATTCAATTTCATCAAATTAAAGAACGAAGTATCAAATGTCCGGAACAACTTTTGAGCAGTCAAATAGTATTTACGCTCTATTGATAAAAAATGTGGTAATTTTCATACTATTGAAGCATGTTTTAAAACTCTTCTGTTTTCCGAAAACAATCTCGAATTTGACCTCAGGAATAAATGCCGACAGCAATCAATGGCCACATTGACCTTTCTCGCCAAAAAGTTTTTTTCACTCAATCTATTCTGTAATTTATTTAAGGTCAACTTTCCCTAAAAACCCATATTTTTGGCGCCTCTTAATATTGAAAAAAAAAACCTGATTCTGAACAAACATTAGGCCATCACACGTTCAGCACTTTTTCAGTTTTTATTTTCAATTTCTCAATTAGTTAGAGGCTTTAAAAATATGGGTTCCTTGGTAACGTTGACCTTAAATGAATCGAAGAATTGACTGAAACTATAAATGAGATACAATTTTTGGAAAGTCAATTAAGGATTTTAATACGAAGATTAATTGGCACCCCAAGCAACAATGTTTTTTTTCTTTGTCTGTCATTTTGCTCGGACCTAATTGATCCATCTTGCTTACGCAACAATGTTTGTTTTAGCCATATTTTTTTTACATCTGCACAACATGTCATCGTATTCTCTACATCTTTTACCTCCTGTACTCTTTAGATATTTTGCTGGAATAAAAATTCAGTAACATTGTATCCCAAACTATAACCAAAGACAATTTAACTTAAAGTGTAAAACTTTCTGAGTATTTCCAAATCCAATCCAAATATAATAAAAGGGGGCCCTCCATAACCTAGCGGTAAGATGCGCGGCTATAAAGCAAGACCATGCTGAGGGTGGCTGGGTTCGATTCCCGGTGCCAGTCTAGGCAATTTTCGGTTTGAAAATTGTTTCGACTTCACTGGGCATACAAGTATCATCGTGTTAGCCTCATGATATACGAATGCAAAAATGGTAACTTGGCTTAGAAACCTCGCTGTTAATAACTGTGGAAGTGCTGAATGAACACTAAGCAGCGAGGCGGCAATGTCCCAGTGGGGGATGTAATGACAATAAGAAGAAGAAGAATCCAAATATAATCTGAAACCATTCTCAATACAAATCCAAACTAAATCAAAATTAATACCATCCTATTATAATCTAATCCAATCCAAATCAAATTCAATCCAGATCCAATCCAAATCCAATCCAAAACCAATCCAAATTCAATCCAAATCCAAATCCAATCCAAATACAATTCAAATCTTATCCAAATCCAAATCCAAATCCAATCCAAATCCAAATCCAATCCAAATCCAAATCCAATCCAAATCCAATCCAAATCCAATCCGAATCCAATCCAAATCCAATCTAAATCCAATCCAAATCCAATCCAAATCCAATCCAAATCCAATCCAAATCCAATCCAAATCCAATCCAAATTGAATCCAAAATCAATCCAAATCTAAACCAAAGCCAATCCAAATGCAATCAAAATCCAACCCAATCCGATCCAAATCCTATCAGAATTAAATCCAAATCCAATCCAAAATCAGTCCAAATCCAATTCAAATCTAATCCAAATCCAATCTAAGTCTAATTCAAATCCAATCCAAATCCAATTCAAATCCAATCAAATCGAATCCAAATCCAATCCAAATGCAATCAAAATCCAATCCCAATCAAATCTAAGTCCAATTCAAATCCAATCCAAATCCAACCCAAATCCAATCCAAATTCTATCCAAATCTAAACCTAAGCCAATCCAATCCAAATCAAATCCATATCCAATCAAAATCCAATCCATTCAAAATCCAATCCAAATCCAATCCTAATCCAAGCCAAAGCCAATTCAAATCCAACCCAAATCCAATTCAAATCCAACCCAAATCCAACCTAAATCCAATTCAAATCCAACCCAAATCCAATTCAAATCAAATTCAAATCCAATCCAAATCGAATCCAAATTAAATCCAAATACAATTCAAATCGATTTGAAATACAATCCAAATCAAAACAAAAATCAATCCAAATGCAATCAAAATCCAATCCCAATCAAATCCGAATCCTATCAAAATTCAATCCAAATCCAATCCAAAATCACACATCCAATCCAAATCTAAACTAAAGCCAAACCAAATCCAATCCAAAACCAAACCAAATGCAATCCAAATCCAACTCAAATCCAATCCAAATCGAATCCAAATCCAATCCAAATCCAAATCTAACTCAAATCCAATCCAAATTGATTCCAAAATCAATCCAATCTAAACCAAAGCCAATTTAAATGCAATCAAAATCCAACCCAATCCGATCCAAATCCTATCAGAATTAAATCCAAATCCAATCTAATTCCAATTCAAATCCAATTCAATTCAAATCAAATCAAATCGAAATCCAATCCAAATGCAATCAAAATGCAATCCCAATCAAATCTAAGTCCAATTCAAATCCAATCCAAATCCAACCCAAATCCAATCCAAATTCTATCCAAATCCAATCCAAATCCAAACCAAATCCAATCCAAATCCAATCCAAATATAATCCAAATCCAATCCAAATCCAATTCAAATCCAATCCAAATCCAATCCAAATCAAATCCAAATCCAATCCATTCAAAAATCAAACCAAATCCAATCCAAACATAATCCAAATCCAATCCAAATCCAAGCCAAATCCAATCCAAATCCAATCCAAATCCAATCCAAATCCAATCAAATTCCAATCCGAATCCAATCCAAATCCAAATCCAATCCAATCAAAATCCAATCCTAATACAATCCAAATCCAATCCAAATTCCAACCAAAATCCAATCCAATCCAAATCCAGTCCAAATCCAATCCAAAATCAGTTCAAATCTAATCCAAATCCAATCTAAGTCCAATTCAAATCCAATTCAAATCCAATCCAAATCCAAATCCAATCCAAAAACAATCAAAATCCAATCCCAATCAAATCTAAGTCCAATTCAAATCCAATCCAAATCCAACCAAAATTCTATCCAAATCCAATCCAAATCTTAACCTAAGCCAATGCAATCCAAATCAAATCCATATCAAATAAAAATCCAATCCATTCAAAATCCAATTAAAATCCAATCCAAATCCAATCCTAATCCAAGCCAAATCCAATCCATATCCAATCCAAATCCAATCCGAATGCAATCCAAATCTAATCCAATCCAAATCGAATTCAAATCGAATCCAAATCCAATCCAAATTCCTTCCAAATCCAATCCAAATCCAATTTAATTCCAATCCAAATCCAATTCAAATCCAATCCAAATCCAATCCGAATCAAATCCAAATCAAATCCAACTCCAATCCAAATCTAATCCAAATCCAAGCCAAATCCAATCCAAATCCAATTATAATCCAAACCAAATCCAATCCAATTCCAAATCCAATCCAAATCGAATCCAAATGCAATCCAAATCCAAACCAAATCCAATCCAAATCCAATCCAAATCTTATCCAAATCCAATCCAATTCCAATCCAAATCCAATCCAAATCCAATCCAAATCCAATCCTAATCCAAGTCAAATCCAAGTCAAATCCAATCCAAATCCAATCCAAATCCAATCCACATCCTATCCAAATCTAAACCAAAGCCAATACAAATTCAAATCCAATCCAAATCAAAATCCAATCCAAATCCAACCCAAATCCAATCCAAATTGAATTCAAATTCAATCCAAATCTAATCCAAATCTAAACCAAAGCCAATCCAAATGCGATTAAAATCCAATCCCAATTAAATCCAAATCCATCTCCAATCCATCTTAATCCATATCCAAGTCCAATTCAAATCCAATCCAAATTCAATTCAAATCCAAACCAAATCCAAATCAAATCCAACCCAAATCCAATTCAAATCCAATCCAAATCGAATCCAAATTAAATCTAAATACAATTCAAATCGATTTGAAATACAATCCAAATCTAAGCAAAACCAATCCAAATGCAATCAAAATCCAATCTCAATCAAATCCAAATCCTATCAGAATTCAATCCAAATCCAATCCACATCCAATCCAAATCTAAACCAAAGCCAATCCAAATGCAATCAAAATCCAATTCCAATCAAATCCACAACCTATCAAAATTCAATCCAAATCCAATCCAAAATTAGTCCAAATCCAATTCAAATCCAATTCAATTCAAATCAAATCAAATCCAAATCCAATCCAAATGCAATCAAAATCCAATCCCAATCCAATCCAAATCTTATCAGAAATCAATCCAAATTCAATCCACATCCAATCCAAATCCAATCAGAATGCAATCAAAATCCAATCCAAATCAAATTCAAATCCTATCAGAATTCAATCCAAATCCAATCCAAAATCAGTCCATTTCCAATTCAAATCTAATCCAAATCCAATCTAAGTCCAATTCAAATCCAATCCAAATTCAATCCAAATCCAATCCAAATCTAAACCAAAGCCAATCCAAATCCAATCCAGATGCTATCAAAACCCAATCCAAATCGATTTGAAATACAATCTAAATCTTTGGCTAATCCAAATGCAAACTCGAATCCAAAACATAAATCCAATCCAACTCCAAATACAATTCAAATCGATTTGAAATACAATCCAAATCTAAACCGAAGCCAATCCAAATGCAATCAAAATTCAATCCAAATCCAATCAAAATCCAAATCAAATCCAAATCCAACCCAAATCCACTTCAAATCCAATCTTAATCGAATCCAAATTCAATCAAAATCCAATTCAAATTCAATTCACATCCAATCCAAATCTAAACCAAAGCCAATTCATCCAATCCCAATCCAATCCTAATCCTATCAGAATTCAATCCAAATCCAATCCAAAATCAGTCCAAATCCAATTCAAATCTAATCCAAATCCAATCTAAGTCCAATTCAAATCCAATCCAAATTCAATCCAAATCCAATCCAAATTCAATCCACATCCAATCCAAATCTAAACCAAAGCCAATCCAAATCCAATCCAAGTCCAATCCAAATTGAATCCAAATTCAGTCCAAATAAAATTTAAATCGATTTGAAATACAATCCAAATCTTTGGCTTATCCAAATGCAATCAAATCCAATCCAGATGCAATCAAAATCCAATCCAAATCCAACAAAAATTCAATTCAAATCCAATTAAATCAAATGCAAATGCAATCAAAATCCAATCCCAATCCAAAATCAGTCCAAATCCAATTCAAATCTATTATAAATCCAATCTAAGTCCAATTCAAATCCAATCCAAATCCAAATCCAATCCAAATCCAATCCAAATCCAATCCAATTCAAATTCAATTCACATCCAATCCAAATCTAAACCATAACCAATCCAAATGCAATCAAAATCAAGTCCCAGGCCAATACAAATCCTATCAGAATTCAATCCAAATCCAATCCAAAATCCGAATCCCATCAAAATCTTGTCCAAACCCAATCCAATACAAATCCTGGTTTTGTAAAGTTTGCATCTGCACGTTAAAATGGTTCGATATTCTTGTTTTTATTGGTATGAACATCGAACAGCTTAAGGAGTGCATTTTGGACTGGACTGTTCTGGACTGTGTTACATGAAACTAGAATCTAGCGATCGTAATTCTCACTCATTCGCACGTGCAGAGAATGCTCCCTCACGCTGATTTTCGCCGAGAAATCGTTTTGCGAGAAATGAAAACAGGTCTGATGAGAGATAATCATTTCTCCCTCTTTAATTTTAACATCGTAATCAACAGAACAATGAAAGCTTTTGATTGTAGTACTCGAATGAATTCATGAAAAAAAATGTTACTTAGGTTCTTTAGAAAAGTTAAGCTAGAAATGTTTCGTAATTTTTTTTTCGTTTATAGTTGATAACAGTTCCGTATGTTTTGTCCAATACTGTATGTGGGTAATTATTTGAATCATCAAAAATGTGATCAGTTTTACTTAATGACTGATATTTATTCGGAAAATGATAAAGCACAGCCGAATATGTTACGAAGCGAAGTGACAAAGGAGCCGATGAGCTTCACCAAAACCAATCGAGTATTTGAGTATCTAATCAAGGTACCCTAAAAAAAACTTGATGAAAGTGTAATAAATTACGAAAGAGTTGAGAAGTTTCGAAAAAATATAAAACATTTTAGTAAAATTAATTCGGATTCGAAGTCACCATAATGCTACACGCAAAAAAATGTTGCGGTCGAAACTACCATTCCGAGGGTTAATTTAAAAATACGCACCGACGATTTTCAGCAGACAACAAACCCGTTTGATTTTACCATGCGCGCAGTAAAAATCAATTGTGGTCCTGGTGGAATGTTGTTGCATGAACTGAATCAGTGGTGAATTTGTCCGAATGCGTGGTTAATTTAACTGAAAATTTGTGGTTGTTTTAAAAACATGGCGTAGTCTACAAAATAGTAACCGTTACCATGGAATTTTTCTCAGTGTACGTTTAGACAAGGCAAGTGAATCGAGCAAGTCGCTTGAATCGAACGCGAACTGAACGTGTAAACACCTTAATTCAATTCACTTGAACGAAAAGAAAGTTGAACATGTTCAACTTTTGGCAAGTCAATTGAATTCAACTGAGTTGTTCAATTCACCTGCCCTGTCAAAACGTAGCATAAGAGCAAAATCAGCAGTGATTCAAATTGTTCGGAGCTGTCAGTTTGATTATGAATTTGAAACAATCATTTTCCCAGCAGCTGTTCTAGGTTCATGACAGATAAGTTTCACAAGCTTAAAACTGTTATACCGCTCAGTTCTATTTTCTGTAGATTTGAGCCACGAATGGATCACGAGATTCAAATATGTTTCAATTATTTTGGTGTATGAATGCTTCATTTTATCTGCGGATCAATCCACTTTGCAACTACTGCGCCTTTCTTTGCTGCAACATAATGATTTGAAAACTTTCAAACATGAATAAAACACTGCTGAGAAAACCTGCGACGTTGTTCTATTTTTCTCCAGATTTAAACTAAAACATTGTTCGAAAATTTGCAATGAAACTGAATTAACTAATTTCACTTTAATAAAAGCAGATATAAAAAATCACCACTTGTGATACAGAATAATGTATGATAGTTATGGGGTACGCATTAGAATGCGCCTGGCAGTATGCCACGAACGAACACTCTTTCCAGTGGCAACGCTTCAACTTGTATACATCCAGAGAGAATTAGTGAATTGGGAAACACTTCATACTGCAACAACTCATTTTCGACTTCGCAGATGAGTAGATGCTAAATCAACATGCGTATTTTTACATATTCAATAGCCATACATGAATGAAAAAAGCATTCTTCAGCCACTCCGAATATTGTTAAACACACAACGCATCCATCATCCAGTTTCGAGAAACTTAATTTGAATTAAAATAACAAGAAAAACGGTAATAAAGCAGAACCGAAACCAACATGGACAAAGACAACTACATGCAGGCAAGCGAAAAGGCAAAGGTATAACAAGTTAGTTCACGACATAAGGGGTCGTACACTTATTACGTAAGCAATTTTTTGGGTTTTTCGAACCCCCTCCCCCATGTAAGATTTTTTTCATACAAATGAATTTTTATTTATATGAGGCGTAAGATTTTGACCGACCCCTCCCTCCCCCCATAAGTGCTTACGTAATATGTGTACGGCCCCTAAGCATAATCTACTGAAACCAGGCGGGTGCTAAGGTGTCAAATATTTGTTGCCTCAAATCAAGCGAATGCCGACGGCACTAACACTACGCCGTAGTCTATGAAAAATAAACACTGCAGTGAGTGAGAATGTTCTGAAACGCACAAAGTTTGGATAATGCCAGAAACAACTGTTTCTGCTCAGCACAGAGTTTTTTCTACCAACATACTTATTTATCTGCATATTTCGCGTACGGAATAAAGTGAAAACACTACATTTTTTAGATTTGGTGTATTTTTGTTCGTTGCAATCTTTAATTTAATATGTGCTTTCGACACCACTCTCTCTTGTAAAAATGGTAAACAATACAAATTTTCACAAATACCACGACAATTTATGTAAGTATATGAGCATTTTGACATTGGAGTATAAATTTATGCGCCAAATAAGAGGGTACTGTCATACTTGCCAAACTCCATATGAAAAAAAATCGTTGTCCCCCCTCTGACTGAAACAGAACCTTGATAGCTACGGTTATACCACGTTATACTTTTTCGTCTCATTCAAACGCTTCAATTTTATAGCAAACGTGTTACGTACGATCATTCAGTTATAGCATACGTAGCGTGGCTGTGTCCCAGCTACGCGATCATCACGCTACCTATTCAACTGAAGCCATAATTAACGATGTAAACAAAATGAATTACTATCGCTCCTATCTATCAGGCGTGCTTGTTATTATTACCCACACCCATTCAACTTATAATTAAGCAAGTATAAATGATAAGTGGGCCTGATTCTTCACCAATACCTTAGAAGTAAATGCGTTTAATAGGGTTAAGCACTATTTCGGCGGCACGCTATTGCATTTCAGCACACTCCTTTATAACAACTTTTTAACCAATAATTTTTATAAAAACTGTGCATTCCCACCTAAGTTTTAATCAAATTGTATTCCTTTCTTTGGTTAAAACCAATTTAAAATAATAAGGTTGTCCATTAGTAAGAAACTTCCAGTTCGAGTGGAACAGCGTTCCTACTAACACTTTCTTCGCGTTGCTTTTTTGCGAAGAGTTTAAAAGTAACATTTGATGTGCCATATGTCTTCAGAGTGTATGTAGGTTTATGATCATTTGGCGACGCACATTCAAACGAATGTCGTCGCGTCGTCATTTAGATGCCTTCAATCATCCCAGTAACGACAACCGGTCGATCATAGATAAACCAACGCAACGCAGCGGGTTCGAACGTGTAGCGGTAGAGTTTGTAACTGGTGGTTGTTTCTATTTTCGTCACACAGAAAATGCTGATCGCGCGGCTGCTAAGTCGGTCGATCGAGAGAGCGGCTCTTAAGTACACGGATTATGGCTTGATAATCTGCTGACGGATGGGATGGGATCGAATCCGATGGATGAGATCGTTGCTTAGTGTGGCTTTCGATTGAGAAAACACCCGAATCGTCATGAATGGACGTCAGCTCGACGATGCATTAGTACATATAAGCCGAAAATATGACAGAAGGAAGCTGTTTTGGTTGTGCGAGTAGAGTGCACCCATCTTTGCCTTTTAAAGCCATAGGAAGGCCGACCGTCAGATCGATTTGAAGTGAGATTGACGGGTTCGGGATAGGTTTTCAAAAGATCTCGCTTTCCTTGGTTGTTGATTTTGCTTTTCCCTTTTTTGTATGCTATTCGACTTTTTGATGCCGATTTTTGAATAGATACAGCTGTTCGATGCGCATAAAGCGAAGGTTGTTTTTAATGGATTCCGCATTCATACAGTCATTTGAAGTTGCTTTTATGATTCAAAAAGGCATAAAATCAAAGAGTTTATCCAGTCCGAGTTCTGCCCCGGTCGAGTATAGACGCTTACTGGCAATTAATTAAACCAACTACCGCGATCGCGAAAGTATCATATTACCCCCGACCGAGACCGTGAAAGTGTCGAATCACCAATTACTAGTGCCGTCGACCGAAGCGTAAACAACATACATAGGGCTCTGAACTTGAATAAACCCTGCGCCACCGGCGACACCAACTTGCCGGATGAGTGCATCCAATTTCCCCGACTGGAAACCTCTGGGGGCAACCCCAGAGAAATGATAATGGTGATGGAAAGGATGGAAGAGGATAAAAATTTCCACGGAGTGTCCCCGATACTTGTGGAAAAAACAATCCAAAGTTACTGTGGAAGCGGAACCAGCGCAAAGAAAACGAAGGATGGAAAAATTCTAGTGACGGTGAGGAACGAACACCAGGCAAAAAACCTGGCTAAAATTGAAAAATTGTGTGACGAAATTACCGTCAAAGTGTACGAGCACAAAACTTTAAATTCGAGCAAAGTAGTGATAGTCTGCCGAGACTTGAAGGAAGTGAGTGACGACGAGCTTCTGGAAAACCTATCCTCCCAAAGAGTTACGGAAGTCAAACAGTTGATGAAAATGCGCGACAATGTTAAAACTCCGATGGGAGTTTTCGTTCTTACGCTTAAAGGAAAAACACCCCCCAAAGAAGTTAAAATTGGATACACTGTGCTGGAAACAAGACCATGGTATCCAAATCCGATGCGTTGCTTTAAGTGCCTAAAGTTTGGCCACATTGGAAGAAACTGTTCAAGTGAGAAAAAGTGCGGGAAATGTGGAAATAACTATCATGAAGAATGTGAAAACCGAGAAAAGTGTATAAATTGTGGAAACGAGCACGGAGCGTTCTTTAATGGATGCCCCGTCTTAAAAAGAGAAAAGGAAATAATAAAAATCAAAGTGGATAAAAACTTGTCTTTCTGGGAAGCCAGAAAAATGATAGAAGATCAAAGCTCGAATACTTACGCCGACCAAGTGAAACAACTAAACGAAGAAAAGAAAACCCTTGAAGAAAAGATCAGAGCTGACATAAAAAATCAGTTCGAAGTGAAGCTGAAGGAATACAAAGAAGAAATCAAAAAAGTCACAAATGAAAACGAGAAAAAGATGGAATCCATGGAGGAAAAATACAAAGCACTGAACCACAAATTCGAACATCTGGTATCAGTCTACAAAGAGGAGAAAACAAGAAGAAAAGCAGCCGAGAACGAACTTGAAAGTCTGAAAAAAGACAACAGTAAACTACAAGCAACATTGAATTTGTACGCACCCTCCCATAGCGGACAGAAGAACCCAACTAAGCACACAAGAAGTCAAGAGAAGCAGCCAAGTTCACCTCCAAGGAAAAAAGGAAACAAAATGAAAGCAGTTACCGAAGAAGTAGGATATATTTCCACAGACCCAGAAAATAACTCAGATGACGGAAACGAGAAAATGAAATCCTAGAAAATAATAGCAAAACCAAAAATCATTACAAAATAGCACAAACAACACAAGACCACTCAAGTACAATCAGCAGTGAACACCATATAATTTCATGGAATGTAAGAGGCTTAAGAGGAAGAAGGCCTGACCTCAACATCCTTGCAAGCACTTACAATACATTAGCTATTTGCCTTCAAGAAACTATGTGCCAAAATGACAACCAATCAGAAATCAGAGGATATTCAATATACCATCGTCCAAGAACAAATGGAGCAAGAGCAGCAGGCGGTGTAATAATCGCAGTAAAAACGACATCGATAGTCAAATCATAGATATTGATACAGATCTAGAAGCAATTGCAGTTAACATCGGAGCACCACTGAACGCAAACTTACTAAACGTATACCTCCCTCCGGAACAGATCACAAAAGAGGATATTATGGCTTTAATAGAACAAATTCCTGAACCTTTCATCCTGGTAGGTGACATAAATGCCCATCATCCCTTATGGGGATCGGAAAATATCAGCACTAGAGGTACAACAATAGAATCAATAATAAACGAAAAGAACCTGGTAGTTCTGAACAACGGTGAGAAAACCTACATAAACAGCGGCACAGGAATCGGATCTTGCATCGACATTTGCCTCTGCTCTAATCAACTAGCGGGAATATTGGAGCTTACCGTCTGTGAGGATTCACACGGAAGTGATCATATTCCACTAATTATGTCGACACCGTCAAAATCGCCAGCAAGTGATCGTATTCCAAGATGGAAAATAGAAGATGCGGATTGGGAAAAATTCCAAAATAACATTAACATTGAGACGAAAAATGATGTCATCGATCAAGTAGAAGAAATAACTAAACAAATAATAATAGCAGCAGAACAATCAATTCCAAAAACTAAACCAACAACTGCTGGAAAACGTGTGCCATGGTGGAGCAAAAGAAGTAGCCACAGCTGTAAAAACTAGAAGAAAAGCTCTACGTAAACTTAAAAATAACAAGAACAAACCTCCAAGCCCGCAACTAATATACGAATATCAAGACGCCAATGACAGAGCACAAAAATCATCACAGAAGCAAAAACTAGCTCTTGGAAAGAATTCGTCAGCAAATTCAACGTTCATACTCCGGCCAAAGAGATGTGGAGCAATTTTAGGAAAATTCAGGAAAATACCAATCATCAGCTATCAGAGAAATCAACTTTAACGGCCAACGCATGAACACAAACATTGAAATAGCAAACAGCCTAGCCGACCACTTTGGAAAAATATCAAGCGATAAAGAGTACAATCAAAACTTTATACCATTGAAGAACAGGATCGAGCAAACACCTCTCGAAATAAGAAATGAGGATACAGCAGAGTACAACGCACCATTCTCCAAAAACGAACTAGCAGAGGCAATGGAAGGATTAAAAGGGTCATCTCCTGGTCCAGACAACATACACTACGCCATGATCACTCATTTGCCAGTAGAATATAAGAACCTCTTGCTGAAAACATACAACTGGTTGTGGAATGAATCCATGTATCCAGTTAGTTGGACCAAATCATTCGTAGTACCTATTTACAAAGGAAAAGGGGAAAGAAACAACCCTGGAAACTATAGACCTATTTACCTAAACAGTTGTCTTGGAAAGATCATGGAAAGAATGATCAACAACAGGCTAATGTTCATCTTAGAAGAAAAATCTAATCAATCAACACCAGTATGCCTTTAGGAAAGGTAGATCTACTACCGATTATCTGGGCCATTTTGACAACATCGTGAGAGAAGCAATGCATAAAAACGGCTAACACAAGCAGTTTTTCTGGATATTAAAAAAGCCTACGACACAACCTGGCGCAGATTAGTTCTGAATAGAATCAGCGAATGGAAAATAGGAGGAAACCTCATCAAATATCTTCAACAAATGCTGATGAAAAGGAGCTTCAAAGTTAAGGTAAACGGCACATACTCCCGCGACACGCTAATGGAAAATGGTTTGTGTCAAGGATCAGTTATAAGCGTGACCCTGTTCTTGATAGCTATAGACACCATATGCTCAGACCTACCACCAAACGTCCAAGTCTTACTTTATGCAGATGACGTAGCTTTGATCTCCAGCGACAGTAACCAGAAGAAAATAGCTAAAAACCTGCAACTTGCTTTGAAAAAATTGAAGCTTGGGAAACCCACACTGGATTCAAGATCTCAGCCGAAAATGTGCAACCGTAGTATTCAAAAAGCGAGATCAAACAAACAAGCCAACGTAAACCTTAAAATTAACAACGACATAATACCGTACAAGCTCAGTCATAAATATCTTGGAGTAACACTAGACCAACACCTAACATTCAAAATACACATCGAAGAAATAAAGGCAGCATGCCAGCAAAGAATACAGTTTTTACGTTGCACAACCACCAAACAATGGGGTGCAGACCGGCAAACTTTATCAAAAATATACAAATCAGCTGTACTAGAGAAAATGCTGTACGGCGCGCCAATCATCTCCTCAACCTGTGAATCTACAATGAAGCAGCTAGAGAGCATACATAACCAAGGACTGCGAATAATAACAGGAGCTTTTCAAACCAGCCCAATAGAAAGCCTACAAGCCGAATCAGGTATACCAAGTCTTAGAAGTTTTTCAGTCAAAGACTCGCTATCTTCGCAACAAAGCAAACAAACAATGAACAGGCTTTAACAAATAGTGCAACAGACGAAGAGAATAACAACAGCTCAGGAGAATTGTGGGCCCAAGGCCCAGCATCAGAGCCAAACAATATCAGAACAAGAAGCAAGAATATTATCGAAAATATTGGAATTCCTCTACCACCAAGCAAATCCCTAAATATACCAAAAACTCCGCCATGGATAAGAAAAGACATTCTAATAGACAAAACAATGATGTCGGCTAGTAGAAACGGGAAAAACCCAAATGAACTTAAAAAACTGTTTGCTGAAAGAATCCACACCAAATATAAGTTCTGCAAGCTGATATACACGGACGGATCAAAAAACGACTCTAAAACGGGATACAGCATAGTAACCGACGAAGGAATCATACGCAAGCGAACCCATAGTCTACTCAGTATTTATAGTGTGGAGAGCCTTGCAATAATAGAGGCCCTAAACTGGATTTCAAACCAGGAAAGAGTAGGCGCATATATTATTTGCACCGATTCTTTAAGTGTTGTCACATCACTAGAAAAGAAGAAAATCAGAACCAGCTTGAAAGACGAGATAGTTCATCTGTACACCAACATAGGGAAGAAAGGTACATCGGTAACATTCATGTGGGTCCCTAGTCACATAGGCATCCCAGGAAATGAGAAAGCGGACAAAGAAGCAAAGAGTGCGCTAGAGATGAGCACAATTACGCGGAAAACAGTTGATCACCGCGAAATAAAAACCATCATTAAAAATAGTATGACTAAAAATGGGAATCCGAATGGAATTCAACATCCCACAACAAACTTAGAGAGATAAAAACACTACCAAACCATTCAAAGAGGCGCTAACAGGAAATCGTAAAGAAGATGTCATACTCAGCAGACTACGAATAGGCCACACCCGGCTAACACATGCATACTTACTGGAAAAGGAAGACCCACCAAAGTGCGTAAAATGTAACCACCCACTCACCATTAAACACATTATCGTTCAGTGCCCTGGATACGACGACGCAAGAAAGAAAATCGGACTCCAACCAAACATGAGGGAAGCATTAGCCGACGACAACAGTCAAGCAAAAAGAGTACTGGAGTTCTTTCAAGAAATATCGCTGATCGACGCGATTTGACCCCAAAGTGAAACCTTGAAGAAGAAGATGGAAACACCTTGATGAAGATGAAATCCCTGCAATAACTCTCAAGGAGAAAACGAACGATGTCATACAACGTAGTAATTTAAGCAGTGTCAATAAACTCTGTAAACTCTTGACAGACTCGAAAAAAATTTTAAAGAGTCTCTAAAAAAAAAAAAAAAAAAAAAAAAAAAGAGTTTATCGACATACACAAATACCTATGAGAAAAGCAATTTAAACTAAACGTTTTGCAATAGTAAAAAAGACATTTTAAATACTTGATTTATGAACTTCAGTTAAGCTTTCCTGTGAATTTGTTTTGCAATGACCAAGCGATAATGTATCTAAATTGTGGAAATCACGGGTGGTAGTGATTTTTTTGATACTTTCTATGCAATCCTATATTGCTATGACATCAAATAAGCACCATGATCGTCAGCGTATTATCTAATAGCAAAGACCTTACCAATTGCTCACATTTTATCCCTATCCAATTACAAGCTTCAAGGCGCCCGAAGCCCATGGACCGTGACATCAATCAAAGGCTCAGCACGTGCCTGCTTCCAGCAACTAACCAACGGCGATCATACTGAAAATCCATCAATCCACGGAACTCGTGTGCCTCTCGTCTATCAGAAAATCTGGCTTCCTCAATTCGCCACACTCGTGCGCGCCTTTGGTTGGATCCGCATTCGAAATCAAGCACCGTCAAAACGATCATTATCCTGCTCCTCCCCCGAAAAGAAAACCACTGAGCTAGTAGTAAGTCAGTCTCAGTTCGGCGAATGATGACTGGTGGCGATTGTGGGCACCGCAATTAGCTACAGGTCTGAGCGTGGGGCATATACCGAGTTGTCGTCATCGGAATATGAGTGCAGAGACTGAAGTAAAACAAGACCTAACAAAGCGTGCCTAAAAGGAGATAGACCCGTCCTCCGGCCCCAGTAAGTGGCGCACTGCAGGTTATGGAGGAAGCCCTTTATGCTTCATTTATTCATGTTGAAAGCTTTCTAGATTGAGAGAAATGCATGACATGCCAATTCAGGCATAATGGGAAAAGCGAGGAATATGACATTACGCCGTGATCAAGTTCGGATACACTTTCAAAATGCAACTAATATACAAATACACTCCCGGCCAAAATGGTTCACCCTCGAAAAATATAGGCAAAAGTTTTTGGCCGTATTTTCGCTGTCTTACATCTGATTTTGGGTATTGTTAGCTCAATATAAAAAATACAAGAAGATTTTGAATCGTAGGTATTTTAAACTAATATTTTTTAGTATTTTATGTGCTAAAATATTACATTAAGATACACATTTTTCTTAAATTTATATGGTAAAAATATGTTGATTTTTCTCAAAATTGAGAACGCAAAATTTCGAAATAAAAAGTGGAACGGAGCCCAATTTTAATCATTTTTATCCTTTCGACCTTTTGTCCTTTCGACCTTTTGTCCTTTCGACCTTTTGTCCTTTCGACCTTTTGTCCTTTCGATCTTTTGTCCTTTCGACCTTTTGTTCTTTCGATCTTCTGTCCCTTCGACCTTTTATCCTTTCGATATTTTGTCTTTTCGACCATTTGTCCTTTCGACCTTTTGTCCTTTCGACCTTTTGTCCTCTCGACATTTTGTCTTTTCGACCTTTTGTCCTTTCGACCTTTTGTCCTTTCGACCTTTTGTCCTTTCATACTTTTGCCCTTTCGACCTTTTGTCCTTTCGATCTTTTTTCCTTCGACCTTATGACCTTCGACCTTTTGACCTTCGACCTTTTGACACAGATTCGGCACGAGTATTATACACGCTAACTTTCACCTAATCAAACTATGAGTAGTCCTGCTTTTGATGGAAATTGATAAAAATTTCCTTGGGAAGAAAAGAGACGGCAATACAATTTTACTCAGTCACTGAGTAGATGAAGGTTAGAGCACAGACAAACAGACATAACACTCGAGATTCTTCCATCGTTCACTGATTTATCGGTCAATTCAAATAATCATTAGTTGGCCAATTGACCGACCGCGGCGCACCAATCGGTTTTGCTCGAGTTTGACGTTTGCTCACTACCGCCACCTGGTTCGTGATTTGCCTAAGTCGACGTAAACAACAGATGTCGTTAGTGTTCGCGCGACGATGAATTTTATCGGGAAATATTCCATGTGTTATGTCTGTTTGTCATCACAAAGCCGCTCAAGGTGATTATACAATTAAGCCCGTGGTGAGTTTCAAATTCACCACATGTTTTTCTTCTCTTATTTCCGAAGGTGTACAGCGCTAATATAAAGTCGATTGTTCAGCATAAGCAAATGATATGCCAATGTTTCACCCCGATGCGTGTTATGGTTCTCCCAGCTCATGCCCTTGAGAAATCACTGAAAAAAGCACGTGGTTTCCAAGATGGCTGATTTGGCTTTTCTGCAAGGGCTCCACGACATGAAGAAAGTGGATCCCATCGAAGAGCTCAATGACCACTGGTTGGTTCACAAAATAACTCGTCACGACAAGGAGAGGACATATCGCGACCAGCGATACCTAGTCATCGAGGCCATCTGTGCCGAATTTACCACTTCTGATCATATCATCACGCACATCGCGGATTACTGCCCAACTCAAGCCAAAGCCTGCGATAATTCATCGGCAAGCCTTCGGAGAGACATTGTCGAAGTGACTTAACGACAGGATCAGTACATCAACGCTGACGACCTGAATGCCTAGCATCAAACCTGGGACAGCATTCAAGGAAATCGGGGCGTAAACATCGACTTTGGGGAAGGCCACTACAGACTATAGCGTCGCTCGGTGAGTGGATTGGCAGAGGTTTCGACAGTGTGCTGACGCCAACATCGACTACCAGACGCATCAAGAAACGCCAGATGTAAGACCGACAGTTCCATCAAGAAAATAATTTCAGCGGCCCGGTTGCCAACGGCTTAACAAGTTAGCAACGACCCAACTTAATTGTCCAAAAATATTAAAATTAATTCCGGGGCCAGTTCCACCTTCGATTCCATCAGACAACATTGCCTCTACGGCACTAATGGCTGACAACACCTTGACCCCTAAAAACACTAAGACACCAGTATTTCGAGCATTTTTCCCTCTGGTCTTAAACCAGTGTCTGCGACTCAGCTACTTTCCATCGTCCTGAAACTCAGCGAAAGTCATCTCCATCCAAAAGCCTTTCCCTCCAAAAGCTGTCGTTCCAACATCTCAATATCTTGCACATGGAACAATTTAATTTTCGATGCTGTCTATCAACCGTACACCAACTGAATCTAGTTACACACATTCACAGACAAAAAAGGTTTAACTACAAAACCTTCGTTATGGCCTTGCTGATATCCAGTTGTGAGGCCACCAGGAACGAATTGTGTACCGCAGGCATCTGTTGATAAAACACCTGCAACCGTTGAGTGTTCTCCACTGATACACACCATGTTTCACTTGCGTATAGCAGCACAGATTTTACATTAGATTTAAAATTCGGATTTTATTGCGTGTAATTTATTATAAACAAGCAGATGTGGCACGTGCTGTTCCTTGAGGAATTCCTCCGGAAGTTCTATGAGGGATTCCTCTGGAAGATCCTTTAGGAACTCCTCTGGAAGTTTATTGAGGAATTCCTCCGGAAAGTCTTTAAGGAATTCCCCCGGAAGTTCCTTGAGGGATTCCTCCGGAAGATCCTTTAGAAACTCCTCTAGAAGTTTATTGAGGAATTCCTCCGTAAAGTCTTTAAGGAATTTCTCCGGAAGTTCCTTGAAGAATTCCTCCGGAAGTTCCTTGAGAAATTCCTCTGGAAGGGAAGGAGCTCTTCTGGAAGTTCTTGGAGGAGTTCTGCCGGAAGTTCTTCCAAGAAATCTTCCGCAAAATCCTCCAGGAATTCCCCCGGAAGTCCTTCACGAGTTTCACCGGAAGATAAAACAGAACTTCTTACGGAAGCTCCTCCAGGAAGCAGGAAGTTTTTCGAAGAAATTTCTGGATGAATTAGTGGAGGAATTCCTAATGAACTTTCGGATGAATTCCTGAAGGAACTTCCGGAGGAGTTCCTGGTGGAGCTTCCGGAGGAACTTATGAGGAATTCCTGGAGGAACTTCCGGAGGAAATCCCGAAGGAACTTCTGGAGACAATCCTGAAGGAACTTTCGGAGGAAATCCTGAAGAAACCTTCGGAAGAATCCTTCAAGGAACTTTCTGAGGAATCCTTCATGGAACTTCCGGAAAAAATCCACAAGGAACTTTCGTAAGATTTCCTCAAGGAACATGTAGAGATGAAACCTGCGGAGGAATTCCTGAGGGAACTTCCGGCGCAAAACGTTGTTATGTTTTCTATGTTGGACTATTGCAAGATAAGGGATTTCAGAAGGAAATCCTAGCATTAAGGTAGCTTCACAGCTCGGGAATTTGGTCCTTGGATTTCCCCCCTGTATTTTTACATATGTTTTCAGGATTTGAGCACGGAAAATCAAAATCCCTGTCCCATTGAAAATTCGGCGGAAAATATTCCCGAGGTGTGAGGCTACCTTTATCAGGAGATGTGGCGAGGAAAAAAATAGCGTATCCTGTAGAATTTTTATTACATACTTATGAGTGTTTTCAAAAAAAAAACTTTTGCAGAAATAGTGATTGGAATATCAATATGATTTATTAGATGAATTTTTGTAGAATAGAAAATCTCCTTTACATGAGTTCTATACGGAATTCTTGTATAAAATTGTGCACAGTATTATAGAACATAAATAATTAAATACATATATCCGCCGCCCAAAAGTAAATTCCATTATCCGCAAAAACAGTTCGCGCACTTGAACATTTTTATTTATCATGATCTGAGGCCAACGCAC
Organism: Armigeres subalbatus; assembly: GCF_024139115.2. NCBI lineage: Eukaryota > Metazoa > Arthropoda > Insecta > Diptera > Culicidae > Armigeres > Armigeres subalbatus. The sequence goes on along the minus strand of NC_085141.1, from coordinate 223,733,477 downwards.
TGCTAGTGCACTGGATGTCCTGGATCATATGTTTCAAATCAAACCAAACACGATGCTACGCACACCAACATATCCAATGACAGATGGACCTGAAAATGTTTTTTTATTCTGGGTTCGGGTTGGCACTGACCCAGGTTTAAAAACGAATTCGACAATAGATTGTATGGACTTTTCATCGATTGCTTTTCGGCGAGTAAAGACAACAACGATGATTTTCCAAACTGTGCGGTCAATTCACTGGCCTTCGACCATCTCCTGCGGCAACTAAAAATCACACATATTATTAATAAATATATAATAGATTTAGAGTTCGACTGCTTATGTTAAACTATTTGCGAGGTTTCGGCTTTTCAGTCTGGGTATTTTTAGAACAACCGTTTAAGATCTGTCCCAATGTTTCGGCAAGTTTTTGTGGCCTTCATCAGGGGAACGTTCAGACAGTCTGGAAAATCATTGTTGTTGTCGTTACTCGCCGAAAAACAATCAATCGTTTAGTCATTTTAAGGGTTAAAACAACAAAATTTACAGCAGAAACATCTTACTGAGAAATCAATGAAAACTGTTTCTGCTGCCAATGAGAGCAAATTGAAATCTGATTTTGAAGTTGGTTTGCGGTAACAGAATAGGAAATGAATTTACTAGCAGTTCATATAAATTAGAAATCAAGCAAACTGAAATAAAAATAAGTAACAGATCACGAAGATCAAAATAAGAAAACAAATTCACAACAATCTGTCGGCGAGGTAGCTAAATAAATGTAGCTAAACATATTTGAATTGTCCAAAGCAGACTATTAGACAAAGATAAAAGGTCCTAAGGCCAATCACAGAAAACGAAAGTTTATTATAAAGAAACAAAAAAGAATTGATGTCAGTTTTTCTATTAGGTAAACAGTGATTTTCGGTCATTGACATTGGGCAATCGAGAAAAGCTGTTAAATTCAGGGTAAGAGTAAAATTTAGCAGCAATGAATATTTTGCAGAAAATTACAAATAGGTTTTTTTCTTTGGTTGAAGTAAAAAATTCAGATAAATGTAGAAACACTGAATATTTAGAAGTGGTGTAAATTTGCTCAATTTTTAAATTATTGCAAAAATTCGTCACGCACCCCGTAACTAGGGTAATTTGCCAAATGTTGAACGGCTAATTTCTTCGCCTATTGTTGAACGTACGTGCATTTCTTATGGGAGTTCAACAATAGGCGACAATAGGTAATAGGCGAATTAGCCGTTCTACATTTGGCGGTTTCCCCTACCAGATCCCGTAATTGAACCTATGCCATAAATAAACCGAATGGATTCATATAAACTGATAGAAAAAGAGTGAAATCTTGCGATAATTGACTACCTGTTGTAAAAATTGTGTTTGAGAATAGAGCACAAATCAATAGTTTATTACTGAAAATTATTAGGTATCAATGGGGATTTTTAATATTAGATGAATTATCAAACGATTGATGACAAAATTATGATGCAAGAAATTCCTTTGAAAAATGATCGACTTTGGAGACTCACAACCTATCATATTTTCGTGACGGTCTCATAAAAGAGTCATATGAGATTTTTTCACTATTGCTGAAGAAATTATATCTAAATTTAATCCCGAAACAAACGTCCACATATATGGTGATTTCAATCAGCGAGCAGCCAATTTTATTGTTGATGACGAAAATGACCAGTTTTTGGTACCAATTGTAACAATCGGAGATATATTGTTACAATATAGTAGGAGATAATGAAACACTTCAAACTCTCTTCGACAAAAGTTCATACATTGGATTGCATCAAGTGAATCATGTCAAAAATCATAACAATTGTTACCTAGACCTACTTTTTACTAATATACATCTAGGACATTCGATGACATTTTATCCGAACTCTATCTCGATTTTAGAAATGTAAACTACGAGCTTATAAAAAATAACTTGAACTGTATCGATTGGCAAAACCTTATCGGTAACCTGAATCCTGACCAAGCCGTAAATGTATTCTATCAAACATTAAGCGATGTATTAATAATGGCAGTACCTATGAAGCAAAACAAAAAAAATAAAAATTAGATTCCAGCATGGTACTATAGGAATATAATCAATCTCAAAAATAGAAAACAAAAAGCGCATAAAAAGCGTATAAGAATAATAGGAGCGATTCAAATTTAGCATATTAAAATTTAGAAATAAAAAAGGCGCATGATGATTACACTAATAAGATTGAACGGGATATTAAATCAGACCCAAAATTCTTTTGCAGCTATATCCGAGTTTTTCAGTAGTTTTCCAACAAAAATGCAACTTGTCAAGAAGATTGGAAATAATTCATTTGAAGTCAGTAACTTATTTGCTGAGTTTTTTCAAGACATTTACACAACACATGATGACTGTTACCGTGATTACTCTTATTTCTATTACTTTCCTGAGTTCGCAAATGATGTCGCAGTCGATAACATATCTCCAATCGAAATCCTACATGCCCTCAAATCTTTAAACTCTTCGAAGGGTGCTGGCCCTGACCGCTTACCACCTATACTGTTTAAATCGCTTCCAAATGAGTTTGTCAAACCTTTATTCTGGTTATTTAATTCATCTCTGGAACACAATACGCTTGCATTCCTAAGTTATTTGAATCCATTATTAATAATAAAATCTTCACACAAGTTAAAGGTTTGATTACCGGTAACCAGCACGGTTTTGTTAAAGGAAGGTCAACAACGACTAACCTGCTGCAATTTGTATCATTTTCGATAAACGCTTTAGATAGAGGAAATTATGTTGAAACTATATATACAGATTTCAGTAAGGCGTTTGACAGAGTTGATATTCCTCTCTTACTTTTTAAATTATCCAAGCTAGGCCTTAATCCCAGGTTAATAAAATGGATTGAATCATATTTGACTGGCAGAACCCAAAGAGTAAGATTTGATGGATGTTTGTCAAAACAAGTTAAGGTTACATCTGGAGTACCACAAGGGTCCCACCTTGGTCCATTGTTATTCATCTTATTCGTCAACGATGTAGATCATGTTTTGAATTACCTGAATGTTTCAATTTACGCAGATGACATGAAACTCTTTTTGGAAATACGTAAGCAATCTGATCTAGTAGTGTTTCAAAATGAAATCAACGATTTTTATAAATGGTGTAAGAAAAATCTGTTACAACTGAATGTAAAAAAGTGCAATTCAATCTCGTTTACAAGAAAGATCAATACGGCAAAAGAGAAAATATACATAGGCCAGAAAACAGTTGAAAGACGCAATCTAATTAGAGATTTAGGTATCATTATGAACTCTAAATTATCGTTCATAGATCACTACAATCATATTATTTATAAAGCAAGCAACATGCTTAGTTTTATCAAAAGATTCAGTTATAATTTTAATGATCCTTACACAATCAAAACTTTGTACGTTGCACATGTTAGGCCTCATTTAGAATACTGCAGTGTAGTCTGGGCTCCGTATCAAGAAACACATGTGAACCGCATAGAATCAGTTCAAAAACAGTTTTTACTCTTTGCGCTTCGAAAACTAGGGTGGACGTCACTACCATTGCCTCCTTATGAATCACGGTGTTCATTAATTAACCTAGAAGAACTCAAAAAACGCAGGGAATTCTCAATGATAGCTTTCAAAAACGATATTATAGCTCAAAGAGGGGATAGTAGTGAAATTTTGGCAAAAATTAATTTTTACGCTCCTATCCGTCCACTTTTTTTTCCTGTTCGGGTGTGCCACTGCGTCCAATTATTAGATCTATTGTAGCGTTACCCGTATCCTTAGTGTTTAAGTGCATGTCGAATTACTCCAGTGCTATTGAGAAGCAATGCAGTATCGGTTTCGATACAGTTGTTGTTTTGTTTTCTCCAGACCACCATGACATGGTCTCGCTATTTAGACCCTTCATAGGGAGCAATCCCATTGAAGGCGCGCCCCTTATCAATAGGAAATCAATCCTTGCTTGAGAAAACAGAACAGTAATACTGTTTTTGGCCATGCATCGGAGCCCTAGCCACTCCTAGTCTTGCTTCTAGAATATCACCAGTGAAACTCTTGAAACCCGGGATTTAGCTCTGTCTACAAGACCATTTCAAGCAAGAGAATTTGTTCAGTAATAAGAACTTCCGTGTGTTCCTCTCACTACCATTTTTCACCAGTTCATGAAGAGTTAGTACGTATTTAAACCCCTAACTCGATTTTTCCAGCAATCAGTTCAGCCTAGGACCGGGTACCGAGGTTTTTTAACTAATTGCTTGAAAAGTTGTTTCCGCTGCATACAGTTTAGCCTCAAACAAGAGGAATTCGAGTCTTTCAACTGTCTGCAAGGTAACATTAATTATGTTTTATTTCTGAGACTGCTGTTGGTAGCGGGGACTAAATACGATGAATCCTTAATTACCACAACTTATTGCCCTAGCTAGAAAAATGGATTAAGCTAGGGCTCTGTTTGGTAGATCTTACACCGCAACACACTACGTCAAAGTGATCTACCGTGTTACGGGAAATGGATCCGTCCACTTAGAAATAGAAGTCTATTTTATATCAATAATCAAAGAACAAACTATGGCAGAAATGGCCCAATAAATAGAATGATGTCTGTAATGTGTTATAATGCACATTGTGAAACAATTGATGTAACGATGAGTTAAACCGATCTAAGAAAAGTGTTCTTCTCTAGATAAGTTAGATAATGACTGAACTACATATAGACTAGATAATAAGTATTTATTGTACTAAGCATAATTGTTCTACATTTGATTGATGAGGTGAACCGGTCTAGGGCCGAAAACCTCAATAATAAAGACAATAAAAAAAAATACATTTAATTGACGGCAAATAAATAAATAAATAGATATAAAACAAAGACGTAGTCCTACGTCGACAGACAGATTTCAAGCCAATTTGATTAAATTCCGGAGGACTTCCAATAGATTTTTTTTAAATTTAATATTGGATCTTTCGGGAACTCCTCCAGGATTTTTTTTTCAGAAGTAATTTAGAAAAGTCCGCAAGAAATTTCTTTGGATTATTCTTCAAAAAAATCCTTCAGATTCCTTCATACCCAACTACGTAAGGATTTTCTTTTTCAAAATTACTTTAGGAGTACTCACGAAGTTTTATTAAAGATTAAAATAGTATTTTTAAAGGACTTTCCTAAGGAATTCCTAAAAAAAATGTCGAAGAAATTCCTGAAGGCGTTACGGGAAGATCTCATGAAAGCATTTTCAACGGAATTCCGAACAAAAAAAACTCATGACTGAATTTTTGAAGGAATACCTGGCGGATTTTCCAAAGGCTTTCATAAAAGGATTTCCAAAGATTATCTAGAAGAAATTTCCAAAGGAATACCTAAATCAATTTTGAGAGAAATTTTTAAAGGAATTCTCGAAGGAATTCCAAAAAGAAAATATTCCAGCAATTCCGTCAAAGGTAGAATTTTGCCACGGAATTTCCGAATGAATTTCTACATAAATCCTGAAAGAATTCTTGAAAAAAAGGTTATAAAAGATTTTTCGGAAAAAAAATATCAGGAGGAAATTCGCAGAATTTGTTAAAGAAAATTAAAAAATTCTTTTGTAAAGGACTGCCCATTGGACACTTCTTAATGTATGCCCCTTTCCCCTTACTAACTGTTCACACCTAAAAATAATCATGTAATTTTAGGTGCTGTGACAACGACATATTCGAGCGTCACTTTTGACGTAAAATTAGGTGATAATTTAATTTTACATCACAACTATATTGACGAAAAAATTAAAGGATTAGAACGAGGACCGAACATAAGCCCGCTGAGTGAGAGCCCGACACGTTACCACTCAGCTATCTTCGTCTCTTGAAAGAGAGGTGATCGAAGTAAAGCATGTTCCACGATTTGCACTGAACAAGTATTACACTGCATCAGGCATCGACTGCCAGACCGTTAGGTGCGTCACATCGGGTGCTGTGTTTGGGTTTCATGACATGTAATTTTAAATCATCTAACATTGAAAAATATGCGATTCAGTTTATGTCATGTGGTTTTGTGTCATTTTATTCACGTACGTCACCTGTAATATTCATATTTTTTGTTCTGTTGATAATAATGATATAGGTTGTAAATATCATAAAGAGTTGCGACTCCGTTAACACACCTGAGTCTATGAAATAAACGCAATAGATAAAAAATAAGATACCCCATCAACTCTTGTCTACCAAATGTTTCACATGTCAGTTATAGCACAAAGCTAGGACTTTCAGATGTCACCTGAACCAACCGGGCCATTTTGCGCCGGAAGGAGTTACCAAGGTAAAAGATGTATATGTCAAGATTTTATACAACAATTGTGAGATTGGTTTTTTGAGTGTAAAAACTTTGTAAAAGACACCAAACGTCCAAAACAGAAGGAATTAAAAGTAATTCAATTTTAATCGAGAAATCGACGAAATTGAACACTGTGCACAGTGGTGCGTTTGGCTAAAATCGTGAACTTTTTGTTTTACCACTTTAGGGTGTTATTTTTTGGCATCGGTGTCTTCGGGAATAAATTTTAGAAAAATATGGCGCATCGAATGACGAAAAGTTGTAGTTCCAATTTTTGCCACAGTGATGTCGCAAATTAATCGATTCATCGTTGTGATAATCGATTAATTTTAAATCGATTATTACCCAGCGATGAATCGATTCAATAAGAATAAATAGTAATCGATTAGTTACTAATCGATTATTCGGGATTTTACGACATCCCTAGTAGCGTATGACGTCAGATTTGCATTGTGTGAAATGATTGGATGAAGAGAACAGAAAAATAGCTTCACGCTGCACTTCTTTTGACATTAACATTCAACAGCGTGGTATGCAGTGTGGTGAAATCTCAATTATTATATAAATATCAGTTGAAAATGTCGATTTATGAAATTTAGAAATACTTGTTTGGATACACGTGGAGACAGACATAATTATACGCATATGAAACTACAGACCAGATATTTTAAATCCTGTGGGGATTTCCTTGCCCCAATTTGCCCCTCTGTTGCATATGAAGTCTTCAAATATCACTATTTTCGACCTTAAATCGCCGATAACAAGTCATGTTTGCAAAAAACATCCCTGGTATCTTCCAGAAAGTTGTCTATTTTGATTATATATACATTTTTGTAGAACATTATTGACCTGAAACTGTTAGTTTCGAAAATATCTTTAAATATTGTTATTTTAGGGTCTGTCCATATAAAACGCCCGTATTTCAAAAACGATGATAGATGGACACTCGGTGTCTTCAGCAATAAAATTCATAATAAATTACACTACAACTTTGCCAAAGACACCATATTTAAAAATCGTTCAACAAAGAAGTTACATTTTGCAGCGCCACCTGTGGCAAAAATCTACAACTTTTCGTCATTCGATGCGCCATATTTTTCTAAAATTTATTCCCGAAGACATCGATGCCAAAAAATAACACCCTAAAGTGGTAAAACAAAAAGTTCACGATTTTAGCCAAACGCACCACTGTGCTGTGTGGCCCTACCAGAACTCAATGACAATAGACCACTTAGGATCATTCATGTTTGATACTTACCTAAAACAAAATTATATATCTTTGGGTTGTTGATTTTCGGTGAAAAATGACACACACAATTCCCGTTTTTTAATAACGTTAGATCGAGTAAAAGCGGGCTTGTTTTAAGTATAGGGGTCTCTCTGAAATAAGTGTATTCCGTGCACTTTGCCACCCCATATTTAACTCTATAACAACAACAACACACTCCGAAAGATGCAAATAATGGTGCCTCGCACTCATCGCCGAGGAATCCCTAATTTACTCTTCCGTTTTTCGATGCCATTGAAAGCGAATGTGATCCGATCAGATAACTCCGGAGTCCGGGGCAATGAGTTGGGCTTTTTCAATAAGCCTCATTCCGGTCGCTGCCCGGCGAGGCTTCCTTTGTCTGATGGCAACAATAGTGGCATCTCGATTTCCATCCAACAGAAACCCGTTCTCGGAGCATTTCGGTGAGATGGTCTTTTGGAGGATTGCCACTTTTTTTTCGGTTTAATAGGGTGCAGCACGTTTTTTCTCGGTTACCATCAATTGTCGACATTATTTAGCTAACGACTGGATTGTCTTTAGTTAGCCTTGCAAGCAAAGGCGTATAGAAGAATTGTCTATTCGGGGACGTTCGATAATCGGTCCTGGTCCAGGGAAACATTTTCGGCTCCTTGCGCATAGTATACCCATTGTGCATGCCACACAAGATACAAATTATTCATGATTAAAATAGAAACTCCCCCAAAAAACATATTTATTTTGTACAGAATTTTGTAGTTGCTTATTGCTAATATTGATTTATTTATAAAAAAAATACATTTTTTCCGTGGAACATTTTGATTTCTTTATGGAAAATTCGTCTTTTATCATTGCAATTCTTCCTTTTAAAAGTTCTAATCTATTTTTGTTTTTTGAAAATTCTTAATTGTTTTGGGAAATTTTATATTAATTTAATGCTATATTTATTTAATGATTTCCTTATTGCCAATTTCCTATTTTTTTTATTGTAAATTTCTGATTCTTCATGGAATTTTTTTTGCTGCCTATCATTCATACAATGGCAGGCATAGTAAAGCTTTCAATTAATATGTAATTGTGAAAATTCTATAAAAAACTCAATTGAAAAACCGGTCTATCTCCAGTAGGGATATAGATCTTTTTGGAAAAACGAAGTCATTTGAAAATAAATGAAAATAGTCTAAAAATTATATCTAAATTAAGTTGAATGCTTCAACTCATGTTCATCTCATGTTGGATTCAGGTTCTAAACCCTCTGATGCACCAAAAAAAGACGCGACTTACGTCTATCATTCAATCTGGAGGTGGGTTGCATGACGAAACGTATATGGCCAGAAGAACAAACAGGTGAACTGGAAGTGCAATCGACAGAGGGTGAAAAAAAAATCTTACGTTTTTCTTATGCTACGCTTATCCTCGCTCTGGAGTGCGAGCACATTAAACTGTAGTTATCCAAATTCCGATGATGATTCTTTATATTAATGATGGTAAATTGCGTGTAAGTGCCACATTTGTCTGACGGTTTTATTGTTTCTTGCTCCTCTTGAGCCGGGATCCATATGAGGAAGATTATTATATTCAGGTTGTGAAAGTGGATGGCCTTGCAAACGGAGAGGGTGAATTGCAATACGAGCCAGTATAAATAAAAGTGTTCGCAGCATCTCATAGGTTTAAAAAAAAAAATTGCAATCATTGTGCAACAGCAGTTAATAACTCTCATACTTGACCATGCATTTTATTTTAATCGCTTATGGTGCTGCCTTGAGCCGCGGTAAATAACAATTTCCGCTTCGCTATAAATCCTTGCTTACTCGCCACCTAGGAGCCACTTCCACCCAAAGTTGGTCGGTTCGCTGAGTTCATTCAGTAGCATTTTGCTCTTTTTTCCAAAACATTTATTTCGATGCCATTCATCGAACTAGTAACTAGTAGAAAGAAGTAAGCTTTTTCGTCACGGTTCATATCGTACAGCAACACTCCCACACCTTATGAATGATTGATACGCCGTGTGGTGTTCGTGAAAACTAATAACAATTACCGACCAAGCAGATAATTGATGTAGTTTATTATTCATTGGCTCTCACACGTCCCACCAGGTCAGGATGGAATAATTTATTTGGAACTTGGGGTTCTGGTTGAAATTGGTAGAAACTGGCAGCAGTGGAAGAGTGGATTTCAGTTACACATTTTCTTCTGTACACTTCGTTACTAAAGCCAGTCCATATTCAATTGACAAGAACTTAAGTTATTCAAAAATTATAAAACACTAGGTCCAATTGGAACGATGAAATTGTGACAAATTCGGCTAGTGATACGTTTATCCTCTCAAAACAATACATAAAGAAGAACAGTCCAAAATGCACCCCATAAGCTTTTTCGATATGTTCCCCAAAATGAACAAGAATATCGAACCAATTCAACGTGTAGATAACAAAAACTTACAAAACTAGCTACATTTCACAATGATCTACTTTTCAAAACAACTGACTTTCAAACTAAATGCTAAATAAGTTTTAAAAATGGACCTGGGACAAAACACCCAAATGGCGGTGTAAAATGACTGTAAGTAAAATAATGATTAACGCATGGTTGTTTGCTTTTTTGGATTAAACGATAATCTTACGGGAGGTGAATGATTCGCAAATCGCGCAATTTAAATGAAAATGAAAGGATTTTGCTCATTTTTTTCTATTACAGCTCAATAATGGATAACTAATATTGAATTGTTATATTCGTTCATATATGTTCTACAAAAGAGTATATGAGTGATTTTGTGAGTGAGGCCATTTTGCCCCCTGCCCTTAACTCATGCAGTCCCATTTGGGATATGTATTGCAGGCGGTGCTTTTCAACAAAATGCCTTCCAGAGTGCCTGGCAAAACGTACAGCGTGCAGATGAAGATGCTTAAAAAAAGGATACTAGTTCAGCTTCAAACGGTTTAACGGGGTTCCAAATTTGATCTAGGTTTAGTATACTATTATCATTTTTATAAGTGACAGCACTGTTTATGTAAAATTAGTTATGAAAATTTACTAGGAAGTAGTATATTTGCTTCAGAAATTTGAATATGCAGAATAACCACCCTATCATCCCGAAAGAAGAAATCTAAAGTCAAAAGTCAAGAATCAAGATAAAGCAAGTAAATAAGTAAATGATCTTTTATTGTCCCTAGGTGGAGAAGGTAAAAAAATATAAGTGATATTAGAAGCGTTTGAGTTTGTAGTGATAAAACATTTCTAGCACACCCACAAAATTTTTAGAATTCTAGCGCACCTACATGTCATTTTTATGAACTAGAGGACAACATCAGTGTTTTCTATATCGACGTAAACTTTGCAATTGCGAAAATCGGATACCGTCTCGAAAATATGATAGACTTTGAACGTTAATATCTTAGTTGTTTCTCGATGGATTTTCAATTTTATTAGACGATTCGATCAAAGAAGAGTCAACGCTTCCTTGTATTGTCCTGAAAGTACTGATTTTTAACTATTTTTGATCGATAATGGGTAAAAAGTTTAGAAACAGGAAACCAACCAATCCCAAACAACCAATGGGTGTGATCCTTGATTTAAATCTAGGACAAAAATCACAAAAGCATGAGCATTACTACTCCTGGCCACACCCATCTTCACAGTAAGGGGAAGCAAGTACAAATTATACAATTTATTTTTATTTACTACCAGACTAAGGCTGGAGTGACCTGTGAATACATAAAAGTCTTCTCCATTCAGCTCGGTCCATGGCTGCACGTCGCACGTCGTTCAGCAAATCGTCCTCCATCTAATCGATCCACCTTGCCCGCTGTGCACCTGGCCTTCTTGTTCCCGTCGGATCGTTGTCGAAAACTATTTTCACCGGATTACTGTCCGACATTCTGGCTACCGATTTTCGCGGTGTGAACGATGGATGGTTCTCCCAACAGCTGATGCAACTCGTGGTTTATTCGCCTCCTCCATCTGCATCCCACCATAGATGGTGCGCAGCACATTCCTTTCGAAAACTCCCAGTGCGCTTTGGTCCTCCACGATCATCGTCCAGATCTCGTGTCCGTAGAGTGCTAATTACAATCTACGACCTTGTAATCGACAAAGTTTCCGTCTGAACTGCCTGAGAGGCTACTGGAAGCCACCTTTTAAGAGGCTCGGAAGCCTCCTTTCAAGAGGCTTTTATGCCTTCTTTCAAGAACCTCGGAAGCCTCCTTTCAAGAGGCCCGGAAGCCTCCTTTCAAGAGGCCCGGAAGCCTCCTTTCAAGAGGCCTCAAGCCTCCCTTCAAGAGGCTCAAAGCCTCCCTTCAAGAGGCCTGAAAGCCTCCCTTCAAGAGGCCTCAGCCTCCCTTCAAGAGGCCGGAAAGCCTCCTTTCAAGAAGCCTGAAAGCCTCCCTTCAAGAGGCCTGAAAGCCGCCATTCAAGAGGCTCAGAAGCCTCCTTTCAAGAGGCTCAGAAGCCTCCTTTCAAGAGGCTCAGAAGCCTCCTTTCAAGAGGCTCAGAAGCCTCCTTTCAAGAGGCTCAAAGCCTCCTTTCAAGAGGCTCAGAAGCCTCCTTTCAAGAGGCCCGGAAGCCTCCTTTCAAGAGGCCAGAAGCCTCCTTTCAAGAGGCCCGGAAGCCTCCTTTCAAGAGGCCCGAAGCCTCCTTCCAAGAGGCTCGAAGCCTCCTTTCAAGAGGCCCGGAAGCCTCCTTCCAAGAGGCTCAGAGCCTCCTTTTCAAGAGGCTCAGAAGCCGCCTTTCAAGAGGCTCAGGCCGCCTTTCAAGAGGCTCAAGCCTCCTTTCAAGAGGCCCGGAAGCCTCCTTCTAAGAGGCTCAGAAGCCTCCTTCCAAGAGGCTCGGAAGCCTCCTTTTCAAGAGGCTCAGAAGCCTCCTTTTCAAGAGGCTCAGAAGCCTCCTTTTCAAGAGGCTCAGAAGCCTCCTTTTCAAGAGGCTCAGAAGCCTCCTTTTCAAGAGGCTCAGAAGCCTCCTTTCAAGAGGCTCGGAAGCCTCCTTTCAAGAGCCCCGGAAGCCCCCTTTCAAGAGGCCAGAAGCCTCCTTTCAAGAGGCCCAGAAGCCTCCTTTCAAGAGGCCAGAAGCCTCCTTTCAAGAGGCCCGGAAGCCTCCTTTCAAGAGTCCCGGAAGCCTCCTTCCAAGAGGCTCGGAAGCCTCCTTTCAAGAGGCTCGGAAGCCTCCTTTCAAGAGGCCCGGAAGCCTCCTTTCAAGAGGCCCGGAAGCCTCCTTTCAAGAGGCCCGGAAGCCTCCTTCCAAGAGGCTCGGAAGCCTCCTTCCAAGAGGCTCGGAAGCCTTCTTTCAAGAGGCTCGGAAGCCTCCTTTCAAGAGGCTCGGAAGCCTCCTTTCAAGAGGCTCGGAAGCCTCCTTTCAAGAGGCTCGGAAGCCTCATTTCAAGAGGCTCGGAAGCCTCATTTCAAGAGGCTCGGAAGCCTTCTTTCAAGAGGCTCGGAAGCCTTCTTGAAGCCTTGAGGCTCGAAATACTCCTTTCAAGAGGTTTTTATGCCCCCTTCAAGAACCTTAGTAGCTTCATCCCAGATGCTTGAAAGCCCTTTCCAAGATGCTCGGAAGCCTCCTTTCAAGAGGCTCGGAAGCCTCCTTCCAAGAGGCTCGGAAGCCTTCTCCAAGAGGCTCGGAAGCCTCCTTCCAAGAGGCTCGGAAGCCTCCTTCCAAGAGGCTCGGAAGCCTCCTTCCACGAGGCCTCAAGCCTCCTTCCAAGAGGCCTCAAGCCTCCTTCTAAGGGCTCAGAAGCCTCCTTCCAAGGGGCCTCAGAAGCCTCCTTCCAAGAGGCTCAGAAGCCTCCTTCCAGGAGGCTCAGGAGCCTCGTTGCAAGAGGCTCAGAAGCCTCCGCCCAAGAGGCTCAGAAGCCTCCTTCCAAGCGGCTCAGAAGCCTCCTTCCAAGGGGCTCAGAGGCCTCCTTCCAAGGGGCTCAGAAGCCTCCTTCCAAGAGGCTCAGAAGCCTCCTTCCAAGAGGCTCAGAAGCCTCCTTCCAAGAGGCTCAGAAGCCTCCTTCCAAAGGCTCGAGCCTCCTTCCAAGAGGCCTCAAGCCTCCTTCAAGAGGCTCAGAAGCCTCCTTCCAAGAGGCTCAGAAGCCTCCTTCCAAGAGGCTCAGGGCCTCCTTCCAAGAGGCTCAGGCCTCCTTCCAAGAGGCTCAGAAGCCTCCTTCCAAGAGGCTCAGAAGCCTCCTTCCAAGATGCCTGGAAGCCTCCTTCCAAGAGGCTCAAGCCTCCTTCCAAGAGGCTCAGAAACCTCCTTCCAAGAGGCTCAGAAACCTCCTTCCAAGAGGCTCAGGAAGCCTCCTACCAAGAGGCTCAGAAGCCTCCTTCCAAGAGGCTCAGAAGCCTCCTTCCAAGAGGCTCAGGCCTCCTTCCAAGAGGCTCAGAAGCCTCCTTCCAAGAGGCTCAGGCCTCCTTCCAAGAGGCTCAGAAGCCTCCTTCCAAGAGGCTCAAGCCTCCTTCCAAGAGGCTCAGAAGCCTCCTTCCAAGAGGCTCAGAAGCCTCCTTCCAAGAGGCTCAGAAGCCTCCTTCCAAGAGGCTCAAACCTCCTTCCAAGAGGCTCAGGCCTCCTTCCAAGAGGCTCAGAAGCCTCCTTCCAAGAGGCTCAGAAGCCTCCTTCCAAGAGGCTCAGAAGCCTCCTTCCAAGAGGCTCAGAAGCCTCCTTCCAAGAGGCTCAGAAGCCTCCTTCAAGAGGCTCAGAAGCCTCCTTCCAAGAGGCTCAGAAGCCTCCTTCCAAGAGGCTCAAGCCTCCTTCCAAGAGGCTCAGAAGCCTCCTTCAAGAGGCTCAGAAGCCTCCTTCCAAGAGGCTCAGAAGCCTCCTTCCAAGAGGCTCAGGCCTCCTTCCAAGAGGCTCGGAAGCCTCCTTCCAAGAGGCTCAAGCCTCCTTCCAAGAGGCTCAGAAGCCTCCTTCCAAGAGGCTCAAGCCTCCTTCCAAGAGGCTCAGAGCCTCCTTCCAAGAGGCTCAGAAGCCTCCTTCCAAGAGGCTCAGGCCTCCTTCAAGAGGCTCGAAGCCTCCTTCCAAGAGGCTCAGAAGCCTCCTTCCAAGAGGCTCAGAAGCCTCCTTCCAAGAGGCTCAGAAGCCTCCTTCCAAGAGGCTCAAGCCTCCTTCCAAGAGGCTCAGAAGCCTCCTTCCAAGAGGCTCAGAAGCCTCCTTCCAAGAGGCTCAGAAGCCTCCTTCCAAGAGGCTCAGAAGCCTCCTTCCAAGAGGCTCAGGCCTCCTTCCAAGAGGCTCAGAGCCTCCTTCCAAGAGGCTCAGAAGCCTCCTTCCAAGAGGCTCAGAAGCCTCCTTCCAAGAGGTTCAGGCCTCCTTCCAAGAGGCTCAGAAGCCTCCTTCCAAGAGGCTCAGAAGCCTCCTTCCAAGAGGCTCAGAAGCCTCCTTCCAAGAGGCTCAGAAGCCTCCTTCCAAGAGGCTCAGAAGCCTCCTTCCAAGAGGCTCAGAAGCCTCCTTCCAAGAGGCTCAGGCCTCCTTCCAAGAGGCTCAGAGCCTCCTTCCAAGAGGCTCAGAAGCCTCCTTCCAAGAGGCTCAGGCCTCCTTCCAAGAGGCTCAAGCCTCCTTCCAAGAGGCTCAGAAGCCTCCTTCCAAGAGGCTCAGAAGCCTCCTTCCAAGAGGCTCAGAAGCCTCCTTCCAAGAGGCTCAGAAGCCTCCTTCCAAGAGGCTCAGAAGCCTCCTTCCAAGAGGCTCAGGAAGCCTCCTTCCAAGAGGCTCAGAAGCCTCCTTCCAAGAGGCCTCAGAAGCCTCCTTCCAAGAGGCTCAAGCCTCCTTCCAAGAGGCTCAGGCCTCCTTCCAAGAGGCTCGGAAGCCTCCTTCCAAGAGGCTCGGAAGCCTCCTTCCAAGAGGCTCGGAAGCCTCCTTCCAAGAGGCTCGGAAGCCTCCTTCCAAGAGGCTTGGAAGCCTCCTTTCAAGAGGCTTGGAAGCCTCCTTTCAAGAGGCTTGGAAGCCTCCTTTCAAAAGGCTCGGAATCCTGCTTTCAAGAGGCTCGGAAGCCTCATTTCAAGAGGCTTGGAAGCCTCCTTTCAAGGTGCTTGGAAGCCTCCTTTCAAGAGGCTTGGAAGCCTCCTTTCAAGGGGCTTGGAAGCCTCCTTTCAAGGGGCTTGGAAGCCTCCTTTCAAGAGGCTTGGAAGCCTTCTTTCAAGAGGCTTGGAAGCCTCCTTTCAAGAGGCTTGGAAGCCTCCTTTCAAGAGGCTTGGAAGCCTCCTTTCAAGAGGCTTGGAAGCCTTCTTTTAAGACGCTTGGAAGCCTCCTATCAAGAGGCTCGGAATCTTCCTTCCAAGAGGCTCGGAAGCCTCATTTCAAGATGCTCGGAAGCCTTCGTGAAGCCTTGAGGCTCGAAATACTCCTTTCAAGAGGTTTTTATGCCCCCTTTCAAGAACCTCAGTAGCTTCATCCCAGATGCTTGAAAGCCCTTTCCAAGATGCTCGGAAGCCTCCTTTCAAGATGCTCGGAAGCCTCCTTTCAAGAGGCTCGGAAGCCTCCTTTCAAGAGGCTCGGAAGCCTCCTTTCAAGAGGCTCGGAAGCCTCCTTTCAAGAGGCTCGGAAGCCTCCTTTCAAGAGGCTCGGAAGCTTCCTTTCAAGAGGCTCGGAAGCCTCCTTTCAAGAGGCTCGGAAGCCTCCTTTCAAGAGGCTCGGAAGCCTCCTTTCAAGAGGCTCGGAAGCCTCCTTTCAAGAGGCTCGGAAGCCTCCTTTCAAGAGGTCCGCAGCCTTATTTCAAGATGCTCTGAACCTCCTTTTAAGAAGCTCGGAGCTTCCTTTACAGAGGATCGGGAGCCTCTTTCGAGAGACTCGGAAGCTTCCTTTCAAGAGGTTTTGGAGCCTCCTCTCAAGAGACTTGGGAGCCTCCTCGGAAGCTTCCTATCAAGAAGCACTGAAACCTACTTAGTGGCTCGGAATCCTTCTTTCAGAGCCTCAAAAACCTTCTTTCAGGATGCCCAGAACCCACCAAAAGTCCTTAAAGTCTTATAGGAAACTTGATATATAAACTTATTTCGAATATAGTTTTACGGAATAATGATGACTTCAGACAACTTTTGGAGAACCGCTGCTGTAAAGCATCTCCCGAACAAATTTGTATTTCAAAAAGAAATTTGACAAAACTTTTTTCGGGAAAGTTTCGGAACGATCTCGTATCATGTAATAAAATCAATTTTAGTCTACTTTCCGGTGGTTAGTGTGGTGATTTGCTCCTAGCTGCTCCAAAGCTGGAAATTGACTGTTTCAATGTTAGAATGAGGAAGCTGTTGACCTTAAGGCTTGCGCCTTCAGAAGTACTCGCGTAGCAGAGTATATGTTGGATAACAATTCTAACCTCAAAATGGATTTAGTGTTCCAAAATTACTCTTTGATGAAAAAATTGAGCAACATATTATGTTTTGTCCGGCATTTATATGGGGGCCCGCCACTGTGTTACGTCTTGATGTTTCAAGCTTTTTTCACCAAACGTTTTTGTATACAATGTCTAATATCTCGTATATCGTCTTTATCAATATCCGTATATATATCTAGCATGATTACTGAAAACGTCGTATGTCCAAATGAGAGACACTCTCTCATTACGCTCTCTAAAATCCAGGCTAGTTTTGCATTTGTTAGAATATTTTCACTCAGCACGCTAGATAAAGCCATTTTATTCAAAGCTCTTCTAAAAAAAATTCAGATGTAAATGTTAGTATGGCTTTGTAATAATCGAAAGAGAAAGTAAACAAAGAGAGCCTCTCTTTTATATATAAAAATCAGACAAGATATTTAACTATTATTTATTAAGACAACAACTAAGAAAATTAAATCACTAATAAGTTCTCAGTTAGCCTTGCGAGCAAAGGCAAGGATTACCAATCCGGAGATGGTGAGACCGATTCCCGGTTCG
Source organism: Armigeres subalbatus (assembly GCF_024139115.2). Lineage (NCBI taxonomy): Eukaryota > Metazoa > Arthropoda > Insecta > Diptera > Culicidae > Armigeres > Armigeres subalbatus. The sequence continues at coordinate 223,716,104 of NC_085141.1, read as the reverse complement.
GTCTAGGATGTTTTCGGATAGAAAATATTCTCGTGTATCCATTGTACTCGCCACAAGCTACATACACACTTATGCCATGGCGGCCATAGCAAAGCTTTCAATTGATAACTGAGGAAATGCTAATAGAATACTAAGTTGAAAAGCAGGCCAAGTTCCAATATGAATGTAAAGTCATGGGAAAATAATAAATTCTCAAACAAATCTTTTGGATTAGTTGTTAAAACAAAGGTACCGTCAACTGGGGGGAAGATGATCATATTTAAGACAAAACATGCAATAACAATGTGTGTTTACATTTTAAATCGAAACAAATATTTTCAAAACATGTACTGCTATACGTTGCAATAATCAATAACTTTAGTTTTCTGAAATGCGTTCGCATTTATTAAAGTAAATCAAATTATCACACATTTTTTGAATAATCTGGTTTTGGGTGAAGTTGATCAAGACAGCTCTACTAAAACCATTATGACCTAGTAGTCAAAATACACTAGGTTATTTGTATGAATGTTGAATTTAGGGTAACGGATGTATTTTGGACCACCCTTACGGGGGCTCTTATTTTGGACCACCAAGAGGAATTTGCACTCAGTGGTCCAAAATAAGAGCCGTCGAACTGGTGGTCCAAAATACCTCCCTTACCCTACTACGTGAAGAAGTTTAAGAAGTCAATATTTGAAACGAAAATAGCGTCATTTATGACTTTCTCTTTCTTTCTTCCACAAAATACATTTTCATGATTAAATCGGAAAACTCGGATTTCTACCTAGCGGTAACATTACTTGAACGGAGAATATTGTTGACTACCGTTTCATAAGAAAATTTGGCACTTTTGACTGACACATCAAATGATCATCTTCCCCCTAGTTGACGGTACCAATATTATTCATACCTCATGAATAGAATACCAACCACTGAAATCAAGATGAAACGAAAATCGATTCCCTCCGTCACCAATTCCGAAAGGTCATCTTTGTTTACGGGCAATTATGTGATCAAGGTGTTTCCTACATCTGCCGTTTTAGCTGCCCACATGCTAGCCGTAAGCTCCAATGACATGGATATCTGAACACCAGCACCGTCTTCTGCAGCAGTTGCTGTTTTTGAATGGGTGTAGATAACCATCGAATACAGCGGTTTGAAGCAATGTTGATCCATCCTACGGAAGCGAAAAGCGATGAAGTCTCATGATAAAAGGCACAAATGGCTCGATTTCAATTGTAGGAATTGTGTGTGAAATTGATCGAAAAATTCTTTCCAACAATCATTAACATTTTCAGAAAGCTGCCGACATTATAAACGGATTTTCCGTACAAAAATTATGTCAATTAATTGCAGATAATCAATTAATTTAAAAAGAAATTATTCATAAATGCTATGCGCAAAGCTCCATGGCCTGTAAGTGGATTAACCACATCATTTAAATAAATCTGTGCGTTCGTATAGGAAAATATTTTTTTACTGATAGTTTTGCATGGAAACACACTGTAAATATCGCCACGCTGACGTAATTCTCTCGCCACCCGATAACCGAGTCCACCAGGTACCAACACAAGCACGGGGGATTTTTCGGCCGGGGCATTCTGCAAACTATTCAACCCGCCGCGGCCACGGTTCACAACAAGTGCCAGTTTCACCGGCTACTGACTGTTGCCGTTCACAGTTTTATATGGCACTTAGCTAAATGTATGCAAATTTTCACACGCACTTCTAGCTTTGTTATTGTTTCCTTGCAAAAGTCGACGGCCGGCTTGTTTTATTTTTTTTTTGTTTCGTGATTATGACCAAGACGAATCAGGGAGTAAACCCACTTGTGGAAACACAATGTTAGCACTGGAACGTCTACAATGGGACCCATAAATTCGATTGTGATATGCGTCTGTGGGCTACACTTGAACGTATCGGGTCTTGTTGTACGATAATTTTAGCACGCCTCGGGGTATGACTTCACACTTGCCGTTGGGTATCATTTAAATATGATCAATTTTAATTGTGCTCAATTACCGGCTGGCGCTGTCCGCTATCAGATCGGGTTAGATCTCTGTCCATAGACGGTCGAGGCGGGTTACACGCTGTTGGGTGAGATCCGCTGATTACGTTACGCAGAAATTGGATATCGGAATACAGTTATTCGGGGTCCCTATTTGTTTTTTTTTTTTGTATGGAACCTCAGTGATGAACACATACACAATTTCGCTTCTTAGAAGTCTTTCCTGAAAGCGTGGCACAATTCATGAATACTCCACAAACCAGGAATGTTTTACATAGGTGGAGAAACTCGTTCGATCCAGTTGTGTGGCGTGAAGTGAAATTAAATTTAAATTCTGGGCCAAAGTTTAATAACTGATGAGTCACTTTAAAGCACTTAAACAGTGAAAATGTACCGTTACGTTCGGAATCAAACATTAATCTTTAAACTGTTTTGTCCAGAAGTTCAATCAAAACAATATCTGCCAGAATCCATACAGGAGCTGGTTACAGTATTATCATAATAATATAGAGCCAAACCGAAACAACTGAAAACAATAATTTTAAACCATTAAAATGATCTTCCAACCGAACAATATCAAACAAATACTATTCAGTCAGTATGTCCCCTGCATCTGATAATAGAAAAAATCACGCACTAACGACCGTTTCTAAAATAGTATACAAAGGCTGTCAACGTTGTAATCATCCTGTTACGGTTCGACGGCGGTATGCCTAATTCACTCTTACTTGCATCGCCCCTTTTTTCAACCAGCATTTAAGCGCCATCAGCATCAGGTCACTCTCTCTCAGACTGAACGCTAAAACACGATCGACGTGATGAAACGACATCGACAACGCCGTTATCTAAATAGACTAATTAGAGTGCCGCATTGGAGGAAGCCGATTCCGAATCGGCACCACATACATTGCGGGTCGAATGTTCCATCAACTGATCCCGATAGCGAAGCACGGATTTGTGAGGAAATATTCGAGCGGTGTCTTCACGGAATCAATTTAGATTAGTGAGCACGAGCAGCTGTATGTAAATAGATTGTAGTCGTGATTCTAATAAAGCTGGTGTGAAAGGGTAGATGGTACTACAAAAGTGACGATGACGGCCGTCTTGATGTGATGTTCTTTGAGAAATGTGGGAACGTGCTGACAGTTGACAAATGATGTGGAACCATAAGCTGCAATCAGCTAGTTCTTTATTTGAGCAATGAAAATAGCCTTCCAACAACTTCTTATGCCATTATTAATTTTTCCCCTAAAATTAGTCTGGAATTTCATGTAGAGCGGATAAGAACGAGCACTTCTTTGAATTCGTACTGACATACAGTCATGTTTTAAAAACTTAACTGGAAAAAAACAATTTGCTTACATTTCTATTTTTTATAAGTTGTAATTAGATCCAAAAACAAAAAAGATGATTATGTGATAAGAGCGTCACTAAAATTAACGGTTTAATCAAAAGTATATCTTTGAATTAATTCGTTATTAGTTTTTATTGGTTATCACCAACATAAGACAATTATGCGTAAAACAAAAATGTTGCCAGGCTTGTAAGTTAGTTTTTGTTTCGTTTTTGTCTAATCAAAATAGACACTTGCTCTGGCAGGCTGCCGAACCGCCGATGCTTCATTCACTCATCCAGGCTATTTGTCTTCCGAAAACTAACCCAGTTTCCGTCAAAGCTGGCCCATTCACCGAAACCTGGGAACAGCCGGAGGATTTATGTGCGCTATGTGGTAACATGCTTGCTTTTAGCTACTACTACTGGCGGCCAAAATACCAAAAAAAAACGACGAAATTCCACTTCGCTTCGGCTGTGACGAGGGTTAAACACGATACCTTGACAGCGAACGGATTGTGGTTCAATGTTGCGCATAGTGGTTTTAGAGGCACAGGAATACTAGACCAACATTTGAAAAGGGCGTAACAGCCAAAATTTATTCCTTCTGATTCTTTGTCTACATATATAGCTATATATGTGGAAGTAGAATCAGAAGGAATAAATTTTGGCTGTTACGCCCTTTTCAAATGTTGGTCTAGAATAGAGAAATGGGGGCGAGGAGATGGTGCAAAATAATTTATGAATTAGTGGGGAGCAGCAAAACTGGGTCGTGCTGAAATAATGATCTGCTGTTTCGGTAAACACAGTTTTCAGAACGAATGAGATTTGAGGATGATTTTAGTGCAATAATCTACATAGGAAGGAAAAAGCAGCAAAACATAACGTTATTTTTAAACCCATGTGTTTCAAATTTGTTTTCGTTTATAATCATAGTTATAAATAAACAGATCGGGATCTGATGTGTGCAAAAGTTAGTTAATTTTCGTTGCCTTTACATCAGAATCTGTATTCTATCTGTATTTTATTATATAAATATAAAGTTGTCGAATGATTCTAATCACAACCAGTACAAGAACCTGAAGTGTAATTGAAAAATGATTAATCCGCCTAGCGATGGTGGCCTCTTTCCCGAACGTTAGAATTTAGAAAATACAATCGCTGAATAGATTTGTATATGAAACTATTGATCTCTTGTGCGTGTGCAGCTTGTTTTAGGATGTTTTATCAAAAATTTTAAGTTAGATAAACTACCATTTATGTTTATGGATAGAGGAAGTTTTGGAGAAAATTGTTACCACAAATCTACGATAACTCTATGTTGAATATCGTTATGTATTCCAACAGGATGGCGCACATTTTCTCATTTGGCCTTACTTCTTATCCGAAAGGAAATTCCAAAAATTCTTTAGTTTGGATCATTTCAAAACAGCAAGAGACAGTTAGGAAAAAAAATGTGCATGCTTGTTGTGACGATTTCGAAAAACGTCTAATGCTGCACGGTGTAAAAAAAATGGATTATTATCGAAGTTCCATGTACCTCTGATTTTTTTTCACAGAAAGTTAGGCAAGAAATGAGGTTTGTTTTCTTCTCTAATATACCGTACAAAAAGTCAATTGATAACCCAACAACGGATCAATCATTGTAATTAATTCTCAAAATTGAAAATGTACACATTGGTAGACTTTCTTGAGTAGAAAGCCTATCTTGAAATAGATCTAAATATTTGAAAAATATCAATTTCTGTAATTTAAGCCTTCCAAACTATGTTTTTATTTTTTTCGCGTTATTTTAATTTTTTTTTAGCAATTAACATCTTTTTCCAGCACAAAAATGGTTCCCTATTGAATGTTGTATTCACATTTCTTCCTTCCAACATTCGCACTATCAGACCAGCCCATTGTCAGTCTGTCATATTTTAAAGGGTTCATATTTTCCTCTAGATAAAGTGTCTCATCATTTTTGGGGTACATACCGAATTTGGGGTACATACCATGTACAATAACCTTACCGAATATTGTTCGCAGCACGTTTTGCTTGAAAACCCTAAAACCTTACTGGCCTGCTTCTTATAATTACCAGGCATCATGTCCGAAATAGGCTAATGGATGGAGTTATACACAACAAAATTTGCTACACGAAATTATGCATGAATACATGAGTAGGTCGATTTTAATTCCTATAATAGGCGCCAACATTGGAGGGGCGAGGCACTTTTTGCCGCCTCAATAATTATCTAAGGGGGCGAAGAGGATCATCGCGGGGCTCTTCCCACGTCATGACCCAAGTCCCTGGCCTCCCTTTGTGGAGCTGCCAGGGGCCAGGGTGGCCGACGAGGGAAGAGTAACTGTGGCGGAACTTGCGGGGATTGCACAGCCCCTTAGTGTAGGTAAGGCGCCAGGACCGGATGGTATTCCGAACCTGGCCATCAAAGCGGCCATTGCTGGGGCTCCCGAGATGTTCAGATCTGTCATGCAGAGATGCCTGGACGAGAGAGTCTTCCCTGAAGCATGGAAAAGGCAGAGCTTGATCCTATTGACAAAGGCGGAAAAACCACCGGGGGATCCGTCGGCATATAGACCAATATGCCTGCTTGATACGGCGGGGAAGGTGCTCGAGAACATAAGCCTCAATAGGTTTTTTTTGTTAAATATCTTGGCTGTGCATATGCACAGCATATGTTTCGAAATGGACAAATTGATATGAAATTTGCGAAAAAGAATCCACGTGTCTTGGAGGGACTCGAACCCTCAACCTCCTACTCTCTAGATAGGCGTGATAACCCCTACACAACAAGACCACTTAAAGGTCACGTTTGCGGAAAAGCCATCAGAATCCGAGTACCAACCTCCACCGCGGTTAGCTCTCTTTTTTTGCAAATTGAATATCTTTCGGATGCTTGATTTGCCCAATCTCCACATTTGCTTTACTGTTGTATATCCACAGCCAAGCGAGTGCACATTGTTTATTAAACGAGAGGATCGCACTCCATGCCCCCCAGCAACGGACTGGGCGGGACGGTATAGAATGCGAATTCAATCGCACTCTGCTGTGCCAAAGGCTTGCTTGGCTAAAGCATTTGATGAGTTTGATTGCCTTTACGTAAACGGTCGCGTGTACTCAGACGACTAATGACGGTGAAAGACCGACACTTGATTACAATTAATTGCATATTATTCGGCAACTCGGCCGTACGAAAACCATTTTTTGTTAAATATCTTGGCTGTGCATATGCACAGCATATGTTTCGAAATGGACAAATTGATATGAAATTTGCGAAAAAGAATCCACGTGTCTTGTAGGGACTCGAAACGTCAATCTCCTACTCTCTAGATAATCCCTACACAACAAGACCACTTAAAGGTTCCGTTTGCGGAAAAGCCATCAGAATCCTAGAACCAACCTCCACCGCGGTTAGCTCTTTTTTACAAATTGAATATCTTTCGGATGCTTGATTTGCCCAATCTCCACATTTGCTTTACTGTTGTATATCCACAGCCAAGCGAGTGCACATTGTTTATTAAACGAGAGGATCGCACTCCATGCCCCCAGCAACGGACTGGGCGGGACGGTATAGAATGCGAATTCAATCGCACTCTGCTGTGCCAAAGGCTTGCTTGGCTAAAGCATTTGATGAGTTTGATTGCCTTTACGTAAACGGTCGCGTGTACTCAGACGACTAATGACGGTGAAAGACCGACACTTGATTACAATTAATTGCATATTATTCGGCAACTCGGCCGTACGAAAACCATTTTTTGTTAAATATCTTGGCTGTGCATATGCACAGCATATGTTTCGAAATGGACAAATTGATATGAAATTTGCGAAAAAGAATCCACGTGTCTTGGAGGGACTCAGACCCTCAACCTCCTACTCTCTAGATAGGCGTGATAACCCCTACACAACAAGACCACTTAAAGGTCACGTTTGCGGAAAAGCCATCAGAATCCGAGTACCAACCTCCACCGCTCTTAGCTCTCTTTTTGCAAATTGAATATCTTTCGGATGCTTGATTTGCCCAATCTCCACATTTGCTTTACTGTTGTATATCCACAGCCAAGCGAGTGCACATTGTTTATTAAACGAGAGGATCGCACTCCATGCCCCCCAGCAACGGACTGGGCGGGACGGTATAGAATGCGAATTCAATCGCACTCTGCTGTGCCAAAGGCTTGCTTGGCTAAAGCATTTGATGAGTTTGATTGCCTTTACGTAAACGGTCGCGTGTACTCAGACGACTAATGACGGTGAAAGACCGACACTTGATTACAATTAATTGCATATTATTCGGCAACTCGGCCGTACGAAAACCATTTTTTTTGTTAAATATCTTGGCTGTGCATATGCACAGCATATGTTTCGAAATGGACAAATTGATATGAAATTTGCGAAAAAGAATCCACGTGTCTTGGAGGGACTCGAACCCTCAACCTCCTACTCTCTAGATAGGCGTGATAACCCCTACACAACAAGATCACTTAAAGGTCACGCAAAAAAGAGAGCTAACCGCGGTGGAGGTTGGTACTCGGATTCTGATGGCTTTTCCGCAAACGTGACCTTTAAGTGGTCTTGTTGTGTAGGGGTTATCACGCCTATCTAGAGAGTAGGAGGTTGAGGGTTCGAGTCCCTCCAAGACACGTGGATTCTTTTTCGCAAATTTCATATCAATTTGTCCATTTCGAAACATATGCTGTGCATATGCACAGCCAAGATATTTAACAAAAAAATGGTTTTCGTACGGCCGAGTTGCCGAATAATATGCAATTAATTATTAAATCTCAATAGGTTGTTGATACGCACGGAGGGTGCGGATTGTCTATCGAGTAACCAGTTTGGCTTCCGAAAGGGTAAGTCGACCGCAGACGCTATCTTGTCGGTTACCAAATCAGCGGAGATAGCTATCCAGCGTAAGAGGAGGGGAGTTCACTATTGTGCAGTAGTGACTCTCTACGTAAGGAATGCATTCAATAGTGCCAGTTGGGCAGCTATTGCAGATGCGCACCTGCGTCTTGGAATTCCAGAAACTACTTCCAGAATCGAGTACTGGTATACGACACGGAGGCGGGTCGGAAGTGCGTTGACATAACCTCAGAGGTTCCGCAAGGTGTTATGGAACGTCATGTACGACGGTGTCTTGAGGTTGAAGTTCCCGGTGGGCGTGGTAATCGTCAACTTCGCTGACGATATTACGTTGGAGGTCTACGGCGAATCGATCGAAGAGGTGGAGTTGACTGCAGCCCACTCGATCGCAATTGTGGAGGATTGGATGAGTTCCAGTAAGTTAGAACTGGCTCACCACAAAACTGAGGTGGTTGTTGTTAACAACCGAAAGTCGGAGCAACGGTGATAAGGGCAGGAAACTGCGCGGTCACCTCTGAACGCTCCATCAAACTCTTGGGGGTAATGTTCGACGATAAGCTCACCTTTGGTAGCCACGTCCACGTCAATTACGCCTGCAAGCGTGCCTCCACAGCTATAGTGGCATTGTCCCGGATGATGTCCAATAGCTCTGCGGTTTATGCCAGCAAGCGCAAGCTTCTGGTTAGCGTTGCTCTGTCCATACTGAGGTATGGGGGACCAGCTTGGGGCACGGCCCTGCGTATTAACTGCTACAGAACGAAGTTAGAAAGTACGTATAGGCTCATGTGCCTAAGAGTTGCGAGCGCGTACCGTACCGTGTCGCACGATGCATTTTGCGTCATCACCGGTATGATGCCTATTGACATCGTTATCGGTGAAGACATAGAGTGCTTCGAAATGCGCGGCACGAGAGGCATCCGCAGGACAGTCAGGTTGGCCTCAATGGTCAAATGGCAGCGTGCGTGGGACAGTTCTACTAAGGGAAGATGGACCTATAGGTTGATACCGGAGATAGGTACGTGGGTCAAGAGGCGCCATGGGGAAATCACTTTCCACCTGACCCAGGTCCTTACAGGCCATGGTTGCTTCAGACAGTATCTACACCGGTTCGGACACTCGGCCTCGCCCGAGTCGCGAACGGAAGCGTTTAAAACGTCCTGTCACAATTTAATATTTTTTTTTAAATGTAAAAGTATCGGCTGGATCGTATTTCAAAGTGTTTTACGCGTTAAAGTGATGCTAGTGCGCGGTATTGTTTCAATTCAGATAAATAATTAGGCTTCGAAAGAGCGCAGTTATAATCACGACTGTGGCAATCGTATTGAATTCGTCCCCGGATGTTCATTTTTGTCATCATCAAAAGAATTCGAAGCTTCTTCCAGCTAATATATGCACCATGAAGTTTCTGGTCTCCGGAACGGATTACAGTGGTGAGATTGTTTCAAAATGTTGCTTATCTTATGACAAAAACTAAATACGCGCTGGATTCGAAGAATCCGGAAGTTTGCTTATGGATCCATTATTCTATTGATAATAGTGGCATAAACAGGCGGGGCTTATTGTAAGCAAAAGTGACCTCGGACTAGTCATGAATTATGTGAAACAGACAGCTTTCTTCCATAACATCACTGCCAGCCAGTGGGGGTTAGTTTGTACGCACGCACGCAGATTCTGTTTCAGGCTCTCGAATCAAATGATACCACCAATCTAGGACCGCTTTGCCCAGTAAGATGGACGTAAAGTATGTGTCGACGTCGTCTGTCATGGCGAACTATTCTGGTTTAGTTGAATTTTTCACAACTTTGTCTGACAATGATGCTTCAGGTGACGCGAAGCGATTGATGATGCAACGAGATATGTTTCTGCAGTTGTTGAAGGAAGTTACCAAATCTGCTGAAAGCGTCTCAGATGTCGTGCACATTGGATAGATCTTCTGCCAAAATTTGTCAAGTATGTAAAGGTATTCATCACCATTCCGATAAATATCTGCTGCTGCTGAGCGATCGTTTTATGGGTTCCGTAGGTTGAAAACCTATAGGAGATCCATTATGAAACAACAGCGACTGAATTCCATATCTCTACTGCACTTCTACAAGGACATGGCGAATAAATGTGGATGAAGTGGTTAATAGCCAGGAAATAAAAATGTAAGCAGGGCCTCAGGTTTTTGAAAATCGATTGCTGTGATGTTTTCATTTCCCGAATTGAATAATTTCATACCTCGATGCCCCCCAATTGCGATTGTTGTTCGAGTAGCGCTTCACTAAGGTTGTTGTATAAAATCACACGATGTATAAAAGTGAACACTGTCCTCAGTAAAAATGCTTAAAATTAACTCCCTTATACCAGGGTAAAATACAAAGCATGGGCGAATAAGACCTTATGACAACCTAGAACGTCCTGAACACGGTGTAAGCAAACTGTGCTGATTCTGTCTAAAAAGTGGATATCCTGCACAGTTACCGTGATATACAATTAACTACATTTTATCTTCCTTGGACGTCTAAGTCAATCCAAACTATCCTTCAGTTCAGGATTTGAGATCTACAGCGGCAAAAAAGCTTATTTCTTTACTCAAAGCTTTGATATGCATTCCATTATACGTTACATCTCCTGGAAGGTCAACAAAAATCATCAGATTGTTTTGGGATATTCTGGGTCATCCAAGCTGTCCTTTAATTTAGGGCTTGAGATCTACAGCTGCTAAAACAGTAGTTTGAGCTGCTAGTTGCCAGTTTTTTTTCAGCAAGAGTTTTACGTTTATCCAACGAGGGTTGCCGAGTTGTACAAATGCTTCGAAAAAATCGAGTTTTACAACGAGTTACACATACTATTTTTTTTTGCAATGACGGAAAATAGAGTTTAATATGATAAATTTGTACCACAATTACTTAGTCTGATTTAAATATCATGTTGCTGCAGGAAACAAACTATTCAATGTAATCGTGCAGGCTCAACAAACCATGAAGCGCTAGATAAACCTGCATTCGGGAATTTTGAAGACATGTCCATCAACACAGAGAATAGGATCGTTGTCAAGAACCATTTTCACCAGATTACTACTCGGCATTCTGGCTACATGCTCGGTCTACCGCAATCTTCCGATATTCGCGGGTGAACGATGATCATCAGGGATACATCAAATTTCGAAAAAAATCGAAATTTTGTTTTTGGTCCCAAATGTCCTTTAGATGCATGAAACTTCGATATTTGATGCCGTAGTGCCATAATTGGATGTCCTAAGTGACAAGGGGAATTTTTGTAAAAATTGAAATTTTGATGATTTTAGTGTCCTGGGGGATGCAAATCTCCCCGTATAGGGATACATCAAATTTCGAAAAAAATCGAAATTTTGTTTTTGGTCCCAAATGTCCTTTAGATGCATGAAACTTCGATATTTGATGCCGTAGTGCAATAATTGGATGTCCTAAGTGACAAGGGGAATTTTTGAAAAAATTGAAATTTTGATGATTTTAGTGTCCTGGGGGATGCAAATCTCCCCGTATAGGGATACATCAAATTTCGAAAAAAATCTAAATTTTGTTTTTGGTCCCAAATGTCCTTTAGATGCATGAATCTTCGATATTTGATGCCGTAGTGCAATAATTGGATGTCCTAAGTGACAAGGGGAATTTTTGAAAAAAATGAAATTTTGATGATTTTAGTGTCCTGGAGGATGCGTCGCTGATGCAACTCGTGGTTTATTTTCCTCCTCCACCATCTGCACCCCACCATAGATAGTTCACAGCACTTTTTTTTTCAAAAACTCCAAGTGCGCGTTGGTCCTTGGTATCGTGTCCGTAGAGCACTAATGAGCGGTTTGTAGCTGACTATCTATTGGTATGGCGGCAAACTCTATTCCATCGGAGTGCTTTGCTTCTCGGAAGTATTCACCCAAGCAGCTCGAAGATGTTCAGAAGCCTTCTTTCAAGAGGCTTGGAAGCATCCTTTCGAGATGCTTGGAAACCTCCTTTCAAGATGCTTGGAAATCTCCTTTCAAGAGGATTGGAAGCCTCCTTTCAAGAGGCCTGCAAGCCTTCTTTCAAGAGGCCCGGAAGCCTCGCTTTGAGATACCCGGAATGCTCTTTTCAATAGGCTCGAAAGCCTCCTTTCAAGAAGGTCGAAAGTCTCCTTTCAAAAGGCTCGGAAGCCTCCTTTCAAGAGGCTCGAAAGGTTCTTTTCAAAAGGCTCGGAAAACTACTTTCAAGATGCTCGTAAGCCTCCTTTCATGACGCTCAGAAGCCTCTTTCCAATAAGCTCAGAAGCCTCTGTCCAATAGGCTCGGAAGCCTCCTTGCAAAGCCGTCTTCCAAGAAGCCCGGAAGCCTGAAAGAAACTTCCAAGAAGCTTGGAACCCGCCTTTTAAAAGGGTCGGAAGCATTCTTTCAAAAAGCTTGGATGGCTCATTTCAAGAGGCTCGGGAAGCTCCTTTTAAGAGGTTCGGAAGCTTCATTTCGAGAGGCTCAAAAGCCTCGCCTTGAGAGACCCGGAATTCTCTTCTCAAGAAACTCGGAAGCCTTCTTTCAAGAAGGTCGGAAGCCTTATTTCAAAAAGCTCAGAAAACTCCTTTCAGGATGCTCGAAAGGTTCTTTTGAAAAGGCTCGGAAGTATCGGAACCCTCCTTTCAAGAGGTCTGAAAGCCGTCTTCCAAGAAGCCCTGAGCTTGCTTTCAAAAAGCTGGGATACTTCTTTTCAATAGGCTGGGAAGCCTCTTTTCAAGAGGCCGGAAGCCTTGATTTAAGACTCCCGGAAGTCTACTTTCAAGAGGCTCGGAAGCCGTATTTTAAAGGGTCGGAAGCCTCCTTTCAAAAAGCTCGGATGGCTCCTTTTAAAAGGCTCGGGAAGCTCCTTTCAAGAGGCTTGGAAGCCTTCTTTCAAAAAGCTCAGCCTTGTTTTAAGACGCCCGGAAGTCAAGAGGCTCAAAAGGATCTTTTCAAAAGGCTCGGAAAACTTCTGTCAAGAGGCTCAGAAGCCTACTTTCAGGAGGATCAGAACCCTCTCTACAACAGGCTTAGAAGCCTCTCTCCAGTAGGCTCGAAATCCTGCTTTCCAAAGGCTGGAAAGCTTCTTTTCATCAGACTGAGAAGCCTCTTTTCAAGAGGCCAGAAGCCTTGTTTAAGACGCCCGAAAGTATACTTTCAAGAGGCTCGGAAGCCGCTTTTTAAAAGTGTCGGAAGCCTTCTTCCAAAAAGTTCGGATGGCTCCTTTCAAGAGGCTCGGGAAGCTCCTTTCAAGAGGCTCGGTCTCCTTTCAAGAGGCTTGCAAGCCTCCTTTTAACAGGCTCGGAAGCCTATTTTCAAGAGGCTCGGAAGCTTATTTTCAAGAGTCTCTAAAGCCTACTCTCTAGTGGCTCGGAAGCTTCCTTTCAAGAGGTTCAGAAGCATCCCTCCAATAGGCTTGGAAGCATACTTTCAAGAGGCTCAGAAGCGTCCTTGCGAGATGCAAAGGAAGTCTCCTTTTAACTGGCTCGAAAGCCATTATGCAAGAGGCTCAGGAGCCTCTTATCAAGAGGTACGGAAACCTCCTTTTAAGAGATTCAAGGGCTTTGAATTGTTCTTTCAAGAAACCTGGAAGCCTACTTTCAGGAGGGGGTACCTCAATTAATGCAGTAGTTCGAAGGTGCACCTCTCAGAAAAAGGTTGGGAGCCGTTGTTCTAGGAAATGTCGTGAATATGTGATAGAATGCATAATGAAACATTGAGTAACAAACAAGTAACTGTAAAAGCTGCATTTCACAAGGTTGAAGCACAAGATCAGTTCGGATGGCCTAGAGCAGCGGTTCTAAACCTTTTTCCTGAGAGGTACCCCTTCTAACTTTTGCATTCCTTGAGATACCCCCTAATTTTATCGTCATCATAAGAATAAGCGTAACTAATTAGTTATATGAAAAACGGACCTGAAAACTAACGGTATGTATGGCTCTACATTCACATGGTCTCTATCCAAAGTTGTTTAAAATTTTCGTCATTCGAAGAAACATTCCAATTCAAATTTAGTTTATGCATGAAGCTTCCAAGTCTCTTGAAAGAAGAATTACGAGCCTCTCGAAAGCAGGCTCCCGAGCCTCTTGAAAGAAGGCTTTAGAACTTCTTGAAAGAAGGATTTAGAACCTCTTGAAAGAAGGTTTTCGACTCTTTTGAAAGAAGGCTTCCGAGCTTCTTGAAAGGAGGCTTTAGAACATCTTGAAAAAGTGCTTCCTTTGGGAATCTTTTGAAAGAAGTCTTTCGATCCTCTTGAAAGGACGCTTACGAGCCTACTGAATGGAGGCTTTAGAATCTCTTGAAAGATGGATTTCGACCCTCTTGAAAGGTTGCTTCCTAGTCTCTTGAAAAAGCCTCTCGAAAGAAGCCTTACGAGCCTCGCCAAAGGAGGCTTTAGAACCTCTTGAAAGAAGGCTTTCAACCTTCTGGAAAGGATGATTCCAGTGCTGCAAAGTGTCACCGTACAAGTCACGCAAAGCGTGACAATAACAAAATCCAGGTCATGTGTCAAGTACTCAATTGTGATGCTCAATGTGGATCTCACATGCTTGGTGTAACGATCACCATGAAAGTGACATTTTAGCAACTAGCGCTTGGTCACTCACCATGTCTTCACTTCTTCTGCCTGTGATCACCAGCATGAATGATAGGAAAACTTTCCTGATGTTGTGGTTGTCATATCCATGTCATCTTGACTATCGTGATGATCACTTGACCTATGCGGTGTTTGGTTCGAAATCAACGCTCGACAGCAATGGAATAATCCACTTAGCGGAATTAATGGATTTTTGCTGTGATAAAAATGCATGAAGCCAAAATAGAATTTTTGGGAACATTTAAGTGTTCTTATTGTTTATATTGACTTTTTGTACAATATTTTAAGAGGTGCTATTAAAAGAAAAGTACATACATAGTTTTTCCAAATTTGATCCAGACTATCTTTTGAAAAAGGCCAAATTTTTTATTGATTTTTCAAATGGATACAATTAAAAACGACGCATCCTACAAAAAATGTTGTATGGGTGACTATCGCAAAATCAGTCAAAGTTTCTAATAAAGATATCGGAAACAATTCAAATTGAGCCCTACACTGAAAAAAATCAGTTTCAACAGTTTCAAAAATTAAAACTCGATTTGCGAAAAAACGCTTTTTGATTTGTATGAAATTGTGTCTCAAGATAGGTGATTATGTTCCCTACCAACCGTCCATACATCGCAAGCTTGACACTTTTAAGGGAAAAAGTTTTTCTAACAAAAAATTTTCTTGTCGGAATTGATTTTTTTCTCAGTGTCAAGGAGTGCCAGTGGATTTAACATATACATACATATATTTAAATATTCCTGTACAGGCAAGCAGAGAACAATAGTTAGGACGTAACTGATCGCAACGCATAAAAATACCCTTAAAATAATTTCGACAAGAAAAAGTTTTTGTTAGAAAAACTTTTTTCCTTCAAAGTGCCTAGCTTGCGATGTATGGACGGTTGGTAGGAACATAATCACCTATCTTGAGACACAATTTCATACAAATCAAAAAGCGTTTTTTCGCAAATCGAGTTTTAATTTTGAAACTGTTGAAACTGATTTTTTCAGTGTAGGGCTCAATTTGAATTGTTTCCGATATCTTTATTAGAAACTTTGACTGATTTTGCGATAGTCACCCATACAACATTTTTTGTAGGATGCGTCGTTTTTAATTGTATCCATTTGAAAAATCAATAAAAAAATTTGGTTTTCTCAAAAGATAGTCTGGATCAAATTGGTAAAAACTTAGTTAGAGCCATTCACAAATACGGCCCATACAAATTTCAGAACCCTCCCATACAAAATACGTTACGAGAGGGTGGGTGGGGGCTTTCAGCCCCCAGGTCCATTTTAGCGTTATGTAATTTGTGAGTGAACCCTTAATTTAACTATTGATTTATCCAATGGACCAATCAATAAGCAAAAACTGCCGCTATGAAATGAGCAGATTGCGCCACCGTAGACATGTTCTGTCAAACACACACGAATAGAAATATGCGTATACAGTGTCGCCGTTGTTTTGATGCGGTGAGAGCAAAATGAGTTACCTTGATTGATCCATTTATCAATTAAAAACGACGTCAGTCTAATCAAACGACAACAAAATCAATCAATAACGGTGCTCACCTGCACTTTTGACAGCTGACCGACCTGATGCTCTTTATGGCTCTCAGCTTGTGGTTGTCAATCTGGGTGTCACGCTTACCGAAGGTACTCACGTGTCAGCTTCTACATGTCACGATGCGCTTGCAGTGATTGTCAGTAAAGAACATCGTTTAAAAGCGTGGTGGTTTTTGTTTTCATATCTGATCATCTGGTGATGGTCACGACATTTTGCAAGACTGGATGATTCCTAGTCTCTTGAAAAAAGGCTTTCGAGCCTCTCTAAAGGAGGCTCCCAAGCCACTTGAAAAGAACTTTTAGAACCTCTTGAAAGAAGACTTTCGACCCTCTTGAAAGGATGCTTCCGAGGCTCCCGGATCTTTTAAAATGAGGCTTTAGATCCTTTTGAAAGAAGTCTTTCAACCCTCTTGAAAGGATGCTTTAGACCCTCTTGAAAGAAGGTTTTCGACCCTCTTGGAAGAATGCTTTCGAGCCTCTTGGAAAAAGGCTTCCGTATTTCTCGAAAAGAGGCTCACGAGCCTTACGAGTTCTCGTGCCTCCTGCAACGGTTTTTTTTTTCAATTTTTCAAAAAAAAAGTCCTAAAGCCTTTCAAATCCTTCCGAACCTTTAGATTCTAGATTTTAGTTCAGAAGTATATTCTCATAATACCGTTCAATTTTTTTTTGTCCTGATCAAAAAGATTAAATTAAAAAAAAATCAAATTTGTTGTTTCGTCGTTTTGTTCTTTTGACCTTTTTTCTTACTTCTTCCAGGAGATGTTGTTCCCATGACATGACTGAAAACATGTTGAAACATTAAGCAGCATAAAAAGCACTTACTGTAGCGTCTATAAACCGCAAGTTCAGAACTCAAGAACAGTTTGGATTATCCAGATCCCAAAATTATCACAAAATGTTCGTTAAATTACTGGAAGACGTAATAGATAATGTTGAAATTCCTCAAACTTTGAGTGACGAAAAAAATGGTGTCGTACCGTCAGATAGTTATGAATTCAAGGACAATTCGGATGACCCCACCATCCCAAAACCATCTTACCATGTCTGTTCTTTTTTTTTTGGGGAGATGTTATGGATATGGTTGATTGCATGTCCAAACTTTGAGTGACGAAAATGAAATCGTCGTAGCTGTGGCTTGCAAGGTCTGGACTCATGGACAGTTTGGATCACTTATGAAGTCGCAAAACCTTCTTAACCATGTCTGTTAATCTTCTGAAATTTGTTTTGGATTTTGTTGAATTCATTTCCAAACTTTGGCATAAATGCACGCATCATACCTGTAAGTCTATGTATGCACATGTGTGAGAAGTGTGTACACTGACATTAAAGAGTAAATTCTGCCGGTAATTTAAGTTTGTAACAGAAAGAGGGAGGAATTTTATGACGGATTAAAAAAAAAGTTGCAAGCCTATTAGAAGGACAATGGAAGCATTCTTCTCCAAAAAGATTGAATTGGAATCAATCCGAAAAACTTTATATGCCGGAATAGTAAGGAGCAAGGACTAGCATAAGAAAGTGGATCCAATGGTTGACGGAATTATTGAATGCGTTGAAAAAGAATTACTTGAGGATGGTATTGATGAGAAATATGAAATGACGAAACCTAAAAATCAACAAACGAGAATCGGCGATGAACAGATCTATCGGACATGTGGTAACCTTGAGTCAGGATGTACCTCAAGCTACCTCAAGTAGATTTTTCCCCGTAACACACCCTAGATGCGTGAATGAAGGAAAGCCTCTATCGTGAAAAATTTTGTTTTTTTTTTTAATCTTTATTTAGTTGTTATTTTTTATTCTAGATTAAGTTCAACACCGTGAAAATTTTTGTGAACTTTCAATCAAAATAAAGAAATTGTTTATGAAGACACCTTTGCCTTAAAAATTAACGAGCTGGATTAAATACAAAAACATTTTTAGCAATAGATTTCAAACGGTTTCAAACAACTATATTCCGGACTCATATATGAATATATTCTTAATAGACAGCAGTAGGGGTCCTATATTAAGAGAGTCGGTAATCTTGAGCCAATCGAACCTTGAGAGCTGTCAAACTTTGAACCGATTTTCTCATTCATTTTAATGACGGGGTGGAAATATATTTGCAAGGGTCTCCGTATTTGAAGCCATTTAAATCCTCCAGCTTTTTTTCATGCGTAAAGGTTAGTTACAAAGGTAAAAGCGTTGTTAAACCGCCTGGAAAAATGTCCGCCCATCTCGTAATATACGATTCCTAGACAGAGCCAAAAGCATATAAAATGCTATTTTAATTTTGGCACGTTCCAATCGTCACCGCCGGTCTTCCGTCTTCCTGTGCGACTACAGTACGGTAACCCCATCGACACTAAAACATCAATAAAACATGAATCACTCACACTTGACGTTCCTCCGTCGTCGCCGGGCGGGCGTAGGCATAAACTTGTTGGCGACGACGATCGCAGTGGTAATGGGCGTGCCAAGCCAACTAACCAACGATGAAAATTACAGAAGGGTGATGCACCAACAAAAAAAAAAACCCTAAGCATATTCGCTCAGACTGAGGTACATATTCACGAGTCGAGTAAACTCTCGCGATACTTCAGCTATAAGAAAAACATAAAAACATCAAATTGAAACAAATTACAGTTTGCCTGCCAAAACGGACGAGATCGAGCTCGACAGATTGAACGTGCTTATTGAAACGCTCTTTCCGATGCTGACTGGCTGATCGTCTTTCATTCGGGAAATTCTTCGCTGTCTACGAATGCGTGTATGCCGGATTCAATTGCTGTTCGTTGCCGCAGCAGAGGTGGAAAGTGAATCATGTTTGCAAGTACTTCTAGGTACATACTTTGAAAAGAGTTTGCACTTGGTCATTCGTGAGATTTATGTTCGTTCATTAGTCCGTTTCACAAACAAGGGTTTTTGATTTTTTTTCTCCGTGCTGTTCAGTTTATTATGTTTATCCGGATTCATTTTAACTCTCGACAATTACAGAACACAAGTTATGAAACATTGTTGTTACCAAACATATTTTTCCTATTAAGTTATGTTTATTAAACCATCTTTGTTTTAAATCTAATGCTATTAAAGCACACGCCGTAGTAATAAATTCTAAGCATGTTAATCCTGTTAACCTTGTCATTTGTTGGTACTGCATGATTGACAAGAATAAGATAAATTGAAGCTGTTATATCTTGATTTGCATTTATTCTAATGTTAGATTTTGCTCAGGTATCTCTTGCTGTCACTAACAAGAAATGTATTGGATGAGATGTCGATCCACATCCCAGCCGGAAAACTTTTATGTTAAAGACGGTTCAACGAGGGAAAATCGCTTTCAGCCACGAGCAAGCACTGTGTGGAAAAGCTTCATTTTTTTCCTTGGGAAACCATCTATCATATCGCGATGATGGCTTCATCGAGCAATGCGTGTGGGTGAGAGATAAATGTGAAGTTAAATAAATTGAAAGTTTATCTTCGGAGAATGTGCGGTTGGTGCAAACAACTACGACGCCAAAGGAGCTAAGCACTCGACTTGCCGGTGCCTGTTGCTTGCTCATGCAATCCTTAAACTATGAATGCTAAATATTATACCAAGTGTATGCACGGAAAGAAAGAGCACTCCAACATCGGAGATGCAAATTGTGAGGCAGTAATTTATAATATGTAAAACTAGTGCGATAAATATTATGCAAATTTTTCGCTTCGATTTTCTGGTCAGTCGTCGGTCGGGGAGACATGGGAAATGGATCAGCCGGTGGAGACTCACTGGCAGGCACCAGATGGTTGGCTTAGGTCATACAGTTCACCCGTTCTACAACTACTGCCTGTTACTGAGCTGATCATTGGTCATGCCTGCTTCATTGCATCGATGTCAATTAGATTACGGTCGAGTGACTTCCAGGAAGACATACCTGAAAGGAAAAAGAAAAATAATGTTTTAGATACTGTTTTCGAATGAACCGATCGATTTATAACAACATTCTACAAAAACATTGGATCAGAGGCCCATATCGCATTCAAATAAATGAGACCAATTGAATGGATTTCAAATAAACTTCATTATGTATTCCGATGGCGCCCAAGTGACAGCGTACTACTGCAAACGGGAGTCCAGCAAAGCGAGAAATCGTCAAATTAATTCTAATTCAATGTACGTCCATTCATCGCACAAGAGGCACATTAATTTACGAGCGAAATTTCGCCGGAGACCCATCCAGCAACGTGTCAACGAACGAAGTGTTTAAATTGGAACGAAATCAAGATCCATTTAATTGGGGATGGTTATCATTGAACGTGAGGCACGGGCATCGGAATTGGGTGAAACTGTTTTAGATGCAGCCAATTCACACCGACTAGTGTTACATGGTTCCAGATGGGCACGATTCTGTTAGTTGATTAAACTAGAGCACGCCTGATTGTAATTGATTTTGGAAACAGACTAACTTGATGAAAAGTGGATGTATTTCATAGTGGATTCAATTATTTTCAAATGCTGTTATGACTTTTCTAAGTAAACTGTTACATAATGAGCAAGTCTATAAGTTGCAATCATTCAATTATTATTATTTTGGAGATATTTTCAGTCATTTGGCTGACACGCATCATTCGTAGTTTAGTAGAATTTATAAAAAAAATGTGTTCTTGTACTGTGCGGTTGTCTGTTCTCTTTGCTGAAAAAAGTTTTAATACTAGCCGAAGCTGTTTCAATTTCCACAGTATCTCTAAGCGCTATTTGTACCAACTGATCCAGTTACGATCATTGCTTGGATCCGTACTTTCGTTTCACGTTGGACCCGTCTGCGGAAGTAAAATTCCGACAAGCGGTGATAATCCTGCAAGGACACCGTTCTGGAAAAAAAGCTCTTAGAAGGCCACATCTCCATGCTCAGCAATGACCATTAACAAAATCAAGAGGAAGGAGGAGTCTCTGAATTCTCTACATCCTTCAAAGAAACAAGGTTTCAAGACCATCCTGCCAAAGCGCGGAAAAATAGAAGGAAGCTGGAGACTTCAGATATTCCTTCTCCTATCGAACTGAGCAGCCAGTTCGAATTGATTCATGACGAAAATGAACAAATCGAATCTACCTCTAGCCCAGGTGATTCGATTCATGCGAAGAAGCAAAGTATTACTCCAATTGTTTTATCTGTTGCCGAGTTTTCTGGCTTTAGGAATGATATTTTGAGTAACCTTCAGGGCATCAAAGTTTCATTTCAGATTCGCCAGGAAGGGTGACTGCCGCGTTTTGCCGGGAACCTTTGACGATCGGAAACGTCTTCTTCAGTATTTAACTGAGAAGCGGTAAAAATTCTTCATTTACGACGACAAAACTGAGGGATGAAAAATCACTGGATGAGATCAAGACGTAAATTTCACAATTGCTTGGATTTGCGCTAGTCCAAGTTGTTGCACACCCCCACCAAACTCTAAACCAAAACCCCCTTTTTACCGTTGCCTCTCCCATCTCTGCACAATGGTCGGATTCGTCAAATTTCACGACATAAATCGATAACTCGAAAACTATCAGTGTTAGAGTTTTGACGTCTTCAGAAGAAATGATCTATAAGAAGAGATCTATTTTTGGTGTAAGTTGTCATTAGGGTGGCCCTACGGTGAATTTTTTTTGGAAATGTATTTTTTTACACTTTTGAGTTAGGATGTCATATATTTCTACAAAGTTGTAGAGAATTTAATTCTAAGCATTTTTGCTTAATAAACATTTATTTTATCTCATATAGGTGATGTTTTATGACAAAATTACTAAATTTAGATAGGGTGGTCCCGAAAAAATAGTTTTTAGCTTTCACTTTTATCAATTCGGAATATTTTCAAAAACTGTCTTAGCATCGCTTCACGGTCTTTGGATGGCGCATCTTTTGGTTACATAAGATGGTTGATAGCTTCATTTTTAAGCATATTATAAGCGTTTTTTCATAAAAAAAGTGATATTTTTCTGAGCATTCTACTGCAGCTAGTAGCAAATATTAGCAAAAATTTCAATCGTAATTTGAAAATATACATGCAAGCCCATCAAATCCATGGTATTTCATTTGTCCATCTTTGTCCGCTTTTGTTTGACGATAGTATTATTTTTGTACGAAAAATTAGGGTGAAACACATATATCATCTTTTGGATTTTCACAATATTTGGTAGAATAAAAGACAAGAACACCGTCTTCGACCAGAGGTCGTAGAGACTGAACACTTAACACCTAGACAACTGACAGGACACATAATACCCAGTGGGGTGGAGAATTTTTCGATCACGAAAAGTTTCCTTCTTACCGAGGCGGGAATCGAGCCACGCTACATAGTCCATGCCTCTAGACATGGCCATGGCACGGCCACAAAGCCCACATAGAATCGTTCTTTATCTAAAATATTTAAATCAACTCGTGTGGAAAAGAAGTCGAAAAAATCATTTTGACATTTTAACTACTGGAACGATTTTCAAGGGGTTTTCATGAAATATATGCTTAAGAGCGCTACTTTTATGGCGAAATACAAAATCATAAAATTCAAGTTTATTTTTCATGGCTAATTCGCAGAATAATTTTATTTTCACAGTTTCTAAGTGAGGGTCGCCAATGACTACATGTGATTCCATGAACATTGATAATAGGTCCAGTAGTTCAAAAATTATGTTTCAAAAAATATTTTTTCCAAAATGTTGATTTTTTCGACCACCCTGGATAGAAATCGGACAAAATTAAAAAGTGAGTTTATTTATTTTCGAAAAAGAATGATTCTACCAAATATTGCGAAAATCAGAGATATGGTATATGTGTTTCCCATGGAATAGCTGATTTTTCATACAAAAACTAATATGATTATCAAACAAAAGTGGACAAACATGGACAAATGAAATACCATGGATTTGATGGGCCTGCATGTATACTTTCAGATAACGATTGAAATTTTTGCTAATATTTGCTACTAGCTGCAGTAGAATGCTTAGAAAAATATCACTTTTTCGTGAAAAAAACGCTTATAATATGCTTGAAAATGAAGCTATCAGCCGTCTTATGTAACCAAAAGATGCGCCATCCAAAGACCATGAAGCGATGCTAAGACAGATTTTGAAAATATTCTGAATTGATGAAAGTGGACGCTAAAAACTATTTTTTTCGGGACCACCCTATCTAAATTTAGTAATTTTGTCATAAAACATTACCTGTATGAGATAAAATAAATGTTTATTAAGCAAAAATGCTTAGAATTAAATTCTCTACAACTTTGTAGAATTATATGAACTCCTAACTCAAAAGGGTAAAAAAATACATTTCCAAAAAAAAATCACCGAAGGGCCACCCTAATGACAACTTACACCAAAAATAGATCTCTTCTTATAGATCATTTCTTCTGAAGACGTCAAAACTCTAGCACTGATGGTTTTTGAGTTATCGATTTATGTCGTGTAATTTGACGAATCCGACCATTGTGCTCTGCCGGTTGTTGGTTCCGGACCTGCAACCCCGCCATCAATCTAGCATTCCAATGGAACATGAACGGTTTCCCCAATAATTTGTGTGACTTGACTACAAGAAATACACAGAACGACACCCGCCGCTATGGACCGGACATTGGAAGGCAAGTACAAATGGTTCACCAAGGTGGAACAAAATGTTTACCAAACCGCTGCTGTTGGAATCCTGCAGGAAATTCTTGCCACGGATATCTCTGTCGACGCCGACTTCATATAATATTTCATCCAGCAAGCTCCCAAACCTCAGAAATAGACTGGTGAGTATTCTTGAAAACCTCTCCGCCGTCGCTGGATTCGTAATACTAAACGACGGCACTCCTACCATTGACGAATACATAGACCGAAATGTCCGGTACAAAGCCATCAGAAAATCGGGCACCATGTCTTCTTCTTCATTTTGAAGAAAATACCCCTCGTAGGTGACGAATTACATAAATATTTTACGAGCGCTGACTTACCCCTCTTGACGTTTTGACAGTTTGTCTGTTTGTTTTTCTCCCTCACCTTGTGTCCTTTCGGTTCGTTTCGGCAGGAACTGGAAATGCTTTTGTTCGTTACCAAACGTTGGACATGGCTCACCGAGCTAAGGTTGAGTTGTCCGGTCAGTACATTGGCAAGTTCCAGTGCAAGATAGGATACGTTAAAGCTACTCCGACGAACAGAATTTGGGTTGGTGGTCTTGGCGTATGGACTTCGGTTACTCAGTTGGAGCGTGAGTTCGGCCGTTTTGGTGCCATCAAAAAGATCGAATATAACAAAGGGGACACCCAGGCCTACATTCTGTACGATTCTATTGATGCTGCTACGGCTGCTGTGAAGGAAATGCGTGGATTCCCGTTAGGGGCACCGGATCGTCGTATTCGTATCGATTTTGCTGATAACGGAACAACACCATCGTTCTCAAAGCGCAGTGGAGGTTTTGACGAAGGCGGTGAGTATCGTCGCGGCCCCGACTACGAATATCAAATCAAATCAATTCTTTTAGGATTCCAATACGGGGAGCACCACTGGCAAATCTGATGCCTACGACGACGACGGAATATTCGGCACCGATTTGAAAGACGAATGATGACTCAAAGGATTTTATGACCACAACAAAAAATAACAGCATGCAGATAAGTAGGTATCAACAACTAATCGGTGGAGTTTAACGAACGGCAACACCCCAGATCGAAAGCTAGATATTGACCAAATGCTGCCCCTATTTGCATAAGCGTTCCATGTCAGCTTTCTCCAACTTAAGTAATATGCTGTTGAATTTTTCAAACTCATTTTACATTGAGAAATACAAAACAATTTTAGACATATTTCTGAAAGGAAATCAAAATTGTCAAAAATCATCGACATGAGGCTCGGGACTATATATGCCTTGCGCCTTGGCGAAACTCAGAACTTCGAATTCCAGAACAAATACCCAGGCCAAGTGGTAAGGCAAAATTATTTTAAATTAATTACATACATTTTTTAATGTTTTTCTTCTTTTTTCATACAACAGGGCTTACCTTCGTTTGCTGAACTAGGTTGAGAAGCTTTCAAAACAGATATCAGCAGCACTAGACTATACATTACATATCGAATGATCCTAAACGAAGATGATCAACCCTCCCTCCGTTTCAATGAGCGTATAATCTGAAAGCTTATGACAGTAAAGTATTTAAAATAAGAGAATAAAATAAATATAACAATTTATTATTTTAACAACAATTAAACAAATTAATTTGATCATTTAAAAAAAATATATTTAAGCAATATTCCTTGAAATGAAATGACACCCTTGTTATTGCTTTGCAATAATTTTGATTTTAAGGTATAACTTTTTTTAAACAAATTATTCTTGCAATCCTATACTTTCTACCGAAAGCCACTAACTCATTTTCTTAAACTGTCTAGTCTAGTAAATCCATTTTTTCATTGAGTCTGATTTTCAATCGTTCGTGAAGAGGTGCTCCTTGTTGTGACCCATGAATAGTTGTTTTGCCCATTCCGGTTAGAAAAGCCTGAACTTGCACTCTGTGGTTGTTGTTCATTTCTTATGCCATATAGTCGTTGGCTTCTAACAATGTCTAATGGTTTTCGGACAATATATCAAATTCATCGGCGACCTTTAGTAATCCTCCAAATGCGCCAAGTGATAGTCCAGACTATATTATTTCAGGCCGTTGATTATGTAACACAAAGAGCAGAACGAGTATGGTTTCAATCGAATCGCCCGAATAGCCTCCATATCAAGGTCAGAGAATTCTGCGACAATTTGCCCATCTGTCAGTGAGTTTTTGTTGCTATGAACGGTAACTGCTTATATTTTTCAAGCCTTCGAACTGTTTTCCTCCTGAGGACGATCCTTCAAATTCCCAGTGATAGTCACATTATGGTCTGGACAAACGGCATCCTGGACTCATAAGTAACGATGTCCCGAACATCCTCGACAGGATGTAGGGAAAAAACATTTCATATCAGCCGTGTAGCTTGCAGTTCCTATTCTATAGCTTGTGCATGGCATAATGAGCAACGGAACGCCATCCAAGTATTGATACGGTACCTGAAAAAAATAAAATCATGTTTTACCAATATTTATTTTGATGTATTCTTCTAGTTTAGTAGCCATTTGGCTACTCGATTTTTCTGCAATGTAGACGATCCTTCACAATATGCCGAATCAATTAAAAAAAGTCTTTGGTGCTCTTAAATTATGGGAACAGAACCACTTACCATATTGGGGTAGATAAACCTTTTGCGTACTACATCGAATTGCGAATGAAAGCCAGACGAAAGTTGATACCAGCTAAACCGGATTTGAGAAGAACTGCAAATATAAATTTTCATTATCGGTATATATTTTGAATTAAATTACGATTTAAGTACCAATCCATTTGTATTTAAAGTTGTCTATTATAATATTTTTGTAAAAGCGTGCTATCTTTGCCGTTCTTGTTTCCACGCATTTGTACAGCATGTCCAACCCCAACGCCGTCACACGTACATAATCATCCGCTCTCTCAGGGTCATCAGTCCTTTACCGCCGCTTCCGGGCACGAATATTTGACGAAACTTCGTGCACCTTGGCATTAGCGACAGGTGGAATGCATCAAAAATCGATAAGCTAATTGTCACCTGTTTTCCGGTCCCGTTGCAGTGGTTGCAGTACTTACTGGACACAGTCCCTGCTTCGAATCAAGATCCGGCACATTCGGGCATAATTATTATCACTTTATAGACATCACCAATGTTATACAGTGAATAAATCATTGAATCCGGCCTTCTTCCTCGGTCCGCAAATTTTCCAAATTCACAAATACACAATGACCATTCGTTTGATTGAGAAGATACTTACAGGAAATTTGAGACTTTTTCACCTGAAAACAGAATTATTAACAATATTATTTTATTAAATTAGACTATGATTGGGTTTAACAAATACCAACCTTCTATTTTGAGTTTATTATCGTCAACCAACAATTTGAACCCGGAAGAGGCCGCAGGCTTCGAGGCACGATGGCTTTTTGCAGTTGAAGAGGACCTGAGGGCGCTCAATGTTCCGGGCGACTGGAAGCGATTGGCCCAGGATCGAGTCCAGTGGAGGATACTCCATTCGGCGTAGGTTCATCGAAGAGCTGTAGCCCATCAAATTCAAATTCTTATCGTCAGAATTTACCATTTTCTAAGCAATTTTCAAACTAAACTAAAAAACTAATCAGAGAAAAACAAAACCTGAGAAACAAAACAAGAAATCTCGCTTAACTTTTCAAAACGACCTAAGTAACATTTTTTTCATTGGACTTGAAATGACAAGTGGAATGGGCCTTTTCACGAGACGTTTAAAAACAGCTGATTTCATCGTCAATTGACAGTTCTTCTATGAAAGTGACAGCTTCGGGATTGCGGGCCTGTTCAGCGGTTGTAAACAAGTGCAGCCTCGGCAGTGTCACATGAAAAGGCCTAGTGATGTCGAGGAAAATGCGCAGGGCCTTCGGCCTTCAGTCGAGCAGCAAATTCGATCAGTTGTATCATGTTATTCGCAATAACCTGCAATAACATGTTATTCAAAGGTGTTATTCGGCTGTCCGAAATGTATGGGAATATTACCTTTGAAAAACATGTTATTGGCCGAATAACACCAAAGCGCGAATAACATGTTATTCGGCCGTAGTGCGGATATAGTATTAGATATTTTTATGAAACATATTGATTTAGATTATTAATTTTGATGTTTTATATCTAATTACAATGAAAACTAGATTTGTTTACAATTGTTAGTTCCGCCCTTTTGAAATGTTGATGCTGAATTGATTTTTGAATCAGAAACAGGAGGTAAGCAAAAATGGAAATGACAACTGTTGTCAAACTGACGTGATTTGAATTGAGGGGCTTCTCAATGGTCGAGTGATTATAATAATTGTAATCCGTCACTCCCCAGGGGTATATAGTGGTGCCCGAAAAAATGGCCACCACTCCGTCTATGTATTCGTCAATGCTCCTACCTTCCGTCGAGGGTCCACTGAGTCTGCTGTCGATATCACCATGGCCTCGAGCGGCATAGTTGGTAGGCTTCTCTGGTCCTCCGACGGGGACCCCAGAGGTAGCGACCAATTTTTTTTCCATGCAAAAAGTTCCATACAAAAAAAGTTTCTCAAAGTTTCGCTTAGCGACTACCACTACGACTTTCTTTGGACCTCCCAGAAGGCATTAAAACAAATTCCAGCTGCTTATAGCTGCAAATTTGCGATTCCGATAACTTTTTCGAGAAAAAGTCATTAATTTTGAAACATTAAATGTAATTATTCTCATAATACACGACAGACTGTGAGGGGCTGGATACAAATCCCATGCGTATGACACAAGAGCATCAAGAACAGTTAAAATAGAGATAGTAGATAACACGAAAAGTGTCGTAGGCTTCGTGGTAGGCCGTGTACACGATAGCTTATGCAGCTATATGATACTCCATTTGGCGTAGGCTCACCAAGAGGAGGCAACTCATTATCTATCAAGTATCAAGCAAATAAATATGAAAAAAAAAACAATATACTCTTGAGGGTTACGAAAATACTCTAGGCTTCATTTGAAATTATTTCATAAAAAGTAAAATTTTGATATTAATTAAAATCCAATATGTGAATACAAGAAGCAAAAATTATTAGTATGTACCTAGGTGAAATAAATAAACAGAACATTTATGAATGTCTATCGGAGTGCATAGTGAGCTGTGATTGCGAAGGTAAATCGTGTGAAGTGTTTGTACTTATTATTTGGTGAATCATGAATTATAGGCAACTCATTGAAGTATTTAGAGCTCACGAGGGACATCAGGTAGATCGCGTTGAAAAGGCTTTGGAATATATCTGCCAAAGCTTCGCAGTGGATAAACAAAAAAAGAGTCAACTCCATACAAAATTGAAAAATCTGCATTTGAAATTTGAAAAAAAAATGGCAGGCCGCATCCCGGTCCAAAACTTACTTTGACTCATATAATGAGGAATGGCTTGACACAGAATTTGAATTAGAAGAATTTTATCATGCTGAGCCAGAGCCAGTGGCTTCAACATCTCGTGGAAGGCCATCAAAAAATTTTGAGGATTTAAGTGAGCGTACGAAGCGCAGAAGAATTAATGACGAGCTAATGGATTCAAGAGAGGATACCATAGAAAAAGCGCTACTGGGAGCAAGAAGAACTGCCTACAACAGAAGTGATACGAGTATGGTGAAAGTGATAGGCCATATTTTAAAAAACCGAGATCACGCTTCCAGAATGTACACTACTCTAAGTGATTCTCATGGAATGATGTCCGATGAAAAAACTTTTGAATATTTTCTCGATTGTGATATGAGTAAATATGTGTACGAACAAACACATAAAAAAAATCCTGCAAGATTTCCTACTTACAAAGTGATACAAAAAATGAAAGCGATATGTTCTCCTTGTACATTGTACGATATGTTCTACTTGAACATTTTTAAAAACTGTTTTGTTTTTCAAATATTCTAGGAGTTTGAAAAAGGATATACATCAGAGATAGGGACACTTATTTATGGAATATCTCCATTACATGCATGGATGCGATTTTTCGAGTGCCTTCTTCACATATCTTACCGAATGGATTTTAAAAAGTGGCAGGTATCAAAGATATTAAAGGAAGCGTACTTGAAGAGAAATCAACTTATACAGAAAAGGCTTTATGATAGCTTTGGTGTGAGAGTCGACCAGCCAAGGCAAGGTGGAGCAGGATCAAGTACAACTGGAAACATTTGTCGACGAGCGTTTTCGAATCCAAATCTGTTAAGTGAAGCATTAAATGTCAACGAAGAGCTAATTCACCGGTTCTGGAACATTCTGATCGCGATAAACTGCCAAGAGCCAATCAATCCTGAAAAGCTAGACAGTTATTGTAAAGTAACCTACCGGTTATATTTGCAGCTGTATGATTGGTATAAAATTCCTGCTACGGTGCATAAAGTCCTTGCCCATGCTGGGGATATAATTATTCATTCACCAGCACCACTTGGAATGTTGGCTGAAGAAGCAGCTGAGTGTCAACACAAGCACTTAAAAAAAAGTCGGACTCATCATGCCAGGAAAGCCTCAAGAGAAGAAAATTTACATGACGTTTTCATTCGTGCTATGAACTCGTCGGATCCTTTGATAAGCTCCCTCAACTTAGGTAGCCGACTTCAAAATAAATCTAATCTGGAATATCCAGAAGATGTTCAAAGTTTTTTAGTGACTGAAACTTCTTGCAATACAACAGATTCGAGTACAGAAAAATATACCATAGCAGATATTTTAATCGATCTTGAAGAAATAAATGATGATTTTGTTGAGGATGTTCATGTACATAATGAATAAATAAATGTTGTTGCAGTATACTTATATATCTTGAAGCTTTTATTGCATGGAGTTCGTTTAGCTTTAATAGAGCTTCATATTGTATTCCCTTTACTTGTTTTACGGGTTAAGAGCCTGAACCAATCTGAAAAATCCTACAAAGACAACCTGTTACGTATGTAGATGCAATGGCCTGTATTTGACGGAGTCCTTGTGCAACTTAGAACATCTGTACAACTCAATTCACATAAAAACAGTATACAATTTTCTAGTTTGAACTCTACAGGTCTGCGCTGCAATAAAATACACATCTATAGACTGCTGTGTACATGAGACATTCGTAGATAAAAGGGATATATTCCATAGAGATCAAAGGTCTGTATTCCACGGAGTTTGGAGACCTTAGAAGTAATAACGACCTGCAAAACAAGTATTTCACATCTTTTAGACAATAATCTACGATATAAGTGTGAAATATTGCAGAAATGAAATGAAAATATTTTCGGCCACCTACTTGCATGGAGCCGCCCCATAGTGCACCCTGACCCTGAGCGACGAGCAAGTTGAATCACTCTTTCCATTGACGGTATTACACACCGGAATCCCGTGTTCGTGGCCG
The DNA here is from genome assembly GCF_024139115.2 of Armigeres subalbatus. NCBI lineage: Eukaryota > Metazoa > Arthropoda > Insecta > Diptera > Culicidae > Armigeres > Armigeres subalbatus. The sequence continues at coordinate 223,684,883 of NC_085141.1, read as the reverse complement.
ACACGCTAGCCGACCATTTCCACCGATAATCATCCTATCTGGAGTATGCCGAAACCTTTCGCAAGAAACACCCAGCTCCCGCAGCGCAAATTCCCTAGTAATTTTAGTTTTGTACTGGTTTTATAACACTCTTGTAGGGTGAATTATGATCTTCAGAAGCGTTATTAGCATTAGCATTGTTACGGTGTAATTCGTAGATTGGACACTAGTGATACTCATGTTTTACTTTTGAGATCCTCATCTAGAATGCTATCAGAAATCAAGAAGAGGAGTGCTCCTTGATTCCAGTCTTAAACAAAAATAACAAAAGCATGAGGATTACTACTCCTGGCCACGCCCATCTTCACCGTAACTAGGGAGAGGAAGGAAGTGTTGATGTGGTACTTACTCAACGAGAGGCCACCGACTTAGCGACACCCTCATAAGTACCACGGAGTTGGATAATGAGGAAGGTATTCGTTGGGTCAGGATTTGCCTGTAGCTGGCAATGAAACCGTGGTAGATCTTACCCCGTAGCACACCACGTAAAGGTGTCTACCCAGCGTTACGGGTAATTATGATCTTCAAGAGCGTTATAAAACTTAAAATGTTACTTGGGATTGTCACCTTCCAATTACCACCAGACTACGGCAATACCATGATTCACCCCTTCTCCATGGCGGAACTAGACTTCGCACTCTAAAAAAAGGTCAAGGTATGTAAGACTTCCGGCTCAAGACCGCCGAGTGAACCAGCGGCAAATTCCTTGCGGAGTGGAAGTCTAGCTTGGTAGTGCCAATACCAAAAAGTCAAGGCTCACCAAACGAGGCGGGAAGCTACCGTCTCATAACGCTTACAAACTTCGGCTCCAAAATTATGGAGGGGATGGTAAACCGACGCCTAACTCACTTCCTCGAAACCACAGACAAGTTCCACCACCGGCAACATGCTTTTCGCCCCGGCCGCGGAACCGGAACCTATATTGCCTCCCTCGGCCAGATCTTGGAAGAAGCGAAGGCCCAAGACAAGCACGCCGAGCTCGTATCCTTGGACATCTCTCGTGCATACAACCGTGCATGGACCCCGGCGTCCTCAGGAAGCTGGCACTCTGGGGTATCTCCGGTAATCTCCTCATGTTCATTAAGAACTTCCTACTCAACCGTTCCTTCCGATTAAGTAATTGAAAACAAGCTCAAAGTCTTTTCAGTCAACGGATCGAGGAGCGTTATCAAACAACACCGAGGTACACGGACGGCTCCAAGGCCAAAGGCAAAGTGGGTATCGGAATTGTTTCAAGCGAAATGACATCCACCTCCCACCGACTACCAGACGTCTGCTCCGTCTTCTCGGCGGAAGCGGCAGCAATTTTCCAGGCAGTGTCTATCTTGAGTAGCGGTCCGACGCTGATCGTGACCGACTCGGTAAGCGCACTCGCTGCTTTGAACTCCGCATCAAATGGCCACCCTTTCATCCAGGCTACTCAGACGATCCTGAATGACGACATCACCCTGATGTGGGTGTCCGGCCACCGGGGTAATGAAGATGCGGATATCCTGACCAATATTGGCCGATCGAGTTCTTTCCTCAGCCGCAGCGTCCCAGCCGATGACGCCAAGTCATGGATCAAACTCCATGTGAACACCGCCTGGGCCAACGAATGGAGAAGACAGTGGAATATCTGTCGAATGACCAAGAATACAACACTTCCAGGAGAAGATCAGCCAAATCGCCGCGAGTAAGTGGTGGAGGTATATTAGAGAAGTTATTCGACTTTTTCATATTATATAATGCAATTTTGCTATGTCCATATCTTTAATTGAGGCAAATTGTGGCAGATCAAACACCAACCATATGAAAGTAGAGACATCCAACTACCAAATGCACTCTGTTTTAATAGGAGGAATTCGGAGGAAATATTGATTTGACAAACATTAAGGTGACTCAAATTAGTAGAAAAATCATTTTTTAAATATATTCATGAACCACCCTATTCTTTTATTTCGCTTGAAACACTGATGCTATGTACATATTTGCACCAGAATTGTTTTTTCTTCACAAAAATTATAAGAAAGTTTTTGGAAAAATGAGTGGGGAAATATGTATATCTAAACTGTTTTTCATGCATTTTCTCATTCATCACCGTACTACTTGATACTTGATGGGCTACAGCTCTTCGATGAACCTACGCCGAATGGAGTATCCTTCTCCACTGGGCCAATCGCTTCCAGTCGCCCTGAACATTGAGCGCCCTCAGGTCCTCTTCAACTGCAAAAAGCCATCGTGTACGCGGTCTTCCACGAAGCCTGCGGCCTCTTCCGGGTTCTCTACTAAATATTATCTTCGCTTGACGTTCTTCCGGCATACGAACAACGTGACCAGCCCACCGTAGTCTGCCGTGTTGTATAAGCTTAATAATATCCAGCCCTTTATACACCTGGTACAATTCGTGATTCATGCGACGCCGCCAGATACCGTTCTCCTGTTTACCGCCGAGTATTGTCCGCAGCACCTTACGCTCAAACACTCCGAGAGATCTCCGATCAGCCTCCTTTAACGTCCATGTCTCATGGCCGAATAAAGCCGCCGGAAGAATCAGAGTAGTATACAGCGCGAGTTTTGTTTTCGTTTGCAGATTACGGGACTTAAGCTGGTTACGAAGTCCGTAATAAGCCCTATTTGCAGCTGCAATACGCCTTTTCACCTCGCGGGTAACATCAATATCGCACGTCACTAATGTTCCAAGATACACAAATTCTTCTACCACTTCAAATTTTTCACCATCCAGCACTATTTCGCTACCACCACCACTAATGAACCCACGTTGATTGCCAGCGACCATATACTTCGTTTTGCTGGTATTGATCGTGAGTCCAATCCTCGCTGTCTCCCTCTTAAAAGGCGCAAAAGCCTCTTCCACGGCACGGCGATCAATTCCGATAATATCGATATCGTCCGCAAATCCCAGGAGCATATGTGATTTTGTGATAATGGTACCGCTTCTTTGCACACCAGCTCTCCTAATCGCTCCCTCGAGCGCTATATTCAACAGTAGGTTCGAGAGTGCATCACCCTGCTTTAATCCATCTAAGGTAACAAATGACGTCGATATTTCATCCGCAACCCTTACATTTGATTTCGATCCATCCAACGTTATACGAATCAGCCGTATCAGTTTCGCCGGAAAACCATGTTCAAGCATAATTTGCCATAATTCATTCCGTTTCACTGTACGCCGCCTTGAAATCAATAAACAGATGATGTGTCTGCAAGTTGTACTCCCGGAATTTATCAAGGATTTGTCTCAGGGTAAACATTTGATCCGTCGTTGATCGGCCCTCACGAAAACCTGCTTGGTATTCGCCGACGAAGGACTCTTCAAGCGGTCTCAATCTGTTGAACAGAATACGGGACATAATTTTGTACGCCGAATTAAGGAGAGTTATTCCTCGGTAATTGGCGCACTCCAATCTGTGCCCTTTCTTAAAGAGAGGGCAAATGAGGCCGTCCAACCAGCTAGCAGGCATTTCCTCGTCTTCCCATATTTTCGACATAATATGGTGCAGAACTTCATAAAGCTGCTCACTGCCATGTTTGAGAAGTTCAGTCGGGAGCTGGTCCTTCCCCGCAGCCTTATTGTTTTTCAGCTCTTTGACAGCTTTTTTAACCTCATCTAGTGTAGGTGACTCCACAGCTTGTCCATCGTCGCTAATATTTATTCTGTTCACCGATGCACCGTCACTTCCTCCATTCAACAAAGTCTAGAAGTGTTGCTTCCACCTGGCAGCCACTTCAGTTTTATCTGTCAGCAAATTCTCTTGTTGGTCGTTGCACATGACGGGAGATGGCGCTGTCTTTCTCCGCACGCCATTGACAGACTCATAAAACCTCCGCATATCGTTCTGCTCCATTTTTCCCTGCGCCTCACTAATCACTTGTTCTTCGTACTCTTTTTTCTTCCTGCGGTGGGCTCGTTTTTCGGCTGCTCTTGCTTCCTTGTACCGACCTCTATTCGATCGGGTACCTGACACCAACATCCGGCTTCTGGCAACGTTCTTCTCGTCTGTCACTCTTTGACACTCCACATCGAACCAACCCGTCCTGGGTCGCCTCTGTGCAGTGCCTACCACTTCTCGTGCTGTTGTACTCACCGCTCCATGGATCGACTCCCACAGATCGTTGATGTTGTCGCTTACGTTGATTGCACTTATCCGTTCGTCGAGCTTCTGGCGGTACTCAGCCGATACTCCTTCCGCCGACAATCGCTGGATATTGTAACGCATCGTTCGCTGTGATCTTTCGTTCGATACAGTTGACAACCGTGATCGAATTTTACTGACAACGAGATAGTGATCAGAGTCAATGTTCGGACCTCTGAATGTCCGCACATCGATAACATCCGAGAAATGGCGCCCATCCACCAGAACATGGTCTATCTGGTCTATAAGTTTCACCATTTGGGTGTCTCCAGGTGTGCTTTCGGATGTACTTTCGTGCAAAGTAGGTGCTACTGATGGCCATCCCTCTGGCAGCAGCAAAATTTACTAGCCGTAGGCCGTTGTCATTGGTGGCGGAGTGAAGGCTCTCCCTACCGATTATGGGACGGAAAATGTCCTCTCTACCGACCTGAGCGTTAGCGTCTCCGATAACAATTTTCACGTCATGCTTTGGGCACTCTCCATAGGCTTTATCAAGACATTAATAAAACGTGTCCTTCACGTCGTCGGATTTATCGTTTGTCGGTGCGTAAACGTTGATTAGGCTGTAATTGAAGAATTTGCCCCGTATCCTCAACACACAGATTCGTTCGCTAATGGGTTTCCACCGCATTACTCGCTTCATCTGCTTGCCCATCACTACGAAACCAACTCCATGCTCTGCTTTTTCACCGCCGCTGTGATAGATGTTATACTTGAATGCAGTATTTATCGTGGGGTCCACGGCTCGGAATTCACGTTCTTCGGATCTAGGCCATCGGACTTCTTGAATAGCAGCCACGTTCACTCCAATCTTCTGCAGTTCACGAGCCAGAAGGCTCACTCGTCCAGGTTCATTTAGGGTCCTGACATTCCAGGTACCGAGTTTCCAATCATAGTCCTTATTTCGTTGCCGGGTCGGTTGCCAAAAATAACGTTCTCTTTTTCATCTATCTCCATTTTTCGTGGTATTTGAGAGGCTTCAGTAAGCTACCTTACCGGGGTCGCGTTACCTACATCGCGATGATGGGGCTGCCATCTTAGGTATAGCTGACGCGATACAGCATTTCGTTAATCAGCCGCTGGGTACCAGGCAGACGCTGTTTGAGCCGCACCTCCTGGTGAACAGACGCTCGAGGCGTACCTTCTCACTCTAGCTGATGTCAGAAGGACAACAGTGCCCAGGCTGCACTACCAGCTAAGTACACAACCCTTAGCTGGCGGTCTTTTGTCATCGGACGACCCGTGGAAGCGTGAGATAGGGACTTGTGGGGACCAGAGCTCTGTTGGGCGCTCCTTCCTTGATGTCAACCCACCATTTTGCAGCATTCATCACCGTAATGAGCTTAATATCGTTCAAACGATTACAATATAGATGGAAATGTGAGCAAAGCATCAGGACTTTGAGAAAAATAAAATCAAGCGGATTGATATGCCAAATGCATTCTGTTATAATAGAAGCAACTTGGAGGAGCTATTGGTTTGATTTACATAAAAATGACTCAAGCTTATATAAACATGCTAAAACACTATTGTTGGGAATAGTCACGTTTAAATACTTTTTGAGAGCAGATTCCATTTCGATCAGCTTCAAAGCTGTAACATAATTTATTTATTATTCATTTACATTATAAATTCATAGTTTTAATCTTACATTCTAGTATTATAATCTAGCGGACCTTTTTTCCCAACTCACTGTAACTCTTAATGTACGCAAAAAGTACATAAAAGCATGCCTAAAGCATGTATAAGAACGATATTCAACTCGTTAATCAGAAAATGTATGAAAAATGTTTAGATATATTTCCCAACACATTAAAAAAAGATTTTTTTTTTATCTTTATTAAGGAGGCTTTCAGCCCTTGGTTGGCTCACCTCCGAAAAAAAGAATTTTGTCCTGTCAAAACGTTTACCAATTTGGATCCAAATATATACAGAACATCAGACGAAATAATTAAAATGATTAAACGGTAGGGTGTTCCATGAATATATTAAAAAAAATGATTTTTATACTAATTTGAGTCACCTTAATGTTTGTCAAATCAATATTTCCTCCGAATTCCTCCTAATAAAATAGAGTGCATTTGGTAGTTGGATGTCTATACTTTCATATGGTTGGTGTTTGATCTGCCACAATTTGCCTCAATTAAAGATATGGACATAGCAAAATTGCATTATATAATATGAAAAAGTCGAATAACTTCTCTAATATACCTCCGAAATATCCACATTTTTTAGGAAAACGTGTGATTTGATGTACTTGTTCACTTTGTAGAACATGTCCATGTCGAAAAACAATAAGAAAAAGTTTTCTTGAAAAAAACTGGTTTTAGATACGATTTTTTGAAATTTCATCATAACTCGCTACCGTTGAAAGATAGAGAGTTGGTATATTCTACGAAGTTGTTTGTATTTTTAAACTCTATCACTTTTGCAGCGGTCCAAATTTTTTGAACGAAAATGAAAAAAAAATTGGATCACCCTAACGCGAATTTTTAGGTCACCCTACCATTTATAAAAATGGCTTATTTTTTGGTAAAATTTTCTTCCGAAGACCCCACCTATGTAAAATCAACCGATTGCACCAAATAACCAAATAAAAAAAAACGCACGTTTTTGGCTTGCTGCGCCCACTGTGCATTGTCGAGAAAGTTTCCAACACGAAAACATCCTAGACTGGACCGAGAATCGAACTCGCCATCTCCGGATTGGCAATCCTACGACTGCTACTGGAGACCCATACATCGCTCTGCAAAACGATGTCGTCAGCGAACGGCTTCTCGTCAATTTATTGAAAGACTGCGACTCAGGGTTTGAATCCTAAAGAGAATGAACAAGTCTCTCACTTATCATCTCTGTATACATATACGATATGAAGCATACCGCGAGAGACTATTTTTCCCAAGCTGTCATGATAGAGAACCGATTCGGGAGGCTATACCCAATGATAAATTTCTTTTAGAAAGCTCCAAATGCGGGGAGCACTAGCTCTGATGATGAATTTCAACTTGTTCTACATAGCTGTGCAGTAACCAACACGAAATGAACAAAAACAAAGCGAGAATCATTATTTTTCTGTGGGGACTGCCTATCCGATTCTGTTTTTTCGCACTTGTATACAAGTTTGATAAATTTGTTATCATGGCTTGTTATGATTCGGAACAGTTCTTGCCTCTCTTTTATCGTTGTTCGTTATCTATTGAGAGCGATTTCTGCAAACCCTTCGGCGATGTATTCAAATCCATATGACGACCCAGCAACACCCTCTACGAACACCTATATATGAATGGCTTTGCTACGAAACCGGACAACCCCCTTGGAATAATGGAATATGTGCCACACTACTATTGGAACCCAAACTCCGTAATCTGCACCAACCAAGATAAAACCACTAAAAAAATTGATTATCAAATAGCATCGGAACCCTTCGCGCTCCTCCTCGGCAGGTTTAGTCATCAACGTCAACAAACCCAAATCGTTGGATGTAAACACGGTGACTCCTTCCAGTTTCACAGTAGCAGGGCAACCAGTGGAGAATGTTGAAAGCCTCCAATATCTTGGTAGACGACTCGATACAATCGGCAACGACCTAGGCGACGAATAAAGGATCACGATTGGAAGCTTGGAACATGGAACTGCAAGTCGCTAGGCTTCGCAGGTTGCGACAGGATAATCTACGATGAATTACATCCCCGCAAATTCGATGTCGTAGCGCTGCAGGAAATCTGCTGGACAGGACAGAAAGTGTGGAAAAGCGGGCATCGGGCGGCTACCTTCTACCAAAGCTGTGGCACCACCAACGAGCTGGGAACCGGCTTCATAGTGCTGGGAAAGATGCGCCAACGTGTGATTGGGTGGCAGCCAATCAACGCAAGGATGTGCAAGCTGAAGATAAAAGGCCGTTTCTTCAACTATAGCATCATCAACATGCATTGCCCACAGGAAGGGAGATCCGACGACGAGAAAGAAGCGTTCTATGCACAGCTGGAGCAGACATACGATGGATGCCCACTGCGGGACGTCAAACTCGACATCGGTGACATGAACGCTCAGGTAGGAAGGGAGGAAATGTATAGACCGGTCATCGGACCGGATAGTCTGCATACCGTATTGAACGACAACGGCCAACGATGCATAAACTTTGCAGCCTCCCGCGGAATGGTAGTCCGAAGCACTTTCTTCCCCCGCAAGAATATCCACAAGGCCACATGGAAATTACCTAATCAAGTAACGGAAAACCAAATCGACCACGTTCTAATCGACGGTAAATTCTTCTCCGACATCACGAACGTACGCACTTACCGCAGTGCGAATATTGAATCCGACCACTACCTCGTTTCAACACGTTTCAACACGCGTCGGAGTCGTCCGCCGCGGCTAAACATTGGGCGGGTACTAGACGGTAGACTAGCCCAAGACTACGTGCAGCAGCTGGAAGTGGCACTCCCAACGGAAGAGCAGCTAGGCGCAGCATCTCTTGAAGATGGCTGGAGAGATATTCGATCCGCCATTGGAAGCACCGCAACCGCTGCACTAGGCACGGTGGCTGGTTGAACCGTTCACGTAAGGGCCACGTGCCACAGCCCGATAAGTGTAAGGACATAAACGGGAACCTTCTTACGAACGAGCGTGAGGTGATCCAAAGGTGGCGGCAGCACTAAGAAGAGCACCTGAATGGCGATATGGCAGACAACGGTGGCGGTATGGTAATGAACCTAGGAGCACGCGCGCAGGACATGCGACTTCCGGTTCCGAATCTCCAGGAAATCCAGGAGGAGACCGGCCGGCCGAAAAACAACAAAGCACCGGAGTTGACCGACTACCAGGAGAGCTGTTTAAGCACGGTGGTGAGGCACTGGCTAGAGCGCTACACTGGGTGATTACCAAGGTTTGGGAGGAGGAGGTTCTGCCGCAGGAGTGGATGGAAGGTGTTGTGTGTCCCATCTAGAAAAGGGCGATAAGCTGGATTGTAGCAACTACCGCGCAATTACATTGCTGAACGCCGCCAATTGCAAGAGAGTTCGTGGGGCAGTACCAGGCAGGATTTATGGGTGAACGCTCTACCACAGACCAGGTATTCGCCATACGTCAGATATTGCAGAAATGCCGCGAATACAACGTGGGCACGTTCTATTTATCGATTTCAAAGACGCATATGATACAATCGATTGGGACCAGCTGTGGCAGCTAATGCATTAAAACAGATTTCCGGATAAACTGATACGGTTGATCAAGGCGACGATGGATCGGGTGATGTGCGTAGTTCGAGTTTCAGGGGCATTCTCGAGTCCCTTCGAAACGCGTAGAGGGTTACGGCAAGGTGATGGTCTTTCGTGTCTGCTATTAAACATCGCTTTGGAGGGAGTAATACGAAGGGCAGGGATTGACACGAGTGGTACGATTTTCACGAAGTCCGTCCAGTTATTTGGTTTCGCCGACGACATTGATATCATGGCACGTAACTTTGAGAGGATGGAGGAAGCCTACATCAGAATGAAAAGCGAAGCTAAACGGATTGGACTAGTCATCAACACGTCGAAGACGAAGTACATGATAGGAAGAGGCTCAAGAGAGGTCAATGTAAGCCACCCACCACGAGTTTCTATCGGTGGTGACGAAATCGAGGTGGTTGAAGAATTCGTGTACTTGGGCTCACTGGTGACCGCCGATAACGATACCAGCAGAGAAATTCGGAGGCGCATAGTGGCTGGAAATCGTACGTACTTTGGACTCCGCAAGACACTCCGATCGAATAGAGTTCGCCGCCGTACCAAACTGACTATCTACAAAACGCTTATAAGACCGGTAACTCTCTACGGACACGAGACCTGGACGATGCTCGTGGAGGACCAACGCGCACTGGGAGTTTTTGAAATGAAAGTGTTGCGTACCATCTATGGTGGGGTGCAGATGGCGGACGGTACGTGGAGGAGGCGAATGAACCACGAGTTGCGTCAGCTGTTGGGAGAACTATCCATCGTTCACACCACGAAAATCGGAAGACTGCGGCGGGCCGGGCACGTAGCCAGAATGTCGGACAGTAATCCGATGAAAATGGTTCTCGACATCGATTCAACGGGAACAAGGAGACTAGGTGCACAGCGGGCAAGGTGGATCGATCAGGTGGAGGACGACTTGCGGACCCTCCGCAGACTGCGTGGTTGGCGAAGTGCAGCCATGGACCGAGCTGAATGGAGAAGTCTTTTATGTGCAGCACAGGCCACTCCGGCCTTAGTCTGATGATAGATAGATCTTGGTAGCCAAATGGCGTCAGACGGCGGTACCAAGATCGACATAGGCGCACGGATCAAGAAAGCAAGGGCTGCCTTTGCGAGTTTAAGAAATATCTGGAAAACAGGCAGATAAGTGAACGCACCAAAATACGAATTTTCAACTCTAACGTGAAATCTGTGCTGTTATACGCTAGCGAAACATGGTGTGTATCGGTGGAGAACACTCAACGGCTGCAGGTGTTCATTAACAGATGCCTGCGGTATATAATTCGGGCCTGGTGGCCTCACAACTGGATCTCAAACAACGAGCTCCATCGTCGTTGTCACCAGAGGCCAATAGCAACAGAAATTTGGGGTCGGAAGTGGGGCTGGGTCGGCCACACTCTACGTAGGGGCGGAAACGAAATCTGTAAACAAGCATTAAACTGGAACCCAGCGGGACATCGCAGCAGAGGCAGACCCAGAGGCTCATGGCGGCGAAGCCTCAATAAAGAAATAAAAGAAGTCGACCAAAGTCTAACCTGGCAACAGGTTAAAGCGATAGCTGAGAGGATGGACATCTTTCAAGTCGGCCCTTTGCACCACCGGAGGTGTACAGGATCCATAAGTAAGTAAAAATCGAAACCCTTCCGGTTCAAATGAGACAAAATTAGAATATCAAATTTGCAGCGGTACCTATCTGGGCCGTCTGATGCCTCTAAAATAAAAATTTGCAAGGCACCCTTATGGGCCGCACGAAAAACTAGAAAGTAAAACAACAAAATATGTAAATTGCCATGTTAATTTATTTTAATTTGCGAAAAGAGGTGAGCCAACCCAGGGCTGTAAACCTCTAAAATAAAGACAAAAAAATAACACGGGCCTTTCCGCCAAAGTGCGAAGCCTTCGTGTCATTTGTAGTAGATTGCAAAAAGGTTTGTATGTTTTTTCCACTTACTTCTGAGAAAGGAAAATTTCCTCGAATGCATCCAAAACTCAGTTAAAAATTTTCCTACATAAGCCGAGAGCTTCATAAACCACCTAGCAGATATATTGTCACTATGAATGGGGTTCCAATTAATTGGTCTAGCGAAGCTGAATATTTAGGATTTCTGCTAGATCAAAAATTAACTTTTAAAAATCACATTGAAGACATTCAAGACAAATGTAACAATAAATATATTAAGTAGACACAGAAAATCAAAACTTTGTCTTAAGATTTTTTTTTTTGATTTATAAACATTGGACTAGTTGCTGCAATACCAGAAAGTGGGCATTTCAGAGGATTCAAAATAAAATTTTGAAAATGATTCTGAAATTGTCTCCGTGGTAAAGTACCAATGTACTTCACAGAATTTCTAATATTGAGATATTGCAACAAATGTCCAATAAAATAATTTTCAATTTTAGACAAAAATCGTTGCAATCTTCAATTGCAACGATTAGCCCCTTGTACCCTTAGTATGAATTAGGTTATGTTTAGTTTAAGTTGAAAACATTGTAATTCAATCAGAGGAAATATCCTAACTGATAAGAGTACTTGCATTAATCTCTAATAATTAGATAATAATTAGCAAATAAAATTAGTTTAAACAATAAAGCTTATTAAGCAGCGGTGCCAGCTGCAGTATAACTTTCCGGGAGCTGCAAAATATAAAAAAGAGAATGTCCTTTATACAATTCTGCGTTTCAAGTCTTCAGGTTACTCAGACTTGCGTCACAACATATAACAACATAACTCATATCTTAATAATCTGTAATTTAGTACCGCCCTGCATGGAGACAGTCACACGACTATTGGATGGTGGAAACTGAAAACTCCAACAAAGAGACACCCTTAAGGGCACCGCGCGCACAATGCGGCACAGTACAATAATGTGGCCTCATCGTAACGCAACGAGTAAATGAGAGATCGTTTGCTCTAAGTGTGAGCATAAGCCAATTTTCCAATTAGCCGAGATTACAGTCACTAAAATTGGGTCTGATGACGGCGCGTCACAATGCTTATCTTTTATTCTGCACCACACTTTGGCTCCTTAGCAGACAACGGCGACCGGCACTAAGGGCCGCGAGAAGTTGCTGCTTCTTGTTTGTTGCTTCAGTTGGTTGGATTTTATCGCGCTGGGTCAATATGGAACACAGGCGCTTTATCGTTATAAATCTCTTTGTGTTGAGGAAAGCGTTAATTCAGCAAAATTGTGTTGATTTGTTTGTTTTTAGATATTACCTGGCCAAATAGCACCGACTGCAGCCGTTCTCAAAAGTTGTTTGAAACTATATTGAACAAACATCAACAATCCAGATTTCCAATCATGACACTTTACGCGCTATTTGACGTGTTTCATTTATTTCTATCGTACAACAATACAATTGTTGATTTTTCCTTTTGCAGAACGGTTTGGCCCTACTCCAATGCTGCTTAAAGTAAACTGTGTCGTCGTTTGGGCCTTTTATAAATGGGAGGGTGGTGCCCGATTTAGCAATGGGTCAAATAACCAACTCCGGAAGGTATGCGCACTCTGCACAGCCGAGGTTAAGAAAATATGCAACAATAGGCAAACAAACTCAGCCGAGTCTGGCGCTGGACGCATTTCAGCGAGCTGGGTTACGCATTTGAGGTTTTGCAAGCGATCCCACAATCACCGTAGAATTGTATCCGGTCGGTAGGGCAAGAAAATTATCGTCAGTCATATCCAATTGAGCGTTCCACAGAGTAGGTATCTGTTACAGGCGTGCGTGAGAATTGTAGGATTTGTTTACCAAAGTTGCACCATATTGATGCAATGCGTATGAGAAACAAGTTTATATTTTTATTGCGGAAGATGAATGTGGCAAGTTATTTGAAAACAAAAAGAATGCGTGTCAGTAGGTTAGTGATATGAATTATACTTCGTTTTGCAAAATAACGGCAATTAGAAAAGCACGAGTGGTTTCTCTACGGGCGGTGTCGAAGTTTTTCCAAATTTATCAACTGACAACGCGCTTCATAATTGCCTTCTCAGTGCCCAGTGCTAAAAAAAGCCAAATACAAATCAATAATCATTCCTTTGTTTTTGATAGAATGACTTTGAGATGATAAACCGGAACAGTAACACTACTTGGAAATAGTTTTGAAATTGATTACATTATATGAACAGTCAGCATTACGCACCTTACTTTTCTCATGAATATTAAAAGTTTCATAAGCGTTGTAGAATAATTGAAAACAGCTCTAATTTGTGGAGATGTCTCATTTTGCATATTCATTTGATTTATTATTTTGGCCATTCATCTACTATTGAAAATTCTGTTTTTGATTTTTTGTCAATTTAGTATGTATGGTATTTAGTCTGTTTGGAAACATAACTTCTTAGCGCTTTGACCAATTTGGACCATCTTCGACTTTCTGTCTTTCTCGTATACTTAGTTTACGTAAAGGCTATAAAAAAACAACATTTTTAAAGGAGTCTCGGAGACCCATAGTGTTATATACGAATCGACTCAGGTCGACGAATTGAGGTGATGTCTGTATGTGTGTATGTATGTACGTGCGCAAAAACTCACTTATTTTTTGGCACTTATCCTTAACCGATTTCCTCACAACAAGTTTCTTTCGACGGGGAAACCCATCCCTTTGTTTTTTAGTAATGGTCAAAATACGATTTATATAAAAAAAACACGCTCAATGAGTTCACTCATTTTTTAACTAAACTAATGCACGAGAAAGGCACCAAAGAGGATCAATCAGGGTTTTTTGTTCACGCACATTTAGACATCACCGCATTTCTTTAAGCTGTGTTGATTGGTAAATAACACTTTAGATCTGTGCTCCTATCAAAAGTTCATTTTAATGTGATCATATAGTTATGTATGTAGCTTCTACGAATACTTAGAGTGCAAGAAAGGCACAAACGAAAAACCACACTTAACCCGCTGCATATTAGAACCGACTTCAAATAAATTAACTCTGGCTGTGCTTGACAAAAGCGGTTTGCCCCTACCCAGTGGCTAGCGAAACCGTCATCTGCATTCCTCGCCATTGACTGCTACCACGTTGAGTGCACACACAGAAGTGCATCCCACGAGGCAGGGTCGCAGTCGCAAGCTAGCCAACAACGCTCTTCAGCAGAACCAACGAGAACGCGAAATGTGCAGGAGAACAAATTCGTTTAATGTGGAGCGGAGAATACGAAGCTGTTGCTGCTGTTGTGGTTGCACAAAATTGGTTCCATCGAGAAATTAAACTCAGATAAATAAATAATAGATCTGACCTAGTTTCGCTCTGTGAGCAAGAAAGACCAACTTGTGTCAGTATTCAACAATGGTTTCGAACGCTTGACCATTTATTTTTATAATGCAAACAGTATTGATTCTCTTGCCATATTTGATTGCTTGTAGTTGACATAATAAATGGTCCCAAGTTTTGATGACCGTATGACTTCTATAAATATTACGCTCTGAAATGTGGCACTTTTTCGATGAGTGATAGGATTCTAGGACTGACTATTTTCAATGCCACTATATCAAACTCAGTTGCACGAAATGTCGATGGTGATGCAAATTTAACATTTCATTCCTTTCTCTATTAGTAGGAAAATAGATAGATTCCATCAGCTACTAACAACTCTACGAAAACCGTTTGTTCGCGCACGGGAGGACCCTTTTGATTTACGTTGTGTGATTTTGATGATTAATTAGACTCGTTTGATTACCCAACCGTCCTGCCATGGCGGAGGCACAAGGAAGACTATTTTATTGTCTCTATATGTGTGTATACATGAAGTATAGGGATGTTACATTTATTGTGTGCTGTTTGTACAAACATACCGGCCGGCTAAAACCTATGGTTTTCATATACAAAAGTTTAGACGTTACTGAATGGATACAATAAAACATACATAATTGATAACAAACATTTTTTCAAATAACTTGAATACACCACTTCAAACGTAACTTGTAAAACACCAACTTGTTAAATATAATTGAAAACTAGTGCTGGAATAGGTTCTGAATTGTAACGCCAGTATTTGATTTCCCATTCTCGATCGTCGATCTATCAGCTTGAAGCGAATCCAACAACGAACTGACCATTTTTGTGAACATATTGCCTAACCAATACTGTGCCGGTTGCAACGGTATCGTATAGGAAGCTAGACACATGGATGTTCTGCCAGATAGCTACCCGCGAGAGGGGCCACACTATCGTAGCTGGTAGTGAATTGGCTCTATTGTGCTGATGATGATCATGATGATGCTGAAGAAACACAAGACTGCAACAACTTATCCATCGATATTCGCAGGTAACCAATCGCACTTCTACGCCCGTCACGGCACCAATTATGTTCGCGCACGGGAGGACCCTTTTGATTTACGTTGTGTGATTTTGATGATTAATTAGACTCGTTTGATTACCCAACCGTCCTGCCATGGCGGAGGCACAAGGAAGACTATTTTATTGTCTCTATATGTGTGTACTGTGTGTGTGTATACATGAAGTATAGGGATGTTACATTTATTGTGTGCTGTTTGTACAAACACCGTTTTATCTACACATCCAATCATATCACACTGCAATATGTATGCAAATGAGCCACTATCTGCCAATCCAACCACCGGAATCAGGGAATGCATAAACATTGACCGGACCGGGTCGGCGATGATTGATGACCAATTAACTGTAAAAAAAAGCTCTGCCTACGTGCACTAAGATATCTACTTTCGTTTGCGTGTGTTCCACTTGGTGTTGTTGATGTTGGAAAAATGATACCTGCAGCATAAAAGCAAAAAGGCGCATAGTTTTATTGGAACGCAATATGCACGTACGATCGAATCAACAAACGCGAGCAGCATTGTTAATATATTCGTACGTATCCCAGTGCACGTGTATGTCCCCATTGGATTGATATGATTTTATGGACGCGGTTGGCAGAACTTGTTCCACAAAACGGTCACCTGCTAGTCCGGCTTTGGGAACCATAATAACAAACACGGAGGAAGAGAAAATTAAATGGTCATCCCGTTGTTGTTTCGACCGACCTTTCCATACATGGAGCTCACATGAGGCGGGGTAGTGGAAAGTGACAATCATGCCAATACGATACTTCCCTTTAGTACCATGATCATCATTTCGATCGAATATGGAATGTGTGCCGTGGTAGCGTTTCGAATGTTAATCAAAATACGAATTGGAGTTCGATCGAACTCACATGCTGTAGTTGATATCGACGCCGAATAAATTGTGATAGCAACACACCGTTTATCATTGCATGACTTAGGAGTTTTATTAACGATATTTACGGGACCAAGGACCACGTGGTTAGTTGAGTCAGGAGGTAGCTGAGATGAAAATTTGACAGAGGAATTTTTAATAACTTCTTTTTCAAGTTTGTTGTTATCGTTTTGACTCAAATCCCGAAAATACTTATATTCTGAACACTCGTCACATAGAAATTTATCTGAAATATTTGGGTATTATTGCATAAATAAGCTATTTTTCTTGGCAGGCTTGGAGATCAAGGCCAATATACTGCCGCTAACCGCAAGTCGAGCACATCTGTATATGGCGGCCCATATACAGATGTGCTCGACTTGCGGTTAGCGGCAGTATAGCTGTCCAAAAATTAGATATCGTTGAAATTTGGTTGTATACTATTTCGCCGAAAACCATTTCGCGGAAAATTTTTTCGCGGTACGACATTTCACGGAATGTATCAACTCTCCGAAACACATTTCGCGGAATGCACCTTTTTTCCGAAACACATTTCGCGGAATGTACCTTTTCACCGAAAGTCATTCCACGGAATGTCATTTGGCGGTATTCAGTTAGAATAATTATCACCCGAAACCGACCCGTACACGAGATTTTTTGTATTCGTAAACTCGTACTTAACCCGAACACGACGTAATTTAATTATTTAAGTCCGCACTAAAGTTTTGCCCGGAAAATTAAAACTAGATATTTTCTGGTTCTTTTTGAATCGAAAAAAATGTAAGCCCAAACAACGAACAATTAACAAAAATTAATAAAATAATAATCAGTATTTAATTTCATAAACCAGTACCCGACCAGGACCTGATTTTTTTATCTCACAAACTCGTACCCGAACCCGATGTTGTACAAATTTTTCAAACCCGAATCCAACTCAAACTCTTCGAGTTCCGGTTCGTTTCGGGTTTCAAAACCCGAAACCCGAACATCTCTAGTCTGCCCCGTGTAAGGCGAAAGGAGTTGATAATGTCTTCTTTAAAAGAACGCGTCTGCCCGGTATAAGGCGAAGGGAAGAGTAACGTCTACTTCAAATGAATGCATCTGCTTGATATAAGACGAAAGGAGTTGATAATGCCTTCTTTAAAAGAACGCGTCTATCCTGTGTAAGGCGAAAGGAGTTGATAATGCCTTCTTTGAATGGATGCGTATGTCCGGTATAAGGCGAAAGGAGGGCTAATGCTTTCTTCAAGTGGATGCATCTGCCCGGTATAAGGCGAAGAGAGGGGTAATGCCTTCTTTAAATGGATGCATCTGCCCGGTATAAGGCAAAAGGGGTTGATAATGCCTTCTTCAAAAGAATGCGTCTGTCCGGTGTAAGGCGAAGGGAGGGGTAACGCCTGCTTTAAAAGGATGCATCTGCTCAGTATAAGGCGAAAGGAGTTGATAATACCTTCTTCGAATGGATGCGTCTGCCCGGTATAAGGCGAAAGGAGTTGATAAAACCTTCTTTAAAAGAACAAATCTACCCGGTTCAAGGGGAGGTAATGCCTTCTTTAAATGGTAGCGTCTGCCCGCTTTGTACCCGGTACAAAGCGAGCAGACGCTACCATTTCCCGATATTAGGCAAAAGGAAGAAATAAATGATTATTCATAAAAACGTCTATCCACAACAAAGTAAAAATAGGAGATAATCCCTTCATTATATCTGGCCCGTCTGCCAGATACAATAAAGGATTTGTAAGAGACAATTGAAATTTTGAAAACTTCTTCTACATATTCTTGGAGGCATTTCTTATGCATGTAACTTGGCTTAGTAGGTAAGGATGTAATAATTGTGGAAGTGCTGAATAAACACTAAACTATTATTATCAATATTCCGCAAAACGGTGCTTTCCGCGAAATGGTACATTCCGCCAAAAGTCATTCGGCGAAAAGGTACAAACCGCCAAATATCGTACCGCGAAAAGTTACAAACCGCCAATGTTCAACCGCGAAATTGAATTCCGCGAAATAGTTTTCGGTGAAATGTTATACAATCTTGAAATTTTGTACTTTAGTGCTTCTAAGGTAGTGTTCGGAATTTAAATCAAAGTGTCATATATTTGAGACAACTTTTACTATATGTGTTTGACAGAATAAAATCATTCAGTATTGATAGTTATAATCCATAAAATTTGAATATCAAGCGCTTATATAAAAATTCGAAGGATTTCCCGTTGAAATCCAAAAAGAAATCTCGTTGTGATAGTATTTTTGAAAGGAGAAGAGGTGTTTGACTGAAAGTTATTGTGTCGAAAGCCACAACCAAACAAACTTTGGAGGTGAAGAAAGCACTCATGTGACCAAAGCTTATTAAACCTGTGCGCCGATTGAAAATTTATCGACGGCGGCCGGATATATCATTTTCAGTCAGCGGTGGTGGCGTGGCGGCGACACGCCGTTGGTAATCGGCGAAGGAGGCGTGGCCAGAAACCCACCAACTTACAGGATTCTTCCGGAAATATCTCCAGGAGTTATTCTAGGATTACTATTGGAAATACAATTGCGAGTTCCTCCAGAAATTTCTGATAGCACGGAAATCTCTCTAGGTATTTCCCAAAACATTCCTCCATGAAGCCCCCGATAAAATCGTTTTGGAATTCTTCAGTAATTGCTCTGGACATTTCTGAACAAATTCCTCTAGAAATGGAATCCACACGAAAATTCCTCTGGAAATTATATATATTTCAAATTCTCCCGGCAATTCCCCAGAAAGTTGTACAGAAATTACTTCCGAAAATCCCCCAATTTTTTTCCTCGTACTTCACCCCAAATTTTGCCTTTAGATAATATTCCAAAAATTCTACTGCTTTCTCTTCCTCTAGCTCCCTCAGGAGTTTCCGTGGAAAAAGACAGTGTTAAGATGAGATGGTAGGTTCAGTGAAACTAGCAACACTGTCAGTTAAATGTATTCTAATACTGAGGCAATAAGATCAGATTGCAGTTGCGGTGGATACGGTGGTTTGCGAAATGAATTGGAACTAGATTGTAAGTTACTTTATATTCATTTCATTTATTTAGTTAACATCTAAACAGATAACACTGAATCAACAATTTGACGCCACAATGCATGGTTCGAGGCTGCATCTCTCCATCCTCGGATACGCCCCACGCTCGCCAAGTCGTTTTGCACCTGGTCTGCCCATCTCGCTTGCTGCGCTCCACGCCGTCTCGTACCTGCCGGATCGGAAGCGAACACCATCTTTGCAGGGTTGCTGTCCGGCATTCTTGCAACATGTCCTGCCCATCGTACCCTTCCGGCTTTAGCTACCTTCTGGATACTGGGTTCGCCGTAGAGTTGGGCGAGCTCATGGTTCATTCTTCGCCGCCACACACCGTCTTCTTGCACACCGCCAAAGATGGTCCTAAGCACCCGTCTCTCGAATACTCCGAGTGCTTGCAAGTCCTCCTCGAGCATTGTCCATGTTTCATGTCCGTAAAGGACAACCGGTCTTATAAGCGTCTTGTACATGACACATTTGGTGCGGTGGCGAATCTTTTTCGACCGCAGTTTCTTCTGGAGCCCGTAGTAGGCCCGACTTCCACAGATGATGCGCCTTCGTATTTCACGACTAACGTTGTTGTCAGCCGTTAGCAAGGATCCGAGGTAGACGAATTCCTCGACCACCTCGAAGGTATCCCCGTCTATCGTAACACTGCTTCCCAGGCGGACCCTGTCGCGCTCGGTTCCGCCCACAAGCATGTACTTTGTCTTTGACGCATTCACCACCAGTCCAACTTTTGTTGCTTCACGTTTCAGGCGGGTGTACAGTTCTGCCACCTTTGCAAATGTTCGGCCGACAATGTCCATGTCATCCGCGAAGCAAATAAATTGACTGAATCTGTTGAAAATCGTACCCCGGCGGTTACACCGGCTCTCTGCATGACACCTTCTAGAGCAATGTTGAACAACAGGCACGAAAGTCTTAGTCCCCGGCGCGATTCGAACGAACTGGAGTGTTCGCCCGAAATCTTCACACAGTTTTGCACACCATCCACCGTTGCTTTGATCAGTCTGGTAAGCTTACCAGGGAAGCTGTTCTCGTCCATAATTTTCCATAGCTCTACGCGGTCTATACTGTCGTATGCCGCCTTGAAATCAACGAACAGATGGTGCGTTGGGACCTGGTACTCACGACATTTTTGAAGAATTTGCCGTACAGTAAAGATCTGGTCCGTTGTCGAGCGGTCGTCAACGAAGCCGGCTTGATAACTTCCCACGAACTCGTTCACTAATGGTGACAGACGACGGAAGATGATCTGGGATATCACTTTGTAGGCGGCATTAAGGATGGTGATCGCTCGAAAGTTCTCACACTCCAGCTTGTCGCTTTTCCTGTAGATGGGGCATATAACCCCTTCCTTCCACTTCTCCGGTAGCTGTTCAGTTTCCCAGATTCTGACTATCAATTTGTGCAGGCAAGTGGCTAGCTTTCTCGGGCACATCTTGATGAGCTCAGCTCCGATACCATCTTTACCAGCTGCTTTATTGGTCTTTAGCTGTTGGATGGCATCCTTAACTTCCCTCAAGGTGGGGGCTGGTTGGCTTCCATTGTCCGCTGAACTGACGTAGTCATCTCCTCCGATGCCCTGACTATCACTGCCTGTACTCTCAGCGCCATTCAAATGTTCCTCGTAGTGCTGCTTCTACCTTTCGATCACCACATGTTCGTCCGTCAAGATGCTCCCATCCTTATCCCGGCACATTTCGGCTCGTGGCACGAAGCCTTTGCGGGATACGTTGAGCTTCTGGTAGAACTTGCGTTTGCGTGTTTCTTGAGAACGGCACAGCTGTTCCATCTCCTCGCACTCCGCTTCTTCCAGGCGGCGTTTCTTCTCCTGAAAAAAGCGGGTCTGCTGTCTCCGCTTCCGTCTATAACGTTCCACGTTCTGCCGGGTTCCTTGCTGCAGCGCGACCGCCCGCGCTGCGTCCTTCTCCTCCAGAATCTGTCTGCACTCTTCGTCGAACCAATCGTTCCGTCGACTTCGTCCCACATACCCGACGTTGTTCTCCGCTGCGTCGTTAATGGCTGCTTTAACTGTATTCCAGCAGTCCTCAAGAGGGCCCCATCGAGCTCACCCTCTTCCGGCAACGCTGCCTCGAGATGCTGCGCGTATGCAGTGGCGATATCAGGTTGCTTCAGTCGCTCTAGGTCGTACCGCGGTGGTCGTCGGTACCGAACATTGTTGATGACGGATAGTTTTGGGCGCAGTTTAACCATCACCAGATAGTGTTGTTGGTGCTTTTACTATAGCTGATTCCCTGCATCGCTTGAAAGTTCCGGATTATCTGTGCAGGATTCTGAAAAGCTATTTTCAGAACAGGATATTGTTACACCGACGCTGGTCAGCAGTCGATTAAAATGCCAGCAGGTGTTCCACAGGGATCGATCCTCGGACAGGTCTGTGGAATACCATGTATGACGGAGTATTACGCTTTAATCTCTCGGCCAGTGTGAAAATAGAAGGCTTTGCGGATGATGTAATGCTAGAGGTTACAGGCGATACTCTCGACGAAGTTGAATTGAAAGCTACATACGCGATTAGCAGAATCGAAGAATGGCTCAACTCAAGGAGGTCGGCGTTAGCACATCTCAGGACTGAGGTTGTTGTGGTGCATAACCACCATGGGTTTGCATAACCACCATGGGTTATGATCGACGATAAGCTCTATTTTACGAGCCACGTCGATTATGTACGCCAAAGGGCTTCATTGGCGATAAAATCTATGGGTTAGGGACAAAAGTTCGAAAGGACAAAACGTCGAAAAACAAAAGGTCGAAAGCACAAATGGTCGAAAAGGACAAAAGGTCGAAAGGGACAAAAGGACGAAAGACCAAAACTTCGAACGAGACAAAAGGTCGAAATAAAAAGAACAACAGGTCGAAAAGGACAAAAGGTCGAAATAGACAAGAAACTAAAACGGAGAGAATTAATCTCGCACCAGAGTTGTCTCACACAGTTGGCAAAAACCCTGTTCTTTAAATTGGGAAAGTTTTTTGATCACCGTACATGACTCAATCATTATTGATTTATTGGCCTGATTTATTACCCTGCTCTTTCATTTTTCACAATTTTAAACAATTAAATAAAATTCAATTAGTGAGTACAACTAATAGATGGAGCACGCGCACATTAAATACACGTCGGTATATTTTCAATGTGCGCACCCGCGTGCACACATTGAATACATTTTATTTAGTTGTTAAAAATAGGGAAAAATAGAAGAGCTTTTGTTTTATTCATTTTCTAAATCAACAATCTTTTTTATTTGTAAAAGAACTATCTAGCTACATATTTATAAGACTATTTCATAGTAATTACTCCTTCTTTAAAAATTGCTCATTCTTCAACTTTGATTGATTAGACTAGTGTGTTAGTTCTGCTTGAAGTTAAATGCATTTCACATATTCCTTTGGAATAAGCCCAACTTGTTATCAACTTGTTCTTGATTGACATTTTGTCGCTTTGAACATTTTGTCCTTTTTGACCTTTTGTCCCTTTCGACCTTTTCGACTTTTTGTCCCATTCGACCTTTCGACCTTCTGTCCCTTTCGACGTTTTGTCTTTTCAACATTTTGTCCATTCGACCTTTTGTCCTTTCAGCCTTTTGTCTTTTCGACCTTTTGTCTTTCGGCCTTTTGTCCTTTCGACCTTTTGTCTTTCGACCTTTTGTCATAGATTCAAAATCTTTATAGTGAATGATGTCCAACAGATCGGCGGTGCAAAGTCAGGTGCGTAGGCTTATAGCGGGTGTAGCATTGTCTATTATACGATACGGCGTACCAGCTTGGTCCAAAGCACTAGAGGCCAGGTGCAATGTTAAAAAATTAATCAGGGTACACCGGCTGATGTGTCAGTGGGTTGCAAGCGCATACCGCACCTTATCTTATGATGCGTCGTGCGTCATTGCTGGGATGATGCCGTTAGACATACTTCTGGAGGAGGATGTGGAGTGCTGCAACGACAGGGACTCGGTGATAGTGCTTCGTGTCACGAGAGCAGCTTCATTGCTCAAATGCCAAAAAGTATGGGACACTGCAGTCAAAGGTCGTCAGGTCAACTTCCACATATCGCAGGCGTTGTTTGAACATGGTTGATTTAAAAAGTTCCTGCTTAGGTTCGAGTTCGCTGATTCTGCGGAGTGCTCGGAATGTGTAGGTGGGGAATAATTGAAAGATCATGTGATGTTTGCATGCCCGCGATTCGATGTTGAACGCAATGCCATGCTGCTTATCAGCGACATGGATACAACCCTGGACAACCTCCTTGAGAGGATGTGTCGGGAACAGATTATGTCGAAGTTACAGCACTGGAGGCGTCTTGAAGCCCTCCGTATGTAGATGTAAAGGTCATTGCGGTTCATGCGCGGTGATTGCTGTCGGAGTGCCTGTCTCCTATGTGAGTTTATGATACAGACCGAAAGGTTACTATCATAGCTTGCGATCGACGGGTGGTAAGGCTTGAAGTCGATGTTGTGTGTAATAACGTCGAGTGCGTTAGCATAGGCGAGAGCGTTCTCAACAGTCCCCCTTGATGTATTGCTTAATTACGGACCAAGGGATAGGTTGGATTTTAGTTGATTTTAGTAAGACTCTATATTGCTGGTGCCACATGGCACAAAATAATTTAAGGGTGTCCAAATAGGATCGGAATCCCAAACGACATCAAGCTATGAATACAGCAACGAAATTACTGTAGACAAAAGCAATGCGCAAATCAAATACATTTGCGGGATTTGACTGATGTACAAAAACCTTTAATGAAACCCCGTCATATCTCGCAATTGGCAAACATATTGGAAGCTTCTCTCAGAGCGCAGAGAGATCGTCAGTTATCTTAATTTGTTAATTGTTGTGTTAATTGTTTACTTTTGTATGTTTGTAAAATAATTTTATAACACGACGTCAATCCATCAAGCCCACACATGTCCAGAGAGCCTTTGGGTATAACTTGCAAATAAATCATGCCTCTACCAGATGTTTTAAGTTCTCCAAACTGTTCCGGAGTTTAGACCAAGTGGTCTACAAGGTCTACTCTTAATTTAGTCTGTGATTTAATGCTTTAGATATGGCTTTTTAGTCTTGACAAAATCAAAACACTGTTATTTAATCTTGTCCGACGTTACAGGTTCAGCAGATTCACAGTTGAGGAAAAACCTGTAAGAATTGAGTCCCTGAAGAAAGTCCCAAACGGATCGAAACGTCGGACAAGATTAAATAACATTATTTTAATTTTGTCAAGACTGAAAAGCCATCTCTAAAGTACCAGGTCTACTTCCGATCATACCCACACATGTCCATAGAGCGTTTTGGATATAACTTGAAAATCAATCATGCCTCTACCATGTGTTCCAAGATCTACAAACTGTTCCGGAGTTCAGATCAATTGGTCTATCATGTCAACTATGTTCTGTACCACCCTGACGTCAACCAATCAAGCCCACACATGTCCATAGACCAGAGCTTCCCAAACCTTTGGGTATGCGACCCACCTAGCAAAATTCTATATTTCTCGCGACCCACCTATGAAAAAATGCATTTTACCAAGTAGCATTAAGCATTAATTGAATCAGAATGTCATCTGTTTCGGCTTCTTCCACATAAAAAATATTCACGTTACCTTACATGTACAAATGCAAAATATGACGAACATGGTATTGTTTGTCAAAATGTTAGCGTTTTTATTTTACTTCATTAAGGTGACAGCTTTTAAGCATAAATGTTTAAATAAAATAGCGTGGTGATGGATATTTAAAATAAAATGCGGTTTGAACTTGAAATAATGTTCCTGAAAAAAATGATCGAAAGGTTCGGCATTCGAGCTGCAATTAATATTTGTTCTGCGCGACCCACCAACAATCCGCTCGCGACCCCCCTGGGGGTCGGGACCCACAGTTTGGGAAACCATGCCATAGACCATTTGTGTATAATTTGAATTTTAATCATGCCTCTACAATGTGTTTTCAAACTGTCCCGGAGTTCAGATCAATTGGTCTACCAGGTCAAGTACGCTCTGTAACACAAGTTGACATCTTTTTGCTTCTTCTTATGAGTTCCGAATTCGTTTTTGTACCCAGATCTGATTTCATTTCGTTTAGAATTAAGGAGTCTCACCATTAACCAGAGCATGATAGTTAGAGTGTTCAGCAGATGCACCAAATTCCTATGCGCTTCTTTCCTTATTGATGAGCGCTCTGGAGGCTGGAGATTCATGTCGTCAGCATCGAAACCAGCCCATTGTTGATTGAGTTGCGTTTTTATAATTGACTCCACCTAAAAAGGTACAATAGGTGGGTCATCTAAAAGCAAATGATAATCTTCCGAACATTACTCATAAGTATTAACAAGAATAGTTAGAACTAGAACATAATGTGGTAGATCTTACTCCGTAACACGCCACGAGAAGGTGTCTACCCAGCATTACGGGAGGCGTTTGCACGTTGCTCATAACGTAATAAATGAGTGGTATGGACAGAAGTGATTTGGAAAAACGATCCGAATGATTAACTGTTAAACAACATTAAAGGTGCCGTTCTGCACATCTTTCCTCGAACCCATAGGAGAGACAGATATTCCAATTATACCCGCTCACGTTCCCGTTTTTTTTTGTGTCACGTATCATCTCCGTTTTCATCCTCAACGACCGACGACGACGACGACGCCGCCGGTTGTGTTGGATGGAAAAATAATGACGGTGTCACACTCCAGGCTACTGTAGGTACTGGCAACTATTAACAATGAAAAAGTGAGCATTTACTCCAACGACGACAACGATGATAGAGAGAAGCGCAATGAGATCACTCCACAGTGAGCACTTGCTGAAAAATTGTGCTTGCCGAAGGTGCTCTGGGAGAATAAACCGAAAAAAGAAATAATTTTCAAAGTTCATGGAACTTATTAGCCGTGACAATAAGCGGCATGATTATTTACTTGTCACTTTAATTTGATGAGCAATCCCAGTCTGGGCCGGATGAATTGTGTGGAGTTATGTAGTGCATGAAAAAGATACCTATTATTGGCTATTATTCTTTGGGTCTTTTGGGACCTCTACTCGAGCGAATTCAACTTCTGTTCTTAAATTAAATTCGGTGATGATTTCAGATAGTGATCTAACCCACTTTTTATGCATAACAGAGATTATCTTCATTATTTCAAATAAAAAACAGATTATTATGGGACCTGTTGGTATGAAATCAGAAGAACCCACTTAATTGATCGCCCCAGAAGGGCCTAGAATCAAGGAGCGGCCTGAGATTGAGCAAGAATCGATAAACTACTCGAACGTGCCCGGGTTTATCATGCTCACATTCAAGCGGAGCTAAGGCAGTAATAGGACTTATTCACCATCAGCATCTCGTTTGCCATAATTCCAGCAAAACGAGATTTCCATTTTGATATTTGCCAGGTTGCACACGTGCTTCGTGAGCTCCAGTTCCTAAAATCTGACTGTGCCACACCGATCTCCGTCCATCGAAAGAACAGAGAGGCACCGTGGTTCCGAACCAGCATGCGCCATTAACAAATCCATTGCACAAAGTGTAGGATCACAGACTGAAACCGTTTAAACATCAATGATTTCGATTTCCTTTCCTTCCTCTACATATGTATGTTCACAAGCAACTGGCAATAAGTTCTAGTCCAGACGTGTTTCCTTCTCTTTCAACTCTTGATTTTATGTTCGGCGGCAGTGAAACCCTGCCAACTATTTAACCTTCTGTCTGTGCTCAAAAAAACTTACGTTGTCTGTGCTCTGGGGTCAAATTGACCCCAAATTGAAATTGCTATAACTTTTTTAATGTTTGGCCGATTTTGGATTTTTGGGGCTGTTTCGAAAGATAATTTAATCATCTTTCAGGTCGTTACCAAAGATTGACTATTGGTGGGCAGGTACATCGCGGGGAGGGGATTTAGTGAACAAGGGTACAAAAACAGTGATTTTCATGACTATTTTAGTTATATCCGAAAATCCTACCCATTTTGAACTGCACCTTTTTAAAAAAGGTTATACAGGAAGGCGTGTGCGTTGGCATGAGGCATTGATAAGTTTAGAACCTGGCCGCCAGGTGGTGGTATATTTGAATTCATTATTTTAGACTACTCAAGTAATTCCGATATATAGAATTGTGTAAATATTCTTATCGCACAAATTTAAAATTTGTTAAAATGGCGTCTTGATCAAAGGTCGTCTTGTGGGAATGGACTGTCTTGTGACGGGAGTAATAATTGAGAATTTTACTAATAGGCGGAAAATTGGCTGATCTTTGGTTACGCATGTAGACCCAAAGGCCTTAATTGCAGGGTTTTCTCGGATGACCTAAACCATATTCTGTGAACACATTCTATTATATGCAGCATCGCTGGAGCAGGTTGAGTTGAATAGAAAGAAAACTTTTGATGAACTCTACCACAACATTCATGTTTGTCAAAAATGCTACAAACCAAAATACATCAGATCTCACATGGAACAATATACTAAAATATAAAACAACTCATTAGCGCCGCATCTTGGAAGAAGTGCTCATTATATTGAGCACCGCTTTGTAGTCCTGGACATCCTGAACAATGTTGCCGAATACAACTTGGGTGTAGGTATGAGGGATCTCAAGCTAAAGCAACATTTCAAACATGCAAGAATATTGCAAGTACACTAGCGCCGCCTATTTGTAAATTTCCCAATTATTTATTCCGTCCCATGATAGTCCATTCCTACCAGACGAACTTTGTTAAAGACGTCATCTTTAAACATTTCAATTTTGTGCGATAAGAATATTTACAATGAGGAAAATTCCATATATCGGAAATACTTGAGTAGTCTAAAATAATGAATTCAAATATACCACCACCTAGCGATCAAGCTCTAAACTAATCAATGCTTCGCCACGCCTTCCTGCATAACCTTTTTGAAAAGGTGCAGTTCAAAATAGGTAGGATATTCAGATATAAGTAAAATAAGCATGAAAAATCACTGTTTTTGTACCCTTTTACAAAAACCCCTCCACGCTATGTACCCGCCCACCTATAGTCAGTCTTTGGTAACGACCTGAAAGAAAGTTATAGCAATTTCAATTTGGGGTCAATTTGACCCCAGAGCACAGACAACGTAAGTTTTTTGAAAAAAGTACACTGTAGCGCATATTTTCAAGATTTTTCGAACGAATTTGCACCTAGGAGACAGATCTCGGCGAGTTTTATCAAACTACCAAAAATTAGGAGAATCGGATGAAAACTAAAAGAATGGCAGCCACTCAAAATGGCCTGGGGTCATATTGACCCCAGAGCACAGACAAAAGGTTAAACACACATAAGACAAGGTCGGCGGAGACCAGAAAAAGGTCAAACATAATTTCAAGCCCCGTGAGCATTGTACAACTCTTGCTCTCGGTGCCAGACACAGCTGCTAGCTGTTGGGATCTGATAGACGTGGAAGAGGTGTTTTGTTGTAGCATTTTATGGCTGGACGGTGTCAAGTGGTATTCATTTTTCTCAATTCGAATTTTAATTCCCCTTTGTTGCTTAACACGAAAAGTGAGAGGTATATTTATACGACGACGTTGTAGTTCAACTGTGTGGCATCCTATTTCTCAAGTGGTTTATTGGATTGTGTTCATTCATACTAAATGGTGGTGACACACAAATTCTGTTACATTTTTTATTACTTTCCAATTGAACCATGATTTGAAATTTGTTAAAAACGTATGAGGAGTATGAATCGGGTAAAAAAAAAATCTAACATTCGTCGTCAATTTGTTTTCATGCATCACAACATTCAACGAAGTTGCATATTTCATTTCATTTATTTAGTTTACATCTAAACAGATAACACTGAATCAACACCCACCGTCTTCTTGCACGCTGCCAAAGCTGGCCCTAAGCACCAGTCACTCGAATACTCCAAGTGCTTGCAAGTCCTCCTCGAGCATTGTCTATGTTTCGTGTCCGTCCCTAGAGGACTACCGGTCTGATCAGCGTCTTCTATGTAACACATTTGATGCGGTGGCGAATATATTTTGACCGCAGTTTCTTCTGGAACCCCTAGTAGGCCCGACTTCCACAGATGGGCCTTCGTATTTCACGACTAACATTGTTATCAGTCGTTAGCAAGGATCCAAGGTAGACGAATTCCTCGACCACCTCGAATGTATCCCCGTCTATCGTAACACAGCTTCTCAGGTGGGCCCTGTAGCGCTCGGTTCCGACCACAAGCATGTACTTTGTCTTTGACGCATTCACCACCAGTCCAACTTTTGTTGCTTCACGTTTCAAGCGGGTGTACAGTTCTGCCACCTTTGCAAATGTTCGGCCATGTCATCCGCGAAACAAATAAATTGACTGGATCTGTTAAAAATCGTACCCGAGCTGTTACACCCGGCTTTCCGCGTGACACTTTCTTGCGCAATGTTGAACAACAGGCACGAAAGTCCATCACCTTGTCTTAGTCATCGGCGCGATTCGAACGAACTGGAGTGTTCGCCCGAAATCTTCACACAGTTTTGCACACCATCCACCGTTGCTTTGATCAGTCTGGTAAGCTTCCCAGTGAAACTGATCTCGTCCATAATTTTCCATAGCTCTACGCGGTCTATACTGTCGTATGCCATCTTGAAATCAATGAATAGATGGTGTGAACCAGGGACCTGGTATACACGTCATTTTTGAAGGATTTGCCGTACAGTAAAGATCTGGTCCGTTGTCGAGCGGCCGTCAACGAAGCCGGCTTGATAACTTCCCAGACAGACAGACAGACAGACGATAGGAAGATAATCTGGGGTAGAAATTTAAGGATTAAGGATGGTGATCGCTCGAAAGATTTCACTCTCCAGCTTGTCGCCAGGCTGATTGGCTTCCATCGTCCGATGAACTGACGTAGTCATCTCTTCCGCTGCCTTGACTTTCACTGCCTGTACTCTGAGCGCTATTCAAATGTTCCTCATAGTGCTGCTTCCACCCTTTGATCACCACACGTTCGTCCGTCAAGATGCTCCCATCCTTATCCCGGCACATTTCGGCTCGCGGCACGAAGCCTTTGCGGGATGCGTTGAGCTTCTGATAGAACTTGCGTGTTTCTTGAGAACGGCACAGCTGTTCCATCTCCTCGCACTCCGCTTATTCTAGGCGGCGTTTCTTCTCCTGAAAAGGCGGGTCTGCTGTCATCTATAATGCTCAACGCTCTGCTGGGTACCTTGCTGCAGCGCGACCGCCCGCGCTGCGTCCTTCTCCTCCAGAATCCGTCGATTTCGTCCCACATACCCGACGATGTTCTCCGCTTCGTCGTTAATGCTTACTTTGACTGTATTCCAGCAGTCCTCAAGAGGGGCCTCATCGAGCTCACACTCTTCCGGCAACGCAGCCTCGAGATACTGCGCGTATGCAGTGGCGACATCAGGTTTCTTCAGTCGCTCTAGGTCGTACCGCGGCGGTCGTCGGCACCGAACATTGTTGATGACGGATAGTTTTGGGCGCAGTTTAACCATCACCAGATAGTGGTCAGAGTCGATGTTAGCGCCACGATATGTCCTGACGTCGATAATGTCGGAGAAGTGCCGTCCATCAATCAAAACGTGATCGATTTGTGATTCTGTCTGCAGTGGTGATCTCCAGGTGTACCGATACGGAAGGCTGTGTTGGAAGTAGGTGCTGCGAATGGCCATATTCTTGGAGGCAGCGAAATCAATTAGTCGTAGGCCGTTTTCGTTCGTCATCCGGTGTGCGCTGAACTTCCCAATAGTCGGTCTAAACTCCTCCTCTTGGCCAACCTGAGCGTTCAAATCTCCTATGATGATTTTAACGTCGTGGCTTGGGCAGCTATCGTACTCACGCTCCAGCTGCGCGTAGAGTGCGTCCTTATCATCATCAGTGCTTCCGGAGTGTGGGCTATGGACGTTGATTATGCTGAAGCTGAAGAACCACCACCCGATCACGCGACTTTACATATCGCCCATCACTATGAAAGCTGTTCCCAGCTCGTGTGTGTTGTCGCAGCTCTGGTAGATGGTATGATTGCCTTTAAACGTTCGCACCATTGATTCCTTCCAACAAACCTCCTGCAGCGCTACGATGCCGAATCTACGGTCCTTGAGTACATCGGCGAGTATGCGTGTGCTCCCGATGAAGTTGAGAGATTTGCAGTTCTACGAACCGAGTTTCCAATCGCTAGTCCCTCTTCATCGCAGTGGTCTTCGCCGATGCTTCCGGCCCGTACTCTCCACAAATACCTTTGGATATATTTTCCAAGATTCCTTCCAATAGATTTCCTTGAGAAATGTCTAAAGATTCAGGCGGGTTCCTTGAGAAATACCCAAAGGAAAATATGGAGGAATATCCGGATGAATTCCTGGAGGAGAGGAATTCCCCGAGAAATATCCGGATGAATTCCTGGAGGAGTATCTGGACGAATTCCTGGGGGAATATCCGGAGGAGTTTCTGGTGGAATATTCGGAAAAAATCCTGGAGTAATAAATCGGAGGAATTCCTTGTGGAACATCCGAAGGAATATGTGAAGAAATATCCGAACAAATTTCTGGAGGAATATCTGAACGTATTCCTGGTGGGATATCCGAAAGAATTCGTTGAGAAATATCCGTAGGAACTTCTGGAGGAATATCCGAAGGAATTTCTTGGACGAATATTCGGACGAATTCCTGGAGGAATATCCGAAGGAATATTCAGAGAAATTCTTAGAGGCATATTCGAAGAAATATCTGGAGGAATATCCGGAGGCACTCCTGGATGAATATCTGGACAAATTCCTGGAGGTATTCGTGGAGGAATATCCTGATAAACTCCTGGTGGAATGTCCGAAGGAGTTCCTGGAGGAATATCCAAAGGAATATCTGTAGGAATATTCAAAGGAATTTCTGGAGGAATATCTGAAAGAATTCCTGGAGGAATATCCGGAAATATCCTCCAGAACCTGTAGTTGGAGGATTATCAGAAAATAATTATTTAGTTTATTTGCCTTCTTTGTTTTATTTGTCATTCATATCAACATTACAACAACGTTTGATATGAAGGTATCAACCTCTGATGTCAACTAAAATTTTCCTTTTTGCTGTTGGGAAGTAGAATAAGCCATTTTATGAGACAAATTCGATCATCTGATCGAAATTTTGAGTGGACGACTCGGTCTTTGTTTTGGTAAATTTGCCTGCAAACCAACATCATTTCATTCCATTTTCGCAAATGTTCCTTATAAAATGTAAATATTAAGAGCGGAGCAGAATGGATACGTTTGCGTGCGTTTTGACACTTTTCCCATGGCAAAACTGTCAAAACGCACGCAAACGTATCCATTCTACTCAGCTCTTTAGTGTTAGGTCTCCTGTCATTCGAGCTTTCTATAAAATGGCTTATTTTTTATAAAATACTTTATTCAGTTCAGTTAATACATGTATAAACTCAATGAAATTAATCTATACAGGGCTGGTAGCGATGAATGCCGTTCAAAATAGTGACTTTAGTGACTAACGATGACGAAAAAGTGACCAAATAGTGACTTTCAATAGCAGAAAAAGTGACCAAATAGTGACTTTCAATAGCAGAAAAAGTGACCAAATAGTGACTTTTGCACGAAGTTTTAAACCGGGGATAGAGCATTTCCAGGATGCTTTCCAATACTGGCTGTGCTTGTACTAAGACAAGACAAGACAAGTTTTAAACCGGGGATAAAGCTGCAAGTTGCCTTAGCATTATTACGGTATAGTTCGTATATTTGAAAT
The DNA here is from genome assembly GCF_024139115.2 of Armigeres subalbatus. Classification (NCBI taxonomy): domain Eukaryota; kingdom Metazoa; phylum Arthropoda; class Insecta; order Diptera; family Culicidae; genus Armigeres; species Armigeres subalbatus. The sequence continues at coordinate 223,651,556 of NC_085141.1, read as the reverse complement.
TATTATTTGAATATTGAGTATTTATTTGAAATTCTTATCTAGAATGCTATCAGAAATCGAGAAAAAGCAAAAATAGCAAAAGCATGAAGATTACTGCTAATGGCCATGCCCATCTCCACCGTAAGGAGAGAGAGGATGGAAGCAAGAGATCAGTCACTACGATACTTTCATAAGTACCACGGAGTTGGATATTGAGGATGGTATTCGTTGGATCAGCCAGAAGCTAGCAATGTGACCATGGTACATCATATTGAGTAACACACCACTAGAATCACCACGCCGAGTATCTATCCGGGAACAGGTAGTGATTTACAAGATGTTACACAAAACTATGTTGATAATCACAACAACATTTGTAGTTTAATATGAGCTCGAAGTTTTCTGTATAACAGCAAGAGAGATATGAAATAATTTAATTGAGTCCTAGACGGTGAACTATTTGGATTCACAAATCTTTTGGCACGACCATTTTTTGCCTTTCTCGTATACTAAGTATACGTAAAGGCTATATGATCGCTCCAAAAACAAACTTTTTGTAGAAGGTCCGGAGACCCATAATGTTACATACCGATCGACTCAGCTCGACGAATTGAAGTGATGTCTGTGTGTGTGTGTGTTTTTTTTCCAAGGGTTAAAGGCCATCAAAAATCTGCGCGACAGACACCTCGAGCATCCACACTATGCTCGAAGGCGAACAGGGATGGGCTCCTCCCGACTTGCTAAAAATGTGCCTCCCGGATAAACCGGGTCCCAAATCCTCCTTGCCTCGATCCCCCGGGACCACGGGATGCTGCGACTACTTCGGGGGGGCTGTGCTCTTGCACTTCTTCTAAAATTCCGGCCCCTAGCTTAGGCTAGTTCGCTGACTGGCTGGCCAATCCACTTCTCCACTGCAACGTAGTCTCGATCCCTCGACGGTCATGCACCGAACTGACTGACATGCACCTAACTCAAATTCTCCTGACTCCCCCCGGCGTCGAGGGTGGTCCACCAGTTCCGGTGAAGGAAACTTCCGCACTGGTGGTTCCCCGACTACAGGCGGCTATCGCAGGGGACGCTTTCACGCATTGCCTCGACATCGTCCTCAGGTGCCCTACGTACCCAAATCGCTTTCTTCTTCTTTCTTCAGCAGGTTGACTGATCGTGTGCCGAAGTCGGTCCAACGATTCCGGTTGGCAGGAGACTTCCGGTTCACCGGCGCCCCGACGCACGGTGATGCCAAGGCGGAAAAAAGTGAAGAAAATTGAGTTGAGCGTACAGCTTCGAAAGTATTTTTATAATTTTTCATAATGTTTGAAATGTCTTTCCTCAAAATTTCACGAAGATTGGATGAAAATTGCACGGGGTGCATCATGTGGATCCAATGGTAAATCAAAGATGTTTTGCCGAATTGGGCTTATTTCAAAGCTTATTTAATCATCTTTTCGGCGATATGATGTTTGTTTTGCGCAAATCTTCGCAAATAGCATTTTTCTTCATAGCATTCTTGAAGTAAACATAAGCATTAACACGCCGAATAAAGTGATCAGAAAATCGTGGGAACTAAATTTTCAAACAGCTGTATCTCAAGCGTCTTTCGACCGATTTTCACAATTCTTTTACGTATGTCTTACCTATCTCATCTAGTTTCTTCATACTGGTGAGATATGTTTCTAGGGATGCTCAATTTGTCCCTAGAGGGGCGTGAGTAAGGATGTTTTTTTATTCAAAATATAGTAAATTTCGATTTACATGACATTTTTCAGTCGGAATTTACAGGTTCAAAAAATGTTTTATAACACTATTCTAGCATTGACTATACTATGTGTCAACAAAATGTTTCTTCTGTACATCCCTAGCGACTCCAAAATGACCTCTATAGTAATGAAAGATGATATGCAAATGTTGACGATGAAAACTACGGAAACCCGCGCCAATGGAAACCCGTCATGTCTATGTAGGTCAATAGAGGCCAGGGGAATGATATTCTACTCAGTTTTACCCAAATCAGATGTTCAAGGATCTCTGGATGTTCAATCGGTCTACCTGGTCAACTGCCTTCGATAGCTATCTGAAATTGACAAGTCGTGTCCACACACATCCGAAGAGCCCACGTGTATAGTTTTCAACTCAGTTATACTCCAATCAGATGTTCTAGGTTCTCCAAACTGTTCTGGAGTTTGGATTAATTGGTCTACCAGGTCAACTGCGCTCGGTACAAATCTGACAGCAATAACAATGTCCATACAAATCAGAGCCCATGCATACGATTTGGAACTCAGTTATACCAATATCAGATGTTCGAAGTACTCCATACTGCTCTGGAGTCTATCAAGTCAACTGCGCTCAATATAACTTTGACATCAACCAGTCATGTCCATACAAGTTCGTAGAGCCTATATGTGTGATTTGCAACTCTGTTATATCCAAACCAATCTACCCAAAATGTTCTGGAATCAATCGGTCTACTAGGTCAACTGCGCTCGATACAAACATGATATCATACATTCATGTTAATACATGTCCGTAGACACCACGCTTACAAATTTCGTTTCAGTTATACCCAAACCAGATGTTCTAGGTTGTCCAAACTATTGTGAAGTTTGGAGCAATTGGTTTAAGAGGTCAAAATCTGACATTGACCAGTCATGTCCATACACGTCCGTCAAGCTCGCGTATATGATTCGCACCTCATCTAAACCAGAAGTTCCTAGAGGAACTTCCAGAAGGATTCCTGAAAGAACTTCCAAAGATATTCCAGGAATAACTTCCAAAGCTTTCCAAAAAGGAACTTCCGGAGAAATTTCAGAAGGAACCTCCGGAGGAATTTCAGAAGAAACTTTCGGAGGAATTCCGAAATAAACTTCCGCAAGAATTTTAAAATAAACTTCCGGAGAAATTCTGGAAAGAACTTCCGGCGAAATTCAAGAAGGAACTTCCGGAGGAATTCCAGAAGTTCCTCCAGGAATTCCTTCGGAAGTTCCTCCAGGAATTCCTTCGGAAGTTCCTCCAGGAATTCCTTCGGAAGTTCCTCCAGGAATTCCTTCGGAAGTTCCTCCAGGAATTCCTTCGGAAGTTCCTCCAGGAATTCCTTCGGAAGTTCTTCCAGGAATTCCTTCGGAAGTTCCTCCAGGAATTCCTTCGGAAGTTCCTCCAGGAATTCCTTCGGAAGTTCCTCCAGGAATTCCTTCAGGAATTCCTTTGGAAGTTCCTCCAGGAATTCCTTCGGAAGTTCCTCCAGGAATTCCTTCGGAAGTTCCTCCAGGAATTCCTTCGGAAGTTCCTCCAGGAATTCCTTCGGAAGTTCCTCCAGGAATTCCTTCGGAAGTTCCTCCAGGAATTCCTTCGGAAGTTCCTCCAGGAATTCCTCCGGAAGTTCCTCCGGAAGTTCCTCCAGGAATTCCTCCGGAAGTTCCTCCAGGAATTCCTCCGGAAGTTCCTCCAGGAATTCCTCCGGAAGTTTCTCCAGGAATTCCTCCGGAAGTTCCTCAAGCAATTCCTCCGAAAGTTCCTCCGGAAGTTTCGCCGGAAGTTGCTCCGGGAGATCCTCCGGAAGTTGCTCCGGAAGTTTTTCCGGAAGTTGCTCCGGAAGTTGCTCCGGAAGTTGCTCCGGAAGTTCCTCCGGAAGTTGCTCCGGAAGTTCCTCCGGAAGTTGCTCCGGAAGTTCCTCCGGAAGTTGCTCCGGAAGTTCCTCCGGAAGTTGCTCCGGATGTTCCTCCGGAAGTTCTTCCGAAAGTTGCTGCGGAAGTTTCTCTGGAAGTTGCTCCGGAAATTCTTACGGAAGATTCTCCGGAAGATCCCCCGAAGGAATTCCTGGAAGATCCCCTGAAGGAATTCCTGGAGGAACTTCCGAAGAAATTCCTGGAGCAACTTCCGAAGAAATTCCTGGAGGAACTTCCGAAGGAATTCCTGGAGGAACTTCCGAAGGAATTCCTGGAGGAACTTCCGAAGGAATTTCTGGAAGAACTTCCGAAGGAATTTCTGGAAGAACTTCCGAAGGAATTTCTGGAAGATCTCCCGGAGAAATTCCTGGAGGAACTTTCTTAGGAACTCCTGGAAGAATTCCCGTAGAAACTTCCGAAGGAATGCAGGGGGGGACTTCCGGAGGAATTTGCGGAGGAACTCCTGGAGAAACTAATTTTATTTGTCTTATTTATCATGGCTATCTTATTTGTCTTATTTGTCTTGTTTGTCTTATTTTTCTTATTTACATCAGCACTACTGTTATTACACAATTCCTTTTCATGGCTCATGTTTTCATTTTCCAAAACCAGCTGGAGTTTGTTTATTTTGATCTGCTTCCCCATTGTTGCCAATTCCTTTTGTTCTCCTCTTACGGCAAATTCTAAAGCAATTTTAAACTGCATTATGATGAAATAATTTTAGCGACACTGACAACGTCATTCTGGCGGGCTGAATTGGGCAATTTTCTGTCTCAGAGAGGGATGCCACGTGCTTTTTAACGGAAAACCCTTCCCTCAGACCTTAAGGCTTATTTCAGGGTCATAAAATCGTCATATGTATATGATAAGTTTTAGATATCACTGTCTTAAAAAGCTTCGTAGCAATCTCAAGCACAAAAACCCTAAATAATCCACCTATCGGTGCCTTTCTCGTTCGTTCAAAAGAATTAAGAAATATGTAACAAAAGGTAAAAATAACACAAATATGTGGATAGGTCTTATTTTTCTTATTTCTTTATACGCATTATACAATTTCTCGCCGAACGCAACTTGTTGCAAGCGAATCGGATGGACATACGTGCCAAAAAAAAGTGATTTTGTATTGTAATAATGAATTAGTATTTTGGCCATAACTTCTGATCCCATTGTCCGATCTGACCAAATTTTCAATAAGAAACAATGGAACAGGATTCTGCTTTGAATGCAGTTTGTTGCGAGCGAGTCGGTTGAGGATAAGTGCCAAAAAAATGAGTGATAGGGTTTTACACGTTTTTTGTTTGAAAAAAAATGTATTTTGGCCACAGCTTTTGAGCCCATAGTCCTATCCGGCCAATTTTCAATAGGAAACAATGGGACAATATTCCGCAGCGAATGCAACCTGTTGCGAGAAAATCGGTTGACAAAAAGTGATTGAAAAGACTTTTTTCCATGTTTTGTATGGAGTGGCATCACTGTGCGACGACCCGAAGCCAAACACTGCTCACTGCGCTGAATACTCCCCAGAATTGGCACTTATTCGCTGATCTCGCCTCCATCTACGCTGCAGTTCCGACAGTATTTGCGTCACGACTCTGCTTACCGAATTCCACGTGTCTTCCTGGCCCGACAGGAACTGCGTCAGGTTGAAGTTTACTTTGCCATGCTTTCTGTTCATCCACGTCGACAGATTTGGAATGTGCCGGTGGGTCCACCTTCCTTTCTCAGTACTGTGCCACATCGCCATCGAACGAATTTTCGCCACCTTTCTCATGTTTCCGGTGTCTCTCCACTGGTAGCACTCGATGTCTTCCGCCAGGGTGATGCAAATGGGTACCATCCCGGCGATAACGCATACTGCCTCCGATGATATCGTTCTATACGCACTTGCAACTCATATGGCTATTGGCCGGAACACACTATTCAGCTTTTACCGGTTTTGCTTGGTTTGCAGTGCGATGACGAGACACTAATTAGCAGACGCCTCGTGCTGTTTCGTGGACCGCCAACGTTTGGCATGATCCTCGCTATTGCGTTCATTGCCTTCGCCGACTTTTCACAGGCGTAGTCAACGTGGCTGTTGAAATTTAGCCGGTCGTCGATCATCACTCCCAGGTGCTTCAGTGATCGCTTCGAAGCAATCGCATGTCCTCCGACGACGATTTCCATCCGCTGGATAGCCTTGCAGTTGCTGACTAATAGCACCTCCGTTTTGTGATGAGCTATTTGTAGCTTAACTCCATTCATCCAGCTCTCGATCGTGGCTATTGCCTCTGTCACAGACGCCTCCACTTCTTCAAGTGTCTCACCCATCACTGTTATTGACACGTCGTCTGCAAAACCCACGATTTTCACTTTCCTGGGCAGCCGCAGTGTCATCCCGTTCCAGAGGGTTGGGCCGATCCCTGAGGAACACCCGCTGTAACACGCATCAACTTTTGCCCTTCGTTCGTGTCGTACACCAGGACTCGGCTCTCGAAGGGAAGTAGCTCTTTAGGATGTGCAAAGATATTCAGGAACCCGCATTATATGCAGCGCAGCGGCAATGGCTTCAAAGCTGACACTGTTGAACGCGTTCTTTACGTCTATCGTAACCACTGCGCAGTATCGATATCCTCTAGATCGGACTATGGGCTCAAGAGTAATGGCCAAAATACTATTTTTATAATGCACGAGCAAGGCACCATCACTTCTAGGTAGATTAATCTGGGTTTTTAAAACAATGAAGAAACTTTAAAATAACGATTCTACCTTTTATCAAACTATGGTTTAATAAAAAAAATCAAATGAAGTTTTTGAGATTTTGAACTTGACGTGGCCTTCTAAGGAGAGTTTTGAAAATCCAATAAAATCATGGTCTCTTATTAGAAATCCAGAAATTCTAATAAACTATAATTTCTAAATGGCAGACTTAAAGTTAATAAAAAATCTCGAGTTAAAAAATGGTTTCAAATCGAATTAGTTCATCTTATCGAAGTTGGGATCACTAAACTACAGTAATATGAACACCATCGTTAGCAAAAAATAGCAGCGTCATGTCATTTGATTTTTCTTTATGAATAATGCATTAATCGAGCATTTTTTCCCTTAACGACTTCCGGCAAAACATGTTTTTATGCTCATCAAAACGCCATCTAGCCTGATGGATTGTGTCAGAATTACTTCTGACATAACTTGTGCTACAATTTCTTTTTTGAGACTTATCTCGAAGGGTCCAAGGCAGATTTAACAACCAATTTACAATCATAATGTACTTTCTGTCATCGACGCCCTTATCGCTAATTATTTTCCCTGACGTTGAGAGACATCAAACATCATTGTCGTGTTGTGAAACTGAGGCTGTTCACTATCTTTGTCACCGCTCACCAACAAACGTGGTTCTGGTTTCAATACACCTCAACTCTGTGCTCTATACTCGAGGTCAACCTTTCGCATTTTAACAAATTCCATTCGTGAAGCAAAAGATCATAGTTGACATGAATCTGCAATAACCTCACGTTTCATAACATTCTTGGACCTTTTTGGTGCATATTTCCCAAATTTGATATATTGCTACCAGATTGTAGGAACTTTTTTACAATAGGCAATGTGAAAATTTGTGACTTTAGTGACTTTTGGATGCAAATAGTGACTTTTTAGTGACTATACTCAAAATAGCGACCAAGTCACTAAAAAGTGACTCGCTACCAGGACTGTCTATATAATGCTAATATTATTGTTAAAAAAAATATTGCTTAATAGGGATTTCAATGCTATTTTGTCAATATTTATATTACTTTCGTTAATTTATAAGACATAGTTGATTTTTTCTATTTATCTGCATTGTTGGTCTTATCAGTTCTTCGACATTGAAAGTTTTGTGAGGATAAATTCTATTGATTTCTTGCTGAAGTATTCTCCAGGATTCTGCTATTTTTGGACAAGTAGATATTTTATGTGCTATGCTTTCGATGCCAGTATTACAATTTGAACATACATACAAAAAAAAAAATTATGGATTATTTTTTCATTGAACTTATTGGGTATTATCGAAGGTTAATATTTTATACAACAGATAATTTATACAACAGAATATTTAGCCGGAACTAATTTTCTACAAAGTGTAAAACACAATCGCTTGACGATGGTGACAGTTCAATCGAAACGACGCCGTCGGTAGCGAAATCACGAGTGTGTGTTTTCAGCTATTTGGCGATTTGACCCTTGATTTCTGAAATTTTATTGGTAATTAAAATTTTCAATAGAAATATCCAAATTTAGTTAAGCTCATATAGACGATTTTTTGGTAAATTCGGAACACAACAATGAAATTGAAATTTTTGTTAGAGTTTTCAATTAACCAAACAAAACTGAACTACTCATATTATGCAAAACTCCAGGATTCAACTATTTTGGCCTAATTACACAAATATATCAGTTACTTGTAAAATGTCAAATTTTCATTGGCGTTTCCAACAAATTTCATATTTTGAATATTGCTCGACACCAGTGTTACAAGAAATGAAAAGAGTAATTTTTTAGTATTCATGTATGATGGCACTACATTCCTCATTTCACCAAACTGTTTTACGTAGTTTACGTCGGACGGTCGTGTCTTGCACACAACCCTTATGAATCGTTTAACCTATAATTTGACAATAAATAATAAAAAAGCTTCTCGAGCTAGATGGAAGAGCTTGCGGGTTACAAAAAATGGATCCGAGGGCGCATCCGGCCCGCGGGCCGTATGTTGGGCATCCCTGCTTTATGTGCAGGTTAGAGTGCACACTGTTTGAACACTAAACAAACAAAATTCCAGTGGGATTGTAGAGCCACAAAATAAGAAGAAGGGAAATCTAGACTTTGAACGCTTACACCCCTTTGCGTTTGACCTCCTCAATTGCTTTCACTTTTTTGCTTCATAAGCTTTACATTCTGATTCTTCATGGATATTTTTTCCAGCTGAATACTACTTTTTATATGATATCATAATTTGCTTCAATTTTAACCCTACTCCCAGCAAATTCGGAGATGCCCACCGTCCAGTCTTCTTTGTTCACGTTAAATTAAATGATTCATCAAATTGCGCACGAACAATGCTGAAAACAGGTTTTGCTCCGCTAAATTGAGATGATTCACAGAGCTATTGACATGAAAACAGATGCATGGATTGTATACACATACACCTTTCTATGGCAGTTGATTGGGTTGATGGCCATGCGAACGATCATCAATTCTATTTAAGAGATTCGCCTTTTAAGCTACCGCAATTCTAACGATTTTGCTCACACCGTGCGCCGCCGCCGCCGCTATGGTCATAATCCTCCCATAACAAATTGGTTACTTCGACCATTCTTCTAAGCTGATTGTATGCTGAGTGTGTGGACCCCATTCAATAGGCCCGACCACAGACTCTAATGCGAATCTGCGGTTGGCAGCCACAATCAGAACTTCGGAATGGCAGCCCGTGTCTTGAACCCCTTGCCTTAGCAAACTCCAAACAAAGTCATGGACCTCGTTCATGCCAAGTTCCATCAACGTCATCCACAGTGAAATGTGCCGTGCATGCATAGGCGCAGGAAAAAGCAAACTTCAGAAAAAATAAAAGTAAAGCAAATCCTCATAACTCGAACCGAGAAGAGCCTTTCACGCGCATCAACCGGCAAATGAGATTCTATGCTCTTCAAGTTCAGGTTCAAAAGCAGCCTGCCAGCAGATTTTACATTTTTCACTTAAACCTTTGTCGCGTCGCGTTTTATGTTTTGCAATGAGCGAGAGGGCCCGTGCGGCAAACGAGCTCCCCACCCAGGAGGCAGCGATTACAGAAGTTAAAAGTCAACATTTCTAATGGTTTGCGTGCATTTCACAAGTGGATCTGGCAACACTTGCGGGTGGATTTGCAAGGCTGGCAGTATTATTTGATGAGTTGATTTTGCCTGTTTTGTCCGTGCCCGTACCTACATGTGATTCACGGTTGGATGACTTCTTAACAGTTTGCCAAGCCGTGCATAAGCATACTGGCTGGGTACAGTGGGGAAAAGGCGTACTTACATACACACACGTGCATACTTGAGCGCATTACCTTTTCCCTTCTCTGCGTTCCCTCTGTTCCCGCATGATGGGGAGGAAAGTAATGAAGATGATATCTACTGTCTGTCTGACGACGCTGATGAGCCCCATGACGAGGCCTGCTCTATACCACCATTTAGGTATGGGAAGAAAGATGCGAAAGCATGCGTCGCGCTTCGTCACTTTTCATCCGTGATGGGTTTGCTGCACTCTGCACGTTGACGACGATCACAGATTGAAGAGCATCAACAGCCTCTCAATGCGACGGACCGCAAATACCTACTTTCCTGTTCCCGGGAAGGGTTCTACTGCATTGTTGGAGGTGGCAGGATGAGGAACTCTGCCATGATAATTATTACTCCACTTTGTTAAAAAGTTTCACTAGATTTGCTCTCAAGTATGTGGTGTCATGAAGTTATGATACGAAAATGAGGACTTCTGATGATGTTCTTTTTCCAGATGATTTAAGTGGGCTTTTGCAGTTTTCTTGAAAAATTGATGTAGTGGTGGGTGAATTGAACGATTTAATTCAAATTTGTTTCAAGATTATTTGAAATTTGGGATTCGACAATTAATTTTCTTATAGGTAAAAAAATCAATCTATGAGTTAGGTCATCCTGTCTGTTCAAATTAGGTAGGCTGTTTGCTTGTTTGCTGTACGCAAAGTACTACATCAATAACGATCAGCACGGTCGGAATCCACACTGTACAAATAGAAAATCGTCAATATCGAAAAACCCTCAATCCGTAGCCAAACAAAATTCACAAAACATCATGTGTTTCGCGTTTACGTAACTGCATGTATTGGGATATACCGTTTCATCCCGTGACCGCTTTGTTCTGCAAACATCTCCTCATCAGGACACGTACAGAGAAAAGGCATTTCACCTTTTTCAGCGCAGCGGCTCTGCATTTTACCCACCATCCGCACTGCAACACAATGCACGTCGCTTGATGAAGATGATTAAATCATGATTATTGGAATTGCCAACAGCGACTGAATGCTGCACTGTCTAAATATGGACAATTGACAGTTGAACGGTGATGTGGTAATGACGAAATATTTACCCAAAGTTCACGCGAAGAAATGCTGCTTTGGATACCGCGGGAGGCTTGTATGGCTCCTAGTTATCAACCTACTGCCAAGCTGACGGCGTTAAACCCATATGTTCATAAAAGGCACTATAGAGATGGGGCACGCTGTGCACACGAGTAGCGTGTCGTCGAACTATTTGACCAGTTGACGCGAGATTTGTGGTGGCCATTAATGCTTTTAAAAACTCGATGATGCAGCTGATTTATGGCAAAGTTGTAGAAAGGTACTCGCTTCGTGCAACGAGTAGAAGTGAATAATAAATTTACCCGGTACAAAATATTACGGCATGTAGCCAGGTGAACACCACGCCTATCGAGTAATTTCGTTGGGTCATTCCGGTGGAGGTAGTCGTTGTATCAAAGATCAGCTGCTGACATTAAGAGTATAAAGCGACTTACGTAACTTACAAGCAGTTCCGTTTCCAACCAATGTTTATTACCTGAAAATAAAAAGAAAATATTTTAATAATCATGCGGAAATGTAGAAAAGCATTCAACGATTGTTTAATTATCAAGATCAATACAGAGAAAATGGGCACTAGTAGGATATATGGCTCAAGCCTTAGACTAACATGCTGTAGTTGAGAACGTTAATCGTTGTCAATCTTTATATATTGAAGCTTAAACCAAAACTATGCCGCTACACGGCTTGCTTACTTTTGGTTAATTACGTCAAGTAGTCAAAAACGTACAAAATCTCTTATTTAAGTCATCAAAAGTCTCGAGGGAAATGGACTTTATGTTCGGCAAATTTTTCTAATCTTAGCTCTGGTAGTGGATGCTTTTTCAGTCCATACAAAAATACTTTAGGGTTTGACCCACACCTGTAGTAAAACGCATTGGGTTGGTGCCTTATCTAGAATCTATACCATTTCGTCGAAAGACATTTCGTCGAATGACGTTTGATCGAAAGGACATTACGTCGAATGGACATTTAGTCGAAAATGATTTTTTAGTCCAATAAAGACGTAGGACATTTGGTCGAAAGGAGATTACGTCGAATAGACATTTGGTCGAATGGACAATTAGTCGAAAGCAGATTTTCGAATGAATAATCTTGGTAAATTTCATAGAATGACGTTTCGTCGAATGAATATCTGAAAAAATGTTGATCAATAATAGGGGAACTGTTCCTTTTTCCATCTCACAGAACATATATTCATCTCATCGCGGAACAAAGAAATACGGCACCAATTTCGTCGCTTTTTTGCTAACATGCGTGCTCACGGCTGAAAAAAATCACAAAAATAAGAAACAAATAAAATACCTTTTCTGTGTTTTGATTTTTGTGGGATGAATGTCGGAGCTATGGAATAAAGTCCAGGAGCAGTAACCCTAATTGAAAACCAATTTATTTATTGCGGCGATTCAAAAAATTCCACCAGTATTTTGCGGTATTTATCATCAAACGGACAAAAGCCGAAAAATCTCGTAATATATTATAAAATTTCTTGTTTATCGCACTAAACGGCCAGAGGATATATCTTTTACAAAATTTCAAAGTTATACTATGACATGGAAGTTTCTTGATTTTAATCTTAAGTACTAGATCCCTAAGTCCCTTTGTTGACTATGTATAATGTGGTTTGTGTGTTATTTCTGTAAGACTTCCATCGCCAAAATGATTATATTCATTTCACAGAAACAGGTAACGGAAAAATAACATATTTGATTTGATTTGGATTGGATTTGGATTGGTTTTGTATTGGATTTGGTTTGGATTTGGATTGGATCTTGATTGGATTTAGATTAAATTTGGATTTGATTTGGATTGGAATTGAATTTGGATTGGATTTCGATTGTATTTGGATTTGGATTGGATTTGGATCGGATTTGGACTGGCTTTTTTTTGTGTCTTTATTAAGGAGACTTTCAGCCCTAGGCTGGCTCGTCTCCGAAAAGAATTGGCTTTGGATTGGATTTAAATTGGATTTGGATTGGATTTGGATTGGATTTGGATTGGTTTTGTATTGGATTTGGTTTGGATTTGTATTGGATCTTGATTGGATTTAGATTTAATTTGGATTGGATTTGGATTGGAATTGGATTGGATTTGGATTTGGATTGAATTTGGATTTGTATTGGATTTGGATCGGAATTGGATTGGCTTTGAATTGGACTTGAATTGGATTTGGATTTGGTTTGGATTTGGATTGGATTTGGATTTGGATTGGATTTGGATTGGATTTGGATTGGATTTGGATTGGATTAGGATTGGATTTGGATTTGGATCGGATTTGGACTGGCTTTTTTGTGTCTTTATTAAGGAGACTTTCAGCCCTAGGCTGGCTCGTCTCTGAGAAGGATTGGCTTTGGATTGGATTTGGGTTTGGATTGGATTTGGATTGGATTTGGAATTGGATTTGGATTGGATTTGGGTTTGGATTGGATTTGGATTGGTTTTGTATTGAATTTGGATTGGATTTGTATTGGATCTTGTTTGGATTTAGATTTAATTTGGATTGGAATTGGATTGGATTTGGATTGTGTTTGGATTTGGATTGGATTTGGATCGGATTTGGATTGGCTTTGGATTGGACTTGAATTGAATTTGGATTGGATTTGGATTGGATTTGGATTGGATTTGGATTTGGATTGGATTTGGATTGGATTTGAATTGGATTTGGATTGGATTTGGATTGGATTTGGATTGAATTTGGATTGGATTTGGATTGGATTGGATTTGGATTTGAATTTTGATTGGACTGGATTTGGATTGGATTTGAATTGGATTTGGATTGGATTTGGATCGGATTTTGATTGGATTTGTATTGGATTTGAATTGGATTTGGATTGGATTTGGATTGGGTTTGGATTTGGATTTGGATTGGATTGGATTTGGATTGGATTTGGAATTGATTTGAATTGGATTTAGATTCGTTTTTTATTTGATTTGGATTGGATTTGGAATGTACTTGGATTGGTTTTGGATTAGACTTGGATTGGATCGAATTTGATTTTGGATTAGACTTGGATTGGATTTGGATTGGATTTGGATTGGATTGATTGGTGACTGGTTTGGATTGGATTTGGATTGGATTGGATTTGACTGATTTGGATTGATTTGGTTGGTTTGGATTGGTTGGATTGGATTTGGATTGGTTTGGATTGGTTTGGATTGGTTTGGATTGATTTGGATTGATTTGGATTGATTTGGATTGATTTGGATTGATTTGGATTGAATTGGATTGGAATTGTATTGGGATTGGATTGGATTTGATTGGATTTGGATTGGATTTGGATTGATTTGGATTGATTTGGATTGATTTGGATTGATTTGATTGGTTTGGATTGGAATTGATTGGGATTGATTTGGATTGGGTTTGGATTGGATTTGGTTCGGATTTGGATTGGATTTGGATTGGATTTGGATTAGATTTGGATTGGATTTGGATTGGATTGGATTTTAATTTGATTTGGATTGGATTTGGAAAGGATTTGGATTGGATTCGAATTGGATTTTGATTTGTATAGGATTTGGATTGGATTTGGATTGGATTTGGATTGGATTTGGATTGGATTTGGATTGGATTTGGATTGGATTTGGATTGGATTTGGATTGGATTTGGATTGGATTTGGATTAGATTTGGATTGGTTTGATTGGTTTGGATTGGTTTGGATTGGTTTGGATTGATTTGGATTGGAATTGATTAGATTGGTTTGGATTGAAATGGATTTGGTTCGATTTGGATTGGTTTGGATTGGTTTGGATTAGATTTGGATTGATTTGGATTGATTGGATTTAATTTGATTTGGATTGGTTTGGAAAGGTTTGGATTGGATTCGAATTGGATTTGATTTTTATTGGTTTGGATTGGATTGGTTTGGATTGGTTTGGATTGGTTTGGATTGGATTTGATTGGATTGGTTGGATTGGATTTGATTGGATTTGGATTGATTTGATTGACTTGGATTGATTTGGATTGGTTTGATTGATTTGGATTGGATTTGGGTTGGATTTGGATTGGAATTTGATTGGATTTGGATTGGATTTGGATTTGATTGGTTTGATTGGATTTGGATTGGTTTGGATTGATTTGGATTGGATTTGGATTGGTTTGGATTGGTTTGGATTGGTTGATTGGATTTGGATTGGATTTGGATTGATTTGGATTGGATTTGGATGGGACTTTGATTGGTTTGGATTGGTTTGGATTGGTTTGGATTGATTTGGATTGGACTTGGATTGGTTGGTTGGATTGGTTTGGATTGGTTTGGATTGGTTGGATTGGTTTGGATTGGTTGGATTGGATTTGGATTGGATTTGGACTGGATTTGGATTGGTTTGGTATTGGCTTTGGATTGGATTGGATTTGATTTGGATTGGATTTGGATTGGACTGGATTGGATTTGGATTGGATTTGATTGGTTTGGATTGGTTGGATTGGATTTGGATTGGATTTGACCGATTGGATTTGGATTGGTTTGACCTGGTTTGGATTGGTTTGGATTGGTTTGGATTGGTTTGGATTGGTTGGATTGGTTGGATTGGATTTGGATTGGTTTGGTTGATCTGGACTGGTTTGGATTGATCGGACTGGATTGGACTGGATTGGATTTGGATTGGATTTTGGTTGGATCTGGATCCAGACTGGATTTGGTTTGGATCTGATTGGTTTGGATTGGATTTGGTTTGGATCTGGATTAATCCGGATCTGGATTTGGATTGAACCGATTGGATTGGATTGGGATTGGATTGACTCTGGATTGGATTTGGATTGGTTTGGATTGGTTTGATAGGATTTGGATTGACTTGGATTGGTTGGATTGGTTTGGTTGGTTTGGATTGGTTTGGATTGGTTTGACTGACTGGTTTGGATCTGGTTGGATTGGTTTGGATTGGACTGATTTGGATTGGTTTGGATTGGATCTAGTTGGTTTGGTTTGGTTGAGACTGAACTGGATTGGTTTGGATTGGATTGGTTTGGTTCGGTTTGGATTGAATTTGGATTGGTTTGGATTGGTTTGGATTGGTTTGGATTGGATTGGTTGGTTTGGATTGGTTTGACTTGGATTTGGTTTGATTTGGATTGGTTTGGGATTGGTTTGGATTGGTTTGGATTGGTTTGGATTGGTTTGGTTGAATTGGATTGGGATTGGTTTGTATTGGATTGGTTTGGATTGGATTTGGATTGAATTTTAATTGGATTTGGATTGGATTTGAATTGGATTTGGATTGGATTTGGATTGGGTTTGGATTGGATTTGGATTTGGATTGGATTTGGATTTGATTTCGATATGATTTGGATTTAATTTGGATTTGATTTGAATTGGATTGGATTTGGATTGGATTTGAATTGGAATTGGATTGGATTTGGTTTGGATTTGGATTGGTTTTGGATTGGATTTGGTTTTGATTTGGATTGGATCTGGATTGGATTTGGATTGAAATTGGATTGGATTTGAATTGGATTGGATTTGGTTCGGATTTGGATTGAATTTGGATTGGATTTGGATTGGATTTAGATTTAATTTGGATTGGAATTGGATTTGGATTGCATTTGGATTTGGACTGGATTTGAATCGGATTTGGATTGGATTTGAAATGGATTTGGAATAGATTTGGATTGGATTTGGATTGGATTTAGATTTAATTTGGATTGGAATTGGAATTGGATTGCATTTGGATTTGAATCGGATTTGGATTGGATTTGAATTGGATTTGAATTGGATTTGGAATTGATTTGGATTGGATTTGGATTGGATTTGGATTGGATTTGGTTTGGATTGGTTTGGATTGGTTTGGATTGGTTTGGATTGGTTTGGATTGGATTTGGATTGGTTTGGATTGGTTTGGATTGGTTTGGATTGGTTTGGATTGGTTTGGTTGGTTTGGATTGGTTTGGATTGGTTTGGATTGGTTTGGTTTGGATTTGGTTGGTTTGGATTGGAATTGGATTGGTTTGGATTGGTTTGGATTGGTTTGGTTGATTTGGATTGGTTTGGATTGGTTTGGATTGGTTTGGATTGGTTGGATTGGTTTGGATTGATTTGGATTGGATTGGATTTGGGTTGGATTTGGATTTGGATTGGATTTGGATTGGATTTGGATTGGATTTGGATTGAATTTTGATTGGATTTGGATTGGATTTGGTTTGGATTTGGTTTGGATTTGGATTGGATTTGGATTGGACTTGTATTGGATTTGGTTTGGATTGGATCTGGATTGGATTTGAATTGGAATTGGATTTGGATTGGATCTGGATTGGATTTGAATTGGAATTGGATTTGGATTGGATTTGGATTGGATTTGAATTGGATTTGAATTGGAATTGGATTTGGATTGGATTAGATTTGGAGTGGATTTAGATTGGATTGGATTGGAATTGGATTGGATTTGGATTTGGATTGTGTTTGGATTTAGATTGGATTTGGATTGGCTTTGCATTGGACTTGAATTGAATTTGGATTGGATTTGGATTGAATTTGAATTGGATTTGGATTGGATTTGGATTGGATTGGATTGGATTTGGATTGAATTCTGATTGGATTTGGATTGGATTTGGATTGGATTTGGATTGGATTTGGATTGGATACCCGAGCAAAGATGAATAACTAATTGATAATAAATTCTATTATCCGGTTATCGGATATTTTGATAACTGAACTTGTTATCATTTTGGCTGAATTAACAGCCAACATAACAAAAATGATACCAGAATTTTGTGAGTAAAATATTTAAATGAAAACAAATTAAGTTATCACTGATACCAAGTTGATAACACATTTTGGTATACATGCTATTTACTCAAAATAACTTATTTAGTTATCATTTAGTTATCATCCATCACTGTTTTATCGACCAAAATAGTTAAATCTTCTTTGCCGACTTCATTACGCATTGGAAAAAATATTGGCATTCATTGAGATTCGAACTCGAATCGAGTGATTGTACGGCGTCGTCTCTTGGCACTCATCCAATTACACTTTCTTGAGAAGCAGAAGAGAAAAGCTCTATGCTTTCTACAATCTTGCATTTACTGAAGACTATTTATAAATAAATCACGTTGCCATATGTGAATAAATGTCGGCTGGACAGAGTGCAAAACAGAATAACTTAATGATAACAAACTTTATTATCCAGTTATATTGATAACTAGAATTGTTATCATTTTGGTTGAATTACCAGTCAACATAACAAACATATGTTAACCGAATTTAATTCAAAATAGCAAACCGGCGATCAAATAGGACAAATACGGTTCATCGTACTTTTATTGAATACTTTCAGTTGTTAACAAATAAATAAATATATAAATACAAGGCAATTCTTCCCGACCTTGCTCAAGTTAGTTTTTCTCACTTACTGTAAATCATTAGGTTGCTAGCAACAACTATGTAATTTCGCAGTGAAACGTTCCATGTTTTCATAAACATATTTAAACACTGCTGATCCCTGGAAGAATTAATCCATGAAAAAAGGTTGCTATTTGGAGAATATCCTTTTGCTAGTTAAATCGAGACAACAGAAACCTCAACTCATTATTACTTATGTACAGTCGAACCTCCAGGAGTCGATGTTCTATGACTCGATGTATCGACTCATGGAAGCAAATTTTTCCATACTAAAAATTGTTTTACGGGTTACTGCGATGAAAAGATTTTCTTTTCCATATCTCGATATTTCCATGAGTCGACCGTCCCTTAACTATGGACTCATGACTCATGATTGTAGATAACGATCTTGGGTTTGTATTTGGCGTTTGAACCTAGGTTCTAACTGTTAATAGTTGAGAATTTTGCAGCGCCGCACTCTAGATCGACTTCATTGGCAGTCTAATGTTGCATGAAGAAGAAGAAACAGAATAGATGATATTGGAAAAAAGTTTCACGGGGAAGCACACGAAGAAAATTTTGAAACTCTTTTTAAAACTTCTAGAAGCAATTTAAATAAAAACGGTTAGCAGTACGGGATCGAAATTTTCTTATATTGTATAATAACCACATCATTTCGATTTAAAATTTTATTTAGTGATATTGCACTTAATACACAGTATAAGAAATTTTCGACCCCGCAATGTTAACCGTTTTTAATTAAATTGCTTCTAGAATTTTTAAAAAGAGTTTCAATTTTTTTTTGTGTGCTCCCCGTGCAATTTTTTTTTTCGAGTATCATCTTTATGCTTCTTCTTCTTCATGCAACGTTTGTTCGCCAATTGCGAGCATGATTGTTTTCTCCAAATCACACCAGATCGTTGCAATTTCTTGATTATCCGGCGTTTCCAGTAAAATTTTCCGCTTCCTCATATATATGAACACTGCGGATCCCAAGATGAATTATATTGCCGTCCGTGAATTATATTGCCTAAAAGCAAATGCAAACTCATTTTTATATATAGACGTTAGGCTCGATGCCCATGTAGCGTCATTTCAACGCAGAGTGCACGTGGCGTCAAAAAGACGCAGGTGTGCACCGGGAAAAAGCGGTAACGCAGCGTCACCACGCCGATGCACACCAGCGTTATTTTAACGCTGCGTGCACATGGCGTTGAAAAACCGCTACGTGGGCATCGGCCCTTATCATGCAAAGTAGGCGGTTAGTCAAGAGTGTTCACTATTCCTGAATGAGCACATTCTCTTAGTCCTAGTCTTGGATCATATGTTCCGGGAGTTGCAAGGCCATGTTAAGTACTAATTTGTAGTTTAATTGGTTCTCAGATCCATATATATTTCATTATTCAACGACACCTGAAATAAAAGTTAAGTTAATAAGCATAGTATAAAACAAATAAGAAAACTTGAACTCTTGCGTAAATTGCTTGTTGACAGGGAAATAAATAAAATCAATAGATATCGTTGGTAACGAAAATAATCGTCTGCTTAAACGAAAATTTCAGTTCAGTGTTTGGAGACAGTTCTTGTTACATTTTTTATAACATCCACCATTATGGTGAGAATGGAAAGCTGGATTAATATTAATCCTATTATGTATGGAAAATTTGTTTAAAGAAAGAATCGCAGTTTTGTTTTGGTAAAGTTTTACCTCGTGTTGAACATATTGGGATGACCATTCACCATAAAATATGTCCCTAGGGAAGATGTTTTCATAAGTTAGTTTGTTTACAAGAATAGAATGCTTAGCACGATACTTGAACGACGCGATATTTTGAAGAAAATAGAAAATTTGTATTGATAATAAAATTTGTTATTATTCAGTTATTAGTTAATCACATGATTGATAACTAAATATCAAAATGATAATAAGGATAACTTAGCGTGTTATCAGTTTTAATATCATTTCAGTTATCTGCCTTTGCTCGGGTATGGATTGGATTTGGATTGGATTTGGATTTGGATTGGATTTGGATTGGATTTGGTTTGCTTTTGTTTATGATTTGGTTTGGATTGGTTTGGATTTGGTTTGGATTGGGTTTGGATTGGATTTGGATTGGATTTGGATTGGATTTGGATTGGATTGGTTGGATTGCATTTGGTTTGGTTGGATTGGTTGGATTGGACTTGTAATGGATTTGGTTTGGTTTGGATTGGATCTTGATTGGTTTGAATTGGAATTGGATTTGGATTGGATCTGGATTGGTTTTGAATTGGAATTGGATTTGGATTGGATTTTGATTGGATTGGATTGTATTTGAATAGGATTTGGATTGGATTGGATTTAGATTGGATTTGGAATGGATCTGTATTGGATTTAGATTTAATTTGGATTTGATTTGGATTGGATTTGAATTGGATTTGGATTGGATTTAGATTGGATTGGTTGGATTGGTTGGATTGGTTTGGATTGGTTTGGATTGGATTTGGATTGGATTTGGATTGGTTTGGATTGGATTGGTTTGGATTGATTTGGAATGGATTTGGATTGGTTTGGTTTGGTTTGGTTGGTTTGGATTGGACTTGTTGGTTTGGTTTGGTTTGGATTGGATCTGGATTGGTTTGGTTGGAATTGGATTTGGATTGGATCTGGATTGGTTTGGTTAGATTGGATTTGGATTGGTTTGGATTGGATTGGATTGTATTTGAATAGGATTTGGATTGGATTGGATTTAGATTGGATTTGGATTGGATCTGTATTGGATTTAGATTTAATTTGGATTTGATTTGTATTGGAATTGGATTGGATTTAGATTGGATGTGGATTGGTTGGATTGGCTTTGCATTGGGCTTGAATTGAATTTGGATTGGTTTGGATTGGTTTGAATTGGTTTGGATTGGTTTGGATTGGTTTGGATTGGTTTGGATTGGATTGGATTGGTTTGGATTGAATTTTGATTGGATTTGGTTGGTTTGGTTGGTTTGGATTGGATTGGTTTGGATTGGTTTGGATTGGTTTGGATTGGTTTGGTTGGTTAGGGATTGGTTTGGATTGGTTTGGATTGGTTTGGTTGGTTTGGATTGGTTTGGATTGGTTTGGATTGGATTTGGATTGGTTTGGATTGGTTTGGTTGGTTTGGATTGGTTTGGATTGGTTTGGATTGGTTTGGTTGGTTTGGATTGGTTTGGATTGGTTTGGATTGGTTTGGATTGGATATGGATTGGTTTGGATTGGTTTGGTTTGGATTTGGTTTGGTTGGATTGGTTTGGATTGGTTTGAATTGGTTTGGATTGGTTTAGATTGGATTGGTTTGGTTGGTTTGGATTGGTTTTGTTGGTTTGGTTTATTTGGATTGGTTTGGTTGGATTTATTTGAATTGGATCTGGATTGGATTGTATTTGGATTTGGATTGGATTTGGATTTGGATTGGATTTGGATTTGATTGGATTCATTTGGATTGGATCTGGATTGGATTTAGATTTAATTTGGATTTGATTTGGATTGGAATTGGGTTTGGATTGGATTTGGATTGGATTTTTATTGGATTTGGATTGTATTTGGATTTGGATTGATTTGATTTGGATTGGAATTGGATTTGGATTGGATATGGATTTGGATTGGATATGGATTTGGATTGGATATGGATTTGGATTGGATATGGATTTGGATTGGATGTGGATTGGATTTGAATTGTATTTTTATTGGATTTTTATTGGATTTAGATTGTATTTGGATTGAATTTGGATTGGATTTATTTGGATTGGATCTGGATTGGATCTGGATTGGATTGCGATTTAATTTGGATTTGATTTGGATTGGAATAAGGTTTGGATTGTACTTGGATTTGGATTTGGATTGGATTTGCATTTGATTGGATTCATTTGGATTGGATCTGGATTGGATTTAGATTTAATTTGGATTGGAATTGGATTGGATATGGATTTGGATTGGATATGGTTGGATTGGTTCCGTTCGGTTTGGATTGGTTTGGATTGGTTTAGATTGGTTTGGGTTGCATTTGGATTGGATTTGGATTGGTTTGGATCGGTTTGGATTGGTTTGGATTGGTTTGGATTTCGGTTGATTTCGATTTGGATTGGTTTGGATCGGATTTGGATTGGACTTTGATTGGCTTTGAATAGGATTTGGATTGGTTTGGTTTGGATTTGAATTGGTTGGTTTGGATTGGATGTGGATTGAATTTGGGTTGGATTGGTTTGGATTGGTTGGTTGGTTTGGATTGGTTTAGATTGGTTTGGATTGGTTTGGATTGGATTTAGATTGGTTTGGATTGGTTTAGATTGGTTTGGATTGGTTTGGATTGGTTTGGTTTGGATTGGTTTGGATTGGTTTAGACTGGTTTGGATTGGCTTTGAATAGGTTTGGATTGGTTTGGATTGGTTGGATTGTGTTCGAGTTGGCTTTGAATAGGATTTGGATTGGTTGGATTGAATTTGGATTGGTTTGGATTGGTTTGGATTGATTTGGATTGATTTGGATTGGTTTGGATTGGTTTGGATTGGTTTGGATTGGTTTGGATTGGTTTGGTTGGTTTAGGATTGGTTTAGATTGGTTTGGATTGGTTTGGTTGGTTTGATTGGCTTTGAATAGGATTTGGTTGGTTTGGATTGGTTTGGATTGGTTTGGATTGGTTGGATTGGTTTGGATTGGTTTGGATTGGTTTGGTTGGTTTGGATTGGTTTGGATTGGTTTGGATTGGTTTGGATTGGTTTGGATTGGTTTGGATTGGTTTGGATTGGTTTGGATTGGTTTGGTTGGTTTGGATTGGTTTGGATTGGTTTGGATTGGTTTGGATTGGTTTGGATTGGTTTGGATTGGTTTGGATTGGTTTGGATTGGTTTGGTTTGGATTGGTTTGGATTGGTTTGGATTGGTTTGGATTGGTTTGTTGGTTTGGATTGGATTTAGATTTGATTTGGATTGTATTTCAAATTGGATTGGATTTGAATCGGATTTGGATTGGATTTGGATTGGATTTGGAATGAATTTTGAAAGGATTTGGATTGGATTTGTATTGGATCTGGATTTGGATGGGATTTGGATTGGAATTGGAAAGCATTTGGATGGGATTTGGATTGGAATTGGAAAGGATTTGGATTGGTTTGGTTTGGATTGGATTTTGATTGAATTTGTATTAGATTTGGATTGCATTTGGATTTGGATCTGGATTGGATTTGAATCGGATTTGGATTGGATTTGGATTGGATTTTTTGGAAAGGATTTGGAAAGGATTTGGATTGGATTTGGATTGGATTTGGATTTGGATTAGTTTGAATCGGATGTGGATTGGTTTGGATTGCATTTGGAATGGTTGGAAAGGTTTTGGATTGGTTTGGAATGGATTTGGATTGGTTTGGATTGGTTTGAATTGGTTTAGATTGGATTTGGATTGGTTTGGATTGGGTTGGATTGGTTTGGATTGGTTTGGATTGGATCTGGATTTGGATTGAATTTGGATTGGTTTGGATTGGTTGGATTGAATTGGATTAGGTTGGTTGGAATGGATTCGGAAGCATTTGGATTGGGTTTGGATTGGTTTGGTTTGGATTGGTTGGATTGGTTTGGATTGGTTTGGATTGGATTTGGATTGGTTTGGATTGGTTTGGATTGGTTTGGATTGTATTTGGATTGGTTTGGATTGGTTTTCATTGGATTTGGATATGTATTTGGTTTGGATTGTATTTTGATTGGATCTGTATTGGATTTAGATTTAATTTGGATTGTATTTGGATTTGGATTGGATTTGAATCGGATTTGGATTGGATTTGGAATGGATTTGACCGGAAAGGGAGCTTTTGGATTTGACTTTGGATTGGATCTTGGATTGGATTTTAAATGGATCTGTGGATTCGACTGGACTGGTTTGATCTTTGATTCTGGATCTGAATCGGTTTGGATTGGACTTGGATTGGATCTGGAAGGATTTGGTTGGTTCAGATTAGTTTTGGATTGGATCTTGGTTTGATGTGGTTTGGATTGAATTTGGTTGAACCTGGATTTGGTTTGGATTGGATTTGGATTGAATTGGTTTGGATTGGTTTGGAGAAGCGTTTGACCGACTTGGATTTGGTTGGATTGGATCTGGTTTGGATTGGTTTGGATTGGATTGTGGAAAATGGATTTGGATTGGATTTGGATTTGGATTGGATTGGTTTACCGATTGGTTTGGATTAGATTTGGATTGATTTGCTGATTGGATTTTGATTGGATTTTTGATTATTGGTCCAAAAAAATTTTGGTTAATGGGTTGTCGCTATATTAATGGTGCAGTGGTACTTGTCGTTACTGTTATTTACACGAAAGTTATGCACGTAAAGGGAATGTCAAAAAGAGCGTAAATTTAAATGATATTTTTGCCTGAATGTAAGCAATATTTTTTGCATTATGTCACTTTTTATACGATTTAGTGTCATAAGCTTTAAAAATTGCATATATTTAGGGCGAGCTTGTCAGAAAAGAATATAAGTAGTGTAATTTTCTACCGTCTTTATTTTTTATGTTGATTTGTTTATTTTTTTTCTGTGAAGATGAGAATTTTTTTTAATTCTTTTTTTGGATTCAATGCCTGGTAAGGGTCGTACACATATTACGCAAGCACTTAAGCAGAGGATGGGAAGGGGACGGTCAATATCTTACGCTTCATATAAATAAAAAATCTTTGCTTGAAAAACATCTCACAAGGGGAGGGGCTGAAAACCCAGAAAAATACCTACGCAATAAGTGTACGACCCCTCAATAATGCAGGCATAACGTAGGAAACATTCTTCGCTTTTAATTATGCTTTCCTTTTCAGGTACAATGACAGCAAATCAATGTGCGTTCAGATTACGTATTGCTAGATGGTTGATCTGAGATTGGATTTGGTTTGGTTGGTTGGTTGGTTTGGATTGGTTGGTTGGTTGGATTGGTTGGATTGGATTGGTTGGTTGGATTATTGGATTGGTTGATTGGATTTGG
This sequence comes from Armigeres subalbatus, assembly GCF_024139115.2. Classification (NCBI taxonomy): domain Eukaryota; kingdom Metazoa; phylum Arthropoda; class Insecta; order Diptera; family Culicidae; genus Armigeres; species Armigeres subalbatus. The sequence continues at coordinate 223,626,524 of NC_085141.1, read as the reverse complement.
TTATTGGTTGATTGGTTGGATTGGTTGGTTGGTTTGATTGGATGGTTTGGTTGGTTTGGTTGGTTGGATTGGTTTGGATTGGATTGGTTGGATTGGTTTGGTTTGGTTGTTGGATTGGTTGGATTGGTTTGGATTGGTTTGGATTGGTTTGATTGGTGGATTGGTTGGATTGGTTTGGATTGGTTGGATTGAGGTTTGGTTGGTTTGGTTGGTTGGTTGGTAGGTTGGTTGGTTGTTGGATTGGTTTGGTTGGTTGGTTGGATTGGATTGGTTTGGTTGGTTTTGGATTGGTTTGGATTGGTTTGGTGGTTGGTGGTTGGTTGGTTGTTGGATTGGTTTGGATTGGTTTGGATTGGTTGGTTTGGTTGGTTTGGTTGGTTTGGTTGGTTGGTTGGATTGTGGATTGGTTGGATTGGTTTGGTTGGTTATTGGTTGGTATTGGTTTGGTTGGATTGGTTTGATTGGTTTGGTTGGTTTGATTGGTTTGGATTGGATTGGTTTGGATTGGTTTGGATTGGTTTGGATTGGTTTGGATTGGTTATTGGTTGGATTGGTTTGGATTGGTTGGATTGGTTGGTTGGTTTGGTTGATTGGTTTGGTTGGTTTGGATTGGTTTGGATTGGTTGATTGGATTGGTTGGTTGGTTTGGATTGGTATTGGTTGATTGGTTGGATTGGTTTGGATTGGTTTGGTTGGATTGGTTTGGTTTGGTTTGGTTGGTTTGGATTGGTTTGGTTGGTTTGGATTGGTTGGTTGGATTGGTTGGGGTTGGTTTGGTTGAGTTGGTTGGTTTGGATTGGTTGGTTTGGTTGGTTTGGGATTGGTTGGATTGGTTTGGTTGGTTTGGATTTGGTTTGGTTGGATTGGTTTGGATTGGTTTGGTTTGGATTGGTTTGGATTGGTTTGGTTGGTTTGGAGATTGGTTTGGATTGGTTTGGATTGGTTTGGTTGGTTTGGATTGTGATTTGGTTGGTATTGGTTTGGTTGGTTTTGGATTGGTTGGATTGGTTTGGATTGGTTGGTTGGTTTGGTTGGTTTGGATTGTTGGTTGGTTTGGATTGGTTTAGGTTGGATTTGGTTTGGATTGGTTGGTTGGTTGGATTGGATTTGGATTGGTTTGAGGTTGGTTTGGATTGGATTTGGATTGGTTGGATTGGTTTGGATTGGTTTGGATTGGTTTGGTTGGTTTGGATTGGTTTGGATTGGTTTGGATGGTTGGTTGGATTGGATTGTTGGATTGGTTTTGGTTGGTTGGATTGGTTGGTTGGTTTGGTTGGATTGGATTGGATTGGTTTGGATTGGTTGGATTGGTTTGGTGGTTGGTTTGGATTGGTTTGGATTGGTTTGGTTGATTGGTTGGTTGGTTGGTTTGGATGGTTGGTTGGTTGGATTGGTTTGGATTGGTTATTGGTTGGATTGGTTGGATTGGTTTGGTTGGTTGGATTGGTTGGATTGGTTTGGATTGGTTTGGTTGTTGGTTGGTTGGATGGATTGGTTTGGATTGGTTTGGTTTGGTTTGGTTTGGTTTGGATTGGTTTGGATTGGATTGTATTGGATTTGGTTTGGTTGGATCTGGTTGGTTTGGAATTGGTTTGGATTGGATCTGGTTAGGTTTGGTTGGAATTGGTTGGATTGGTTGGATTGGTTGAATTGGATTTGAATTGGAATTGGTTGGATTGGATTAGATTTGGAGTGGTTTGATTGGATTGGATTGGTTGGATTGGATTTGGATTTGGATTGTGTTTGGATTTAGATTGGTTGGATTGGCTTTGCATTGGACTTGAATTGAATTTGGATTGGATTTGGATTGAATTTTGATTGGATTTGGATTGGATTTGGATTGGATTGGATTGGTTGGATTGAATTCTGATTGGATTTGGATTAGTTTGGATTGGATTTGGATTGGATTTGGATTGGATCCCGAGCAAAGATGAATAACTAATTGATAATAAATTCTATTATCCGTTATCGGATATTTTGATAACTGAACTTGTTATCATTTTGGCTGAATTAACAGCCAACATACAAAATGATACCAGAATTTTGTGAGTAAAATATTTAAATGAAAACAAATTAATTATCACTGATCAAGTTGATACACATTTTGGTATACATGCTATTTACTCAAAAATACTTTTTATCATTTAAATATCATCCATCACTGTTTTATCGACCAAAATAGTTAAATCTTCTTTGCCAACTTCATTACGCATTGGAAAAATATTGGCATTCTTTGAGATTCGAACTCGAATCGAGTGATTGATGCAACGTCGTCTCTTGGCACTCATCCAATTACACTTTCTTGAAACAGAAGAAAAGCTAGCTTTCTACAATCTTGCATTTACTGAAGACTATTTATAAATAAATCACGTTTATGTGAATAATGTCGAGCTGGACAGAGTGCAAAACAGAATAACAATGATAACAAACTTTATTATCCAGTTATATTGATAACTAGAATTGTTATAATTTTGGTTGAATTACCGGTCAACATAACAAACATATGTTAACCGAATTTAATTCAAAATACAAACCGGCGATAAATAGGACAAATACGGTTCATCATCTTTATTGAATACTTTCGGTTGACAAATAAATAAATATATAAATACAAGGCAATCCTTCCGACCTTCCTCAGTTAGTTTTCTCTCACTTACTGTAAATCATTAGGTTCTAGCAACAACTATATATTCGCAGTGAAACGTTCCATGTTTTCATAAACATATTTAAACACTGCTGATCCCTGGAAGAATTAATCTATGAAAAAGGTTGCTATTTGGAGAATATCCTTTGCTAGTTAAATCGAGACAACAAACCTCAACTCATTATTACTTATGTACAGTCAGACCTCCAGAGTCGATGTTCTATGACTCGATGTATCGACTCATGGAACAAATTTTTCCATACTAAAAATTGTTTTACGGTTACTGCGATGAAAGATTTTCTTTCCATATCTCGATATTTCCATGAGTCGACCTTCCCTTAACTAGGAACTCATGACTCATGATTTGAGTAACGATTTTGGGTTTGTATTTGGCGTTTGAACCTAGGTTCTAACTGTTAATACCTAGTTGAGAATTTTGCAGCGCCGCACTCTAGATCGACTTCATTGGCAGTCTAATGTTGCATGAAGAAGAAGAAACAGAATAGATGATATTGGAAAAAGTTTCGAGGAAGCACACGAAGAATGAAACTCTTTTAAAACTTAGAAGCAATTTAAATAAAAACGGTTAGCAGTACGGGATCGAATATTTCTTATATTGTATAATAACCACATCATTTCGATTTTAAATTTTATTTCGTGATATTGCACTTAATCACAGTATAAGAAATTTTCGACCCCAATTTAACCGTTTTATAAATTGCTTCTAAATAAAGTTTCAATTTTCTCTCCATCTATTTTCGAGTATCATCTTTATGCTTCTTCTTCTTCATGCAACGTTTGTTCGCCAATTGCGAGCATGATTGTTTTCTCCAAATCACCAGATCGTTGCAATTTCTTGATTATCCGGCGTTTCCAGTAAAATTTTCCGCTTCCTCATATATGAACACTGCGGATCCCAAGATGAATTATATTGCCGTCCGTAGATTATATTGCCTAAAGCAAATGCAAACTCATTTTTATATATAGACGTTGGCTCGATGCCCGTATAGCGTCATTTCAACGCAGAGTGCACGTGGCGTCAAAAGACGCAGTGTGCACCGGAAAAGCGGTAACAGCGTCCACGCCGATGCACACAGCGTTATTTTAACGCTGCGTGCACATGGCGTTGGAAAACCGCTACGTGGGCATCGGCCTTATCATCAAAAGTAGGCGGTTAGTCAAGAGTGTTCATATTCCTGAATGAGCACATTCTCTTGTCCTAGTCTTGGATCATATGTTCCGGGAGTTGCAAGGCCATTTAAGTACTAATTTGTGTTTAATTGGTTCTCAGATACAATATTTCATTATTCAACGACACCTGAAATGAAAGTTAAGTTAATAAGCATAGTTTATACTATAAACAAATAACAAATAAGAAAACTTGAACTCTTGCGTAAATTGCTTGTGACAATAAATAAAATCAATAGATATCGTTGGTAACGATGAAAATAATCGTCTGCTTAAACGAAAATTTCAGTTCAGTGTTTGGAAACAGTTCTTGTTACATTTTTTTTATAACATCCACCATTATGGTGAGAATGGAAAGCTGGATTAATATTAATCCTATTATGTGAAAATTTGTTTAAAGAAAGAATCGCAGTTTTGTTTTGGTAAAGTTTTACCTCGTGTTGAACATATTGGGATGACCATTCACCATAAAATATGTCTAGGAAGATTTTTCATAAGTTGTTTATTTACAAGAATGCTTAGCACGATACTGAACGACGCGATATTTTGAAGAAAATAGAAAATTTGTATTGATAATAAAATTTGTTATTATTCAGTTATTAGTTAATCACATGATTGATAACTAAATATCAAAATGATAATAAGGATAACTTAGCGTGTTATCAGTTTAATATCATTTCAGTTATCTGCCTTTGCTCGGGTATGGATTGGATTTGGATTGGATTTGGTTTGGATTTGGATTGGTTTGGATTGGATTTGAATTGGTTTGGATTGGTTTAGATTGGATTGGTTGGATTGGTTTGGATTGGGTTTGGATTGGTTTGGATTGGTTTGGATTGGTTTGGATTGGATTGGTTTGGATTGCATTTGGTTTGGTTGGATTGGTTTGGATTGGACTTGTAATGGATTTGGTTTGGTTGGATTGGATCTTGATTGGTTTGTTGATTGGTTTGGATTGGATCTGGATTGGTTTGGTTGGATTGGTTTGGATTGGTTTTGATTGGATTGGATTGTTTTGATAGGTTTGGATTGGATTGGTTTAGATTGGTTTGGAATGGATCTGTTGGTTTGGATTTAATTTGGTTTGATTTGGATTGGTTGGATTGGTTTGGTTGGTTGGATTGGATTGGTTTGGATTGGTTTGGATTGGTTTGGATTGGTTTGGTTGGTTTGGTTGGTTTGGTTGGTTTGGATTGGATTGGTTTGGTTGGATTTGGAATGGTTTGGATTGGTTGGTTTGGTTGGATTGGTTTGAATTGGACTTGTTTGGTTTGGTTTGGTTTGGATTGGATCTGGATTGGTTTGATTAGATTGGTTTGGATTGGATCTGGATTGGTTTGTTGGATTGGTTTGGATTGGTTGGATTGGATTGGATTGTATTTGAATAGGTTTGGATTGGATTGGTTTAGATTGGTTTGGATTGGATCTGTTTGGTTAGATTTAATTTGGTTTGATTTGTGTTGGAATTGGATTGGTTTGATTGGATGTGGTTGGTTTGGATTGGCTTTGCATTGGGCTTGAATTGGGGTTGGGATTGGTTTGAATTGGTTTGGATTGGTTTGGTTGGTTGGATTGGTTTGGATTGGATTGGATTGGTTTGGATTGATTTTGATTGGTTTGGTTGGTTTGGTTGGTTTGGATTGGATTGGTTTGGATTGGTTTGGTTGGTTGGATTGGTTGGTTGGTTGGATTGGTTTGGATTGGTTTGGTTGGTTGGTTGGTTTGGTTGGTTTGGTTGGTTTGGATTGGTTGGATTGGTTTGGATTGGTTTGGATTGGTTTGGTTGGTTTGGATTGGTTTGGATTGGTTGGATTGGTTTGGATTGGTTTGGTTGGTTTGGATTGGTTTGGATTGGATTGGATTGGTTTGGTTGGTTGGTTTGGTTTGGTTTGGTTTGGATTGGTTTGGATTGGTTTGGTTGGTTTGGTTGGTTTGGATTGGTTGGTTGGTTGGTTGGATTGGTTTTTGTTGGTTTGGTTTTGTTTGGATTGGTTTGGTTGGTTTGTTTGGATTGGATCTGGATTGGATTGTGTTTGGTTTGGATTGGTTTGGTTTGGATTGGTTTGGATTTGGATTGGATTCATTTGGATTGGATTTGGATTGGTTTGGATTTAATTTGGTTTGATTTGGATTGGATTGGGTTTGGATTGGTTTGGATTGGTTTTGTTGGTTGGGATTGTGTTTGGTTTGGATTGGTTTGATTTGGATTGGATTGGTTTGGATTGGATGTGGTTTGGATTGGATGTGGTTTGGATTGGATGTGGTTTGGATTGGATTGGTTGGATTGGATGTGGATTGGTTTGGTTGTATTTTTGTTGGATTTTATTGGTTTAGATTGTGTTGGTTGAATTTGGATTGGTTGTTTGGATTGGATCTGGATTGGATCTGGATTGGATTGCGATTTAATTTGGTTTGATTTGGATTGGAATAAGGTTTGGATTTTGGATTTGGTTGGATTGGTTTGCGTTTGATTGGATTCATTTGGATTGGATCTGGATTGGTTTAGATTTAATTTGGATTGGAATTGGATTGGATTGGATTTGGATTGGATGTGGATTTGGATTGGATTCCGTTCGGTTTGGATTGGTTGGATTGGTTTAGATTGGTTTGGGTTGCATTTGGATTGGTTTGGATTGGTTTGGATCGTTTGGATTGGTTTGGATTGGTTTGGTTTCGATTGATTTCGATTTGGATTGGTTGGATCGGTTTGGATTGGACTTTGATTGGCTTTGAATGGTTTGGATTGGTTGGTTTGGTTTGATTGGTTGGTTTGGTTGGATGTGGATTGAATTTGGGTTGGATTGGTTGGTTGGTTTGGATTGGTTTGGATTGGTTTGATTGGTTTGGATTGGTTTGGATTGGTTTGATTGGTTTGGATTGGTTTGGTTGGTTGGTTGGTTTGGATTGGTTGGTTGGATTGGTTTGGTTGGTTAGTTGGTTTGGTTGGTTGATGGGTTGGATTGGTTTGGATTGTTTGGTTGTTTCGAATTGGCTTTGAATAGGATTTGGATTGGTTTGGTTATTTGGATTGAATTTGGTTGAATTTGGATTGATTTGGATTGGTTGGATTGGTTTGGATTGGTTTGGATTGGTTTGGATTGGTTTGGATTGGTTTGGTTGGTTGGATTGGTTGGATTGGTTTGGATTGGTTTGGATTGGTTTGATTGGCTTTGGATAGGTTGGATTGGTTGGATTGGTTTGGGATTGGTTTGGTTGGTTGGATTGGTTTGGTTGGTTTGGATTGGTTGGATTGGTTTGGATTGGTTTGGATTGGTTTGGATTGGTTTGGATTGGTTTGGTTGGTTTGGTTGGTTTGGTTGGTTTGGTTGGTTTGGATTGGTTGGATTGGTTGGATTGGTTTGGATTGGTTTGGATTGGTTTGGATTGGTTTGGATTGGTTGGATTGGTTTGGTTGGTTTGGTTGGATTGGTTGGTTGGTTTGGTTGGTTTGGATTGGTTTTATTGGTTTGGATTGGTTTAGATTTATTTGGATTGTTTTCAAATTGGTTGGTTGAATCGGTTTGGATTGGTTTGGATTGGATTTGGAATGAATTTTGAAGGATTTGGTTATTTTGTTTGGATCTGGATTTGGATGGGTTTGGTTGATTGGAAGCATTTGGATGGGTTTGGATTGATTGGAAGGGATTTGGATTGGTTTGGTTGGATTGGTTTGATTGTTTTGGAATAGATTTGGATTGGTTTGGTTTGGATTGGTTGGATCGGATGGATTGGATTTAGATTGGTTTGGATTGCATTTGGAATGGTTTGGAAAGAATTTGGATTGGTTTGGAATGGTTTGGTTTGGATTGGTTGGAATCGGATGTGGATTGGTTTGGATTGCATTTGGAATGGTTTGGAAGGGTTTTGGATTGGTTGGAATGGATTTGGATTGGTTTGGATTGGTTTGATTGGTTTAGATTGGTTGGATTGGTTTGGATTGGGTTGGATTGGTTTGGATTGGTTTGGATTGGATCTGGTTTGGATTGGTTGGATTGGTTGGATTGGTTGGATTGAATTGGATTAGGATTGGTTGGAATGGATTCGGAAGCTTTGGATTGGGTTTGGATTGGTTGGTTGGTTGGTTTGGATTGGTTGGATTGGTTTGGATTGGTTTGGATTGGTTGGATTGGTTTGGATTGGTTTGGATTGTATTTGGATTGGTTTGGATTGGTTTTCATTGGTTTGGTTGTGTTTGGTTTGGATTGTTTTTGATTGGATCTGTGTTGGTTTGATTTAATTTGGATTGTTTTGGTTTGGATTGGTTTGGATCGGTTTGGATTGGTTTGGAATGGTTTGGAAGGGTTGGTTTGATTTGGATTGGTTTGGATTGGTTTAAATGGTTTGGATTGGTTTGGATTGGTTTGGATTTGGTTGGTTTGGATCGTTTGGATTGGTTGGATTGGTTGGAAGGATTTGGATTGGTTCGATTAGATTTGGATTGGTTGGATTTGATGTGGATTTGGATTGATTTGGTTTGATTTGGTTTGGATTGGTTTGGATTGAATTGGTTTGGATTGGATTTGGAAGCATTTGGATTGGTTTGGTTGGATTGGATCTGGATTTGGTTGGTTTGGATTGGTTGGAATGGATTTGGATTGGATTTGGTTGGTTGTTGGATTTGGATTGGTTTGGATTAGATTTGGATTGGTTTGGATTGTTTTGATTGGATTTTGATTATTGGTCCAAAAAATTTTGGTTTATCGTGTCGCTATTTTAATGGTACAGTGGTACTTGTCGTTACTGTTATTTACACGAAAGTTATGCACGTAAAAGGAATGCCAAAAGCGTAAATTTAAATGATATATTTCTCTGAATGTAAGCAATATTTTTTGCATTATGTCACTTTTTATACGATTTAGTGTCATAAGCTTTAAAAATTGCATACATTTAGGGCGAGCTTGTCAGAAAAGACCAAGAGTAGTGTAATTTTCCACGTCTTTATTTTTTACGCGTTGATTTGTTTATTTTTTTCTGTGAAGATGAGAATTTTTTTATTTTTTTTTGGATTCAATCCCTGGTAAGGGGTCGTACACATATACGTAAGCACTTATGATGGGAAGGGGACGGTCAATATCTTACGCTTCATATAAATAAAAAATC